>NC_069799.1:23126063-23751063 GCF_027406575.1 Nycticebus coucang | reverse complement strand
CGTCTATGTTCATGAGTGAGATTGGTCTGAAATTCTCCTTTTGGTTTGGGTCTTTTCCTGGTTTTGGTATCAGGGTGATGTTTGCTTCATAGAATGTGTTGGGGAAGATTCCTTCTTCCTCAATTATTGGAATAATTTCTACAGTACAGGAATAAGCTCTTCCTTGAAGGTTTGATAGAATTCTGGAGTGAAGCCATCTGGACCAGAGCATTTTTTGGTTGGAAGATTTTTTATTGTTTCTTTGATATCAGTGCTTGAAATTGGTCTGTTCTGGAGCTCTATTTCTTCCTCGCTGAGTCTAGCGAGAAGGTGTGATTCCAAATATTGATCCATTTCTTTCACATTGTCAAATTTCTGGGCATAGAGTTTCTGGTAGTATTCAGAGATGATCTCTTGTATCTCTGTGGGATCTGTTGTTATTTCCAATTTATCATTTCTGATTGAGGTTACTAGAGATTTCACTTTTCTATTCCTTGTTAGTCTGGCCCAATAGTTTATCTGTTTTATTTATTTTTTCAAAAAACCAACTCCTTGTTTCATTAATTTTCTGAATGATTCTTTTATTTTCAATTTCATTGATCTCTGATTTGATTTTGGAGATTTCTTTTCTTCTACTGAGTTTAGGCTTAGATTGTTCTTCTTTTTCCAATTCCATAAGATCTCTTGTGAGATTGTTGATGTGCTCTCTTTCTGTTTTTCGAATGTAGGCATCTAAAGCGATGAATTTTCCTCTCAAAACTGCTTTTGCAGTATCCCACAGGTATTGGTAGCTTGTGTCTTCATTGTTGTTATGCTCAAGGAAGTTAATGATTTCCTGTTTTATTTCTTCCTGCACCCATCTGTTATTCAACAGAAAATTGTTTAATTTCCATGCCTTTGGGTGGGGTCGAGGATTTTTGTTAAGAGTTGAGTTCCACCTTTAGTGCCTTATGGTCTGAGAAGATACAAGGTAAAATTTCAATTCTTTTGATTCTGTTGATATTTGTTTTGTGTCCCAGGATATGATCAATTTTGGAGAATGTTCCATGGGGTGATGAGAAGAATGTATATTCTTTATCTTTGGGATGGAGTGTTCTATATGCGTCTATCAAGCACAGATATTCTAGGGTCTCATTTAAATCTCTTCTATCCTTGTTTATTTTGTGTTTAGAGGATCTGTCCAGGTCTGTAAGAGGAGTGTTAAGGTCCCCTGTTACTATGGTATTATCAGATATCATATTGCTCAGACAGAGTAAGGTCTGTTTCAAGAATCTGGGAGCATTTAAATTGCGTGCATAAATATTTAGAATTGAAATGTCTTCTTGTTGTATTTTTCCCTTGACCAATATAAAGTGACCATCTTTGTATTTTTTGACTTTAGATGCTTTAAATCCACATGTATCTGAAAATAAGATTGCAACTCCTCTTTTCTTCTGAATTCCATTTGCCTGAAAAATTGTCTTCCAACCCTTGACTCGGAGCTTTAATTTGTCTTTTGAAGACAGGTGTGTTTCTTGCAGACAGCAAATGCATGGCGTGTGTTTTTTAATTCAGTCAACCAATCTATGTCTCTTCAGTGGGGAATTCAAGCCATTAACATTTATTGAGATAATAGATAAGTGTGGTAGTATTCTATTTGTTTTATTTTGTGAGAGTCCATTGCTTAGTTTTATCTTTTGCATCAGCGTGGAGGTTAGGTTCTGTCCTTTAATTTCTGAGTTCTTACTTTGCTGCTTATCCATTGTGGTGGTCAGTGTGTTGAACAGGTTGAAGTATTTCCTGTAGGGCTGGTCTTATTGTGGCAAAATTCCTCAATGTTTGTATATCCATAAATGATTTAATTTCTCCATCAATTTTGAAGCTTAGCTTAGCAGGATACAGAATTCTGGGCTGGAAATATTTCTGTTTATGTAGATGAAAGGTAGATGACCATTGTCTTCTTGCTTGGAAAGTTTCATTAGAGAAGTCTGCGGTTACTCTAATGGATTTGCCCCTGTAGGTCAACTGGCGCTTACTCCTGGCAGCTTGCAGAATCTTTTCTTTTGTCTTGACTTTGGACAGGTTCATCACAATGTGTCTTTGAGAAGCTCGGTTAGAGTTGAGGCAACTTGGGGTCCGATAGCCCTCTGAAAGCAGTGTGTCAGAATCTTTGGTGATATTTGGGAAATTTTCTTATATAATATTCTCTAGTATGGCTTCCATTCCTCTGGGGCATTCTTCTTCCCCTTCTGGAATTCCTATAACTCGTATGTTGGAACGCTTCATAAAGTCCCATAATTCTGACAGTGAACGTTCTGCTTTCTCTCTCTTCTTTTCTGCCTCTTTTACTATCTGAGTTATCTCAAAAACTTTGTCATCTACCTCTGAAATTCTTTCTTCTGCATGGTCTAACCTGCTGATGATACTTTCCATTGCATCTTTAAGTTCCCTAATTGACTGTTTCAGTTTCTTCAGCTCTGCTATATCCTTTTTATATTCTTCATATAGTTCATCTCTTATTTGATTCTGTTTTTGAATTTCCTTCTGGTTATTTTCCACTTTATTAGCAGTTTCCTTCATTGTTTCCATCATTTCTTTCATTGTTTGCAACATGTGTATTCTAAATTCCCTTTCTGTCATTCCTAACATTTCTGTATAGGTGGAATCCTCTGCAGTAGCTACCTCATGGTCCCTTGGCGGCGTTGTTCTGGACTGGTTCTTCATGTTGCCTGGAATTTTCTGCTGATTCTTCCTGATGAGTGATTTCTTTTATCTGTTTCCTTGCCCTAATTTTCCTTTCACTTCCTCTTGCTCTTTAAGTTCTTGTGCCTGTGGACTTAGGGTTACAGGACCAGAAGGGTGAGAATGTTGAAGAGTAAAAAAGGGATGAAAGAAAGGAGGACCGAGTGATAAGAAAAAATAGAAAAATACAGAAAGGAGAGGGGGTGGGTAAAAGGAATATTAACAAAAAGAAGAGAGGCATAGAAACAGGGAGACGGAGCAATATAGGTGTACATTAGGGTACTTTGATACAACCTTAAAAAAAAAAAGAAAACCACCTTCTGGTGGTGCCCAGTTGGGTGGTTCCCTTGAGTTCAGCAGCTCTTTGCTAACCTAATCAGACACAGTACCCCACCTCCACCAAGTAGAGAGGACAGACAAAAATGCTATAAATCAAACCAAAACAACCAAACAGAAAACTTTACAACATAAAATTGGGTGGAAAACCAAATAATAGCGGTAGAAACCCTAACAAAAATGAAGTTCTGATTATTTAAATAGGCGGGAATGGGAAATTATAATTAAACTAGAAAAATTGAGAAAGAAAAATTATCTGTATGGAAAAGGTTGAACTTAAAAAACAAAACAATAATCTACAAGATCAAAATGAACACAAAAAACAACCAAACGAAAAAAAAAAGCACAACCAAAAACAAAGCAGTATGTATATGTTATTGAATATTGTCTGGGCAACACATGGTCTTCTGGGGTATGAGTTGTTAATCACAGTTCTGATACGATTGGAAGCTGCTGGTTTCTCAAACTCCAGCATGTAGACACCCTAAATCTCTCTTCAGCCCACTTAAAAGGCTCTTGGAACTTGTTCACTTGCTGAGCAGAAGCTTTCCCAGGGAAGTGCTTGTCGCTGGAATCACTGCTGATGTGGCTATCAACTTACCCTGTGTGCCAAAACTGGTCTCCCTCTGCCCCCGAGGGTTAGGGCTGCAAGGCGGCTCAGACCCCACCCTTAGGCTACTTGGTCACTGGGTTACCAGTTCCCACCCAATTCTAGCTCTGCAACCCTGAGGGCGGAGCTTCCCGGGGCAGATCGCTCACAATGGCTGCCTGGGATCCAGAGCCAAACACTATTAACTCCATCTGGCTCAGCCTCTCATACTGGGGCCCTAGACAAAGGCCAAAGTTCTCCGCACTCCCGCTCAGGCTCTCCCCAAGGCAGTTCAGCTGAGTGCCAAGTCCAAAGACACCAAAACAGTTCACAGGTAAGGCCTTTCTGGTTTGCAGTCTCGCTGCTACTGAACTTACAGTTGTGGGCGGGTTTAGACGGATTGAACACACGCAACCACTTGCAGGTTTTCCACTGTTTTAGTCCTCCTCTTGGGGTCCAGAAGTCTCTCGCTGACACCCTGTATCCTCTCAGGGGTGATGATAGGCAGATCCCAGCAGCCAGAGATTCCTGGAGTCCTATCTCCCCAGACTCACGGTGCCCAGATGCAAGGAAGGTGTTACTCGGCTGCCATCTTCTCTCTGTCTCCAAGTCTCCATTTTTTTTAATCTTCTTATGTTTATTTTCTCATTGAGACAAAGGCACACTGTGTTGCCATCAGACTTGCATGCCATGGCATCAGCGTAGCCTGGCCTTTTCTTTTTAATTTTTAGAAGTTTAGTTTTCAGTGATGTTCTTTATCGTTTATAGTGAAAAGAAAGAACTTTCTATGGCTTATCCAGGACCGCAAAATTGGACTGCTGTTTGATTTTCAGAATATAAAAATATTTCTGTATTTTTGAAGATCTCTGAAACATTTTTAAGAAATTTTCTTTAGGCCTGGTGCCTATAGCTAAAGTGGCTAAGGAGCCAGCCACATACACCAGAGCTGGTGGGTTCGAATCCAGCCTGGGGCTGCCAAAGAACGTCAACTACAACCAAAAACTATCCAGGTGTTTTATCAGAGCACTTAAGAATCTCCCCCAAATATTAAAAAAAACTCACGTTATTTAATTTCAACATTTTCTTTACATGAACTGTGATAAATAATTTAAGTTGTGTATGCTCTCATTTCTCAACTTTATTTTATTTCTTTTTATATTTTTGAGACAGAGTCTCAAGCTGTTGCCCTCGGTAGAGTGCAGTAGCATCATAACTCACAACAACCTCGATCTTTTGGGCTTAAGGGGTTTTCTTGCCTTACCTTCACAAGTAGCTGGGACTACAGGTGCCTACAACATCACCAGGCTATTTTTTGTTTGTAGTTGTCCTTGTTGTTTGACAGGCTGGGGCTAGATTAGAACCCGCCAGCTCTGATGTTCGTGGCTGGCGACGTAGCTGCTGAGCTACAGGTGCCGATCCCAATTTATCAACCTTTGTTGTTGTTGTTTTGAAACAGAACCTCAAGCTGTTGCCCTGGGTGGAATGCCATGGCATCACAGCTCACACCAACCTCCAACTCCTGGGCTTAACGATTCTCTTGTCTCAGACTCCCAAGTAGCTAGGACCAAAAGCACCTGCCTCAACGCCAGGTTATTTTTTGGTTATACTTGTCATTGTTGTTTGGCAGGCCGTGGCTGGATTTGAACGTGCCACCTCTGGTATATGTGGCTGAGCTACAGGCACCAAGCCCTGATTTCACAACATTAACACAGTTAAAGGTATCTACTCTGTACATTTCTTACGTATACTGTGTCATTGGGGAGTTACAGTATTCTCAAGCATATATTAAATTCTCTCTTGTTACAAAATCAGTCTTATAAACTTTTTCTGGACATTTTCTCCCTCTATCACCCTGGGGTTGACTTCAGAGGCATTGTAGATCACAGCAACGTCAAACTCTTGTGTACAAGTGATCCTCTCTTTTCAGCCTCCCTGGTAGGTGGGACTAGACTCATTTGCCAGAGTGCCTGGGTAGTTTTTCTATTTTTAGTAAAGATGTGGTCTTGATCCTTCTCAGGCTGGTCTTGACCCAGGTGATCCACCGGCCTTGGCCTCCTAAAATGATTAAGATTACAGATACAGGCCATCATACCTGTCATAAATCACCCTTTATAGGTATCTCTTGCTTAGGTTTTGCTTATGAGGATTGCATTATGGACACACACGCACACACATACACAGAAACACAGTAGACCTTTGTAAGTTGACCACCCAAAGGATTGTAAAAATCTTGTCAACACACATAGGTCATTAGCATAAGGAGCTTGGCCTAGTGTTCTGATATGTACTTGTAGTGCATGCCCAGTCTACGTACATTAGGTGAACTTGGAAAGGTGTTTAATGTAGGGAGGTGGTCAATTGGGTGTCTATCTGTATGTACATATACACACAAATAGATATATAAACATCTCATATACACACACACAAAAAGTGCCAAGGTCTTCAGGCCTGTCTCCATTGTCATGAGTAAGTATCTCCCTTCAGGTCTCTGGATAGGTGGGAACAGCCCCAGATCATGGCTGGGAGAAGTTGGAGATGCCCACATAATCACTTCAGCATTGTCAGTGGGGCTTGGTGCCCATAGCCCAGTGGTTATGGCACTCGCAACACACACCAAGGGTGGCCGGTTTGAACACAGCCCAGGCCTGCTAAACAACAACTACAACTGCAACAAAAAAATAGTCAGGCATTGTGGTGGGTACCTGTTGTCCCAGCTACTTAGGAGGCTGAGGCAAAAGAATCACTGAAGCCCAAGACTTGGAGGTTGCTCTGAGCTGTGATGCCATAGTACTCTACCTAGCACAACATATTGAGACTCTGTCCCCCCTCCAAAAAAAAGAAACAAAATTCTCAGTGGGACAATTTTATTTTAGTGTTCATTCTGAGTATGATGTATGATATTTCATTGTGATTTTGCTTTGCATTTCTTCAGCAACTACTAATTTTGAGCACCCTTTCAAATGCTTCTTAGCTATTTATATATCTTGTTTGAAAAATGTCAGTTCAATCCTATGTCATATTTTCTTTCTTTTTCTTTTTAAGAGATAGAGTCTCACTTTGTCACTGTTGGTAGGGTGCTGTAATGTCACAGCTCACAGCAACCTCCAGCTCTTGGGCTTAGGTGATGTTTTTGCCTCAGTCCCAAGTAGCTGGGACTATAGGCACCCACCACAAAGCCTGGCTATTTGCTGCAGTTTATCCTGGGCTGAGTTTCAACCTGCTTTTCTAGGTATATGGGGCCAGCGCCCTACTCCCTGAGACACAGGCTCCGCCCTTTCTTTTTTTTTTTTTTTTTTTATTGAGACAGAGTGTCACTGTTGCTCTTGGTAGAGTGCTGTATCATCATAGTTCACAGCAACCTCACACTCCTGGGATAAAGCGAGTATCTTGCCTCAGCCTCCCAAGTACTTGGGAGTACAGGCACCCACCTCAATGCCCAGCTATATTTTGGAGAGGAGGTGTCACTGTTGCTCAGGTTCTTCACAACCTCTCCTGGCCTGAAGCAATCCGCCTCATCCTTCAGGAGTGCTAGTATTACAGCCCTGAGACACCATGGCCAGCCTTATTTTGCTAGTTTTCACTAGAGAGATCTGTCATGTTTCTTTGTTAGGTCTGAGTAATACACCATGTTCAAGTTGTCTGTTACCTTATTAATCTTTTTTCTAACTTTTAGTTGATTATTAAAAATGGTGTGTTATATAAGGGTATATGGCACAACTCCTGGGTGAGGGACACAACTATAAGTGGGACTTTACCTAACAAATGCAAACATTGTAACCTAATTTTTTACTTTTTGTTTTTTGAGACAGTCACAAGTTGTTAACTTGGGTAGAGTGCCGTGGTGTCTTAGCTCACAGCAACCTCCAACTCTTGGGCTCAAGTACTTCTTTTGCTTCAGTTATTCTGTTTTGTTCTGTTTTTGTTTTTTTTTTGAGACAGAGCCTCAAGCTGTCACCCTGGGTAGCGTGCTATGGCATCACAACTCACAGCAACCTCCAACTCCTGGGCTGAAATGATTCTCCTGACTCCGCCTCTCAAGTAGCTGCGACTACAGGTGCCTGCTACAACACTCGGCTATGTTTTGGTTGCAGCAGTGATTGTTGTTTGGCGTGCCAGGCTAGATTCGAACCCACCAGATCAGGTGTATGTGGCTGATGCCTTAGCTGCTTGAGCTACAGGCGCCGAGCCTGGTTATTCTATTTTTAGTGGAGATGGGGGTCTTGCTGTGCTCAGGCTGGTCTGGAACACATGAGCTCAAGCTATCCACCCTCCCAAAGTAGTATGATTATAGGTGTGAGCCACCATACCCGTTGTGTGATCTAATTGTTTATACCCTCATATTAATCTGAAATTTTAAAAAAGGAAAAAAAAAACAACTAGAGTCTAAAATTGAAAATGACCACACAGCTGTTTCTTCCTTTGCTTTTGCCATGATTTATTTCTTATGTTTGGAATCAATGGTGTTATACATGTTTATATTATACAAGATATGTAATAGACCTAAATGAGTTTTGTGAGTATATGTAATAGATAGTGAGGATTCTTTGTAAAGGGGCCTATTTTATTTCTACTACTACTACTATTTTTGTAAATAATCTGATTGCTTTCTTAGTTTACTTCAGATGAATTCTATAGATATTTTCTTTCTGAAAACCCTGGAGAAGGGAAATTATAAAAAGTTCTTAAAGATATAACAATATTATTAATACTATTTAGACTCATATCAAGCTAATTTCAATTGAATGCAAAAAGTATAACTGTACATATTCCTTATTTTTTTGTTCTATGGTTTTTGTTTTGTTTTGTTTTGTTGTCATAGTATCACTCTTTGCCCCTGAGTAGGGTGCTGTGGCATCGTCATAGCTCACATAAACCTCAAACTCTTGGATGAAGGAGATCGTCTTGCTTTAGTCTTTCCAATAGCTGGAAATACAGGCCTCTGTCACAATGCCTGACTAGTTTTTGGTTTTGTTTTGTTTTGTTTTGTTTTTGAGACAGTCTCTCTTTTGTCACCCTCATTAGAGTGCAGTGGTGTCATAGCTCTCAGCAATCTACCACTCTTGTGCTGAAACAATTCTCTTGCCTCAGACTCTCTAGTACCTGGGAATACATGTTCTTGCCATAATGTCCAGCTATTTTTAGAGATGAGGTCTCTCTCTGGCTCAGGCTGGCATGGAACCTGTGAGTTCAGGAAATCCACCTGCCTTGACATTCCAAGTGCTAGGATTATAGGCGTGAGCCACATCGCTCTGCATTTCTTTCCACTTACTGATGTCAGCAATTTCATCTTGTTACACTGAACACTTATACCATTAACAGAAGTTTCATGTTAAGATTATGTTTTTGTCTTTCAATTTTAAAGAATGATTAAAAAACTTTCTGGGGCTTAGTGCCTGTGGCTCAAGTGGCTAAGGTGCCAGTCACATACACCTGAGCTGGCGGGTTCGAATCCAGCCCAAGCCTGCCAAACAACAATGATGGCTGCAGAAAAAAAAAATAGCCGGGCGTTGTGGCGGGTGCCTGTAGTCCCAGCTACTTGGAATGTGGAGGCAGGAGAATCCCTTCAGCCCAGGAGTTGGAGGTTACTGTGAGCTATGATGCAACAGCACTCAATGCAGGGTGACCACTTGAGGCTCTGTCTGAAAAGAAAAAAAAAAAAGCTTTCTGGGCTCGACGCCTGTAGCTCAGTGGCTACGGCATCAGCCACTTACACAGGAGATGGCAGGTTTGAATCCAGCCCTGACCTGGCAAACAGCAATGACATCTACAACCAAAACATACCCTGGTGTTATGGCAGGTGCACCTAGTCCCAGCTACTTGGGAAGCTGAGGTAGGAGACTTGCTTAACCCCAAGAGTTTGAGGTTGCCGTAAGCTGTGATGCCATGGCACTCTACCCAGGGTGCCAGCTTAAGACTCTGTATCAAAAATCAAAAATTAGGGCAGCACCTGTGGCTCAGTGGGTAGGGCACTGGCCTCATATACCCAGGGTGGTTGGTTCAAACCTGGCCCTAGCCAAACTTCAACAAAAAAAATAAAGCCGGGCCTTGTGGCAGGCACCTGTAGTCCCAGAAACTCGGGGCGTGGAGGTAAAGAGAGTCTCCTAAGCCCAGGAGTTGGAGGTTGCTGTGAACTGTGTGATGCCATGGCACTCTACCAAGGGCAATAAAGTGAGACTATGTTTCTACAAACAAACAAACAACAAAAAAAAACTAAAACTAAAAGTGCTTCCTGCCCTGTCATTATAATACTACAACATTTTAGTTAAATGTACTTAGTTTTTTTTTTTTCAGATTTACTTATTGTTACCTAATTTAGCATCGTTCCCAAGCATAATTTTATGAGTTCAATGAAAGGGGCTTCCTTTGACATATCTTCTTTGGCAGTTTTCAGCATTCATTTATCTTGATAAATGTTTATTTTTTCTTTATCTTGAAGGGATGTTTTGCTGGATGCAGTGTATGAGTTTTGAAATTTTTGTTCTTTCAGCACTTTGACTATATCATCCAACTCTTTTTTGATATGGAAGGTGTGTGTTGAAAAATCCACTAGTAATCTCAGAAGAGCGTGCTTAGAGGTGACACATCTGTTTCCTTTCATGGCTTTCAAGATACTCTTGTGTAGCTTTCAAATCTTTGATCTTCATGTGTCTTTTTATCGGTTTCTTTGTGTTTCTCCTAGCTGAAGTGGGGTGAGCTTGATGTTCTGTATTTTTTTTTCTTTGAAATTTTCTCAGTCTTTTCCCTGTGTTCTTCAACTTAGGAATATCTTTTTTTAAAGCTTTTCTTTTTTTGTTTATATCTCCATTTTTATGACTTTAGTTAGTTTGTATCATTCCCATTTTATCCATTTACCATCATGAAGATAAAACTCTTAGGTAATATATACATCTCTCTTTTTTTATGTTTGATTGTACATTATTTATTTTGTTTCCTCTGGTTTTGTCACCGTATTATTTTTTACATGTTCTAATCTTTCATTGACTTTTGAGGATCACAAAAGTCACCTTTCTTTTGTTGTTTTTTTTTTTTTTTTGAGAAAGTCTCACTTCTTTACCCTTGGTAGAGTGCCCTGATGTCAAATCTCAGAGCAACGTCAAACTCTTGGGCTTAAGGGATTCTATTGCCTCAACCTCTCAAGTAGCTGGGACTACAGTCATACACCAGAGTGCCCGGATATACATATATATTTTTTGGTAGTTGTCATTGTTGTTAAGGTGGCCCAGGCTGGGTTCGAACCCGCCAGCTCCGCATTTGTGGCTGGCACCATAACTGCTGTAGTATGGGCGCCTAGCCACATAAGGCACCTTTCACAAAATCCATGATGTGGCTTTACCTTACAGGACTCTGACATACATTAGCAGACTAGAGGCAGTTTAGTATACATTCTGAAAGTGTTTTGTTTGTGGAATTGTGTGGCTATTTTCTAGCTGAAGCATTTTCCCCACATTTCCTCCTAAGAATTTGTAATCACTTTCTAGACCTGAATCTGTCTATTGTCTTGGAGTCTCTCTGGTGCTGTAACAATATTTTACCTTTAGTTTCAGGTCCCCCATCAGTTTTATAAAAACATCACCATTTTAGGTGGCACCTGTGGCTCAAAGGAGTAGGGCGCCAGCCCCATATGCCAAAGGTGGCTGGTTCAAACACAGCCCTAGGAAAAAACAAAACAAAACAAAACAAACTGCACTCTCTGCAGTCTCTTCAGCACTCTCCCTCAGGGGACACATAAGCTATCTTTAGAAAAGCCCTGAAAAGCAAGTAGAGTTAATGCAGGTCTCTATTTTTCTTTTGTGAAAAAAGTTTACTTTCATATGGACAATGCTGTTTTCAGATGGGGGTATGTAACTGGTCTGAGCTGCTGGGACTACAGGTGTCTGCCACTCAACGCACTAATTTTTTCTATTTTTGGTATAAACAGGTTTTCACTCTGGCTCACACTGTCCTTGAATGCCTGTGTTGAAGCAATCCACTCACACATTCTCCCAGAGTGCTGTGTTTGCAAACATGAACTACTGTATATGCCTCTTCACATTGTGGTCACCTGCTGGGCTGAAAATTTTCACTTCGTTTTTATAGTCCCTAAAATATAGTACTTATATGTATTCTGAAAATTATTAGGGCATTTGGGCTGTCCTGTGCCATCTTGCTACTGTGCTGGGCATAATTTTACAGAAAAAATTTGTAATGTATATTTATTCAATTGTGATGAAAATCAATGGCATAATTTTCTATTTTTAAATTTCTTTCAGTTATATCTAATCATTCCACCCAGAGCAATTCAAAAGTGCTGGGCATGAATATTTTATTACCGGAAATAATCCTGAGAAGATATGAAAATGATGGCCATGAGAATTTAAACTCAATAAAAGACTGGGATAGAGTGTATAAGTATAAGCAGCAGAACGTATGTTACAATGGACTAGATGAAAGTTTAACAGCTATGCATGGTAAAATCTACCAATGCAGTAAATGTTTCAAAGTTGTCAGAAAATTATCAAATGTAAATGGACATAAGATGATATATACTGGAGAAATAACATTGAAGTGTAAAAAATTTGAAAAAGTCTTAAAACTATGCTCAAACTTCCGTAAACATAAGATAACCCATTCTGTGGAAAAACAGTACAAATGTAAAGATTGTTGCCAAGTCTTTAAATCTTGCTCAAGACTGTCTAAACACAGGGGTCTTCATACTGCAGAGGAAATTTCCCATTGTGAAAATGATGACAAGTATCTTAGCCACACCTCAAAATATTATAACTATGAGAGAATTTATAATGTAGACAATCCTTACAAATTTGAAGCATGTGACAAATCCTTTAATCATTACTCATCCCTTTCTGTACATAAAAGAATTCATTCTGGAGAGAAACCCTACAAATGTGATGAATGTTGCAAACCCTTTAAGGATTCCTCAACTCTTTCTGTACATAAAAGAATTCATTCTGGACAGAAAACATACAAATGTCAAAAATGTGCCGAAGAATTTAACCAGAACTCACATCTTTCTGTACATAAAAGAATTCATACTGGAGAGAAACCCTACAAATGTGAAGAATGTGGAAAAGCCTTTAATGATTCCTCTACTCTTTCTGCACATAAAAGAATTCATTCTGGAGAGAAACCTTACAAATGTGAAGAACTTGGAAAAGCCTTTAACCATTCCTCAACCCTTTCTGTACATAAAAGAATTCATTCTGGAGAGAAACCCTACAAATGTCAAGAATGTGGAAAAGCCTTTAACCGCTATTCACACCTTTCTGTGCATAAAAGAATTCATTCTGGAGAGAAACCCTACAAATGTGAAGAATGTGGCAAAGCCTTTAATTATTCCTCTACTCTTTCTGCACATAAAAGAATTCATTCTGGAGAGAAACCCTACAAATGTGAAGAATGTGCAAAAGCCTTTAACTGGTCCTCAACACTTTCTGTACATAAAAGAATTCATTCTGGAGAGAAACCCTTCAAATGTCAAGAATGTGGAAAAGCCTTTAAGAATTCCTCAACCCTTTCTATACATAGAAGAATTCATTCTGGAGAGAAGCCCTACAAATGTGAAGAATGTGGAAAAGCCTTTAAGGATTCCTCTACTCTTTCTGCACATAAAAGAATTCATTCTGGAGAGAAACCCTACAAATGTCAAGAATGTGGAAAGGCCTTTAAATGGTCCTCAACCCTTTCTGTACATAAAATAAGTCATTCTGGGGAGAAACCCTACAAATGTGAAGAATGTGGCAAAGCCTTTAACCGCTACTCACACCTTTCTGTGCATAAAAGAATTCATTCTGGAGAGAAACCCTACAAATGTGAAGAATGTGCAAAAGCCTTTAACTGGTCCTCAACACTTTCTGTACATAAAAGAATTCATTCTGGAGAGAAACCCTACAAATGTCAAGAGTGTGGAAAAGCCTTTAAGAATTCCTCAACCCTTTCTATACATCGAAGAATTCATTGTGGAGAGAAGCCCTACAAATGTGAAGAATGCGGAAAAGCCTTTAATGATTCCTCTACTCTTTCCACCCATAAAAGAATTCATTCTGGAGAGAAACCCTACAAATGTCAAGAATGTGGAAAAGACTTTAAATGGTCCTCAACACTTTCTGTACATAAAATAAGTCATTCTGGGGAGAAACCCTACAAATGTGAAGAATGTGGAAAAACCTTTAACCGCTACTCCCACCTTTCTGTGCATAAAAGAATTCATTCTTGAGAGAAGCCCTACAAATGTGAAGAATGTGGCAAAGCCTTTAATTATTCCTCTACTCTTTCTGCACATAAAAGGATTCATTCTAGAGAGAAACCCTACAAATGTGAAGAATGTGCAAAAGCCTTTAACTGGTCCTCAACCCTTTCTGTACATAAAAGAATTCATTCTGGAGAGAAACCCTACAAATGTGAAGAATGTGGAAAAACCTTTAATGATTTCTCTAAACTTTCTGTACATAAAAGAATTCATTCTGGAGAGAAACCCTACAAATGTCAAGAATGTTTAAAAGCCTTTAACCAGTCCTCAATCCTTTCTATACACAAAAGAATTCATTCTGGAGAGAAACCCTACAAATGTGAAGAATGTGGAAAAGCTGTTAATAATTCCTCTAAACTTTTTGTACATAAAATATTCTGGAGAGAAACCCTACAAATGTGAAGAATGTGGAAAAGCCTTTAACCATTCCTCAACCCTTTCTGTACATAAAAGAATTCATTCTGGAGAAAAACCATAAAAATTTGAAGAATGTGGCAAAGATTTTAACCAGTACTCACATCTTTCTGTACATAAAAGAATTCATTATGGAGAAAAACCCTACAATTGTAAAGAATGTGGAAAAGCTTTTAACTGGCACTCACACTTTTCTGTACATAAAAGAATTGATTCTGGAGAGAAACCCTACAAATGTCAAGAATGTGGAAAAGCTGTTAAGAATTCCTCAACCCTTTCTGTACATAAAAGAATTCATTCTGGAGAGAAACCCTATAAATGTGAAGAATGTGGAAAAGCCTTTAACCCGTCCTCAAACCTTTCTGTACACAAAAGAATTCATTCTGGAGAGAAAACCTATAAATGTTAAGAATGTGGAAAAGCCTTTAATGATTCCTCTAAACTTTCTGTACATAAAAGAATTTATTCTGGAGAGAAACCCTACAAATGTGAAGAATGGAAAAGCATTTAACCGGTCCTCAACCCTTTCTGTACATAAAAGAATTCATTCTGGAGAGAAACATTAGAAATATGAATAGTGTGGCAAACCCTTTAACTCAGGGTCAAATCAGCCTTTACAATAAAAAAAAATGAGAACATGGAAACCGTAGAAATATGAACAATCTGGCAGTACCTTACTTGGTTTTCATAACTTATGAAGCTTATTAGAATTTACACTGGAAAGAAATCCTACAACTGTGAATGGTATGGCCATGCACTTAAGCAGAGCTGAAACTTTACTAAACGTAAGAAAATTCATATTGGAGAGAGATCTTACAAATGAGAATAATATGGCAAACGTTTTAACTGATTATTGGCCCTTAGTAAACATAAGAGAAATCATGTCAGAGAAAAATCATAATATGAATGTGTGTGGAAGCTTTATACCAGTAATTATACTTTTCTGTATACAGTAGAATTCATGTTAAACGGAAAATCTATAAATGTGAAGAAGGTGACAAGTTTTTAACTTCTGCTCAAACGTTTCCCTATGAAATTTATGACAAAGAAAACCCCTACAACTGTGAAGACAATGTTGAATCTTATAACCAGGCTTTATTTCTCATACTTTTCTAATCATAATTCATAGGAAAGAAATACCCTGCAAATATTTCAATGATGTCTTAAAGTTGTGTTTATCCTGTTTGGTAGGACTAGAGAGAGACAGGGGCAGATGGTTCTGGGCATCCCTTGTCCATAATAAGAAGGAAGAAAATTACCAGAGTGGGTTGCCAAGAAAGAAAAGCATTTCAGGAAAATAATTTCAAGCCAGAAGTGTACTTGTCAAGAATGCTATTGAAAATATTCCTTCATAGGCAGAAAGTTGGAACAGATAACTTCAAGTTACCACAACTGTGGTATGTGTGGAGTTCAATACAGCCAGAGTTTAAAACACAATGAATTAAAGAAAAAAAAGTATCTGTAATTATTCAGACACCTCATGTTTAAATCTATCTACTTGTTAAAATTGTACAAAATACTACATGGCCATTGTAGATGGTTACAGAGTATTTTCACAGAAGAAAATTGTGAGAGTTGTAATAAAATTATTAACTTCTATTTTCAACAGTTTTAAAATAAAGTTGATTTTTCTGGAAAAAAAAAAAGAAAAGCATTTCAGGAAGGCTTTCAAAAACTAAACTGATGTTTGCTTTACAAAAATGACTTGCAGAGCTAGAGAAACCCCAGTGTGGAGATATGGCCAAAGCCACAAAAACAGGTCTTTGCAGCATGCATACAAGTGAGGTGACAGTATTCTCAAGTGACCCATTTTCATAAACACAGTAAAATTCTTATCACTTTTATCACAGATTACAAATACTATGACATCTTGTAGAAATTGCTTTACAGGGATAGAAATGGGAGGACAGTCCATTCCGGAATTTGTCCCCCTTTCCAGTAAAAATAGCAAATATATTACCACCACCACCCCCACCGCACCACTTAAGATAGATTGGAAAATTATCATGAAGGGGAAAAAATCTCACTAACCCAGGGTGTTCTCCACTTGATAAGGTAGATGTCTTCCTTCTCTGGAGTGCACTGTGCTTTAATAAACTTTGACCTTTTGCTTACTTGTATCTACTTGTTCTGCTCATTTGTTCCGCTGTCTTGGTACCAGTAACTATGCTTTGTCACCTGGAACCAAAAACCAGGGAACACACACTTGACATCTGTTCCCTATATGTGACATTGTAGTGCCAAAATCTGGGAGGAAAGTGTACATTTTCAGCAAGATAAGGTAATGGAACATTAGACATTCTGAATTCACGCTGCCTGATGCACAGTACTTATTATACTTACAGCTCTCACTCTTTGCTTTCCAGGTAATGTAGCTCCTTACCTACCCCTGCTCCATTTTCCTTCATTTTTGTTTTATTGTGTTTTGTTTTTTTTTCATCTCCACCATGCACGTCATCTCCCTGTTGGATCTAATATTTGAAAGCATACAAAGGGGCCTCTAGCTTCACAAGCAAAACGTTAAAGCACATTTTTAAGGTCTTGATAAGGAGAATTGAAATGAAGAGACAGCAAGAGAGAGCCAAGTCAGCATCAGTCCCCAAGAGCAGTAGGAAGCTTTTGAAATGGTTGCAACCACTAGGAAAGAAGGTTGTCAGGAACAGAGTTACTCTAGGGTCAGGCAAGAAGCCACCAGGGGAAATATTGTTATTAGGAGTCCTTCCCGCATCATGACAATGGGTTCCTGGAGTCAGGAATGGCTCAGGAAGCAGCCTCTGCTGGGACCATCCATTCAGTACTAGAGAGATGCCCTGGACGTGACATTTTCCTCCCCTGGAGATAGGGGATCAAACTTGATTTCCAGACCTTGTGAAATCCCTGAAGCAGCTCTGACTTTCTGAAACTCTTGTGGTTTGGTGGACACACTCCAGCTTCAGCACAAGGCCCATTTTCAGATGCTGGGAAGGCTGGTTGTTGAGTAGTTGTCTCTTTGTGCCACTGTAAACAAACTGATGTTCATAACATGAGAGGCACACTTCTGCTATTCCTGAATATTCTGGGACTGTCTTTCTCTCTGACATCTTTCTTTAAAATAGAAGGCAAAACATAAACCTATAGGGTACTCTAAAATCCCTTTGCTCCCTGGTTTATGATGCCTTGTTTATTTTTTTTAGTGCTTTCCAGCTGGCCTACCCCATTCTTTGATGAAGTCTAAACTTTAACCTAGAGACCGAAATCCTGTAAAACCACCTTCCCAGGTCTTTAAATAGAAATGACTTAATGGGGTTTGCATTTTCATTCAAAGCAGGAAAAAAACTTGAAGCTAGAAGAAACCAGTATGTAGTAGAGAGATGTGAAGAAACTCATGAATATTAAGAAACATGGGCGGCAAGTCACACTAAAAGGAAAGACAAAGATTTTGTGTATGACAAAACCTAATAACAATATTTCTCCTAAAATAAGTGATGGTTTAAGAAGAAAAAATATATATGTGTATATATATATGTATTTTTTTTTTTTTTGAGACAGTCTCAAGCTGTGGCACTGGGTAGAGTTCTGTAACATCACTGCTCACAGCAACCTCAAACTCTTGGCCTTAAGCGATCCTCTTGCTTCAGCCTCCCAAGTAGCTAGGACTAAGATGCCCAACACAAAACCCAGATATTTTTTGATTATAACTGTCACTGTTTGGCAGGCCTGGGTTGGATTTGAACCCGCCAGTTCCAGTGTATGTGGCTGGCATCTTAGCTGCTTGAGCTACAGGCGCCGATTCAAGAAGAAAATTTTCTGACAAACATAGGGCTTCACCATGTCAGAAATGATCTATGTAAGGGATAACATTTGCAAAGATAAATTATGAAAAATGTTGTATGTGACCAGGTTGGCCTAACTGAAAAGGGAACGTCCAGGTAAGTGTTAGTTTTGTTTTGAGAATTTGTTTAAAACCTCATCAGATTGCTGTGTATTTGCTTAAAGTGACAAACATCAATTATTGAGCATCAATCTGCCACAATAGTGTTAAATCTGCTGCTTTGTATTTTATTCTACTTGCCTGAAGCTGTATTTCCTTAGTTATTATTTTTTTTTTTTTTATTGTTGGGGATTCATTGAGGGTACAATAAGCCAGCTTACACTGATTGCATTTGTTAGGTAAAGTCCCTCTTGAATACAGACTTTTTCTTTTTTTTTTTTTTTTATTGTTGGGGATTCATTGAGGGTACAATAAGCCAAGTTACACTGATTGCAATTGTTAGGTAAAGTGCCTCTTGCAATCATGTCTCGCCCCATAAAGTGTGACACACACCAAGGCCCCACCCCCCTCCCTCCTTCCCTCTTTCTGTTTCCCCTCATAACGATAATTGTCATTAATTGTCCTCATATCAAAATTGAGTACATAGGATTCATGCTTCTCCATTCTTGTGATGCTTTACTAAGAATAATGTCTTCCACGTCCATCCAGGTTAATACAAAGGATGTAAAGTCTCCATTATTTTTAATGGCTGAATAGTATTCCATGGTATACATATACCACAGCTTGTTAATCCATTCCTGGGTTGGTGGGCATTTAGGCTGTTTCCACATTTTGGCGATTGTAAATTGAGCAGCAATAAATAGTCTAGTACAAGTGTCCTTATGGTAAAAGGATTTCTTTCCTTCTGGGTAGATGCCCAGTAATGGGATTGCAGTATCAATTGGGAGGTCTACCTTGATTGCTTTCAGGTTTCTCCATACTTCCTTCCAGAACTGTTGTACTAGTTTGCAGTCCCACCAGCAGTGTAAAAGTGTTCCCTTCTCTCCACATCCACGCCAGCATCTGCAGTTTTGAGATTTTGTGATGTGGGCCATTCTTACGGGGGTTAGATGATATCTCAGGGTTGTTTTGTTTTGCATTTCTCTAATATATAGAGATGATGAACATTTTTTCATGTGTTTGTTAGCCATTCGTCTGTCGTCTTTAGAGAAAGTTCTATTCATCTCTCTTGCCCATTGATATATGGGATTGTTGGCTTTTTTTCATGTGGAATATTTTGAGTTCTCTATAGATCCTAGTTATCAAGCTTTGGTCTGATTGAAAATATGCAAATACCCTTTCCCATTGTGTAGGTTGTCTCTTTGCTTTGGTTATTGTCTCCTTAGCTGTACAGAAGCTTTTCAGTTTAATGAAGTCCCATTTGTTTATCTTTGTTGCTGTTGCAATTGCCATGGCAGTCTTCTTCATGAAGTCTTTCCCCAGGCCAATATCTTCCAGTGTTTTTCCTATGCTTTCTTGGAGGATTTTTATTGTTTCATGCCTTAAATTTAAGTCCTTTATCCATCTTGAATCAATTTTTGTGAGTGGGGAAAGGTGTGGGTCCAGTTTCAGTCTTTTACATGTAGACAAATGGTTCTCCCAACACCATTTATTGAATAGGGAGTCTTTCCCCCAAGGTATGTTCTTGTTTGGTTTATCGAAGATTATGTGGTTGTAAAATGTTAGTTTCATTTCTTGGTATTCAATTCGATTCCAAGTGTCTATGTCTCTGTTTTTGTGCCAGTATCATGCTGTCCTGAGCACTCTGGCTTTGTAGTACAGATTAAAATCTGGTATGCTGATGCCCCCAGCTTTATTTTTGTTACAGAGAACTGCCTTAGCTATACGGGTTTTTTTTCCGGTTCCATAGAAAATGCAGAATCATTTTTTCCAAATCTTCGAAGTACGATGTTGGTATTTTGATAGGAATGACATTGAATAGGTAGATTGCTTTTGGAAGTATAGACATTGTAACAATGTTGATTCTTCCCATCCATGACAATGGTATGTTCTTCCATTTGTTAATATCCTCTGCTATTTCCTTTCTGAGGATTTCATAGTTTTCTTTATAGAGGTCCTCCACCTGCTTCGATAGGTATATTCTTAAGCATTTCATTTTCTTTGAAACTATGGTGAAGGGAGTAGTGTCCTTAATTAGCTTCTCATCTTGACTGTTATTGGTGTATACAAAGGCTACTGACTTGTGGACATTGATTTTATATCCTGAAACATTACTATATTTTTTGATGACTTCTAGGAGTCTTGTGGTTGAGTCTTTGGGGATCTCTAAGTATAAGATCATGTCATCAGCAAAGAGGGAGTGTTTGACCTCCTCTGTTCCCCTTTGGATTTCCTTTATTTCCTTGTCTTGCCTGATTGTATTGACTAGAATTTCCAGCACTATGTTGAATAGTAAAGATGACAGAGGACAACCTTGTCTGGTTCCAGTTCTAAGAGGAAAAGCTTTGAGTTTTACTCCATTCAGTAAAATATTGGCTGTGGGTTTGTCATAGATAGCTTCAATCAGTTTTAGAAATGTGCCACCTATGCCTATACTCTTCAGTATTCTAATTAGAAAAGGATGCTGGATTTTATCAAATGCTTTTTCTGCATCTATTGAGAGGATCATGTAATCTTTATTTTTGCCTCTGTTAATATGGTGGATAATGTTTATAGACTTGCGTATGTTAAACCAGCCTTGCATCCCTGGGATGAAGCCTACTTGATCATGATGAATGACTTTTTTGATGATAAGCTGTAATCTATTGGCTAGGATTTTGTTGAGAATTTTCGCATCTATATTCATGAGTGAGATTGGTGTGAAATTCTCCTTTTTGTTTGGGTCTTTTCCTGGTTTTGGTATCAGGGTGATGTTTGCTTCATAGAATGTGTTGGGGAAGATTCCTTCTTCCTCAATTTTTTGGAATAATTTGTGCAGTTCAGGAATAAGCTCTTCCTTGAAATTTTGATAGAATTCTGGAGTGAAGCCATCTGGACCAGGGCATTTTCTGGTTGGAAGATTTTCTATTGTTTCTTTGATCTCAGTGATTTAAATTGGTCTGTTCAGTAGCTCTGTTTCTTCTTGGCTGAGTCTAGGGAGAGGGTATGATACCGAATAGTGATCCATTTCTTTCACATTGTCAAATTTCTGGGCATAGAGTTTCTGGTAGTATTCAGACATGATCTCTTGTATCTCTGTCGGATCAGTTGTTATTTCACCTTTATCATTTCTGATTGAGGTTACTAGAGATTTTACTTTTCTATTTCTTGTTAGTCTGGCCAATGGTTTATCTATTTTACATATTTTTTCAAAAAGCCAACTGCTTGTTTCATTAATTTTCTGAATGATTCTTTTTTTTTCAAGTTCATTGATCTCTGATTTGTTTTGGATATTTCTTTTCTTCTACTGAGTTTAGGCTTAGATTGTTCTTCTTTTTCCAATTCCATAAGATCTCTTGTGAGATTGTTGATGTGCTCTCTTTCTGTTTTTCGAATGTAGGCATCTAAAGCAATGAATTTTCCTCTCAAAACTGCTTTTGCAGTATCCCACAGGTTTTGGTAGCTTGTGTCTTCATTGTTGTTATGCTCAAGGAAGTTAATGATTTCCTGTTTTATTTCTTCCTGCACCCATGTTATTCAAGAGAAGATTGTTTAATTTCCATGCCTTTGGGTGGGGTCGAGCATTTTTGTTAGAGTTGAGTTCCACCTTTAGTGCCTTATTTCCTGAGAAGATACAAGGTAAAATTTCAATTCTTTTGGTTCTGTTGATATATGTTTTGTGTCCCAGGATATGATCAATTTTGGAGAATGTTCCATGGGGTGATGAGAAGAATGTATATTCTTTATCTTTGGGATGGAGTCTTCTATATGCGTCTATCAAGCACAGATGTTCTAGGGTCTCATTTAAATCTCTTCTATCCTTGTTTAATTTCTGTTTAGAGGATCTGTCCAGCTCTGTAAGAGGAGTGTTAAGGTCCCCTGTTACTATGGTATTATCAGATATCATATTGCTCAGACAGAGTAAGGTCTGTTTCAAGAATCTGGGAGTATTTAAATTGCGTGCATAAATATTTAGAATTGAAATGTCTTCTTGTTGTATTTTTCCCTTGACCAATATAAAGTGACCATCTTTGTCTTTTTTGACTTTAGTTGCTTTAAATTCACATTTATCTGAAAATAAGATTGCAACTCCTCCTTTCTTCTGAATTCCATTTGCCTGAAAAATTGTCTTCCAACCCTTGACTCGGAGCTTTAATTTGTCTTTTGAAGCCAGGTGTGTTTCTTGCAGGCAGCGAGTGGATGGCTTGTGTTTTTTAATCCAGTCAACCAATCTATGTCTCTTCAGTGGGGAATTCAAGCCTTTAACATTTATTGAGATAATTGATAAGTGTGGTAGTATTGTATTCATCTTATTTTGTGAGAGTCCATTGCTTTGTTTTATCTTTTGCATCAGTGTGGAGGTTAGGTTCTGTCCTTTAATTTCTGAGTTCTTACTTTGCTGCTGATCCATTGTGGTGGTCAGTGTGCAGAACAGTTTGAAGTATTTCCTGTAGGGCTGGTCTTGTTGTGGCGAATTTCCTCAATGGTTGTAAATCCGTAAATGATTTGATTTCTCCGTCAATTTTGAAGCTTAGCTTAGCAGGGTACAGAATTCAGGGCTGGAAATTGTTCTGTTTAAGTAGATGAAAGGTAGATGACCATTGTCTTCTTGCTTGGAAAGTTTCATTAGAGAAGTCTGCAATCACTCTGATGGATTTGCCCCTGTAGTTCAACTGGCGCTTACTCCTGGCAGCTTGCAGAATCTTTTCTTTTGTCTTGACTTTGGACAGGTTCATCACAATGTGTCTTGGAGAAGCTCGGTTAGAGTTGAGGCTACCTGATGTCCGATAGCCCTCTGAAAGCAGTGTGTCAGAATCTTTGGTGATATTTGGAAGTTTTCTTTTATAATATTCTCTAGTATGGCTTCCATTCCTCTGGTGCATTCTTCTTCCCCTTCTGGATTTCCTTTAACTCGTATGTTGGAATGCTTCATAAAGTCCACTAATTCTGACAGTGAGCGTTCTACTTTCTCTCTCTTCTTTTCTGCCTCTTTTACTATCTGAGTTATCTCGAAAACTTTGTCTTCTACCTCTGAAATTCTTTCTTCTGTATGGTCTAACCTGTTGCTGATACTTTCCATTGCATCTTTAAGTTTCCTAATTGACTGTTTCAATTCCCTCAGCTCTGCTATGTCCTTTTTATATTCTTCCTATCGTTCATGTCTTATTTGATTGTGTTTTGGATTTCCTTTTGGTTATTTTCCACTTTATTAGCAGTTTCCTTCATTGTTTCCATCATTTCTTTCATTGTTTGCAACATGTGTATTCTGAATTCCCTTTCTGTCATTCCTAACATATCTTTATAGGTGGAATCCTCTGCAGTAGCTACCTCGTGGTCCCTTGCCGGGGTTGTTCTGGACTGGTTCTTCGTGTTGCCTTGAGTTTTGTGCTGATTCTTCCTCATGAGTGATTTCTTTTATCTGTTCTCTTGCTCTAATTTTCCTTTCACTTCCTTTTGCTCTCGTGACTGTGGAAGTTGCGGGCGGGTTTAGACGGATTGAACACCCGCAACCATTTGCCACTTTTCCACTGTTTTAGTCCTCCTCTTGGGGTCCAGAAGTCTCTCGCTGACTCCCTGTATCCTCTCAGGGGTGATGATAGCAGATCCCAGCATCCAGGGATGCCTGGAGTCCTATCTCCCCAGACTCACGGTGCCCAGATGCAAGGAAGCTGTTACTCAGCTGCCATCTTGCTCCGCCCTAGTTATGGATTTTGAGATCACTACTCAAGGTTATGAGTTACTCCTTTGAAAATGAAGCAAAGAAAAACAGGAGTCCGCTTTATCCTTTAAAACAATAGCCTCTTTTTTCTTACTGCCTGTCTGACATTTTCACTCCTTCCTCTGTCTTTAATTCACTCCGCACACCTCTTGGCTTTTTGTTGCTAAGATAAGATGACACAATATTTATGTGTGACTGGTGCCATCCTTGAACAACATGTTTTTTCTTTCACAAGAAATGACATAACTGGACCATTTCTGGTTGTGGTACAAACTGGGGACTACCTGTTCTCTTTGCTGCCTTTTTTGAGTTGTGACTTTCTAAATCAAGTAAGGTGTTTGCAATGGATTTTCCCCTGCTGCATCAGTTGTGTCTCTTTTATAAACCTGTAGCTTTGATCTGCTCTTGGTAAGCTTTAGTTAGCCACCCCTCAAGTGGAGGCAAATGGTCTGTGTTAAATCTCCTCACAGACTCCCTGAAAAGATTCAGGAAGACAGCCCAGATTCCTCTCAGGCTGAATCAATGGACAGCTCTTTCACTGTGGTCAGTAGTAAAACTCCTGGCACACAGGGAGGTCATGTGTCCAAGAGGACTTTGTGACAATAAAAAGAGGCACCCAAGCAGAGGTAAGTCAGAAAGTCAGGAATTGAGTCTTGAAAGTGGGTGTATGTTTGTTAAGGCATGCCACTTGCCACTGGAATCTGACATTAGGACTCTGAGTGAGAAAATGCAGATCTCTGGCAACCTGAGATGGGCACAACATTGTCCACAGGTAATACTTGGTCCATGGCAATGATGTCTTTATGGACATCCAACTATTTGGTACAATGTCTCTAGGTATGCCCAGTGCAAAGGTTAGTCTACTCTCTACCTATGGAAAGCTGTGGGCCAAGGCTTTCTAAGAAATACTGAGGCTACATATTTATTGTTTAATACTTTAGTCTCCCCTCTGAGTGAAGAATCTGGTTCTGTAGCAGGAGTGACAGGACAGTGGGAACACAAATTCTTTCTTCAACCCCTTACATGCTAGATTGGAGAAAACGTTCACTCATCAGTTCCTTTCGATGCCTGAATTCCTTGTCCATTGTTGGGGAGACAATTATCGTTAAATTAAATACTCAGGATTATTGATTCTCTAGACAAACAATAGCCTTCCCATGAAGGTAGTCTATGAACACTCCTGGTAGGTGTTTAATCTCGTGTCTGGAGGATGGGGAGAAATGGCCAGAAGAAATCAACATCCAGGTAAATTTCTCTATCTGGGAAGAGCGTCCCCCTGGAAAACCTCAGGACCACAGCAGTAGAGATTCACTTAATACCAAAAATGTTCACACTCTCTGAAACAGGAAGCATTAGTAGACATAGCCCCATTGATTGACAAATTTATGAGATATGGCTTTCACAAGTTTGTGCTGTTGAATAACATGCTACAAACAGTTGAAAGTCAGTTACAGAATAGCAAATGGTAATAACACTTTTAAATCTTTTTTTTGCTAAAAGTTAATGTCTTTAATTTATCATGTGCCTTATATACATTGTTTTGAAATTATTTTTTGAATTATTTTATTATAGGTAAGTCAATCATGAAGTAACTCAAAGACAGACTCAACACCTTAATTACTATGTATTTCCAAACTGGAGCTGACCAAAGAAGCTTCTATTTGCACAGCCTGTGGGACCAAAAGGTATTTTTATCCCCAATGCTTTCTTGGAAAATAAAAAAAGTAAAAATATATTATTCCAAAACATCAATTAACATGTTCAGAAATTACCATTTAATTTTCTACTCATAGAGTCAAACACAGAAACTTTCTTTAACTATTGCCAGAATAAATAATTTTTATTAAAAAATCACTGTTCAGTGGTGAAACCACAGGGTGTATAAGATTTGTAGGGCAAGCAGAGATTATTATAATTACATGAGCAAATTTCTAATATCTAATTCTGATTTCTAATATCTGGTTAGATTAAATGGGTAGTCATTAGAAAGAACTGAAGGTGATACTAATTAAAATTCATTTCTAATAACTGTGTATAATACATATGATTTAGATATAATGAATATACTTAAGCACACACATATAAATGACGTTTCTAAAAAAAAAGTAATAAACGAAATCTAAAATTAAATTATAGGGTTATAGGTTAATTTATAATTTAATTATACAGTTATAGGTTAACTGATGACTCCATGCTGAACCTCAGAGTTAAAGCATTCTAAAGTGGACATACCCGCTATTTGACAATGTGAATGTTGCTTTCTTGGCACTGTAGTTATTGCTTGATATTGTGATGCACCAACCATCTGATTTCTTTTCTGAATGTATTTATCTTCATTTGTTCTTTGTAAGGATTTTGTTTCTAGTCCTTGTCTTGAACATTGTTATTGTTGTTGAATTTTAAGCCTTTTTCATTTTGTGAAGGCAAAGGGTGGAAACCTTATAAATACATGTATATGTAAAGGAAAATAAAAGTAAGACACAGAAGACTAACTTTTCATTCAGCAAATATTTTCCATTGTTCTTTTATTTACTGTTTTCTTATCTAGGGTTAACTGACATGTATTTATATCAGTCTGAGATCCGTTCTGAGGCCTATTTCATAAATTCTGAGGACTAGTGTCTATTGTATGTCAATAATTCTCACTGTTAAAATTTGGGTGCCAACACAACTGAAACATGTAAACTAAAAATTTTAGTGTACATGTAGGTACTTGAATTTGAAGATATGTTCTGATTTTAAACTGATTTCTAGTTTATCATCATTAAATTATTTTCATTTACTGGAATAATAAAATATCTTACAACTACAATGAGAACTGTGAGTTTGGGAAGCTAAAGGTTGGAATGAAAAATTAAAGGAAAATGTGACGTGATTCACACATGCAGTTAAAATGAATTTTATTGGATAAAATGCAAAATTATCTAAAATTAAAAATAATCAAAACCACTAATATTTTCTTATGCTGTATAATATGAAATTTAGTACATTTATATGATAAAGTGTTGCATGATCTCAGTGTGAAAGGCCAATGAAATATAGCAAAAGTGGCCAGGCAGGTAACTATCACCTGTAGTCCCAGTTTTTTGGGAGACTATGGTGGGAGGTTTTTTTGAGCACATGAGTTCCACACCACCCAGAACAAAAGTGAGACCCTTTCTCTATTAAAAATAGAATAACTAGACTCAGCACTCATAGCACAGTGGTTGTGGAGTCAGCCACATGCACTGATTGCGGATTCTAGCCGTGAGCAGGACAGCTAAACAACATTTGCCACTACAAAAAGAAAATAACCGGGTATTGTGGTGGATGCCAGTAGTCTCAGGTACTTGGGAGTCTGAGTCAGGAGAATTGCTGAAGCCAAAGAGAGTTAGAGGTGACTGCGAGCTATGATGGCACGGCACTCTAAAGAAATAGAAAAAATTCACAAGGGTGATGGTGCACACCTGTAGTCCCAGCTCATTAGGAGGTCAAGGAAAGAGGATTGCTCTACATCAACGATTTGATATTGAGCTACGATGCCATGGCAGTGTAGCAATGGTGACAGAGTGAGAGTCTATCTAAAAACAAAAATGGAACAAATGTCACACAAAGGTCAATACATATATTAGATTTCACATCGTATAATAAAATAAGATCCATCAAAATAAACAGAATTTGAAAATTAGGCAAATAATATTAACCAGGTAGAGAATTTTTTTTTTTTTCGTTAGTGACCAATATTAAAAGTATAGAGGAGGATCGGGGCCTATTGCTCATTGGCAAGGGTAGCAGCCACCTTCACCAGAGCTGGAGGTTTTGAACCCAGCCCAGGCCTGCCAAAGAACAATGACAACTACAAGCCCAAAGTAGCTTGGTATTGCGGTGGGCACTTGTTCCAAATACATGGGAGACTAAGGCACGGGAATCGCTTAAGTTAAAGACTTTGAGGTTGTTGTGAGCTGTGACAACATACCACTTTACCCAGAGGAAAAAAGTGAGAGTCTGTCTTAAAAAAAGTATAGAGGGAGCAGTCTTTTGATTAATGTTTTAATGTTTTGTTGATATTAGAGAGGAGATATGATGAGAGAAGAGGTAAGAAGGAAAGGTGGGTATCAGAGAAAAAGAGGAAGGAGAGAATGAAAGAGATGTTACATTGCTGGCTTTAAAGATGGAAGAAGAGGGTCTTAAGCCAAGGGATGTAGGCCTCCTCTAGAAGCTAGAAACGGTAAGGAAAAGAATTTTTCCCTGGAGGTTATAACATACTAAGATGGCAGCCAAGTAACAGCTTTCTTGCACCTGTGCACAGTGAGTTTGGACTCCAGGCATCTCTCTCTGATGGGATCTGCCCAGAAATATCCCTTTGAGGACACAGGGAGTCAGCGTGAGACCTCTGGACACCATGGGGAGGACAAGAACAGTGGAAAACTGGCAAGTGTTTGCATGTGTTTATTCCGTCTAATCCCACAGGCAGTTGTAAGTACAACAGCAGTGATATTGAAAACTGGAAACGCCTTACCCGTGAGCTGTTCTTTTTTTTTTTTTTTTTTGACTTGGCACTCAGTTAAACTACCTTGGGAGAACTTGGGCAAGAGTTCAGAGGATTTTAGTGCTGTTTTGAGCCCAAGACTGAGTCACTCATCCGATCGGAGCTAATAGTGTTCAGCTGTAGGCTGCCTGGAGTCATTGTAGGAGAACTGCCCCAGCAAGCTCCACCCTCAGTGATGCAGAGCAAGGTTCAGGCGGGAGTGAGTAATCTAGTGCTGTCTAGAGCAGTCTAAAAAGGGGGGGGACTGAGACACCTTACAGCCCTAACCCTCAGGGGCATAGAATGATAAAAGTTTTGGCACACTGGGTAACTGGATAGCCACTTCAGGAGTGATCCCAGTGACAAGTGCTTTTCTGGGAAAGCTTCAGCTTAGCCAAGGTTAGCAGTTTAAAGTGACTTGTATGTGGGCAGAGGAGAGATTTAGGCTCTGCACCCTGAGGGGTTTGAGAAATCACAGAGGCCACCAGGCTTCATCTCATACAGTTGTACCAGCACTGTGAGTAACAACTCATACCCAAGAAGATCACCTGTTGCCCCAACAATATCCAGCAAGATATATATAATGCCTTCTTTTTGGTTTTGTTTTTTGCTTTTTTGTTTTTAATTTCAACATTTTCCCTATAGATTTTTCTTTTCTTTTTGTATCTTTCTTTTCTTTCTTCCTTTTTCTAGTTTAAATACAATTTCCAATTGTTGCTTTTTTCAACAATTAGAACTACATTTTTGCTAGTATTTCTACCACTATTATTTGTTTTTTTCCACAATTTCATCCCATAAAGTTTTCTGTTTGCTTGTTTTGGTTTCATTTATAACAGTTTAGCCTTTCATCTCTACTTGGTAAATGTGGGGTACTGTGTCTGAACAGGTTACCAAAGAGCTGCTGACCACAAGGGAACCACCCAACCTGGCACCCCTCGAGGTTGGCGTTTTTTAAGGTGCATCAAACTACCCTACTGTACACCTATATTGCTCCTGTTTCCCTCTTTCCGTGGTTGTCTTTTTTTTCTTTTTTTGACAGTATTTTCTTTTACCCACCCCCTCTGCTTTTTCTTTTTTCTTTTTTTCTCTTTCTTTTTCCCATTCTTGCTCTTCAATCTTTTCATTCTTCTGGTACCAAAAGGACTCATCAAAACTCTACTCCAGAGGCATACAACTTAAAGATCAAGAGGAAGTGAAAGAAAAACTAGGGCAAGGAAACAGATAAAAGAAATCACTCATGTGTAAGAATCAGAAGAAAATTCATGGCATCAGGAAAAACTAGTCCAGAGCAATCACCCTCACCCCCCAGGGACTGTGAGGTAGCTACTGCAAAGGATTTCACCTATAAAGAAATGTTAGAAATAACAGAAAGGGTAGCCAGGCATTGTAGTAGGCACCTGTAGTCCCAGCTACTCGGGAGGCTGAGGCTAGAGAATCACTTAATCCCAGGAATTGGAGGTTGCTGTGAGCTGTGTGAGGCCACGGCACTCTACCAAGGGCCATAAAGTGAAACCCTGTCTCTACAAAAAAAAAAAAAAAAAGAAAAGAAAAGAAATAACAGAAAGAGAATTTCGAATACAGACAATGAAAACAATGAAGGGAACTGCTGATAAAGTGGATTATAACCAAAACGAAATCCAAAAACAGAATCAAATAAGACATAAACAATATGAAAAATATAGAAAGAATATAGCAGAGCTGAAGGACTAAAGCAGTCAATTAGAACTTAAAGATGCAATAGAAAGTATCAACAACAGATTAGACCATGCAGAAGAAAGAATTTCGAAGGTAGAGGACAAATATCTTGAAATAACTCAGATAGTTAAAGAGGCAGAAAAGAACAGAGAGAAAGCAGGATGTACACTGAGAGAATTATGGGCCTATATGAAGTGTTCAAACATACACGTTGTAGGAATCCCAGAAGGGGAAGAAGAATGCCCCAAGGGAATGGAAGCCATACTAGAGAATAAATGAAAATTTCCCAAATATCACCAAAGATTCTGACACACTCCTTTCAGGGGAATATTTGACCCTAAGTCGCCTCAACTGTAACCTAACTTCTCCAAGACACATTGTGATGAACCTGTCAAAAGTCAAGACAAAAGAAAAGATTCTGCAAGCTGCCAAATGTAAGTGCCAGGTGACCTACAGGGGCAAATCCATCAGGGTGACTGAAGACTTCTCTAATGAAACTTTCCAAGGAACAAGACAATGGTCATCATCTATGTTTAATCTACTTAAACAGAACAATTTCCAGCCCAGAATTCTATATCCTGCCAAGCTAAACTTTAAAATTGACAGAGAAATCAAATAATTTACTGATATACAAACATTGAAGAAATTTGCCACAACAAGACCAGCTCTACAGGAAATAATTCAACCTGTTCTACATACTGACTATCACAATGGATCAGCACCAAGGTAAGAACTCAGTAATTCAAGGACAGAACCTAACTTCCACACTGATGCAAAAGATAAAACTAAGGAATGGACTCTCACAAAATAAGATGAATAGAACACTACCACACTTATCAATTACCTCAATAAATGTTAATGGCTTAAATTCCCCACTGAAGAGGCATTGATTGGCTTACTGGATTAAAAAACACAAACCATCCATTTGCTGTCTGAAGGAAACACACCTAGCTTCAAAAGACAAATTAAAAGTCCGAGTTAAGGGTTCGAAGAGAATTTTTGAGGCAAATGGAATTCAGAAGAAAAGAGTAGTTGCAATCTTATTTTCAGATATAGGTGGATTTAAAGCAACTAAAGTAAAAAAAGCCAAAGATGGTCACTTTATATTGGTCAAGGGAAAAATACAGCAAAAAGTCATTTCAATTCTAAATATGTATGCGCCCAATTTAAATGATCCCAGATTCTTGAAACAGGACTTACTCAGTCTGTGCAATATGATATCCGATAATACCATAACAGGGGACTTAAACTCCTCTTACAGAGCTGGACAGATCCTCTAAACAGAAATCAAACAAAAATATAAGAAACTTAGATGAGACCCTAGAACAACCTTGAGATATATATATTGGGATGGAATATATATATATATTCCAATGATAAAGAATATACATTCTTCTCATTGCCCCATGGAACATTCTGCAAAATTGATCATATCCTAGGACATAAAACAAACCTCAACAGAATCAAAAGAATTGAAATTTTACCTTGTATCCTCTCAGACCATAAGGCACTAAATGTGGAACTCAACTCTAACAAAAACGTTCAACCCCACACAAAGGCATGGAAATTAAACAACCTTCTGTTGAATGACAGTTGGGTGCAGCAAGAAATAAAACAGGAAATCATTAACTTGCTTGACCATAGCAACAATGAAGACACAAGCTACCAAAACCTGTGGGACACTGCAAAAACTTTTCTGATAGGAAAATTTATCGCTTTAGATGCCTATATTCAGAAAACAGAGAGTTTATCAACATACTCACCAGCCACCTTATGGAATTGAAAAAGAAGACAATCTAAGCCTAAACCCAGTAAAAGAAAAGAAATATCCAAAATTAAATCAGAGATCAATGAAATTGAAAAACAAAAGAATCATTAAGAAAAGTAATAAAACAAGGAGTTGTGTTTTTTTGAGAAAATAGATAAATCTTTGGTCAGACTAACTAGAAATAGAAAAGTAAAATCTTTAGTAACCTCAATCAGAATTGATAAACGATAAATTACAACTGATGCCACAGAGATACAAAAGATCATCTCTGAATACTACCAGAAACTTTATGTCTAGAAATTTAACAATGTGAAGGAAAATGATCAGTATTTGGAATCACACCCTCTCCCTAGAATTAGCTAGGAAGAAATAGAGCTCCTGAACAGACCAATTTCAAGCACTGAGATTAAATAAACAATAAAAAATCTCCCAACCAAAAAAATGCCCTGTTTCGTATGACTTCACACCAGAATTCTATCAAACCTTCAAGGAAGAGCTTATTTCCATACTGCAGGAATTATTCCCAAAAATTGAGGAGGAAGGAATCTTCCCCAATACATTCTACAAAGGCAAACATCACCCTGATATCAAAACCAGGAAAAGAGCCACCTAAAAAGGAGAACAGACCAATTTCACTAATGAATATAGATGCAAAAATTTTCAACAAAATCCTAGCCAAAAGATGACAGCTAATCATCAAAAAAGTCATACATAATCAAGTAGCTTTAATCCCAGGGATGCAAGGCTGTTTTAACATATGCAAGTCCATAAACTTGTTATCCACAGTATTAATGGAAGCAAAAACAAAGACCATATGATCCTCTCAATAGATGCAGATAAAGCATTTGATAAAATCCAGCATCCTTTTCTAATTAGAATACTGAAGCGTATAGGCACACATGGCACATATCTGAAACTGATCAAAGCTATCTATGTCAAAATGCTAATAGTTTACTGAATGGAGTAAAACTGAAACCTTTTCCACTTAGAACTGAAACCAGACAAGCCTGTGCTCTGTCACCATTATTATTCAACATAGTGCTGGAAGTTCTAACCAATACAATTAGGCAAGACAAGGAAGTAAAGGGCATCTCAGTTGGAGGAGAGGAGTTCAAACACTTCCTCTTTATTCACTATATGATCTTATACTTAGAGAACCCCAAAGCCTCAATTGCAAGACTCCTGGGAGTCATAAAAAAATACAGAAATGTCTCCAGATATAGAATCAGTGTCCACAAGTCAGTAGCCTTTGTATACACCAATAACTGTCAAGATGAGATGCTAATTAAGGACACAACTCCCTTCACCATAGCTTCAAAGAAAATGAGATACCTAGGAATATACCTAACAAGGGAGTGAAGGACCTCTATAATGAAAATTATGAAATCCTCTGAAAGCAAACAGCAGAGGATATTAACAAATGGAAGAACATACCATGCTCATGGCTGGGAAGAATCAACATTGTTAAAATGTTTATAGTTCCCCAAAAATCTACCTATTCAACACATCTCTATTAAGATACCAACACTGTACTTTCAGAATTTGGAGAAAAATGATTCTGGGTCTTGTATGGAACCAGAAAATAAAAACCCGTGTAGCTAAGGTAGTTCTTAGTAATAAAAACAAAGCTGGGGGCATCACCATACCAGGTTTTAGGCTGTACTACAAAGCCATAGTTGTCAAGACAACATGTTACTTGCACAAAAATAGAGACATAGACATTTCAAAATGAATAGAAACCAGGAAATGAAACTAACATCTTACACTCACCTGATCTTTGATAGAATAAACAAGAACATACCTTGGGGGAAAGACTCCCTATTCAATAAATGGTGCTGGGAGAACTGGATACCCACATGTAAAAGACTGAAGCTGGACCCACACTTTTCTCCAGTCACAAAAATTGATTCAAGGCAAATAAAGGACTTACATGTAAGGCATGAAACAGGAAAAATCCTCAAAGAAAGCATAGGAAAAACACTGGAAGATATCAGACTAGGGAAAGACTTCATGAAGAAGACTGCCCTGGCAATTTCAGCAACAACAAAAATAAACAAATTGGCCTTAATTAAACTGAAAAGCTGTACAGCTAAGGAGACAATAATCAAAGTAAATTGACAACCTACACAGTGGGAAAGGATATTTGCATATTTTGAATCAGACAAAAGCTTGATAACTAGGATCTATAGAGAACTCAAATTAATCCACATGAAAAAAGCCAACAATCCCATATATCAATGTGAAGAGACATGAATAGAACCTTCTCTAAAGAAGACAGATGAATGGCTAACAAATATATTAAAAAATAACCATCAACCCTAATTATTAGGAAATGGAAATCAAAACCACCCTGAAATCCCTACCATCTAACCACAGAGAGAATGGCCCACATCACAAAAATCTCAAAACTGCAGATGATGGTGTGGACGTGGAGAGAAGGGCACACTTTTACACTGCTGATGGGACTGCAAACTAATACAAACTTTTTGGAAGGAAGTATGGAGAACCCTCAAAGAACTCAGGCTAGACCTCCCATGTGATCCTGAAATCCCATTAGTGGACCTTTATCCAGAAGGAAAAAAAATCCTTTTATCGTAAGGACACTTGACCTAGACCGTTCATTGCAGCTCAATTTACAATCACCAAAATCTGGAAACAGCCTAAATGCCCACCAACCCAGGAATGGATTAACAAGCAGTGTTATATGTACACTATGGAATACTATTCAGCCATTAAGAGAGATGGAGACTTCACATTCTTTGTATTAACCTGGATGGAAGTGGAACACATTATTCTTAGTAAAGCGTCACAAGAATGGAGAAGCATCATGAATTCTACATACTCAATTTTGATATGAGGACAATTAATGGCACTGTGGGGTAGGGAAAGGGGAGAGCAGAGAGAGAAAGAAGGAGGGAGGGATGGGAAAAGAGAGCAAAGAGAGGGAAGGAGCGAAGGGGTGGGGTCTTGGTGTGTGCCACACCTTTGGGGGTCAAGACACCATTGTAAGAGGGTCTTTACTTAACAAATGCAATCAGAGTACAGAAATCTGGTTTCTTGCCACTGGTATCTGGGGGATGAGAACACATGTCTGATGCTTTTCCACGTTCCAGGATGTATCCCCAATTGCTCTCCTTAATTCTATGTCATAGTTGCTGATGGTGTCCCCTTGTGTGGTTTACTCTGTTCTGTGCTATTTTGCACTACTCAAATGCTACCCAGTAAATATCTTTAGGTCTTACTATCTTGTGCAGTGTGTATCAAGTTGATTTTAATTTTTTTTTAGGGTAAGGATCTTGTCTTTTTTTCCTTTGGTATCTTTTATTCTGTCCCAATAAAGGTCAGTATACACTGGGCTAATGAAAAATAAAAGTTGGTTGAACAGAAAAAAAAAAATGAAGTAAAATAAATCTGTTTTGTTGTACTCTCAATGATCCCCAACAATAAATTAAAAAATTAAAAATAAAAATAAATATAGAGGGAATATGTATTATCAATAAGCATTTAATATACCTTTTCTGCAATTTTATGCAAAGAAAATCTAAAGTAAATGACAATAACAAGATAATTTCTCAAAAGAGAAAGAAATATAAACATTTCTCACTAGAAAGTGCTATCAAATCTTAGTGGATTACAGTCCTCTGTGTACTGAGACTAGAAGAGTGAAGATCTCCATTTTCTGAATCAAAGAAATAGAATAACAATATATATTCAATTTGCTGCTTATAATATACAGAGGCAAATGAACAATGAAATGAAACCCTCATATGTTTTTAATTGTAAAGAATGGCATGACTGTCACAAAACATCCAAAAATATAAACCGTGTTACATGATTATAAAATTTGTCAGTCATCATAGCCCTCAAGGAAATCAACAGTTCAGCTTTCTGATTATATTGTCCAAATTCTTATATTAAGACCTCCACTAGTTCCGTCATTTTTTTAGTGTGTGTCCAAAATTGTGAAGGTCATCATCTGGAAAAATATAAGAAGAAGACGACTTTGTCCTCGCACAGAGCTGCATCCTCTGCTGAATAGGGTCAGGAATACTGCAACTCAAGTCTCATCTGATTCACTGACAGGCTGCGATCTCCTGTCCAGGGATGTGGCTTGCCCAGGTCTTTCCCAGCAGGAGCTGTTTCTCCACCCAGGGCTGGATCCCTAGGGTCAGGCAGTGTAGGAGAACAGCCCTCAGGAGAAAAGAGAAATTCCACCTGGGTGGCCATGGCATAGCTCTGCACTGCAGAGATCACAGGCTCCTGCACCAGGTGAGCTAAGAGAGCTGCTCTCAGATTAGGAGAAAATGTATCTCCTGTGTCCTCACCCAGGCTATGTCTTGATAAATGGCCTCAGACATAGCACTGGGGGAGGTCACCATTCCTTTGGCAACACAGTAGGTGATATTTTGGGAACTTCAATGTAGGTGATTTGGAACTGTAATCAGGGCCGCTTGCTGTACCCAGTGTAGGACATTAGGGGATCCCTATCACAGACATCACAGTCCTTCTCCATTTCACTTCTGTACAATATCATAGACAATTGATTTTTTTTTTTTCTTTGCAGTTTTAGTACGAGGCCTGGTTTGCACCTGCCACCGCTGACATATAAGGCCCGCGCCCTACTCCTTGAGCCGCAGGTGCCCCCCGAAACCATTGATTTCTTTATATTTTTATTTTTTCCTTTTTTTTTTTTTGAAGATTTTGTCCAGGGCTGGCATATGGGTTTGAACCCGCCACCTCTTTTATATGGGGTCGGCGCCCAACTCCGTTGAGCCACTTGTCTCTCCTACTCCTCCCTGATCCCATCATACTCCCCAACGCTGACCCCCCCCATGTTCTCTGAATGCAGAATGCTAAAATCTTCTCACTAGTGAGACACCCACTTGCTGCCAAAGCCCTGTATAAGTTACCTGTTTGTCTTTTTCTTGTGCCAAAAAAGCAAAATTCTACCTGCTGCTTTATCTTGTAAGCTGCTCATGGAAATGATTTTTCTTTTTCCAGGAATTCCCCCATCTGAGCTAAAATCAGATTCTGTGAATAATATGAGTGAGTGAGCACCTCTAAGTGAACACCTTAGAAGCCCTAGTCTATGCTGGATAATCAGGAGCTGAAGATGTCACCTAAAATTGATTCTTCCTTTTCCAGAGTCCTGTCAAGTAGCTCCCAGTTCCCTGGCCAGGGAATACTGGGTTAATCCTTCCCCTGTCACTTCTCACATGCAAGAATCAAATCTTATCTGGTGTAGCAGAGCTGTTTTTGACTTTGAGCTTTGATATTTAGAATTCTCTTTATCATGTGCAGTGAGCTCTAATTCTGGTGCGAAAGTAAGATTAGAATGCTCAGCAACTGGGCAGCACCTGTGGCTCAGTGATTAGGGCACTGGCCCCATATACCGAGGGTGGTAGGTTCGAACCGAGCCCCCGCCATACTGCTAAAACAACAAAAATAGCCGGGCATTATGGCAGGTGCCTGTAGTCCCAGCTACTGAGGAGGCAACAGAATTGCCTAAGCCCAAGAACCAGAGGTTGCTGTGACCTGTGATGTCACATCACTCTACCGAGGGTGACAAAGTGAGACTATATCTTAAAAAAAAAAAAAAAAAAAAGGAAAAGAATGCTCAGCGCCCGTAGCACAGCGGTTGCACTGCCAGCCACATACACAGAGAGCGATGGGTTTGAACCCGGCCGTGGCCAGCTAAACAACAAAGACAACCGCAAAGGAAAAAAAAAAAAGCCAATTGTTGTGGCAGCACCTGTAGTCCAAGCTACTTGGGAGGCTGAGGCAAGAGAATCTCTTAATTCCAGGAGTTCAAGGTTGTTGTGAGCTGTAATGCCACGGCACTCTACCAAGGTTGGGAGACTTTATGAGACTCTGTCGTAAAAGAAAAAAAAAGATTAGAAGATTCCTTTGTCATGAAGCCCAGAGCTCATAGTCTATCTCTGGGAGATGTTTGTGGGTTAATTTCTCAACTTAATCAGTTCAGTTGTATCAAAGTAAATAGGAAAAATTCTCATCCAGGGGATCACTCCTGCATTCTTCAAAGCTCCTTGACAGATATAAGCCATTTCTTTTTTCCAATCTAAGAATGAAAGACTAACAAAGACACAGAGACTCAGGATCTCTGATTCTCACCCTCCTTTCAACCTCCATATGAAGAGTCCAAGGTCTCATCTTCCTTTTGGATGTGGTTCTTACTGGAAAAATAATAGTGTCTTACTGATTCCTTCCTATGATCGATTGTGTTTATCTGGGCCTTTTTCTGTAAAAAAAGTCTATTTTTTTTTGTTTGTTTGTTGTAGAGACAGAGTGTCACTTCATCGCCCTCAGTAGGGTGCCATGGCATCACACTGCTCACAAAAACCTTCAACTCCTGGGCTTAGGCGATTCTCTTGCCTCAGCCTCCCAAGTAGCTGGGATCACAGGTGCTTGCCAAAATACTCGGCTATTTTTTTGTTGAAGTTCAGCTGGGGCCAGGTTTGAACCCGCCACCCTCGGTATATTAGGCTGCCGCCCTACCCACTGAGGTCTGTTGTAAAGGATGTAGGTCAGTGGGGAATTGCATGCAGAGCAGAAGATATCTGGGTCTTTACCTCCCGATTTCATTTTTTTTGGAGGGGAACAGGGCTTGGTTTGAACCTGCCACCTCCTGTATATGAGGAAACATTCTACTCCTTTGAGCCACAGGCGCTGCCCCCAATTTCATGTTGAAGCTGAAAAGAAAATTCCCCTCCCTTACACATCCAGATTCAGCGTGTGTGTGGCCCTGCTGGAGTGGTCTTTTATAAGTAGGTATACTGAACACATTTTTCCTTTCTACTACTCTTCATGACTTCAGTAAGAAAGGCTAAGGTGGTGATTGCCCTGGGGTCCTACAAAATGAATGCTGTTACAGTGTTATGAAGCAGCGCATGAAAGACATGAGACACAAAAGAAAAAAAATGCAATGGTTTCCTTCCCATGGGATTCCTGACTCAATTCTCTCATAGAAGTATTTGAAACCTTGCCCAGATTTCAAGATGCGGAATGAAGCAGGTGATTGAAACGTGTATATATGTTGCGTGTGAGGACAATATTTAGTGTTAAAATTGTCTATATTGTTGTTATAATTTTCAAATGCTTAGAAAAGACCAATATTGTGTTATGTTCAGTAGTTCCGCAGAGACCACACAACCAGACAAGCTGAATTTGCAAAGGAATCCTTTATTGAAGAGCCAGCCAGTGACTGCCTCACTGTTTCAATGAGGGGTTTCGGAGAGCAGCCCTGAGTGCTTACGTGGTCAGAGTTTTAAGGCTTGGTTTGCATCCTGGTTGGTGCGCAGACTGCCCAGGTGCATTCAGGTAGGGTAGCAAGCAAACAGCGTAAAGAAGTAGAGTACTTTGCCGTTAGTTAGCTATACATTTTAGTTTTAGTACTTTCCCCACCAGGTATTATTTAAAGGTGAATCTGGGGACAGTTGGTACCTCCTGGTCCTTTCCCAGGGAGTTAGCCAAACAAGAAATAGGGAGTGAACTAGAGGTAAGAAATCAGTTAGTACTTTCTCATCTATCTTGGGAGTGAACTAGACTTACTTCATTTTTGAAAGCTTGTAGTCCAGAAATTTGCCAGGAGTTAACACGTATTTTTTCTACCTCAGCTTAGATCCACTAGGCCTAATATTCCGCACTTGTTTTTTTTTTGTTTTTTGGAGACTGGGTCAAACCACTGACTTAGTGGCAGGTATAGTTCATATTGGTTTTTAATTATCATCAGTTTGACAGTGCTTATTTGCCTTTTGACACATATAGTAGTTTGATTTAAGATACAGGGTCCTACCGCCAGAAGGAGGATAAGAAGGATGAGTGGCCCCACTGCAGTTGTGAGTAGGGCTGTGAGTCACGGGGACCAGGAGAATAGAGACTGGTATCAGTTTTTATTCTCTTCCTGGTTGTAATACTTGTTTTTTAAATTTTTAGGAACCGGAGATAGAGTTTTTCTAACGACTTCAGACTGGTTTGTATAAAAACAGCATTTTTCTCCAAAGGTTACACATAGTCCCCCATCTTTCATGAAGGGGAGGTTTAATAGTAAAGCCTGGTATTGGGTTAGATGAGCATTTGACAGTCACTTGTCTGGGGTTTCCCTCTATGGGGAGTTGTTATTAATCAGTTCTGGCCCAGTGTTAACTTATCTGCCTCCTTTTTTAGGCTGCTATGGCCCTGAGGTATGAGAGCTACCCCATGACTACCAGGTCTAACTGTTTTGAGAAGTAGGCCACTGACCTTTTCCAGGGGTCTAGGTTCTGGATTAAAACGCCTTTGGGAATCTTTTGTTTCTCTGCTATAAAGAGGTGGAAAGGCTTGGTGATGTCAGGGAGAGTTAGTGCAGGAGTAGACACTCGAATGTGTTTTTAAGTTTCAGATGCTTTTGCTCCATTTCAGTTCATTTCAAGGGGGTTTCCCCAACTGTGACTGCATGAAGGGGTTTTGTTATGTTGACGAAAGCTAGAATCTATAGTCTGTAGTACCCAATGGCTCCCAAAAATTCACGTATCTGTTTTTTGGTTGTGGGGGTCAGGATCTGGAGGACACCTGCTGCTTGCTGTATTGAGAGGGCTCGACTTCCTTCTTTAAGTACATACCCCAGCTACGTGGTTTGACTGGGACACAACTAAGCCTTCTTGGTGGATACTCGATACCCGAGTTTTTCTAAGGTGCTCAAGAGATTTTCCGTGGTCTCCCTAAACTTAGCAGTAGAGGGGGCTACTATGAGTAGGTCATCTACATACTGTAAAAGGTTTATAGCTGGGTTCTGCAGTCTGAACTGTTGGAGGTCCTGGATTTACACCTCATCGAACTGGATTAGGGAATTTTTTAACTTCTGGGGCAGGTGTGTTCACACTAACTGTCTAGAAAACCCAGTTTTATGGTTTATGCATTCAAAGGTAAAAATCTCCTGACTTACAGGAAGTAAGGGAATATTAAAGAAAGTATTTTTTAAGTCCAGTACTGTATATATGCAGTGGTCAGGGGAACAAGGCTTAGGAGGGTATATGAGTTGGGGACTGTGGGATGAATGGTTTGTACTCGTTTGTTAACCTCCTCCAGGTTTTGAACTGGGCAGTAGTCTTGGGTGCCTGGTTTCTGGACGGGAAAGTGGAGTGTATTCCAGGCTGGATGGTAAGGTATTAAGATGCCTGTTTTTTTTAAGTTGTTGAATGAGTATAGTTATGCCCCTCTTGGTCTCTGGCTCACGGGGTATTGTTTTATCCTTAGGGGGAGAGCATCTGCTCTTAACTGGACCACCACAGGGGGTTGCTGGGAGGCTACTCTAGGTGGGTTGGTTTCAGTCTATACCCCTGGGATCAGATTTGTAAATCCTGCAGAGAATTTCGGGGGCCTACAGGAATGTCTAGAGGCTGGAGGAGAGGAGGCATGTTACCAGGAGTTCTTCTGGCTCTTCCTAGAAGGACAGTCATCTAGGCGTACTTTCAAAAGATATGGTAGCTTTCAATTTTTTTAAAAATTTATGTCCAGGGCGGCGCCTGTGGCTCAGTGAGCAGGGCGCCGGCCCCATATACCGAGGGTGGCAGGTTCAAGCCCAGCCCCGGCCAAACTGCAACCAAAAAATAGCCGGGCGTTGTGGCGGGTGCCTGTAGTCCCAGCTGCTCGGGAGGCTGAGGCAAGAGAATCGCGTAAGCCCAAGAGTTAGAGGTTGCTGTGAGCCGTGTGACCCCACGGCACTGTACTGAGGATGTTACAGTGAGACTCTGTCTCTACAAAAAAAAAGAAAATTTATTTCCAGAAGGGAATATGTGTAGTCAGGGATTACCAGGAAGGAGTGGGTGACCATCCCATTTCCTAGGTCTATTGTGTGAGCAGTGGTCCACGGGTATGTGGCAGTTAGACCTTTAGCCACCTGCACTTAAGTCCTGATGCTAACAGGCCCAAGTGGTTTAGTCAGAACTGACTGAGCTGTCCCCCATACCAACCAGGAAGTTCACAGGAGTGCTCCCAATTTTAGGATTTACCATAGGCTCCTGGGGGCACATAGGTAAGGAGCCATGGCTTCTTCATTTCTTAGCTAGGGACAGGACAGGTTTTGTCATTTGCCCCCTCCTGTTGGCCCATTCATTTTTTCCAGTGTTCTTGCTCCTTACAGTAGGCACATTGATTTTTTTCTAAAGGTGGTTTTTGGCCAATCTTTCTCCTGTTCCAGGGCTCCCAGGAATGGAGATATGCTTCTAAGGCAGCAACAGTCACTCTTCCCAATTTCCTGGCCATTTTTTTCCTCTGGAGCTTCCCGGTTATTGTAAACTCTCTATGCTATGCTCATGAGTTCCTCCCTATTCTTTGCCTCAAAACCTTCTAATTTTTGCAGCTTTTTCCTAATATCTGGGGTCAACTGCATGACAGAAGTCAGGCTTACTGCTTGTCTATTTGTGGGTGGGTTGAGATCTATCAGAGTGTAAGTCAGATATGCCTTGAGCAGCTGCTCTGAAAAGGCTGCAGGGGACTCTGAGGACCTTAGTTAGGTTTGTAGATTCTCAGGCTGCTCTTTTCAGGTCAGTTAAAAGAGCCTGGAGATAGGCAGCAAGGAACTGCTTACCTTGGTCAGTATTTGGATCTCGTTTGGGGCGGTTGGAAGGGAAAATATGTGCAAGTGGGGAGTGCATCCTGTTGGTGGGTGAGTGTATCCCTCCTGGGGACCACAATAGCCTTACAGGCCTTGGTGAGGATGTGCTCCCTGTCTTCTGAAGTGAAGAGAGTCTGCAACAGTTGCTGGCTATCATCCCAAGTGGGATGATGGGTGAAAAAGACAGAATTCCAGAAGGGAAATAAGGGCCTGAGGTTTCTCTGAAAATGGAGAGTTTTGTTGTCTGTAGCTATATGGGTCCCTTATGGTAAAGGGTACATAAACCACTCCCCTGCCTCGTGGAGCAACTTAAGAATTTCAGGTGAAGATGTGGTGGAGTCAGGAGAGGACGTCCTCTGACCATAAGAGGATCCTGCTTGAGTGTGTGTGGGTTGTGGGAGAAGTTGTAGATGAGGCTGAGGGATCTGGGTGGGAGGGCGATAGGGTGGAGGGCCCAGTAAGGGGTCCTCCATTTACTCTGGAGCTGGAAGAACTGGGCAGCTCCTTGGACTTGCGTTTGTTACAAGGACCATGGTTCCTAGGTGGAGGGAGCAAGTATGGAGTCAGGTTGGGGGATTATTAACTTGTTCATTCCCAATATCAATACAAGGACCCAGTATTGTTCCAAGTGACCCAGTATTGTTCCAAGTGACCCAGTTTTCCTATCACTGTCCACCAGAAGTGATACAAAGGGAGGCATCAAAGGAGCCTTAGGGGGGTGGGTCCACACTGAAGGTTGGTCATTTGACCACACAAAGGGTATGAAGACGTCTCCAGAGAAAACTTGGTTCCGTATTCATTACTCTTATTTGTAGAGAAAACGTCTTTAAAATACCTTAATAAACAACCTAGTGGGATACCTGCCTTAGAAGAGGAGGAACCCATTTTAAAGGGACAAAAGCATCTATGAAGCATAGAGAGGCACAAAAAGGAGCACTGCTAACATTACAGTGCACCAACAAAAACCAAACGGAAAACCAGAGAAATTAACTAGTTTAACCAGAGGGACCCAGACTACAGGAACACACAAGAGAAGGACCCAGACCTGAGGGATCCAGTCCAGGGACCCAGACCAGAATGACTCAGACCAGAGAGATCCAGACCAGGGATCCAGACCACGGACCCAGACCAGAGGGACCTAAACCAGGGACCCAGACCAGAGGGATCCAGACCAGGGACTCAGACCCATAGGGACCTCCAGAACTATCAGGGTCCCAACCCCAGGGAATTATGTCATGTCCAACTTCCTCTTAGAGCCACTCCATGTCTGTGGACTCTGAACAGAAACAGAAACCATGCAATGGCTTACCTCTGGAGGTGACCAGATGGACTCACCTTTCTTATTTAGGGTGGTCATGGGTCATTCTTCTGAGGGCTCTGGGTTCTCTGGAGGCCCTGGAACATCTCAGGTGGCATCTCCCATCAGAGGAGCCATGGCCTCTCCCTCACTTGGAGGCCATCTGAGGACCAGTGAGGCTGGGGTCTAGAGCATCTCACTGGGGCCTCCAAATGTTATGCACAGTAGTTCCCCAGAAACCACACAGCCAGACAAGCTGAATTTGCAAAGGAATCCTTTATTGTAGAGACAACCAGAGTTGGCTGTCTCAGTGTCCCAATGAGGGGTTTGTAAGAGCAGCCCCAAGTGCTTAAGGGGTCAGGATTTTAAGGCTTGGTCTGCATCCTGGTTGGTGCACAGACTGTCCATGTGCATCTTGGTAGGGTAGCAAGCAAGAATTGTACAGAAGTAGAATTTGGCCACATATACCAGAGCTCGTAGGTTTGAATCCATCCCAGGTCGGCCAAACAACAATGACAACTACCACCAAAAAATAGCCAGGCGTTGTGGTGGGCACCTGTAGTCCCCGTTACTTGGGAGGCTGAGGTAAGAAACTTTCTTAAGTCCAAGAGTTTGAGGTTGCTGTGAGCTATGATGCCATCGCACTCTATCCAGGGTGAAAGCTTCAGACTCTGTCTGAAAAAACAAAAATGTAATAAAATATAAACAATGTCTGTCTCCTTGTTTTCCATACCTCAAGTGAAACAGCAAGTCAGGAGAAGTCTAGGTATTTAGCATAGATTGTTCTATATTAAATAGAACATTGGAAAAGCTGCAGAGAAAAAGCCTCCTGGAGAAGATTCCCAGGATACCTCAATTGTGGCATCAGAAAACAGAAGAAAAATGGCCTCTAGAGGTGTCTCTTCTTTCCTTGGTTCTTTTTTTTTTTATTAAACCATAGCTCTCTACATTAGTATGATCGTGCGGCACCATACACTTGGTTCATAGATCGTTTGACACATTTTTCATCACACTTGTCAACATAGCTTTTGTAGAATTTTCTTAGTTATATTGCTAAGACCTTTACATTCCACATTTACTAGGATTCACATATACCCCTGTAAGATGCACCGCAGGTGCAATCCCATCAATCCCCCTCCTTCCCCTCCCTTCCCCCTCCCTCCCCTCCCTTTCCCCTTTCTCCCTATTCTTAGGTTATAACTGGGATATAGCTTTCATGTGAAGGTCCTACATTAGTTTCATAAAAAGGGTGAGTACATTGGGTACTTTTTCTTCCATTCTTGAGACACTTTACTAATAAGAATATGTTCCAGCTCCATCCATGTAAACATGAAAGAGGTAAAGTCTCTATCTTTCTTGAAGGCTGCATAATATTGCATGGTGTACATATACCACAATTTATTGATCCATTCATGGATAGATGGGCACTTGGGCTTTTTCCAAGACTTAGCAATTATGAATAGGGCTGCAATAAATATTCTGATATAAATATCTTTGTTATGGTGTGATTTTTGGTCTTCTGGGTATATGCCCAGTAAGGGGATTATAGGATTGAATGGCAGATCTGTTTTTAGATCTCTAAGTGTTCTCCATATCTCTTTTCAAAAGAAATGTATTAATTTCATTCCTCCCAGCAGGGCAAAAGTGTTCCCTTTTCTCCACATCCACACCAACATGTCTGGTCTTGGGATTTTGTGATATAGGCTAGTCTTACTGGAGTTAGATGATATCTCAAAGTAGTTTTGATTTGCATTTCTCTGATGATTAGATGATGAGCATTTTTTCATATGTCTGAAGGCCTTGCACCTGTCTCCTTCAGAGAAGTTTCACTTCAAGTCCCTTGCCCAGCCTGCGATGGGATCCCTTGTTCTTTTCTTGCTAATGCGTTTGAGTTCTCTGTGGATTCTCGTTATTAAACCTTTGTCGGAGATATAACCTGCAAATATCTTCTCCCATTCTGAGGGCTGTTTGCTTGCTTTACTTACTGTGTTCTTGGCTGTGCAGAAGCTTTTTAGTTTGATCAAGTCCCAGTAGCGTATTTTTGAAGCAGCTTCAATTGCCAGGGGGGTCCTTCTCATAAAAAACTCGCCCAGCCCAATGTCTTCAAGGGTTTTCCCTACACTCTCTTCTAGTATTTTTATAGTTTCATGTCTTAGGTTTAAATCTTTAATCCAGTGAGAGTCTATCTTGGTTAATGGTGAGAGGTGTGGGTCCAGTTTCAGTCTTCTACAGGTTGCCAGCCAGTTCACCCAGCACCATTTGTTAAATAGGGAATCTTTTCCCCACTGAATGTTTTTAATTGGCTTGTCAAAGATTAAATAACGGTAAGTAGCTGGATTCATGTCTTGGTTCTCTATTCTGTTCCAGACATCTACTTCTCTGTTTTTGTGCCAGTACCATGCTGTTTTGATCACTATCGATTTGTAGTATAGTCTGAGGTCTGGTAGCGTGATTCCTCCTGCTTTGTTTTTATCTTTGAGTAATGTCTTGGCTATTCGAGGTTTTTTCTGATTCCATATAAAACGAAGAATTGTTTTTTCAAGATCTTTAAAGTAAGACATTGGAGCTTTAATGGGGATTGCGTTGAAATTATATATTGCTTTGGGTAGGATGGACATTTTAACAATGTTGATTCTTCCCAACCATGAGCATGGTATATTTTTCCATTTGTTAACATTCTCAGCTATCTCTTTTCTTAGAGTTTCATAGTTCTCTTTATATAGATCTTTCACATCCTTTGTTAGATAAACTCCCAAGTATTTCATCTTCTTTGGCACTACAGTGAATGAGATAGAGTCCTTAATTGTTTTTTCAACTTGACTATTGTTGGTATATATAAAGGCTACCGATTAATGAATGTTGATTTTGTAACCTGAGACACTGCTGTATTCCTTTATCACTTCTAAGAGTTTTGTAGTAGAGTCCGTAGTATTTTCCAGATATACAATCATATCATCTGCGAAGAGCGAAAGTTTGATCTCTTCTGACCCTATGTGGATACCCTTGATCGCCTTTTCTTCCCTAAATGCGGTGGCTAAAACTTCCATTACAATGTTAAAGAGCAATGGAGACAATTGCCGTGTCTGGTTCCATGTCTGTGTGGAAATGATTCCAATTTAACTCCATTCAATATGATATTGGCTGTGGGTTTGCTGTAGATGGCCTCTATCAGTTTAAGAAATGTCCCTTCTATACCAATTTTCTTAAGTGTTCTAATCGTGAATGGATGTTGGATGTTATCAAAAGCTTTTTCTGCATCGATTGAGAGAATCATATGGTCTTTGTTTTTTAATTTGCTTATGTGCTGTATAACATTTATAGATTTACGTATATTGAACCAGCCTTGACACCCTGGGATAAAACCAACTTGGTCATGATGTATGATTTGTTTGATATGTTGCTGGATTGTGTTTGTTAGAATCTTGTTGAATATTTTTGCATCTATATTCATTAGTGATATTGGTCTATAATTTTCTTTTCTTGTTGGGTCTTTTCCTGGTTTGGGGATCAGGGTGATTTTTGCTTCATAGAATGTGTTGGGTAGTCTTCCTTCTTTTTCTACCTTGTGGAACAGGTTGAGTAGTATAGGTACTAATTCCTCTTTAAAGGTTTGGTAGAATTCTGACGTGAAACCATCTGGTCCCAGGCTTTGCTTTTTGGGGAGATTTTCTATGGTTGATGGTATTTCTGAACTTGATATGGGCCTGTTCAACATTTCCACTTGTTTTTGATTAAGTCTTGGAAGGTGACGTGTTTCCAAGTAACGGTCGATTTCCTTCAGATTTTCGTATTTCTGAGAATATAGTTTCTTGTAATATTCATTAAGGATTTTTTGGATTTCTGAGGAGTCTGTTGTTATTTCATCTTTGTTATTTCTGATTGATGAGATTAGAGATTTTACTCTTTTTTTCCTGATTAGGTTGGCAAAAGGTTTATCTATTTTGTTGACCTTTTCAAAAAACCAGCTTTTTCATTTATTGATCTGTTGTATTATTCTTTTGTTTTCAATTTCATTTAGTTCTGCTCTGATTTTGCTTATTTCTTTTCTTTTACTGGATTTGGGGTTGGATTGTTCTTCCATTTCCAGTATCTTGAGATGTCCCATTAAGTTGCTTACTTCCTCTTTTTCCGTTCTCCTGAGGAAGGCTTGCAGTGCTATAAATTTCCCTCATAGAACTGCCTTTTCTGTGTCCCAGAGGTTCTGATAGTTCGTGTCTTCATTGTCATTTTGTTCCAGAAATTTGGCAATTTTCTTCTTGATCTCATCTCTGACCCAGCTATCATTCAGCATAAGGTTATTTAACTTCCATGTTTTTGTATGTGTATGCAGATTCCTGTTGTTACTCATCTCAAGTTTTATTCCATGATGGTCCGAGAAGTTTCATGGAATAATTTCTATTCCTTTAAATTTGCTGAGTTTAGACTTGTGACCTAATATGTGATCGATTCTGGAGTAAGTCCCGTGCGCTTCTGAGAAGTATGTGTATTCAGTTTTGTTGGGATGAAATTTTCTATAGATGTCTGCTAAATCTAAATGCTGGATGGTTAGATTTAAATCTAGAATTTCTTTACTCAGCTTTTTGTTGGAGGATCCATCCAGCACTGCCAAAGGAGTGTTAAAATTTCCAACTATTATAGAGTTGGAAGAAATCAAGTTGCTCATGTCTGTTTGAGTTTCTCTTATAAATTGAGATGCATTCTGGTTGGGTGCATAGATATTAATAATTGAAATCTCATCATATTGAGTCTTACCATTAACAAATATGAAATGACCATTTTTGTCCTTCCTTACTTTTGTTGGTTTAAAGCCTATTGTGTCCGCAAATAAAATTGCAACTCCTGCTTTTTTCTGGTTACCATTTGCCTGAAATATGGATGACCATCCTTTCACTCTGAGTCTGTATTTGTCTTTTAAGTTAAGATGTGACTCTTGTATGCAACAAATGTCTGGCTTGAGTTTTTGTATCTAGTCAGCTAACCTATGTCTCTTTAGATGGCAGTTTAAGCCATTCACATTAATGGAGAGCATTGATAAGTTTGGTGAAATTTGGTGTATTTAGTTTTTTGAAAGTCCAGTGGGCATTTTTAATCCTTTTGCCATTGTGGAAGTTAGAGTTTGATCAGAAGTTTCTGAGTGAGTTTACTTTTGTAGTAGAGGATTGAGTTGGTTATTATGGAGGATAGATCTGAGAATATCCTGAAGAGCTGCTTTAGTTATGGCAAATTTCTTTAGCATATGTATGTCATTAAAGTATTTAATTTCTCCGTCGTAAATGAAACTCAGTTTAGCTGGGTAAAAGATCCGGGGTTGAAAGTTATTTTGCTTGAGGAGATTAAACTTTGATGACCACCCTCTTCTGGCTTGAAAAGTTTCAGCAGAGAGATCTGCAGTCATTCTAATGTTCTTCCCTTTGAAGGTAATAGATTTCTTTCTCCTGACAGCTTTGAGAATTTTCTCCTTCGTATTAACTTTATTGAAGTTAATTATGATATGGCTGGGGGATTTCTTATTGGGGTTGAGTCGTGCTGGCGTTCTGAAGCTATCTGCTATCTGAATTTCAGGTTCTCTAGGCATGTCTGGAAAATTCTCTTTCATAATTTTTTGCAGAAGGGCCTCTGCGCCCAGTGAGGCCACTTCATCTGTTTCAGGAATTCCTATGAGACGGATATTTGCCTTCTTCGAGTTATCCCAGAGCTCCTTGAGTGAGTGATCCATTTTTGCTCTCCATTTCTCTTCCTCTTTGAGAGTTTGGGAGTGTTCAAAGGCTTTATCTTCGATGTCGGAGATCCTTTCTTCTGCTTGGTCCATTCTGTTGCTAAGGGATTCCACTGTATTTTTCATATCTTTGAGGGCTACAAATTCTTGTTTCCGTGTGTCTAAGTCTTTCGTGGTTTTGTCTTTAAATTCGTTAAATTCTTGAAACTGCTTCTGAATTTCTCCACGAGTTCCTAATTCCATTTTGTTAATCTTGTTTGCCATCCAAATTCTAAATTCGATTTCTGAAATCTCAGCCAGTTGTTTGTGAATGGGATCTTCAATTACATCTGCCGTATCTTTCCTTGGGGGTGTTGATCTATTCTGGTTACTCATGTTACCAGAGTGTTTCCGCTGATTCCATCCCATGATTGTTTTACTCCCTTTGATTTTCTTCTGGTGTTGTGTTGAGGACCCGTATAGTGCTGTGGCCTGAGAAACTGGGGCCCTGTTTGGTGTAGAGGGGCTAAGTGGTTCCTACTTGTTTTCAGCTGGTTTCTATGTGACCCTAGTGAAACAGTTACGCTGGGTTGAAGTCTCAGCTGTGGAGAAAAACCAGCAATTAAGTCACCCCACCCACCACAGGCAACAAATGGAAATGGAAAATCAAACCTTCTTACAACCACACACCCAGGGCACCACCTGGATAGTCCCCAGGTGAGTGACTCAGTTCAAAATGTCCAAGTCAATTGTCTCCGTCAGCAGCTGCCTCGGGTTGGAGAGTTCAAGAGGTACCTGGGAACTGGGTCACAGAGGTCTGGTGACTGCTCTAAAATGGCTTGCTCCAGGGCTACGTGGAGTCAGGAAGAGCCACCAGTAAATAGATCAGTCTGGGAAGATTGATGCCTCCTTCCCCACCTTGCAGCTCTGTCACACCCAGTCTCTGCTAACCCCACAGGGCTGTGACCCAGTCAGTTGTCTGCAGTAAGCAGATACTCCGCGGGTTTGCACCTGCCTAAGTCACAGTGTAGTCTATGTCTGCTCGACTAGGCTGCTATTCTCTGTCTTTATCCAGTAGGGATTGGTGTTGCCTGTCAACCTTTGGCACCTGATGGAGGCTGGAGGTGTTCACTCAGTGCCAGCCCCACCCTTAGTTTATGTTACTGGGTGAAGGGAACAACCCTGTGGGAGTTTGTTTCTGACCTTGCCAGATTCCTCTGCAGAGAAAAGGCTGATTTGAGTTCCCAGAACCTGTGTCAAGGACCCTGTCTTTAGTCCTGCGGGTTTGTATTCGCAGCACCATCAGTTGTTTGCTGTAGCCTCTTGGCCTCCTTTGTCTATAGGCTGGTGATCCCCTAAGGGCCAGGTGCGTCTTAGGCTCAGTAGAGCAGTTCTCTGGATCAGCCCCACCCTAGGAGTTTCCCGGCTCTGCGTGTGTGTTTTCTAGTCCCCGTGTTCCACCCAGGTTGGTACTGTCTCAGGAAAACCCTTTACTCAGAGGGCCTGTGTTTCAGTCCCAGGTCTGTTCCATTTTGGTTGCCATCTGAGAAGATGCTCGGCCTCATCTGGTTGCCCAGGAAGACAGGAGGAGAGGCTATGGGATATCTAGGGGTGGGCCTTGTTATTGCTGAAGATGGCTGTTGCTCTGCACCTCGGGGCACCACCGTTCCAGTGTAATTCCCTATCAGCCGACCGTTGTCTTCTCGCTCCTTTGCTACAGAGTCAGCACTGGTCAGCTGCAGTCCATGTCCTGTCTATACCTCTTGAGAATTCAGCCAAGAATCTGGACTCCTGAGGGGGCAGGTCTCCAGATCACAGAGTGAGAGTGGAGGGAGGTGTTAGGAGCTCAGGGTTGCAGGTCGTAACACCAAGCTCATTGAGACCAAATGAACAAATAAACAGATACAATTGTTACCAGGCACATGGGCCCATAGATACAGAGATTGACGGAAACACATAAACATACAAGCAAAAGCCACGACAACAGCAATATAAGAACAACTGCAATAAAAATAGTGATAATCGTAAAATAATTGAAAGAAAGGAAAAAAAGAGAAAAAAGTGGTGTTAGAAGGAATGTTAAGTGAGACGAAATGAGAAATTAAAATTAGAAGACATAGAAATAAAAAATATATCTATATAAAATGTAATAATAAAAAAATTATCGAAATCTCCTCTAAGAAAATGGTGAGGAAAATCAGACAAAAAGAAAACAATAGCAAAAAAAAACAAAAAAAAAAACCCTCGAAAACCAAAAAAACAAAACAAAACAAAAGGCATCAACTGCAAAAATATTCTTGTGGTAGAAATATACCTATAAATGTCTATATGTCTGCTGTAGGGATCAACTTTCGTAGGAATATATTCATACTGCAATATACTTTCTCGAGAGCAGGTGGCGCTGTGAGTGGTTTTGAGACTTATACCTGGTTTACAGTTTATACCGTTACCATGGCAACCACCTTCCATGGCCGATCGCCATTTTGGAGTTTCTGTAAAAGTTTGTTGCCTAAGAATTGTGCAACCTCGGCTGTTCTCCGGACAGCACTTGTGACCGACCCTCCCACTCAGTGCAGGTGTCCACGCTTCCTAAGTCGCTCCACTCTTCTCCCAGGTTCCCCTGCAAACTGGCGACTGCAATCGGCCATAAGGAGAGTGGTGCTGAGTTAGTGCGGTATCTCCTGTAGCTGGTTCCCGGGGCTTCAGCAGCCAAAGCCCGTCCGCGGCTTCAGTTGCTCCGCAGCCCCAGAAGCCAAACCCGGGTCCTAGGCTTCAAGCCGTTCCCGTGGTTGGAGCACTCGGGGGATTTTATCTGAGTTTTATGGTTCAGAGTTTTGGATGGGCGTCTGCCAGTTTGCTGTGCAGCCTGAACCGCCAGCCCCCTCCAAGACCTGGGGGAAAAGTGCCCGCCCTTTTGGGTAGTTCAAAATGTCTGTTTCCCGGGTAGGATCCCTTCCCTTCCTTTGTCCAACAGTTTGCTCAGCTCCCTGTGGTTTTGAGTGGCTCTCCTTTCGGATGCCTCCCTCAGTTCAGGATTAATTACTTGTCAATTGGATTTTGTCAGCATTTAGAAGCTGCTGACCTCCGTGGGGGAGGGGCCTGCTGGCCGGTACGGCTGAGCAGGGATGAATCTCTACAACAGAGTCTGCGATTTTTAAATTACCCCTCATATATAGCAAACCGCCAGTTCGCTGGGCGTCTCCAGCTGTCTGTCCACTCCAATAATCCACACACTGGGAAGGTCCAGACCGCCTTTCCTCTCACCTGCTGGCTTGGGAGTGGTGGACTACACGTCCATCCTGTCCACCATCATCCTTTCCTTGGTTCTTTACTCATTTAATCTTTATGTGTTCCCTGGTTTGTTTTATTTCTGAGGATTTAGGTGGGATTATCTTAGAAACACAAGATGACCATATGATTTCTCACATATACATACAAGTAATTTTTACTCCTCCTCCTCCTCCTTTTCCTTCTGTCTCTTTCTCTTCACATTTTCCTGCTCCTCCTCCTCCCCTCCTCCCCTTTTCCCTTCCCTTCTATCTTCTTCACCTCCTTAACCTTATTCACTGTTATTTACATACCTATCAAAAGCATGCCAGTGTGGGCATTTTGGTTCAAGCATCCTTATCACATGCCTTTTAAAAGGTAGATTCCTATATACAAAAACATGCAACTTTCAAGTCTTACTGCATATTTCTTTCTTTCTTTCTTTTTTCCTGAGGCAGAGTCTCACTTTATCTCCTTCCATAGAGTGCCATGGATTGACAGCTAACAGCAACCTCCAACACCTGGGCTTAGGAGATTATCTCACCCTAGCCTCCTGAGTAGCTGGGACTATAGGTGCCCACCACAATGTCTGACCATTTTTTGTTGCAGTTTGGCTGGGGCCCAGTTTGTACTTGCCACCCTCAGTATGTGTAGCCAGAGCCCTATCCACTGAGCCACAGGTGCTGCCCCTTATTTCTTAATTGTTCTTCAAGAGTTCATTGGCCATCTTGGCACCCATAGCACCATGGTTATAGCACCAGCTACATACACAAGGGTCGGCTAAACAATAATGACAACTGCAACAAAAAATAGCCAGTCACTGTGGCAGGCACCTGTAGTTCCAGCTACTTGAGAGCTGAGGCAAGAGAATCGCTTAAGCCCGATCATTTGACTTTGTGAGATGTGACACCACGGCACTCTATCAAGGGTAACATAGCAAGACTTTGTCTCAATAAAAAAAGAAAGTTTGTTGGCCAATTATACTCCATTTTCAACATATCTTGGTATGTAATATATGATTCTGTATATAACCTACATAATTATCAATATATAAAATATATATATCCTGTGTTTGTGAGTATATGTAGATATTGTAGCTCTTGGGTAGATGGGCCCATTTTATCATTATACGACTTCAATCTTTTTGTCCTGGCTATTTTGATCTAATCTGCATTTTGTGTAATATTATAGCTAATGTACTCAGTTTTATTTACTTTTTGCATAGCCTATTTAAGCCCTTACAGCTATATGGAGTCTTCTGTAGACCTAATGTTGTTGAAAAAAACTTATCCTAATTCTACTCAGCCATATTATCTTTTTAGTTTGGGGAATTTAACTCATTTATATTTAATGTAACTAAGTTACTATTATCTTATTTCTTCTAGGAATGTTATCTCTCATTTCTTTTCTTTCTGCCTTCATGTCAGTTTTACGGATTGTCATAGTGACGTGCTTTGACTAGTTAGTTTCTTTCACATAAATTGTTTAGATATTTTCTTTCTGAACACCTAAATATACCATTATTTACAAAACATTCATTGCATAATTTTATAAAATATTTCTCTGTGTATTGATATCAAAATATGAACAATACAAAATTTGTGTTTCCTATGTATGTGTACTTTCAGGACACTTCTTAACTTTTTTTTTTGAGACAGACTCTCACTATGTTGCCCTTAGTAAAGTGCCATGGCATCACAGCTCACAGCAACCTCAAACTCTTGGGCTTAAGCTATTCTCTTGCCTCAGCCTTCCAAGTAGCTGGGAGTATAGGAGCCTCCTACAACAAATGGCTATTTGTTTATTTATTATTTTTTGGTTGCAGTTGTCATTGTTTTTTAGCAGCCCTGGCCAGGCTCAAACCCTCCAGCCTCTTGTATGTGCATTTGTGAATATATACTATTTGGTGTTAAAAATTTGTGTGATGAAGATGTTGTTTGAAAAGCCATGTAAGTCTAGATAACTCTATTTTTTGTATTGTTGTTTTCCTGTAAAAAAAAAATCCCCATAAAATGACAATTTTTAATATTTAATTATACAAATTAGTTCTGTTAAGTATATTGACATTTTTATGCAATATACATCCCTAGAATGTTTTCATCTTGCAAAACTGAATTTCGATATACATGAAGTTACTCTCAAATTTCCTTTATGAACACTACTCTATTTTTCTTTTGTTTCTACAAATGTAACTATTTTAGATTATATAATGGGATTCAAAGGTATCAGTCTTTTGGAGAAATTGCATTTTTTTAATTTAGCATAATGTTAAGATTTGTCTTTATTAGAGATTTTGGAAGATTTCTTGATTTTTTTTTCTAGATAGAATCTCACTGTGTTGCCCTCTGTAGAATGTCAAGGTGTCAAGGCTCACATCAACATCCAACTCTTGGGCTTAAAGAATTCTCTTGCCTCAGCCTCCCAAGTTGCTGGGACTACAGGCACCCACCACAATGCCCAGATATTTTTTGTTGCATTTGTTATTGTTTGTTTGTCCTGGCCAGGTTTGAACCCACCAGCCTTGCTGTATGTGGCTGGTGCTGTAACCACTGTGCTACGGTCACCAAGCCTAAAAAAGCTTTTCTTATCAGATTGTACATGACAAAAGAAAATAAAGGTGAGTTAGAAGTTCCAATATTTGAAGATGCAATTCAAGTTAAATGGAGTTATTATAATAATGATACCTTAATACAATAGGATCAGTGGTTGTAAGAAGGGAGCTTGGTGTGATGTGGTGGCTCATGCCAGTAATCTGAGTCCTTCAGGAGACCAAAGTAGGAGGATTGCTGCAAGATGGCAATTCTAGGCCAGTATAAAGAAGAGTGAGACTCTGTCTTTACTAAAAACACAACAAGGGCGGCGCCTGTGGCTCAGTCAGTAAGGCGCCGGTCCCATATACCGAGGGTGATGGGTTCAAACCCGGCCCCGGCCAAACTGCAACCAAAAAATAGCCGGATGTTGTGGCGTGCGCCTGTAGTCCCAGCTACTCAGGAGGCTGAGGCAAGAGAATTGCTTAAGCCCAGGAGTTGGAGGTTGCTGTGAGCTGTTGGAAGCCACGGCACTCTACCGAGGGCCATAAAGTGAAACTCTGTCTCTACAAAAAAAAACAAAAAAACAACACAACAAGTAGCGGGGCATGGTAACAAGTGCCTGTAGTCCCAGGTGTTTGGGAACCTGAGGCAAGATTATTACTTCACCTTGTGAATCTGAGTTCACTGTGAGCTACAATGACACCATGGCAATTTATACAGGGTGACAGACTGAGACTGTGTCAAAAAAAATAAAAAGAAAAAGAAGAGGAAGCAAACACATACAAAGAAAAATCCGAAGAGTAAGATACACCTACATGTGTATGTGAAGACAAAGGCCATAAGAAAATGGTCAAACATGGTGGCTCATTCCTGTAATCTTAACACTCTGGGAGTCTAAGGCAAACGATAGCTTGAACTCACATGTTTAAGACCAGCCTGAGCAAGAGACCTACTAAAAGCTTAGAAAATAATCAGCTAGACATTGTGGTGGGCACCAGCAATCCCAGATACATGAGACTGGAGGATCGCTTGAACCGAGAATTATGAGCTTGCTGTGAGCCAGGCTGATCCCAAGGGAATGTAGTCAGGGCATCAAAATGAGACTCTGTCTCAAAAAAGAAAAAAAAACAAGACTTTGTGTAGTGATGGATTATGATAATGTTTTCACACATATCTATATAACAAATTGCTTCTAACTTATCAATATATTTCCAATGTGTACAATTGTTTGTAAATTATATCACAATAAAAAAGGTAGGAAAACATGTGGATGTATTTGCTGTGTGTACAATCTCCATTATTAATAAAAAGCTAGGGGTGCCCTTTGCTCAGTGGTTACGGTCCTAGCCACAGGCTCCAGGGCTGGTGGGTTCAAACCTGACCCAGGCCTGCTAAAAAATAAAAAAAATAGCTGGGCATTGTGGCAGGTACCTGTAGTACCAGCTACTAGGAAGGCTGAGGCAAGAGAATCACTTGAGCCCAACAGTTTGAGGTTACTGTGAGCTCAGCACCACAGCACTGTATGAGGGTGACAAAGCAAGACTCTGTCTCAATAAAACAATTTACAAAACTAAAATTAATTATTCCAAAACACGAAATATTCTGCATTAATTCTAACATCTAAGGAAAAGAGTTATCAAATAATATAAAATTAAGACCTTTAACACGTCCTTCTATGGCTGTCACAAAGATTTATGCTATCAGCCATAAATAGCTTTGAAGTAGTCTTGAGACCTAGACTTCTATGTATTTTTTGTTAGGCTTAATATCAACTTCAGCACAGTTACATTCCAAAACAATTACATTAGCGTTACTTAAGAGCTATGGTCTAAATAAAAGCAAGAGAAGCAGGCTATCACACAAACCCTAAGGAGCCGCTGCTACTTCCTTGCATATGGTATATTTATATATTTAATGAATAGTTTGGAATGCATAAAGGAAGAATTTCAGCCTAGGTGGCACCGGTAGCTTAGTGGGTAGGGTGCTGGCCACATACACTGAGGCTGGCAGGTTAAAACCTGGTGCAGGCCAGCTAAACAACTGCAAAAAAAAAAAATAATAACCAGGCATTATGGTGGGTGCCTGTAGCCCAGGAGTTTGAGGTTGCTATGAGCTGTGATGCCAACAGCACTCTACTAAGGGTGACGTAGTGAGACTCTTTTCTAAAAAAAAGAAAATTCTTATTCCTAGTATCACTCGGGTTCCAGTTACGATTCAGTGTTTAATTATTTGGGTGAAACAAATCACTTGAGCCCAACAGTTTGAGTGTCTTATCTTTCCAGCTTCCTCTTCTTCCTGCAATGAGGATGTAGCATCTGCAATGCAGCAGACGGTTCAAGTGGGTAGAAAAATTTCCTTTTTCCTCCTTGAGTTACACAGCATCTGCTCCTACCAGCACCCCCAACCCCACCCCCACTCTGACAAGGTGCTGAACTCAACCAGCTGCCTCATGCCAACAGCAGCCCCCTGGTACAGCTCAAGAGGTGCTGAGTCCTGAAGGGGCCTGGCAGTCATTTGGCAGTGACAGAATCTGGCTCTGCCAGTTATTGGCCCCATATACCACTTCTCCCCAGTGTGGCAAGATAAAAATCCTAGCCTGAACGCCAGTGGCTCAGAGCTCTCACTACTTCATGTTACAGGGCTGAAGAATGTGAAGGCGGTGGGGGTGAGAGATGTTCCCTAAGCTGAGTCACTTCCTTGGGCACTGATCAATTAGGCCACTGCCAGGGTGCTGAGGAAAGACATGTGTCCTGCCTGAGAAACTCTTCTCCAGTTCTGGGTCTCTAGAATTGAGGCAGGGAAAGGATAAAGGTGCCAGGTCCCCTTTTATAGCCCCACAGCCACCTCACCTCTTGGTTTATCAGGGAAAAAGCGGGAAATTCAGCTTCCTCTAAAGCTGGCCAGGACAGGGGATTTGAATTCTGGGGTGGCAAGAATCTGGGGTGAGTGAACAAAGCCCTCTGGTTTTGAACACCCCTGAAGTTTCTTGCAGCTCTCTGAGGTATAGCAACTGTTACCAGATGCATGGTTCAGAGAACCTAATGAAAGAGGGGAGGCACCAGGAAGGGCCCCTGAAGCCAAGGACAAAAATCATGAAGTTTCCTGCCTCAATGCCTGTTTCCCCACTTGGAGACTTCAGTTTCTTGAGAAAGTGTGTGCGGAGTGACAGGAACCCAAAGAACAGGCAGGCTGAGTGTTTACCGGGAGTATAAATCTGATCATTGAAACAGGGCTGCCATTGCAGGGCCTGTTAGACAGGTGAGGAAACTTAGGTACCAGACAGACACCCACACATGGGTGGGCCACTGGATGCCTGGAACACCGCAGATCCAGGCAGACCTTCCAATTCCCAAGAGAGGCGGCCCCATTCCCTGCTTGCTCCCTCCTAAACCTCCTCCCTCCTCCCACCCCCTGCTCACTAGGCCAGGGCTTCTTTGTTCCCTGCTGTCTGGCTGAAGACTGAGGTACCTGTGGTCCCTGTTCCAGGCAGGGAGCTGACTTTCCCCAGGGGAGGACTTCTGGCAGTTGCCCTCTAGGCCACCTCTCTGCATGTAAACCAGGAGCACTTACCCTGTTTAGCAGGGAGCCGTGGGGACCGTAGCGCCCACCGTGTGCACCTGGTAGCCCCTCTTAGACCCTCAACGTCCCACAGTGCCTTGATCTCCAGTGGCCCCTTATCCCTAGGATATCCTTGACCTGGCTTTGCCATGGTAGCCCCACGGACAGATTCTTGAGACCACCAGGTCATGAAAGCAGGGGGAGAAATAGTGGCCCCAGGGGGTGTCATCTCATCTGTATTGGGGTGCAGGGGCCTGCTTCAGCTGAGGCACACACACCATCTAAAGTCCATCCTCTAGCTTTGACGGAGGCTGGCCAGGAACCGCAGCAAGGGGCAAGGGTCGCTGATGCTTCTCCTAGGCTGGTTCCCCAGCTGTGGCTTCGTCTTTAGGTGGAGGCCCTGAGGCCCCACGTGCTCCCCAAATTAGCTGCACCCGCTATGCTCAGATCTTCAGATAGGAGAAGCAACAGTAATGCGTGTAGACGTCCAGTGGTGACACTCACACCCTGTGATCCTTCCCCACCAGGCCCCAGTGGCCCCTTATCCCTGGGATATCCTTGACCTGGCTTTGCAATGGTAGCCCCTCTGCCTGCACTGCCGAGCCCCCTCTGAAAGGGGGGATTCTGAATCCTCAAGGGAGGAACACTCTACTCCGTGCCCCGCTGCTCTGAGGCGGTGCAGTCCACAACAACCACTGTCTGGCGCAGGCGCTCATGAGGGGCCTCGAATGCTGAGGTGCCAGCAGGCTGAATCCCGAACCCCTCCCCCGCCGGCGCAGGAACCTTTAGAAGGAGGGCGGGCTGCGGGGTCTGCAGGAGCAGGAGGGCAGCTGACCACTGAGCTAGGTGCGCGCAGGGACGGAAGCGGCGGTGGCCCGGCTCCTAATGCCCGACTTCTCCGAATTCCAGCCGCGGGTCTACGCAGCCCAGGGCTCCACGACCGCCTGTCTCTGCTGCCGCCTCTGCGTGTCGGTCCCTCCCTGGAGGCCTATTGAGCCTCTCCCCGCTGGCAACAGAGCAAATTTTCCAGAGTCGGAAGCCCGCTCCCCAGACAAATTTGTCTCAGGGACATCACGGGATCCGAGCTCCCGATGGTGTCTCGGCCTCTCAGAGCCCCGCCCAGATCTGGCTGCCGCTGGCCCCAGCCCCCACCTTGTACCTCTGCCTGGGGACCCGCAGGGGTGGGGAGCCGGAAAGCTGCAAGGGGAGGCCACGCCCAAAGCGCCCACAGCTCTCTGGGTTTGGGGACACCCACTTCCTGGAGGGTGGCTGCTGGAAGTGGTGTATTATTTATTTATTTATTTATTTATTATTATTATTTTGGGGCGGCAGAGTCTCACTTTCTGGTCCTTGGTAGAGTGCAGTGGGGTCACAGCTCACAGCAACCTCAAACTCTTGGGCTTAAGCGATTCTCTTGCCAAGTAGCTGGGACTACAGGTGCCCGGCTATGTTTTTGGTTGCAGTTGTCACTGCTGTTTTAACTGGAGGGGGCTGTGTTGGAACCCGCCATCCTCCGTATATTGGGCAGGCGCCCTGCCCACTGAGCCACAGGCGCCACCTGAAGCAGTGTATTTTCCGCAGAACAATTTGTGAAAAGCTGCTCTTTGTTTCCCGAAGGGGAGAGCCTGGCTTTGTGATTACATTTTTTTCTCATCTTCAAAAGTTGGTAAGGTCTAATTAACATATGATATCCTCCTGATTCTGTCAGTCAATATGAGCACATTTTAATTTGTTTTTGTCCGTTTAGCTAGTCCTTTTGTTAGTTTCTGTGTCTTTAAGTGGAATTGTAAATCTTCTGAAATCGTTAAGATACCTGCAGAAAAAATGAAATGAGAGGAGGTGGAAACTTTTATTTCCCTCAGAGGAACGTACATTGAGATGTTACACCCGGTAATCAGAATCTCCAATGACCATAGCAGAGAGCCAGACACTGATGTAAATCACATGAGGGCATTTATTCAGGCTCGAGCCAGGGCTGTGGGCACGCAGCTGGGAGGAGAGCCCTGTGCTTGTCGCAGGCAGGGGGTTTATGCAGTGGATATGGGGTGAGAGCCTGAGAAACAAAGCCTGGCCTTTGGGTTGGTTAACTCTTATGCTTACACTAGAATTTAAAGGGTTAGGACCCCGCCAATTTCAAGGGCAGGGATGTGTGGGGTGGGGGTGGGGTTCTGACTCACTCCGGGAGATAAGGACGCTTCCTGGGAGGTAGGGCGGGGTGTGGTTTACTAAGAAATGAAACAAAGGATTTTCAGGTTGCTTTAAAATGGAGGACAAAAGCCTGAAATGATGAAAAGCCCAAAATGGCAGCACTGCGTCCTTCATTCGCCCCTTCTCATTGTAACTAGGAGGGCCCAACCATGAGACCTCCGTGGTGAGTCTTAGATGTTCACAGGGGTGCTCAAGGGCTGATACTGGGCCCTGAGAACCATCAGTTGTACCGTCCCAATTTGTTCTTTTATAAACTCTATAAGTTTGTTAACTATACATGGTCCTATTGTTAAGGCTAATAAGAGCAGAATTAGGGGTCCAGCTATGGCAGAAATAAGGGTGTTGAGCCACGGGAACCAATTAAACATAGATTCATACCAACTCTGAGCTTGCTCTCTTTCGTGTCTGCATTTCTGTAGTCCTCCCAGTACTAGGGTCATGGATTCTTTAACTACCTCAGAATGGTCAGCATAAAAACAGCATTCCTTGCCTAGAGCAGCGCACAATCCTTGATGGCAAATGGGTCTGCTACCTTGTTGTGGGTGTGATGGACCCATGCAGCGATGCCGTCCACCTTGAGTGCAGTAGGGGTGTTCAGAATCACAGTGAAAGGCCATTTCCACTCTAGTTCGAGAGTTTTCTGCCGAGGTCTCTTGACATAGACCTAGTCCCCTGTCCAGAAGTTGTGAGGCTCTGGGATTGGACCCACCATGTAGGTGGCACTCAGGTGGTTCCAATTCTCTTTCTGAACCTTCTAGTAACAGTGAAGGGAAAGGAGAAAATCCTCTTCATCTGCCTCTGTTAAAAGGTCTTTGCAGTTGTTTGGACTAATAGGAGGTGGTCTCCCATAGAGAATTTCATAGGAAGAGAGACCCAGGGTATAGGAGGAATTTCTGACCCTATATAAGGCAAAGGGAAGGAGAGTCCCCCAGTCTCTGCCAGACTCCAGGATTAATTTAGTTAAGGCCTCTTTTAAGGTTCTATTCATTCTTTCTACCTGTCCTGAGCTCTGTATGCACAATATAATTTCCAGGTTGTTCCCAGTGCAGTGGCTACCCACTGAGTTATCTGAGAAATAAAATCTGGCCCATTGTCTGAGCCAACTAAAGCTGGCAGCCCATACTTGGGAAGAATGTCCTCAAGCAGCATTTTTGCCAGTTTGCGTGGTTTCGCTTTTGGTTGGCTAGGCCTCCACCCACCCAGAGAAGGTACCTACAAAGACTAAGAGATATTTGTACCCATACCAACCAGGCTTAATCTCTGGGAAGTCCACTTCCCAATACGCACCAGGCTTGGTCCCTCTGGCTCAGGCATTAGTGAGCTGGCAAGCTTTGCAAGCGCTTACTATCTGTTCCACATTTGCATCCATTTGCTCGATCTTAATCCGTGCATGTCAGATTAGATCTCTTAACTTTCTACTGCTCACATGGGTTGCCTGGTGCATGCGCTGTAAGATGTCTAACCCTAGCTGTGAGGGGAAGATAGTTTTTTCCATTTTCTGTGCGCCACCAACCGTGATACTGGGAGGGGTTATGTGCCTGAGGGATGGTGCGGATCCATGCCAAGTCCTCAGGGGTGTATTCAGGCTCTTCTGGCAGGACCGGAGGCCCATTGTAGGGTAAGTTAACCATCAAGGTCTGTGTGGCTCTGAAGACTGCACTTCTGGTGGCTTTGTCTGCCTGATGATTGCCCTTTGCCACTGGGGTAGTGGGCTTTTATGTCCTGGGCAAGAACCAGATTTGTGGTGGGTTAAGTAACAAACAAGCTCAGGTAGTGTGTTAGACGCACGTTGCTCATCCACTGGTCCAGGGGTTGTTTCAAGACCCCTTCGATGGCATGGGGTGTGGTCTGTAACAGTTCCTGCCCCAGAGTGAGTTTGTCTGAGTCCTTTACGAGCATCGCAGTGGCTGCCACAATGCTGAGGCAGGGGGGCCATACTGATGCTACCAGGTCTAGTTTTTTGATAAGTAGGCTACTGGGCGGTCCCAGGGCCCCAAGGTCTGGGTCAACACCCCCTTGGCTATCCCTTTATGTTTGTCTACATAGAGATGAAATGGTTTTGTAATGTCAGGGAACCCCAAAGCAGGGGAAGAAAGCAGAGCAGTCTTAAGTCTATGAAAGGCTAATTCTCTTTCTGTTGTCCACTGAAAGGGGTGCCACTCCCTTGTGGCTTCATAGAGGGATTTTGCAATTTCAGCAAAGTCTGGTACCCAAAGTTGACAGAACCCTGCCGACCCTAGAAACTCTCGCACCTGCCTAGGGTTGATTGGGGCTGGAATCTTGAGTACAGTCTGCTTCCTGGCCTTAGTGATCCACCTTTGACCATCTTTAAGGGTGTATGCCATGTAACTTAGAGTTTGCTGACCGATCTGGGCCTTCTTCGCCGATGCCCGATACCCCCAGTCCCCCAGGGTGACAAACAGGTCTCACGTGCCTTGTAAACTGTCCTGTTTGCTGATGGCTGCCACTAGGATGTCATCTACTTATTGGAGAAGGGTAAGGTTGGGGTGCTGCCTGCGGAACTCACCCAGGTCCTCGTGCAGGTCCTCATCAAAGATATTTGGAGAATTCTTAAACCCTTGTGGCAAGCAGGTGCACGTTAGCTATCCACTGATGCCTCTCTCTTGGTCACTCCACTGGAAGGTCAACAGGGCCTGGCTCTGGGGTGCCAGCGACAAGCTGAAGAAGGCATCTTTGAAATCTAATACTGTATACCAGGTCTGGGATGGGGACACTGAGCTCAAGATGTTGTAGGGATTTTTTACAGTTGGGTGTATGTCCATTACCCTCTTATTTACCTCCCGGGGGTCTTGAACTGGTGGGTAATCATTAGTGAGGGTTTTTTTTTTTACCAGTAACAAGGGGGTGTTCCATGGGGACTGGCAAGGGGTTAAAATACCAGCATCTAATAACCACCGAATGTGTGGCATTCGGGGGTCATGGGGTACTGCCTTACCCACACCGGTTCAGTTTCAGGCTTGAGCTTGACTATAACTGGGGCCCGGTGTTTTGCCACCCCCACTCCCCCATTTCAGCCCAGGCTGACAGGTAGGAGTCCAGCTACCTGGAGACATGTGCTTGGGTTGGTGGCAGAGGTTGTTGATGGAGTCGATATTCATCCTCCAAGTGCAGAGTGAGAACATGGACAGGATGTCCCTGTCTGTCTGTAACTTGTGGCATTCCTTGTTTGAAAGAAATTTGTGCTCCGATTTTACTAAAAATGTCTCTATCAAGTAAGGGGTAAGGGCAGTCTGGGATAACCATGAATGCGTGTGACACTTGGCCTGCCCCTATGTCCACTCTTTTTAGACTTTTTTCAAAAATAATTTAATTAATAATTTTAAAAAAATTTTCAGGGCACACCTAAGATCTTCTCATAGCACACCGTTTGAAAATCACTGCCTTACAACCATAATTCTTCTCTATCAAGTAGTTTAGATTCCAACAATTCTGTTCATATACTAAGCAATTCAGACTATACATACACATATACAATATATTGGGGAAACACAAAGAATGATTTTTAGCTTATGCTGAAGACTTCATTTTATCATTTTCTTATTAACTTTTACAAAAAGACAAAATCATCACCTGCTGTTTGAATTAATTAAACAATATCAAAGAAAACAGAAAGAAGTAGGCAAACTTATGCCTGCACTCACTCAACTAGCTTTTGGCATGAGCTAATTGTAATTAAGTTAAAGACCATGGTCCCTGAATTTACACCAGATGCTAGTGTCCAATCTCCATCCTGGCACTCGTGTATCCTCTAATCTGTCCTTGAAAATGGCGTTTTCATGAAGGCAGATATATACTAATGTTACTTATTATCATGTCCTTATTTCATTTCACGTCCTTCCCCACTAGGACGTGGGCCTGGTTTCGAGGGGGATCCTTATTGTCCTATTTTTTGGACATTCCCTGGCCCAGTGTCCAGTCTTCCTGCAGTATGCACACTGATCTCTTCGTAGCTGAGGTCGATCCCCCCTGGGCAACTCCCTACCTTCTCCAGTGGCCAGTTTCCGCAGCCTCTGCTCCTTCTCTTCGGAGCCACTTACTGTGGTGGCAAGCAGGATCTTAGCGAGGTCCTGGGTTTGCTTGTTGCTGGCACGCGTCTGTTTTTTCCTCTGGGCTCTCTTGGTTGTTGTATACTTGTTCAGCCACCACCAGCAAGTCCTGCAGGGACTTCTCTGACAATCTGTCTATTCTCTGAAGTTTTCTTTTAATGTCTGGAGCTGACTGATTAACAAAAGCTATTATAACCGCTTCCTTACTACTCTCTGCCTTTGGATCCATGGGTGTGTAAGTGCCGAATGCTTCCATGATCCACTCTAGGAAAGCAGAGGGGGGACTCATCTTCTCCTGCTGTACATTCCCTACCTTGGCCAGATTAGTTGGCTTCCTTGCTGCTTTATGGAGACCGACCCCCCGTTAGAGTCTGGTGGTAAACTCGGAGCCTCTCCTTACCTTCTGCAATATTTAAATTCCAATCTGGCCGGGTCAGTGTGAACGCAGCCTGAATTAGTACTGGATTCGTGGTAGGCTGCCTATTGTCGTCTAGGATGGACTTCCTTGCCTCTGTCAAGATTCGGTCCCTCTCTTCGGTAGTGAAGAGGACCTGTAGCAACTGCTGGCAATCGTCCCAAGTGGGCTGATGGGTGAAAAGGATAGAATCTGATAGGTCAATAAGGGCGGTGGGTTTTGCATTTTTTCAGTTGTATAAGTCACTGGTGAGGAAAGGCCAGTAGTGCATGTTCCCTCCTCAGGAGGGCCCACCGCCAGGAGCAGTAAGGCCATAGAATTGGCTACAGCCCGCCCAGGCTGTCCAGATGGCATCCCTTAAGGCTCTCCTGCCTTACACCAGGAGTGGACTACCGACAGGTGGCCCTGCTGCCACTTCAGCCTCTCCTGGGACTGGCTGAGCACTAGGGCGTGCCTGGATAAAGGAAAGGTAGGGCGGGGGAAAAAGCTCTTCCAGGCTGGCCTAGCTGGGAAAAACAGGATACAGGGGGGCGGGACCTGGGGCAGAGAGCGGTTCGCCGGCTTCCGGCTTAGTTCAGACTCGCCACTGCTGCCATATTCCCAATAAAGGGGGCATGCGGCCAGGGGCCGGCTGGGCTGGTCTTAAGACGGGAGGGGCTGAGGGCGCCAGGCCAGGTGGGGTGCAGAGACGGTTAGAACTCCCAGACAGACAGGGGCTATGGGCTTAGGCTTTTCCCTCAAGGCAAGCACTGTGCTGGCCTGAGTTTTCTCCAACCAGGGTGGTAAGATACTTTTCAGCCAGAGAGAGGGGTCCTCAACCAGATCCTGCCACTGGCGCGCCACCGCTGCCATCATCACCCGCCCAGAGCGGGGCATTGGGCCTGAGAGGGTGGGGGTGTGGGCCAAGCTGCATCCCCAGCTGCCCCACTCTGGCTAGGTTGGGCTACCCGGCACCTAGGCCACGGGGTTCGGAGGGGACAGGGGTGGTGGTGGGGATCCCTGCTGGCCAACCCTGCTCCGAGAAATGTGCGGCAGTGTGGCTGCTGGCATCCACAAGGCTCCCCCGGGCTGGCCGCAACACCTGCCACAGCTGATCCACAGGAAGGGCCCGGCTCACGTCCAGTGTGGCCGCTGGTCCCTCCGCGTGCCAGGGGCCCTGCCACAGGAGAAGGGTCCCGCTGCTGGGGCGTGGTCTCCTGCGGTGTGGGCGGCTCTCTCCCCAGTGTCCTCGTTGCTTCGCACACGGCCCTAGCCCCTGCACCTGCCCGCTCCGCTCCACACCGAGAGCTCCTGCAAAAGGTCTCAAGTTTATTTTTCTTTACCACTAGATCCAGGTCCTGAGCTCAGGCCCAGAAGTCCTGGAAGGGGTCAAGGATAAGTAAAAGGGGAGTCCCCTAAATCTATCCTGTGGTCAGAGTCGCCCAGCCAACGTGCAACACAACACACACAATACAAAAACAAAAGGCAGACATGGCCGTGGACTGAAGTGAAGCAAAACTGAAAGTGAATGGGCGGCCTGGCACTCGTTCACGGGCATAGCCCACCCCTACTCAAAAGCCCTAAGGGGATCGATTCCACGTGATCCCTACTATAGGAGGCTGGTGATTCCACATCCTAGACCCTATTCAAAAGACCTAAGGGGATTGATTCCACATGATCCCTACTGTAGGAGGCTGGGGATTCCACATCCCAGACCCTACGGGAGGTGAGAACGTCTTCCGCTACCTTCAGTTGGTGGCCCTCCAGTGCATCCGCCTAGGCTGTCTTCCGATCACAACACGAAACCTGCGCAGAGCAAAAAGCAGGACAAAGACACATACACTTAACGGCCCTCCGGGTGGAGTCTCTCAGGGTCTTGGGGATACGCGGCCAATGCACCAAATGTTACATCCGGTAATCTGAATCCCCAATGATCATAGGAGAGAGACAGACACCGATGCAAATCACATGAGGGTGTTTATTCAGGCTGGAGCCAGGGCTGTCAGCATTCCCCCAGATGCAGATGGGACCAAGAGCCCTGTGATCATCATTTGCAGGGTTTTTATGCAGTGGATATGGGGTGAGGGGCGTGGGAAACAAAGCGTGGCCTTTGGGTTGGTTATCTCTTATAAAGAGATAAAGCTAATAGGATCCCACCAATTTCAACGGTGTGGGTGGGTGGTTCTGATGCAATCCGGGAGATAGGGATGCATTCCGAGAGATAGGGAGGGGTGTGGTTTACTAAGAAAGAAAACAAAGGATTTTCAGGTTGCTTTAAAATGGAGGACAAAAGCCTGAAATGATGAAAAGCCCAAAATGGCATCACTGGGTCCTTCAGAAAGAGTATACCCAGGAAGGCGGCGCCTGTAGCTCAGTGAGTAGGGCGCCGGCCCCATATGCCGAGGGTGGCGGGTTCAAACCCAGCCCCGGCCAAACTGCAACAAAAAAATAGCCGGGCGTTGTGGCCGGCGCCTGTAGTCCCAGCTGCTCGGGAGGCTGAGGCAAAAGAATCGCGTAAGCCCGAGAGTTAGAGGTTGCTGTGAGCCGTGTGACGCCACGGCACTCTACCGAGGGCGAGGGCGGTACAGTGAGACTCTGTCTCTACAAAAAAAAAAAAAGAGTATACCCAGGAAGGGTGAGGTCTAGAACAGAGGTCTTCTCAAGGACACCACAAAGATATACCTGCAGGATCCTCTCCATGGTAACTCAGCTCTAAGGAATTTGTAGACTTAACTTTCTGGAACCTGGAAATTTCCACTTTAGTGAACTCCTGTAGTTCCCTAGGGGCTGGAATAGTATCTCTCACTTGATTCAAACTGACAAATGAGAAAGATATCTGTGGTCGGAAGTTTTGGACTGGAGTTAAAAAGGGAAAAGCCAAGAAAATCTGAGAGCACCGCCATTTTGAATTCTTCCCTGACATTAGCTCCCCAGGCTAAATAAAAGCCTTTTTTCCTCTTAAATAGTGTTTGGGTAGTCTTTCTCTCAATTGGGCCTGGTCTTCCTGCAACATTTTTGGTTCCCTGACTGGGAGCCAAACTTAGTCTGGTAAGTGGGGACATATAACCCCTGTGCCATACAAGGGAATGAAGGGGCTGTGGTAAATATGCTATTTATCACCTTTATGCTATCTTAAACCTGCCATCACACCTTTGTCTCAAGCGGTCCCACGGGGTCTCAAATCAATGACGCTTCCATAGGAAGTATTAACTAATGCTCAAGGTACCTCTTCACGACAAAACGTCCACTGCACCCACTCAGATAGGTGTGTAGCCATGGGCACAGAACTGTGTGGGAGGTCAGGAGGAGCAGATCCTTTGTGACTCCCATTACCTTTCCATCGTTTTATTTGTAAAATGTAGATTGATTTTATTTCTTTAGCCTCCCTACTAGTCTTTACAATGGATAATGAAGCTTCATTCTGGGGCTTTTGAGGAAGTACAAAAGGGCCCTGTAAGAAAGATAGTAGCATGCTGCCAAGGAGACTATGATTCCAGAGCAACACTGTACAGTAAAAGTTTGATTCCCACCTGGAAAGCGATGTCAAAGGCAGTGGAAGACTTAGGAAACATAAGAGAAAGAAGGTGAAAAGGCTAGTTCTTTTCCTTGGTGGTTTTCAATGGTTGTTATGTCCCATATAGGTAAATAGCCATGACGATAGGCTTAATTTTAGCATGTGTTTATTGATAAATCCTTTTTTTTTTTTTTTGAGACAGAGTCTCACTTTGTCACCCTCAGTAATGTTCTATGACATCATAGCTCACAGCAACTTCCAACAACTGGGGGCAAGTGATCCTCTTGCCTTACGCTCCGAAGTAACTGAGAATACAACACCCACCACAACACCTGGCTATTTTTAGTGACAGGTTCTCACTCTGGCTCAGGCTGATCTCAAACTCACGAGCTCAAGCAATCTACCAACTCAGCTTCCTGAAGTGCTGAGATTACAGATGTGTGCTACTGAGCTTTGCCTTATTGATGAATCTATAACCACTTTTTTTTTTTTTTTGAGACAGGGTCTCACTATGTCACCCTGGGTAGAGTGCTGTGGTGTCATAGCTCACAGCAACCTCCAACCCTTGGGCTTAAGTGATCCTCTTGCCTTAGCCTCCCAAGTAGCTGGGACTACAGGAGCCCACCACAATGCCTGGCTATTTTTTTTTTTTTTTTGGTTGCAGTTGTCATTGTTGTTTAGTAGGCCCAGGCTGGGCTTGACCCGCCAATCTCAGTGTATGCGTCTGGCACCCTACTCACTGAGCTACGGGCACCAAGCCTATATTCTCTTTTTGAGAGGAAAAAACTTTTGCAGGTAACTTTTGAGAAACCTTGTAATTATTTTAATTTCAATAAATTTTTTAATTTTGGCATACACAAAATGTACCATCTTTAGTGTTTTTTTCTTTCTTTCTTTCTTTCTTTTTTTTTTAGATACAGAGTCTCACTTTATTGCCCTTGGTAGAGTGCCACGGCATCATATAGCTCACAGCAACCTCCAACTCCTTGGTTTAGGCAATTCTTTTGCCTCAGCCTCCTGAGCTGGGAAAACAGGAGCCCGCAACAATGCCCGGCTATTCCTTTTTTTGTTTGTTTGTTTTTTTGAGATAGAGTCTCACTATGTCACTCTCGGGAGAGTGCTGTGACACAGTAGCTTACAGCACACTCAAACTCTTGGGTTTATGAGAGTCTTTTGCCTTAGCCTCCAAAATAGCTGGGCACTTTCAGTGTTTCTAAGTGTATTTTCTAAGTTAACATAAAAGACTTAAGGTTTGTTGTTGTCATTGGATATGGCAAGATGTACTCTTTTATTTTTTTTTGTAGAGACAGAACCTCACTTTACTGGCCTCGGTAGAGTGCCGTGGCGTCACACGGCTCACAGCAACTTCCAGCTCTTGAGCTTATGTGATTCTCCTGCCTCAGCCTCCCGAGCAGCTGGGACTACAGGCACCGCCACAACGCCCGGTTATCTTTTTGGTGCAGTTTGGCCGGGGCTGGGTTTGAACCCACCACCCTCGGTATATGGGGCCGGCGCCCTACTCACTGAACCACAGGCGCCACCCGAGGTACTCTTTTAATGCTGGATAAATGTTTCATTGTCTCTCCGTTGGAGCAGACATTGACATCTGTGTTGCTTATACGTCTTTGCTTTTGTGAAGAATGCTGAGACAAATGTGAGTGCAAACAGGTATTTTCCACGTTCTGCAACAGCTTTTTTGCAGAATAGTTATATATAACTATTTTGTATATATATCCAGATATGAGATTGCTGGATCAAAACACTTTTAATATTTGTTTTCTGAGAAACTTTTATACATTTTAAGAGTGTCTGCAACCTTTTTTCTCACCAACATTTCAAAAAGTCTCCAATATCTCTATATCCTTAACAAATATTTTTTAGTGTTCATTTTGAGTGTGATGTGATAGTTTATTGTGATTTTTCTTTGCATTTCTCAATAAGTAGTATTCTAAGCATCCTTTCAAATGCTCGTTGACCATTTATATCTCTTCTTTGAAAAATGTCAGTGCAATTTTTCATTAATTTTTAAATAAGGTAATTAGGGTTTTGCTGTTGTGTTTTAGGAATTGTTTATTATAGTATTACTTATACACATATATATTGTGAGTACTAACTCCTATCACACACTTAACTTACAAATATTTTATTTTATTTATTTTATTTTACTTTTTTTGTAGAGACAGAGTCTCACTTTATGGCCCTCGGTAGAGTGCCATGGCATCACACAGCTCACAGCAACCTCCAATTCCTGGGCCTAAGAGATTCTCTTGCCTCAGCCTCCCGAGCAGCCGGGACTACAGGCGCCCACCACAACGCCCGGCTATTTTTTTGGTTGCAGTTTGGCCGGGGCCAGGTTTGAACCCGCCACCCTCGGTATATGGGGCCGGCGCCCTACCGACAGAGCCACAGGCACCGCCAAACTTACAAATATTTTCAGTCATTTATAAGGTGGCATTTTTACTCTATATACTGTTTTCTTGGATGTGTGAGAATGCTGAAATTTGATGAGCTCTAAGTGGTTTTGTTGTTGTTGCTTATGCATGTGACGTCAAATCAGAGAAAACAGTGCCAAGATGGATGTTTATCTATTCTCCTATTTGTTCTGAAAAGAGTTTAGTTAGTTAAATTATTTATTTATTTGTTTATTTTTTGAAACAGTCTCGCTATGTCACCCTCAGTAGAGTGCTATGGCTTCACAGCTCACAGCAACCTCTAACTCTTGGGCTTAAGTGATTCACTTGCCTCAGCCTCCTGAATAGCTGGGACTACAAGCACCCACCACAATGCCCAACTATTTTTTGTTGTAGTTGTCACTGTTGTTTGGCAGGCCTGGCCTGGGTTAGAGCCCACCAGCTTCAGTGTATGTGGCTGGCACCCTACCCACTGCGCTACAGATCCCAAGCCTATAAGTTATATTTCTTATGTTGTACATATTTAATCTGTTTAAAATATTTTTTGTGTATTGTGCAAGAAATTGGGCCCACTTTATTTTTTTCATGTAGATATGCAGTTTCGACATTATTTATTGAAGATACTACCTTTTGTGTGTGTATTCATGGTCCTCTTATGGAAGATTATGTGATCATATTCATAGAAATTTATTTGGTGTCTCCCTATTCTGTCCCATCATCTACATATCTATCTTGGTGACAGTACCACGTTGGTATTTCTTAGTTGTAGCTTTCTAATACATTTGACATCAGGAAGTATGTTGTAACTTTTTCTTTTCTTTGAGGCAGAGTCTTGCTCTGTCACACTAGAGTGTAGTGGCATCATCACAGCTCATCACAATAGAGTGCAGTGGCATCATCATAGCTCACTGCAATGTCAAACTCATGGGATAAAGCAATCCTCCTGTCTTAGCCTACAGAGTAGCTGTGACCATAGGTATGCACCATCATGTCTGTAGTTGTTTGTATATTTTTGTAGAGATGGAATATTGCTCTTGCTCAGGCTTGTTTTGAACTTGTGACATCAACTGGTTCTCCTAGAGTGCTGTGATTATAGATGTGAGCCATTCCTTCCACCAGTTCTTTGTTCTTTTTAAATAATATTTGACTAGTTATAGTTTCTAAACAAATTGTAGGAACTTTTTTTTTTTTTTTTTGTGGTTTTTGGCCGGGGCTGGTTTGAACCCGCCACCTCCGGCATATGGGACCTGCGCCCTACTCCTTGAGCAACAGGCGCCGCCCTGTAGGAACTTTTAATAACTGGCAGAACATATACTTTGGGGATTTTGATAGAGGTTATACTGAATTTGTTCATCGTTGTGGGTAGTATACATATTCTAACAACATCAAACTATGTAATCTTTGACCTAAAAATGTTTCAAGACTGTTTTATGTCCTTTTTCTTTTTCCATTTCCCTGTTATTATTCTCCTTTTTATTTCTGGATGCATTTCATTTTAATCAGAAGAGATATAATTATACTCATCTTAAATTTTATTAGATTTGTTATGTGTCTTAAAAGAAGGCACCTGTGTGGGCTGGCAGCTTCAAACCCAGCCCCCCGCAAAATAGCCAAGCGTTGTGGTGGGTGCCTGAAGTCCCATGTACTTGGGAGACTTAGGCACGAGAATTGCTTAAGCCCAAGACTTTGAGGTTGCTGTACAAAATGAGACTATCTGAGAAACAAGCAAACAAATAGATAAATATTAAACTCACATAAAAAAGGAAAAGAAGGCCCCTGTGTGAATGGAAAAATAGCATATTTTCCTGCTTTGGGGTATAGAGTTTGTTAGATCTAATTCGTATGTTCAAGTTTTCTATTTTGTTACTGATCTTTCATTTAATTTTTAAATTGGTTATTAAAAGATGCATCTTTCTTCATTAAGAAAGGCAGTTTCCTGGACAAAGTTTCTATGTTCTGACATTTTTGTTCTTTGATCACTTTCATGATAGCAGCCAACTCTTTTTTTGATTTGGAAGGATTGTGTTGATTAATCCACTAGTAATTTTACAAATGAGAAGACTGTGGCAAAGCCTTTAACTGGTGCTCAAACATTTCTTCACACAAGAAAATTCATACTGGAGAGGAATCTGAAAAATGTAAATAATGTGGCAAAGTTTTCAACTAGTTCTCAGCCCTTACTAAATAGAGGAGAAATCATACCAGAGTGAAATCCTAATAATGTAAAAAATGTGCCAAAGCCATATGCCAGTAGTCACAGTTTTCTGTACTTAATAGAATTCATGTCAAAGAGAAACTCTATAATTATGAAGAATGTGAGAAGCTTTTAACTTGTGCTCAAATCTTTTTATAAGTAAAAAATTTGTGTCAGAGGCTTGGTGCCTGTAGCTCAGCGATTAGGGCCTGACCACATATACCTGGGCTGGCAGGTTCAAACCACCCCAGGCTTGCCAAACGACAGTGACAACTACAAAAAAAAATACCCAGGTATTGTGGTGGTGCCTGTGGTCCCAGCTACTTGGGAGACTGAGTGAGGCAACAGAATCGCTTGTGCCCTGGTGTTTGAGTTTGCTGTGAGCTGTGATGCCATGGCACTCTGCCAAGGGTGAAATAGTGAAACTCATTCTCAAAAAAACCGATTTTTTTTGTACCAGAGAAAATTCAAACAAAGGTGAAAAACATGGCAAATCAGTACTCACACTTTCCAGTACATAAAAGAATTTTACCAATGTGGAGAGTGTGACAACATCTTTAAATATTTCTCACGCTTTTCTAATCATAATTCCTAAAGGAGCAATACTATACAAATGTTAGTCATGTCTCAAAACTTTGAAATTGTGTTAATAGTGTCAGGCAGAGCCAAGAAGTGACAGAAGCAAATGGTACTAGGAGACCTTTGTATGTAACCGGAGGAACAAATTGGCCAGAAGGGACTTCTAAGAAGAAAAAGTATCTTTTCAAGAATGCTTCCAAAGGGTGAGCAGATGTTTGATCTACAAAAATAAGTATCCTAGGTAAAGCGTCCACAAAGTAAAAATATGGCCAAGGCCATAAAAGGGGTCTTTGGAGCATGCATACAAGTTAGGTGACAGTAGTTTCAAGGGACCCATCTTCATTGACATTGTAAAACTTACACACACTATGAATACCATGAAAACTTTTGAAAATTACCTTACAGGGATAGAACATGGGAGGACTCTCCATTCTAGAAATGTTCCCCCTTTACAAAAAAATAAAAAAAAATCATATTTCTTTTAGACACCATCACTTAACATAGAATTGAGAAATCAGCATAAAGGGGAAAAATCTTATTAAACCCGAGGTCTTCTCCACTAGACAGGGTTCATATGGTCTTATTTTGGAGTGCACTATGCTTTAATAAATTTTGGCCTTTTACATACCTGTGTCTTCTTGGTCTGCTCATTTGTTCCATTGTCATGGTACCACTAACCTTTCCTTGACACTTCATACCAAACACCAGGGAACACATACCTGACTCCGGAATTCCTCAGAAGAAAAAGCTTTAAGGTTGCAAAGGAATAATCTCAATTATGTATGCTAGTTGTGACCTAATCGGTTTTTTTGACAATCCCAGAACAGCAATAACCATCTTCAAGGACCGTTCAGACCCTGTGCTCCCTAAATACCCTAACTACTAGAAAACATGTAAGAGAATTTCTGGGAGTACCTGAATCACAGAATTTGAATCACTTGATTTGGCAACATAGGAAAACTCTCATATGAAACATAAGGTAAAATTAAACTTTTGATATGTGGAAGGGAGCTACAAAAACCTTTCAGGGACTAAAGGAAGACTTGACCTGTGTTCTGGCTTTGGGAATACCTAATTTAGACAAACCATTTCTATTGTATATGGATGGAAAAAAGAAAGACAGTGTAGAAGTTTTAGTACAGGAATTTAAAAAAGAGTTGTGGCTGGTGGAATATTTCTCTACATATCTATTCTTAGGAACCAAGTTCTGGCCCCATTGTCTAAAGGTGTTGCCTGCTGCAGCAACCATGGAAGACCAGTGTTTTTCACCCCTTTTTTATTTCAGGACACACTTTTTAAACTTCTGTGGCACACTTACATTAAGTTAATTTTAAAAAGGTAAAAAAAAATACATTTTTTGATTTTTTTTTATTAACACAAACAAAATAAAGCCCCTGATGCAGTGACTCTTGCCTGTGATCCTAGCACTCTGGGAGGCTGAGGCAGGTGCATTGCTTAAGCTCAGGAGTTCATGACAAGCCTAAGCAAAGGTGAGATACTGCCTCTATTGAAAATAGACAAAACCTAATCAGGCATAATAGGGCATTACTATATTCCTGAAGTACGGTGTACACTAGACCATCTCTTGAGTCTAAGAGTTTAAGATTGCTATGAAGTATGATGACATCACAATAGTCTAGCCAGGGGAACAGAGTAAGACTCTGTCTCAAAACATACACACACAGAAAAATAAAACGTACTGTGCAGGGCAAAAATATGAAAGAAAATTACTGATTTATTTAATTTTTTAAGACCGTCTAACTTTGTCACCCTCCATAGTGTCCTGGGGCATCACAGCTCACAGCAACCTCAAACTCTTGGGCTCAGGTGATTATCTTGCCTCAGCCACGCAAATAGCTGTGTTTACAGGTGCCAGCCACCACGCCCAACAATTTTTAGAGATGGGGTGTCGCTCTTGCTCAGGTTGGTTTCAAAACTGTGAGCTCAGGCAATCTAACTGCTTTGGCGTTTCAAAGTGCTAGGGTTACAGGTGTGATTCCCTATGCCCAGCCTAAAATTATTTCTTATACTTTGTAATAAAAAGATGACAAAAAAAATTTTTTTGCAGTTTTTTTGGCTGTGGCTGGGTTTGAACCCGCCACCTCTGGTATATGGGGCTGGTGCCCTGCTCCATTGAGCCATAGGCGCCACCCAAAAGATGACAGAATTTTTTAAAAATACTTATCATATTTATTTATTTTTCTCTTTATTATTATTTATCATTAATAGGATACCTAGAGTGGACTTTTTTAAAGATTATCTCCATTGCAATGTGAAATTTTCAAAGGCATACTCTTAAATATCCCTGAAAGGATTCTAGCTGTGATCAATTTTTGTTTTTGAAACTACTCATTGCTGAAAAGCTTGCTTCACACAAACATGATGTTGAGCATGAAAGAAATATTTTTATTGCTTTTTTGGTATTATTTCAAAATTTACCTTTGAGAGATAACCAAAAGGTTGCAGTAACTGTTGTTGAACACTTTAATTGCATTTACTTGTCATTTCTCATTTCTGTCAACCTTTCCTCTCCTGTAATATTTTAATTTGCTGACACAGACACACATAAAAAAAAGGGATTTCTTAGTCTAGAGATACTATGTTAAGGACAGTGGCAGGAATTTTTTCTTTTTAAAATATGTATAAAATAAAAAAAATTGTGTACAGTAAATCTATAGTTTGTAAAATGTGTGCAATCATATTTTTATCCAGCTTATACCTTTCCACTAGCTCAAACATTTTGACTGCATGCTCTCTTTTATTTATTTTTATTTTTTATTTTTATTTTTTTGAGACAGAGCCTCAAGCTGTTGCTCTGGTAGAGTGTTGTGGCATCACAGCTCACAGCAACCTCCAGCTCTTGGGCTTAGGTGATTCTTTTGCCTCAGCCTCCCAAGTAGATGGGACTACAGGTGCCCGCCCCAAAGCCTGCCGATTTTTTTGTTGTAGTTTGGTAGGGGTCGGATTCAAACTCTCCACCTTTAGTACATGGAGCTGGCGCCCTACTCATTGAGCCACAGTCATCCACCAATTCATAAAATCTTGATAGAATTTTTCCTGGAGATAACCATCTCATTTCCATATGCAATAAGATGATCATGTGAGAAGCATCCATTGAGGAACATACTTCTGCAAATAGTTTTGATTCCAATGCCCTTGTTTTTATATAATTTATAATTTTAATAGTTTCTTGTATGACCTTTTTAAATTTGGGCACTACTAATTTTGACGATACCACTTCTGTTAATAGAAAACTGGGTCAATGGAATTTTTGGATTTTTTTGTGCAAGCCTAGCAAATCCCTTTACTCCTCTGAACACAGACAGCATTCCAGCCATACAAATACTTAATCAGGAATTCCAAGACAAGTTATTAGAATTAATGTAATTGCCAATAAAATCAAAAATATCTTGGTCCTTTGTTATCGTCAGCAGTGGTTGACAAAATAGAAACTGTTTTATGATTTCTTCTTTAGAGAAACATCTAATGAATGCTAAAAGCTGGGGCTTACCACTGACGTGAGCAGATTAATCCAATGGAATTGCAGACCTGTTCATCTTTGCAGTGAGATATTATTTGAGACTTTATACTTTCAAATAAATTCTTAACATGCTAAACATTTTTTAAATTTGAAAGCAGAATTTTTAAAATTTCCTTTTCCTATACTCTATTGTTTTAACAATTGCATAGCAGGCTGGTAAAATAAGGGATTCTGCACTACTATGAGATTTCATTTTTCTAGCTACAATTTCTGTAACTGAGTGATTGCCTTCTTGTGCATATTTGGTCCATATATTTACTTCTTTAGTATAACAAATTGCAAGTCATTTGAAATTTTTCATCAGCTTTTCAGACAAGTGGGAATGTCTCGGTTGTAAATGTCTCTTTAATTTGCTAAGAACCAGAGATTAATATACCAATGTTAATGTTTCCCCACAAATTATGCATGTGGACATGGTAGATTTCTTTTACTATATACGAAACAAATATTAAATATTTTCCACTATTTTGATAACTAGTTGATTTTAATTTAGTCACTCAGGTACTGCATGAAACAGTATTTAACACACTAGTGTCATCTTCTAATTTTTGTTTCTTTATTCAAGACTTGTCCATTTTACTTGAACACCATGTAATAAAAATTAAAAATGCCAAATCCAAAATAGTAAAAATAAACAGAGAAAAACTCATATGTTAAAAAAAAAAACAGGAATTAATTAAACAAACTTGAAAAATTTTCAAAACTTGGATTTCCAAAGCATTTGTGTCCAACTACTTCACAATTTCAAATCCAGACAGAATTGTACAACCTGTTCATGTGCAATACAAGCTACACGATATTACTACTTCAGACACAATGAGGATTTGCTATGTCATATGGCTTCATTGACTTTGGATATTTTTCACATATATTGGTGTTCATTGGCAAATTCTTGTTAAATTGCATCATCTACGGATGAGTTCCAAAACTTTGCTTTTTAAGACTCTCTCCTACACAGTTTAGAAATAAGTGCGTGTGCGTTGATTAGAACAACAAAATATTTATTTGTATAACCAAGTTACACATGTATAATCACTTTAAAGAGGTTTAAACATTGATATGCATACCTACTGTGCTCTGAATGTCTTTCAAAAATAATTTAGTGATACATAAAAGTTTTCATAAAAAATTTGAAAACAAAAAACATTTTCATGGCACACCAATTAATCACTGAACACTGTCTTCAAATCAATGACATAGTGCTCAGTGGCTTCCATCTGTAATCCTAGCACTTGGAAGGCCGAGGTGGGTGAATTGAAAGAGTTCACAGGTTGGAGATCAGCCTGAGTCATAGCAAGACCTCGTCTCTAAAAATAGCTGGGCGTTTGTGGCAGAAACCTGTAGTCCCAGCTTCTTGGGAGGCTGAGGCAAGAGAATCACTTGAGCCCAAGAGTTGGAGGTTGCTGTGACGTATGTCTCTATGACAAACTATCAAGGGCTAGAAAGTAAAATGTGTCTCAAAAAAAAAAAAAAAAAGACAAGGAAAAAGGAAATGTCTTGAAAACGGGGACTAGCTCTTACTTAACAATAGGTTCCCAAGAGTAGAACAAATTAAACACTCGGTAAGTATATTTTCATTCATTCAGTTCATATTTGTTAAATAGCTACTCTGTCATAAGGAGGTGGCCCTGGAATGTCTAGATGGATAATATTATGGTCCTTGCCCCCCAAAATAAAAAAATAATAATAAAGAAAAAAATAGAATACACTCCAGACAAGATAACGTTGGCATTCTGGTCTCATTCAGCTGCTTGTCTAATTGTATCTCCTGTCACTCAAGGTCAGAGAGGTGAGGCCTGAAGTCCTATCCAATCAGGGAAGTTGCATTAAGAATTATCCAATCAGAGGTACGGCCTGAAGTAGAGGTGGATACAGGACCTTGTGCAGGAGTTTTCTGTTGCTCTGAGCGCCAAGCTGTCATGTCCTCTTCACTGTGGCATCTCCAGGAGGACCCAGGTGTCTCTCCTGCAGCTTCTCTCACCTTGTAACCTGCAGGTCCTGGGAGATCTGTAGGGAAGTCGGAGGTATACCTTGGATACAGAGAAAGGGTATATATGAAACTTAGTAAATGTGGAATGTAAATGTCTTAGCACAATAACTAAGAAAATGCCAGGAAGGCTATGTTAACCAGTGTTATGAAAATGTGTCAAATGGTCAATGAAACTAGTGTATGGTGCCCCATGATCACATTAATGTACACAGCTATGATTTAATTTAAAAAGAAAGAAAGAAAGAAATGGTGAGTATATTGAATGAGGTGTCCTGAGAGTGGGAGCTGTTTGAAGACAAAAATGGCTGTGGCAGGATCAGGGGCCATGTCACTTTAGCTTTGAAATCTTAAAACAGTAGTTTGCCACTGGCACCCTTGGCCATCAGAACCCTCTTGGCTAAGGTTGCTGTTGGGCAGGCAGCTGGGACCATGTGCATCCTGCTCCTTTCTCCAGTGGTTATTTTGACCATGTCCCAGAGCAATCTCTGAGCAGCCGTTTGCCTGCAGGACCACATCCCTCTAATGTGACAGTGGAAGGATGTTCCGGGAACAATTCCAGTCGGGTGTATGTGGCTAGTTGAATGGAGGGTCTATGGTCCGTGAGGCTCCCAGTCCCTCCATTCTTCTGTTAAAATACACTGAGGTAACATTAAAAGGTTAAAGAGTTTAATTTTTTGAACAAACAGCAGTTCATGAATAGCAGGACCCTCGGCCATGAGTTATAATTCAGAGGCCCCAGGTTGGAGGTGAAGTGTGATTGAATGAAAGGCTTTACAAGGTGCATAAGGAACCAAACAAAATTCAAGAACTGACTGGATATGGTTATTCATTCACAGTATTTGGACTATCCATGTGACTATTTCCTGGTTTTGCAACCAGAGGAGAATTAGCAATTTGTGATTGTTTAAGCCTAAATTTTGCTCCCTGGTCAGTTGATGTTGGGGTGCAGCAAATGATGCTTCCAAAAATTAGGACTGGCATACTGACTGTTTTTAAAAATGTAAAAGCTTTTCAGAAATAAGCCTGAATATCAAGTTCTTTATAAGTTAATATTGCTTCCCTCACCTAGAAGAGTAGGGATGGACTCTATAAAAAGTCCTTATGCAACAACAAAAAAAAGCTTCTTTTTTTTTTTTTTGTAGAGACAGAGTCTCACTGTACCGCCCTCGGGTAGAGTGCCGATGCGTCACATGGCTCACAGCAACCTCTAAATCTTGGGCTAACGCGATTCTCCTGCCTCAGCATCCCGAGCAGCTTTGACTACAGGCGCCCGCCACAACGCCCTTCTATTTTTTTTTTTTTTGCAGTTTGGCCAGGGCTGGGTTTGAACCCGCCATCCTCGGCATATGGGGCCTGTGCCCTACTCACTGTGCCACAGGCGCCGCCCAAAACTTCTTAATAAAATAAAAACAGTTGCCTTGTATTGCTTTCCTGTTACTGCCTTAACTAGTGCAGTTGGAAAATCCAGTCATTCTTGAAGGATGATTTTTTTCCTCAACAAAATTTCTGCCTCTCAAGTTCATTCAGATTCCTAAAAGAATCATCTACAAGACAGTTTGTTTCTTCCTGGTCCATTCATTTTCTAATCACTGTTTGGCCTTCATGAGAATGGTGTGTATCACCATCTCTTCTTTTATGAAAACTGTCCTTAAGCTTCTGAACCCCAGGAGGAGTTTGGTCTAATCTCTCTCTCTGTGATTTCCCCATACAGCTAGTAGGTGAATGAATTTGTAATCCTTTCTCTTTTGAATATGTCATTTGGGTCAAAGAATGAAAGGGAAAAGGCTTGGCGACTGTGGCACAATGGTTACAGCACCAGCCAAATAGACTGAGGCTGGAGGGTTGGAACATGGCCAGGCCAGCTAAAAACAATGACAACTGCAACCAAAAATAGCCAGGCATTGTGGCAGCCTCCTGTAGTCCCAGCTACTTGGGAGACTGAGGCTAGAGAATCGCTTAAGCCCAAAAGTTTATGGTTGCCGTGAGCTGTGACTCACTGTACTCTACCCAGGGTAACAGCTTGAGACTCTGTCTCAAAAAAACAAAAACAAAAAAGAATGAAAGTTTTTTTTTTTCTTTTTGAGTCAGAGTCTCACTCTTGCTGTGGTTGTAGTACCCTGGCATCCTAGCTCACAGAAACTTCAAACTTTTGGTTTTGAGCCATCATCCTCTTGCCTCAACCTTCAGAGTAGCTAGGACTACAGACATGTGCCACAATGCCTGGCAGTCTTTGGCAAGTTGCTTGAGCTCTGTAGTTCCAGATAATCCTGAGAAAGAATGACAACCCGTCTCCTCTAAAAATAAAAACACAAGTTGGGTCTTGTTGTGGGCGTTGTAGTCACAGCTGCTTAGGAGACTGAGGTAAAAATAATCTGATGTGCCCAAGAGTTTGAGGTTGCTGTGAGCTAGAATGCCCATCACAGTATCCTGGGCCAACAGAGTGACACTCTTTCTTTAAAAAGAAAAAAATAAATTGAAACAATGGAAATATTCCTTTAGCTGTTTTATTTTTTATTTTTAACTAAAGTAAAATCTTAAGGCTCTCTGGTCAGTGACTGATTGTCTGGGACCCCCTGTTGGCAAGGAGGCTTCCTAAAACTGAGTTGGTAAACAGGAGGCCAGAGAAAAGATTTGCCTCATCCTGCCCCCTCTCCTTGAAGTCCTTTGTGACTCATTAACTGGCCTAAGGCTATGCAAGGCTGCAGGTCCTCAATGTACATAACAAACCAATTGTGTCCCTCGGGCCTTTTGTTTTCAATTAACTTAGCAGGTGTGTGAAGCATTCCTCATCACTGACTCCTAATCTTTTAGACAGAGTCTGTCTGTTTCAGCCTATTGTCAGCAAAAGAATCTTTAAACCCAGCTACAACCTGTAAGTTTCCCCTTCAGGATGTTTTACCACTTGGGGGGGGGGAATCAATATATGTTTTTGAAGTATTGGTATATGACCTCACCTGTAATTCTTGAATCCCTAAAATGTGTTAAACCAATCTGGAACCCCACAACCACCACTTCATTTGCCTTAGGTTTCTTGGGTGAGGCTCCTGTTCGTGGTCCTCAAGTTTGGCTTACAATAAACCTCCTTTAATAGAATACAAACAATTAGGTTCCATTGTTTGTTTGTGTGGTCAAGTCCCTGTTGTAGATGTGCCCCTCTCCTAGCAGGTGTGCCATATACACCTACATTGTACCCTTTAGGTGAGTGCACATCAATTCCCTTTCCTCCTCCCCTCTAATATATATAAATATATATATATATATATTTTTTTTTTTTTTTTTGCAGTTTTGGCCGGGGCCATGCTTGAACCCACCACCCCCAGGATATGGGGCCAACGCCCTACTCCTTGAGCCACGGGTGCTGCTCCCCCCTCTAATTTTTGTATTATTTCACTGTAAAGATCAACCTCTTAAAACTGGTAGATTATAATAAAGAGGATACCCAGAAAAAAAAAATTCGAACAAAACAAAAAAAAATGCTTTGCCTAATGTGGTGGTTCACACATGTTGAAAGAAAATATTACCATGAGAATGTGACCACTTCTCACTCCCTACCATAGGAATGTGACCTTTTGTAACTGTTCCAGGAGATAGCCCCAGGAGCTGCAGCAAATGTTTACTATTAAGCAAATATTTGACTGTTAGTCTTGTCTTAAGACAGTTGAATAATGAACCAGAGTTCTTCTTATCTGGTCACAGCCCCAGCTGTGTCTATACCCTCTTACTTTATTGTTAGAGCCCCCGGCATGTCTGCTATTCCCGCCTACTTTGTAGTTTTTGCCTTTATAAGCTTGTAAAAAACTGCTGTGCGGGGCTTGACTTCTCGGCTCCTAAAAGAGTTGTGAGTCAAGTCCCAGCATGCTTTAATAAAAATCCTCTTGCATTTTTGCATCAAGCGACGTCTCTTGCGGTTGATTGGGGTGGTCAGAGCTCCGGGCAGAGTGGGGGGTTCTGCCCCAAGTCTTTCATTTGGGGGCTCGTCCGGGATATAACGACCACCCCTCACCTGCAGAGTCGACCTTGGAGGTAAGAAAGGGGTACCCGAAAACTGTCTAGTCTGTGTCTTCAGTCCTTTTGTTTGACTGTGTGTGCGCGCTTTCGATTTCGCAGCCGTTAGGCACCTCGTGAGAGTGGCCGGACAGTGGTCGGTAGACGTGCCCGAGGACCACAGGCTGAAACCCTGGGGGACGCCCCAGGAACTGAGGAGAACCAGGGACGCCTGGTTTTCTCCTGCTGTAAGGGCGCTGGTCGAGTCTGGTTGTTTGATCAAAAATTACGGGAAACGCGCCCATCTGATTCTGTTATAGGCTTGTGAAGGACCAAGTGTGGTAGGTGGGTCCTTGTACCTGTAATATTTCTGTTATTACTGTTATTTGTGTTTCTGACATATCCACTGACAATGGGACAGACTGTGACAACCCCTCTGAGTTTAACTCTAGATCATTGGACTGAAGTGAAGAGAAGAGGTCGTGATCTGTCAGTAGAGGTTAAAAAAGGCCCATGGCAGACTTTCTGCTCCTCGGAGTGGCCTACTTTTAATGTCGGCTGGCCCTCAGGAGGAACCTTTGACTTCTCTCTTATTTTTGCTATCAAAGAGATTGTTTTTCAGAGAGGACCGGGAGCCCATCCGGATCAACAACCTTACATCATAGTCTGGCAGGACCTGGTGCAGAATCCGTCCCCCTGGGTTCGGCCGTGGACTGCCACATCCAGGCCCCCATCTAATCCTTGGGTGCTCGCTGTCCAATCTTCCGGTTACAGAAAAGGGGGCGAAAGCTCGGACCCCCCTAAGAAGATCTACCTGGAAATTCAGACTGATCATCTTCTCCTCCACCCACCGCCCCTCCTCCCCCTTACCCTCCCGCCTTGGCTCCCGTCGGGGGGTAGGGAGGACCAGCATCTCCAGATCCGGTGATTGCCCCCACTGCACCCCCGGGAGAACCTTCACTGGGGCCCGCACAAGGTACCAGAAGTCACTGCCAGGGAGGAATGTCTCCTGACACTACTGTTGCCCTGCCCCTGAGGGCATACGGCCCCCCGCCGGTGGCAACAGATGAGGGACCACCTCCTCTCCAGCCCCTCCAGTACTGGCCATTTTCTTCCACAGACCTGTATAACTGGAAAACTAATCCCCCCCCCTTTTTCAGAAGACCCCCAAAGCCTGACTGGGCTGGTAGAGTACCTGATGTTCTCTCATCAGCCCACATGGGATCACTGCCAGCAGCTCATACAAATTCTCTTCACTACTGAAGAGAGGGAGAGGATTTTACTAGAAGCTAGGAAGAATGTGCTCGGGGTGGACGGGCGTCCTACCCAGCTCCACAACATCATCGAGGCTGCCTTTCCCCTCTCCAGACCTGACTGGGACTTCAACACGGCAGATGGTAGGGAGCGACTGACAGTCTATCGCCAGGCTCTAGTGGCTAGCCTCCGTGGGGCGGCAAGACGCCCCACTAATTTGGCTAATGTAAGAGAAGTAATACAGGGGGACACGGAACCCCCCTCAGTGTTTATTGAGAGCCTAATGGAATCTTTTAGGCGCTACACCCCATTTGACCCTGCCTCTGAAGGACAGAGGGCTTCCGTGGCTATGACTTTCATAGGGCAGTCAGCTGTAGACTTTAAAAGAAAGCTGCAGAGAATTGAAGGATTGCAGGACTATACCTTGCAGGATTTAGTTAAGGAAGCTGAGAAAGTAAACCATTAAAGAGAAACTGAGGAAGAAAAAGAGCAGAGAAAGGAGAAAGAGAGAGAAGAAAGGGAAAATAAGAGAGACCGAAGACAGGAGAAAAACTTAACACGGATTTTGGCCGCAGTAGTAGGGGAGAAAAGCCAGGAACAGACCCAAGGTAGAACTAAGAAGTCAGGTAGCCTGAGCAACCTCATCCCATTAGATAAGGATCAATGTGCCTACTGTAAGGAAAAGGGGCACTGGGCCAGGGAATGTCCTAAAAAAAAAAAGAAAGAACTCTCCAAAAAAGTACTGGCCTTAGAGGAAGAAGAAGATTAGCGGGGACGGGGCTCGGAACCCCTCCCTGAGCCTAGGGTAATACTTAAGGTGGAGGGGAAGCTAGTTGAGTTCCTTGTAGACACCGGAGCTCAACACTCAGTCCTACTTGAACCATCAGGACCCGTCTCCAAGAAAAAATCCTGGGTTGTAGGGGCCACAGGGCATCAGCAGTACTCATGGACTACCCGAAGATCAGTAGATCTGGGAGTGGGACGGGTAACCCACTCGTTCTTAATTATCCCTGAGTGCCCTGCGCCCCTCCTTGGGAGAGATTTACTCACCAAAATGGAAGCCCAGATCACCTTCACTCCTGATGGCCCAGAGGGAACCCAGAATAAGAGAGTAACAGCCCTGACCATGCGTTTGGAGGATGAACATAGACTCTTTGAAAAGCAATGGGAGAAAGGGACTAGTCTCATACATGACTGGCTAGAAAAATATCCCGGGGCATGGGCCGAAACTGCTGGAATGGGACTGGCCGCAGAAAGGCCGCCTATAGTCATAGAACTCAAAGCTACTTCCACTCCTGTGGCAGTGCGCCAATATCCTATGACTAAGGAAGCTCGGGAAGGAATTAAGCCTCACATTCAGCGTCTCCTACAGCTCGGCATACTAGTAAAATGCCAGTCACCATGGAACACGCCCTTATTACCCGTCAAGAAACCCGGCATAGGAGACTATCGCCCTGTGCAGGACTTAAGAGAAGTAAACAAGCGGGCGCAAGACATCCACCCACCGTGCCTAACTCTTATAATCTGTGAAGCTCTCTCCCTCCAAACCATATCTGGTACACTGTCCTGGATTTAAAGGATGCCTTCTTCTGCCTCCGACTACAAACCTCTAGCCAGAACATCTTCGCATTTGAATGGAGAGACCCAGACTCTGGAACAACGGGGCAATTGACATGGACCCGACTTCCACAGGGGTTTAAGAACTCCCCAACCATCTTTGATGAAGCCCTCCACCAAGACCTAGCTCACTTTCGTGCCAGCCACCCTCAGGTAACGCTCCTACAATATGTAGATGACTTACTACTAGCTGGAACGACAAAGGAAGAGTGCTATCGGGGCACAGAACTGTTGCTAGAAGAACTAGCCTGCTTAGGATATCGAGCCTCTGCTAAAAAAGCCCAGATCTGCCAGAAAGAGGTAACGTACCTGGGTTACACCTTAAGAGGAGGGCAGAGATGGTTAACAGAAGCCAGGAAGCATACTGTGACTCAGATTCCAGTTCCCCGCTCGCCCCGCCAGGTGCGAGAATTCTTAGGAACTGCGGGGTTCTGCCACTTATGGATACCGGGGTTTGCTACTCTGGCAGCTCCCCTCTACCCTTTGACCAAGGAAGGCACTCCCTTCGAGTGGGGTGCCAGCCAACAGCGGGCCTTTGACAACATTAAAAAGGCCTTATTATCAGCCTGAAGTCACAGGTTTAGGGATAGAATCCGGCCACGGTCCCCAAGAAAGCAAGAAGACCAGTCCAGGGATTAAGGACAGGGTTTATTTTAATGGAGCAGAATGGAGTCTGACCCAAAGTCATCCCCCCTCATACAGCTTCAAGAGACTTTTATTAGTGTAGTTGAAATGTGGGAAGGGGTCATGAGAGGTGAGGGAAGTTATTGCTGCAGAGTGAATGATGCTGTGTTCGAGAGTGATATTAGCATTACTGCCTTCCACACAAACTGTTCATCTTCCATGAAGACCTTATCTCTAGAGCCAGCCAAGACCAAGGTAGGAGATTCTCATGTTTCCCAAGAACACCAGCCTTGGGTGAAGCCTGTGGCTTAACGGAGTAAGGCTCTGGCCTCATATGCTGGAGGTGGTGGGTTCAAACCCAACCCCAGCAAAAATCACACACAAACACACACAAACAAAACAAAACCAACAACAGCCTTGAAGCATTTCTGAAAGAGTGGGGAGGGGGTTTCTGTGACCATGCCATTTGCTGTTGGACATGCTTTCTATCGCCAGCTGTCCTCCCACGTTGCTATACTCTTGTCAGAGTCCTGAGGATTTATAGAACTATGGGAAGGGGGCCTCTGTAATCATGCAGTTTGGTTTCTGGCCTGCTTTTTTTGTTTTTTTCCTGTCTCCCAAATAGCTATACTTTTCTCAGGGTCCTGAGGATTTCTTCCCTACAGGAAGTATGGGGCTAGAGCCCCTGAGGTGTGTAAATGAGTGTCTTTCAGTTTGAGGGTCCTCTCATAGTACACCCTACATGTAACCAGCTACCTCATTGGGACTTTAATCTTGGTTATACCAGCCTCACTTTTCATTTCTGGGAGACATTACTATTCAGCTCTTCATATTCTGGTATTCAGAGGAAAATGCAAAAAATTTTTCTCCCCTCTGTATTCTCACATGTTTCAAGGTAGGAAAACTATCCCAAAGGATAAAGATTACCCATCCCCAGCCAGACAGATTAAAACCTGTTGCACAGTGCTGGGCCAGGTTGTTCACGCCTATAATCCTAGCGCTCTGGGAGGATGAGGTGGGTGGATTGCCTAGGCATTAGGATTTTGAGACCACCCTGAGTGAGAGCGAGACTCCATGTATACTAAAAATAGAAAAACAAGCCAGGCATCGGGGCACATACTCATCCAATGTCAGCTACTCAGAAGACTGAGGAAAGAGGATCTCTGGAACCCAGGTATTTGTGTTTGCCATGAGGTATGATGCAATGACGCAATACCCAGTATGACAGAATGAGACTCCATTTCTAGAAAAAAATGAATACCTGGAACCCAATACACGCACTTCATGTGAATTCAAAGCTACAGTGCAGTTTCTCTTGGGAGGGTGGCCATTGAGCAATTCTGTGAAGAGAATGAGGGTGGAAGCTTGTCCCAAGGTACAGGATGACCTTATTTGAAAAATGAGTAAGAAATCTCTATTACAGTCACCATTGACACTCCCTAAAGTTTTTGCCTTTAAAAGCTTTATTTCTTCTTTTCAACTTCAATTTTTCATTAATTGTAAACTGTAATTCATCAACAGAACATAAGGAATAAAAAAATTTCCCTGAAAAGGCAAGACAGAAGTGAAGTTCAGAAAAGGGAATGAAATATCTAGTCACCTATTAATTCATAAAAAGGAAATCGCTTTTGTTTTCTTTCTTACTGAGTTTGTTAGCTTCTGCAATCTCTTATTGTTTGAGGATAATTTCAAATTATAACTCAGAACTTAAGTTTGCAATGATATTAAGAATAAGAAAGAGACAAAGTGTGGATTGCTTTATGGCTCCATAAAAAGGAATACATTTCCACATGAAAGTGTGGTAGATCAATTGATGAAATGTAAATATTCACAAAACATCAGTTCCTCTCTTAGAGGGAGTGGAGAACCTGTAACAGTTAACACTGTTCTGTATTCTGTCATCTGAAGCGTGAAGCTTAATGTAAAATACTATAAACGGGGACTTGCGAACTTAAAGAAGTGTTCTGAGATGATTGATTTCTAATGATTTTTTTTCATGGAATGAATAATTAAATGACATCATGATTTTCTGACAAAATAGATAATTTTGATATTCATGCTGACGTAAGTAATGTAAGTGCATTATAATTTTCATCTATCCTATTGACGTCAACACTGAGTTTGCAGGATTTTGGTGGGTTTTTTTAAACGCTTGAGATTTTGTCATTCAAGAGTAAATGACCAACCTTGTCTGGGGACCAAAGGTTTGAGACCAGGCACTAAGCCAATATCAATCTCAGTTCTGGAAATGGTGGTCATTGAGGACTTAGGATGATGTCTCTCTTGCAAGGTCACAGCCTCTTCCCACCAGCCATGGGAGGAACCCTTTGTACTGAGAGGAGCTGAAGAGCCCTGGACAGCTGGGGACCCAAAGGCAGATGTGTTTGATGTTAGTGAGTGGTGATGCGATGCCCTTCCTGAAGGTTTAGCTGGTTTGTTCTGGGGCTATTTATAGACATGATTTAAGAGTAGAAATTTGAAATTGCATTTTTTTTTTCAGACAAAGTCTTATTTTATCATTCTCAGTAGAGTCCCATGGCATCAAAGATGACAGCAACCTCATATACTCTTGGGCTCAAGCAATTCTCTTGCCTTAGTCTCCCTAGTAGCTGGGACTACAGGTGTCTGCCACAACACCCAGATTTTTTTTGTGGTTGTTGTTTAGAAGGCCCAGGCTGGGTTCGAAACCACCAGCCCCAGAGCATGTGGCTGGCACTCTAACCACTGAGCTATGGCCACCCAGCCTGCAATTACATCTTATTGTCCAACAATAAGAAATAAATTCTTCATTTTGTAAGGAAGTATTTCTTAGGGAAAGCATTAAGTATAAGGTCGGCAAACATCACACTTAATGGCTTTCTATCATAGAGAAGATCAAACAAATTAGATGAGGACAGAAAAGAGGGTGGAGAAATTATCGGCTGGGTCAGGAAATGTTTCACCTTGAAGTCAGTTGTTCATAGTAGGGACCTAAAGAGTGTTTAGACTTTGAAGTCAGAATTGGCCAAAGTTTTGGTGCTGGGGAAAGGAGAGAAACTTATGAGCAATTAGATGAAAGAATATTGTGTTTAGACTGCTGAAGACAGAACTGTTCAGTTCATAGGATATGTGCAAAAAATAGTAATTTTCAGTGTCCTTGCCTGACCTGTCAGAGGTAAAATAAAGATAATCATCTAATAATGGGAAGGGTTGATTTTTGCAGTGAGTTGCTCTTGATAACGCAGAGGACATGGAAGTTTTTTCTATTTTTTGATATAGACCCTCACTCTGTTGCCCTTAGGTTCTGTGGCCCCATTGCCTACAGCAACCTCAAACTGTTGGGCACAAGCTATCCTCTTGAATTAGCCTCCCAATTAAGCGGCACCCACCACAGTGCATGGCTTTTTTTTATAGTAGAGATGTGGTCTCACTCTTGGTCAGGCTGGTCTTAAACTCTGTAGGTCAAGTAATCCACCCCACCACCCCCTTATCCTCCAAAAGTGCTAGGATTACAGGCCTTAGTAATAAGGCCTGCCTAGGATGTGGAATTTCTTTAATTACAACTACTTTCCAGGATGAATTGCATACCCCCTTGTCTCACATCGCATTCCCTTACCCTACATGTATCTCTTTATGTAGCTTTTATTTCTTTTCTCTTAAAACACAGTCTCAACTTTGTCACTCTTGATCGAGTTCTATGGTGTCATAGCTCATAACAACCTCAAACTTTTGAGCTCAAGTGATTTTCTTGCTTCAGACTCCCAAATAGCTCAGAGTACAGGCACCTGCCAGAAGGGTAGGCTATGTTTTTAGAGATGGGGTTCTGACTGTTGCTCAGGCTGGTCTCAAACCTTTGAGCTCAGGGCAATCCACTCACATTGGCTTCCCAGATTGGTAGGATTACAGGTGTGAGACATCTCACCTGGCCCTTCATGTACCATTTTATGAGTGGTCTACTTTATATAAAACTGGTGAATGTAAGGGATGTGGCTTACTGACTTCTAGGAGTACTCTTATCACATTCTGAAACTTGTGGATGGGGATGTAGGAGCCCCTGATTCACAAGCAGTTGAGCAAAATCATAGAAGGGCCTCCGGTGTTGCCACTCTCATCTGACATGAGACCAGTGTGGTGGGACCAAGACCTGAACTTGTGAGATTTATGTTAACTCTGGGTGGTGCCAAAATTGAATATTACAGGTACAATTCTTATTGGAAGATTGGTTGTTGTTCAGCAAACTGCATGTATTTTCTGTCACAAGTATTGTTAAAGAAAGACATCACAGAAGCCCTGGCTGGAGGGAGATTGCAACTTTACAGGAAAGGATGGTGTGTTCTCTGCCACACAGGCTTTCACACTAGAAATTGTGCAGTGATTCCACTTCTCCTTTTGTCAGTAAATACTGTGGGTTTAGAGGAGAGAAGCTCTGAGGTCAGATTTCTTCTCCCTATCCTTCTGCCTGCAGGTGATTCCCACCCTTTTATGCACCTGCACACTAAACAGTGGTGTGCACGTACCCCTCCCAGACAGGGCTCCATGCTCTGGAATCCAGTCCACAGCTCCTTTACTCCTAGAGCATTCACCAGTTTCCAACCCCAGTGCCCAGAAGCCTCCTGGGTTATTCTGTGTTTCTGACTTTGAAACTCTTTTAGCAGATTCATGGCCCTTCTTCAGCCATGCTGCTCGCCCAGGCAATGATTATCTCATCTGCCTGCGTGGAACAGAAATAAGCCTGATTATGTTCCAGCTTTGGCAATTATCTGTAGCACTGGCACACCAAAGAAGTGACAGAGGCAAAGATAGAAATCAAAGGACAGTTTAGTAAGACAAAGTTTGGACATTCCTGGGGAAAAAAACACAAATTACAGATGGATCTTTGGTTGTAGTTAAGGGTCGTTTGAGAACTGTGATACTTAACATGACAAGGCATACAGAGGGAAAAAAGAACTGAGGCTATGGATACTGAGGCAAAATGGTTACATTCTTGTGAAGCTTAGACAAGTTACATTTTACATAGGATAAGGTGAATGTCTGAACAGAAAAACAGTGAAGGATGAATCAGTTAAGTAGATGTCCTTGGATATGTCAAACAAGAATTGATCTTGTCTCTGTCATACACTTGGGAAGATAAACTTAAAATAAACATTATTAGTATGGAATGAAACAGATTTTAGTTTTAGGAGCTGGACTTAGCCTGCAGACTAATTACATGAGTTTGCTTGTGGGACCCCAACAAGGAATTCAGGTTCCCTGAGGATCTGGATGATACATACTGTTAGTACAAACTATTCATAAAAATAAAGGTTTTATATGACTCACCCTCTGGGCTTGACATTTGATTTTGCATAAAGATTTGGTCCTGAGATTTTTAGTTTCTTTTACAGGCCAATACTTTAAGAAACTCTATGTTGCCCCCACAGGTGGCACTTTTATAGCTTCTGTCTTCTGATTATTTTCATTCCATAAACCCTTTTTCATACTACCTCTGTAGTGGCTGTCAGTGTCTTCTGAAATTATGTCCATGAGTTCAAGGAAGTGGCCCTAGATCTGTCTGTTGAAAGAGCAAGTGGAAATTAGACATACCAGATGAATATCCCAATTTCAATATAAAGATTTTGCTCCGTTTCTTTTTCTTAAAGATGTTTTTTTTTGTAGAGACAGAGTCTCACTTTATGGTTCTTGGTAGAGTGCCATGGCATCACACAGCTCACAGTAACCTCCAACTCCTGGGCTTAAGCGATTCTCTTGCCTCAGCCTCCCAAGTAGCTGGGACTACAGGCGCCCGCCACAATGCCCGGCTATATTTTGGTTGCAGTTTGGACGGGGTCGGGTTTGAACCCACCACCCTCGGTATATGGGGCGGGCGCCTTACCGACTGAGCCACAGGCGCCGCCCTTTCTTAAATATTTTAATTTAGAAAATTTTGTGTCTTGGCGTCTGTAGCACAGTGGTTATGGCACCAGCCACATACACTGAGGGTGGTGGGTTTGAACCTGGTTCCAGCCAGCTAAACAACTGCAACAAAAAATAGCTGGGTGTTGTGGTGGGAGTCTGTAGTCCCAGCCACTTGGGAAGCTGAGGCAAGAGAGTTGCTTGAACCCAAGAGTCTGAGGTTGCTGCGAGCTGTAACACCAGGGAACTCTACCAAGGGCAACATAGTGATACTCTGTCTCAAAAAAAAATTTTTTTTGTATGTGTTTTTTCTGCCTCTTTGAAATGTAAGTACATTATCTTACCAGATAAATAAACTTCCTGGCTCCGTTTTGAATTCAAGTCTGCCTTTTTCCAGGGCCCAGGACTCATTGCTTTGAAATATAAATATTTCAGGAGATAGCGACCTTTGTCAGAGTTCCTCTTGTGGTGCAGGACCTCCTGTTAGTGTGCACCAACTCCTTGTTTGAAACGATGTTCCATCATGTAAACAAGTGAAGTTTTTTTTTCCTCCTTTAAATATACTTAAGTACAAACACAAATGGTCTTCCCAATAACAAGTTTAAGTTAGGGTGAACTATACATAACCAATGGTGCTGTCAAGTCTTCTAAGTGAGGACTAATTATGGTGGCTTCTTTGATCTCAGCAATCTCTGAGATGAACATCACATTTTGTTATAATTGTATAATGTGGCAGTTCATTTTCTGTCTACCATTTTGAAGGTTATTTTGGAGTTGGAAAGAATTGTTTGTCATTATAAAGTATTTTTACACACCATCCAGAGTTACCAGATATGACATAAACACAGAAGGGTCCCATTGAATGTTAGTCTAGGGGGCATTTTCATCTCAGCCTACCTGTCACAACACTCAATTGTGTCCCAAATAATGAAGCCACAATGGTCTGTCTGCCTATTTTCAATATCTATTCTTGAGCATTTGTAGTACACAGCATTACAAAAAGTGCCCTACAGTCACAAAATTTAGGGGAAATGGGAAATTATAGCTCTATGTTGTACCTTTATTTACAAAGTAGTTTTTAACAAATTCCATAAAACATTTAAAAAGTATTCCCTATGGCTTGGCCACTTCTTTATAAAATTGATATTATTAGACTTGCAACTGATCCAGATAATGTGAAGCTAGAAATTTAACCTGGATCACATATGTGAATGGAATACAGAATTTCCACTTTTCCATTTTTCATTGTCCCTAATTCCCCTGAAGGTACACAGGGCCCTAGCTTCATCCACACTTGTCCTAGACTCGAATTTGCAGTTTGCAATTTTTTTTTTTGTAGAGACAGAGTCTCACTTTATGTCCCTCAGTAGAGTGCCGTGGCCTCACACAGCAACCGCCAACTCCTGGGCTTAAGCAATTCTCTTGCCTCAGCCTCCCGAGTTGCTGGGACTACAGGCGCCCGCCACAACGCCCGGCTATTTGCAGTTTGTAATTTTTAATCCAGGTTTTTATTCAGATACTACTTCTTTCTGTCAGCTCTAGACACTTTAAAGGGTCAGAGACAATGCTATGTTTCAAGATTGTGGTGGGTGGTCTTCCCTGGAAAAAGAGGATTTGTGTTGTTAAAAAAAAGTTTTGGGAAAAAATAAATACATAAATAAAAGGTTTGCCTGGTGTGGTGGGTGGCACTTATAATGATCACACTGTGGGAAGCTGATGGCGATGGATTGCTTGAGGTCAGGAATTTGAGACCAGTCTCAGCAAGAACGAGACCTTGTCTCTAAATAATCTAGCCTGGCATTTTGATGGGCTTCTGTAGTCCCAGCTACTTAGGAGGCTGAGACAAGGATATCGCTTGAGGCCAGGAATTGGAGGTTGCTATTAGCTATGATGGCCACAGTACTCTACGAAGGGAGACAAAGTGAGACTCTGTATTAAAATAGATAAATAAAAGTGTTGAGCAGAAGGGACTCTGTGCTGTGTTTATTTTCTCCAGCTGAGTGTTACCTGTAGTCTAGGAGAAGAAACACCAGCAATATGTGAAATTGTCAAGGAAGCCACTTCATACACCCACTTACAACCAGCAAAATCTGAGGCAAACCCAAGGTTTACTAATCATACCTGAAGCCAAACTCAACATACAAGAGTTGTTGGAAGAAAATACAGTTTATTCAAGAGCAACATGGGGAGATGGCTCAATAATGTTGGAAAGACCACCTCATGTTCCTCAGCTGACCAAAAGGTGGTGAATGCCGAAAGAAGCTTGGGAAACTATGTGCAGAAGCTTTCTATGTGTAGTTCCCCCTTTACACAGATTCTATTAGTCTGGTTTGTGTCATCCACATGGTTTTTACTAATTTCTCTCCCAGGTGATGCTAAGGGTAAACCAATGTCCAGCATGAGAGTTTTAAAATGTGTTGAACCTTTTTTCCCAAGGGAGGTCACAGGGCCTGCCCTGCTTATGCTTCATGGGGATAGGACAGCACCACCAACATTCCATTGTCATGGCTGAAATTGCTAGCTGTGGAGGGCACCTGAAGGCAAGAAAGATGAAACTCACACTTTGGTGTCTATGTGGAAGCTCCTTCTTCCTGACTATGTTTTTGGCCTATGGATGTGGTGGGAGCAGGTGAAGGGGTTGTTCTGATGCGTTTAAAGCTATATTACCAAGATGCAGGTAGAATATATGTCTGGGTAATCTCACCTGAGAAGGAAATCAAGGGCAGGCAGGGAAAGACAAAGTGTTGTGCCCAGGAGTTCAACAAAGACCACATTGTCAAATAAATTAAATTTACTCTTTTACTAGATAATTAAAAACAAAACCACAAAACAAAGCTCTGGGTGAATAACCTGACTGAATGCTTGACCTTTAACAAACCATCTGGAGGCAGTTATTTGTCTTAGGGAGTAATCTGGAAATTCCTTAGACATACAAGTACCTGCCTGCAGACTTGCCCCCATGACCAGACCTGTACCCACTTATGGAATTCTATACAGGTTTTTTCCTTCCTTACTCACAAAAGACTTTACACTTATTCTCTCAGAATGGAACTGTTTAAAGGTTTATTTATAGGCTTTACACCTATAATTCCACCTCTCTTTTTTATTGTGGTTTTGGGCATTCATATCACTCATAATTAATGCAAAAATTGCAATGTCTTTCATTTTCTTGTTTAACTTCATTGATTCTTTTACACATAATATATAAAATTAAACACAAAATTAATTACAAGGCAAAGAACCCTAGAGAACTTCCAATTAAACCTTTACTCTTTGGTAATGGGTTCATTTGTTCTATTCCATCAGCAATTACTTTTAAAATAGAATCTCCATCAACTTTTTCTAATTTATGCTGAAAAGTAGGATCAACTTCATGTCGCAAATTACCAATATCAGCGGTGAAATTTTCATGATTTAACAAATGTTTTTTCACTTTTTCCCAAAGGAACTTAGTTTCATTATACATAGCAGGGTTAATACAAAAAGATGTCATATTCTAATCACATTTAAATTTTATCTGCTTCTTCAAACTAACCAATTCATCTCCTAACATAACAACAGCTTGTTCCAAATCAGACAATTCATTGTATATTTTAGTGTCAATTTTTTTTTTGGAAGTCCACAATTGTTCAGAGTTCTTATACTAATTGGCCACAAAGTTCTGAGTTTTATAGTTCTCCATTAATGAACACCAGCCTTTGCAGCTGTAGCAGTAACAGCAATGATCCCGCAAATGGCAGCAATGAACAGGCTGATGAAATGTCTGCTTCTCTTCAGGATCTTATCTACTAAAAGTTCTAGGATTGAGAGTGCTGGGGATTCTTGCCAAGGTTTGGTGAGGTTAATCAGCAGCCATTCTCTGGTGAGAGCTCTCAGCATATATAGTTGTTCCTTAGATGGATTAAAACTCAAATAATTGTTACTGCAAGTAAACATTTCACAAATGGGACAAAACAATTCTCCAATTACTTTGTTCCAAGGAACATGTCCTTTTAACCACACAAAAGGTAATTGTAAACAAGCTTAAATGTACTTGGTATTATTTACCACAAATTTCATTTCATATTCTTGGCGACCGTTGCAGACATTGTGGTGGAGAAACAATCCTCCTGTCCATGCTTTAAGAGGTTGTAATGCCACTGTGATTTTCCACAAATGCATTTGTTTAGGATAGGCTGTAATACCAGGAACTGGGGGTGAAAACTCTCTGTTCATCCGTAAAATATTACTAAAGGCAGCCACAGCTATTTTACTCTTGTTATGTAGGATTTAAAAAGACGAGGGGGGAGACAAGATGGCGGACTGAAGCCAGCTTTCAACAGAGGCTCCCGTCCAGAAGGAGAGTTAAGGGACAGGAATTTAGTAAGTATCCTGGTGCACTTGAGCCTCACCAAGACAGAAGGTTGAAGAACGCACATCAACACCGCTGAGGCAAGTTGTGATCACAAGGACGCAAACAAAAGGTACAAAATCCACCACCAAGCGGACGGGAGTCCCCCTTCCCCATGAGACCGGCTCAAGAGCCCCACAATTAAACAAGCGGGCAGAAATTAAAGGCCCTCCCACTACACTCCACGGGAGAGAACTTCTAAAAACTGGACCTACCTACCTTACTGGGGTGTCGTGGCGTTCTCCTGCCAGGCATAAAACTGAATAAAACTTTGGGAATCCTTCGCCGGCAACCCTCCCGGTGATCCCCTCCCGACCACTGAGGTATGGAGGCCTGTCCCCCAGGAGTTTGGATCCTTGGGTGATTTCTCAAGGGGAGTGGACAGTCCCCGAGTTGCGACTGGTCAGCATTGACTCTGAGGCACGCGAGTGAGGAGAGGGAACTGGGCTAAGGGGGAGTCACGCCTCGCGGCACTTCCCTGCAGTGCAGTGCAGCAACCCTCCCCGGGCAACATTACGGGGCACAAGACTGAATAAGACTCTAGCTTCCCTGCTGAGAGCTGAGAGCCCCTACTCTCACTCGGGTTCTGAGGGCCTATCCCCCAGGAGTTCGGATCCTTGGGTGATTTCTCCAGGGGAGTGCACAGTGCCTGAGCTGCGTCAGGTCAGCGCTGACTCTGGAACACGTGAGCGAGGAGAGGGCACTCTGCTGAGGGGAAATCAAGCCTTGGCGGCACTTCCCTGCGGTGCAGTGCAGGAGTCCTCCCCGGGCCGTAGTGTTGCGTAAAACTGAATGAAACTCTAGCTTCCCCCCGTCACTCCCAATCGTTGTCTGGGGGCCCATCCCCCAAGAGTTCTGATTTTTGAGGGATCTCTTGAGGGGTGTGGACCCAGCACAAACTGTTTCCGCTCAGTGCTGACTCTGGGGCACGGGACAGAGGAGAAAAGGGTCGCCTGAGTGCCCACACCAGAGCAGCAGTTCCCTGGAGGTAGATCAACAGCCGTTTTTTCTTTAATGGCAGAACGCTCACTTCTGCATATTCTGAGGCCACACTCCCTGTCTCCCTGGGCAACCAGAGGAGGCCACCGGTGAGCGGGGGATTTCCTGACATGGCTCACAAACCGGGGAAGCTTCCAGGGCGGGGCCGACCCAGAGAGGTGATCGGACACAAATCTCCAGCAGCAAAGACGTTTCAACTCAAAAAGGCCCGTCTTCTGTAGGCGATTTCAATAGGAACAGAGACAGAACCCTGCAAAGTTGTCTGTTCTGTTCTGTTCTGTTAGCAGCATCCATCAGGGATGGGGCTAAGCCTGAGTGAACACCTCCTTCCCATCACCTGCATCAAACACTCAAAGATGTCAGGCCCTGCTAGATAGATCTTCTCCTGCTAGATAGTGGCAGTCTGCGGGGGCCTGGCAGACTTCCTTGCGATTCAGGCAGGTGCAAACCCCTGGAGTGTCTGTTCACTGCAGGCAACTGGGTTAGCCATCTGCAGAGATACCAGTGACTGGGTCCGACGGAGGGGCAAAGTGGGGAAGGAGACGTCAACCTTCCTAGACTGCTCTGTTTGCTGGGTGGCTCCTCCTGACTCCACGCTGCACTGAGGTGAGCCGTGTCAGAGGAGTCACCAGGCCCCTGTGATCCAATTCCCAGAGACCTCTTGAACTCTCCCACCCGAGACAAGTGCCGATTGAGACAGTTGATTTGGACATTGTGAACTGGGCTAATAGACTGAGGACTTTTCAGGCGGTGCCCGGGGTGTACGATTGTAGGAAGGTTTGATTCTCCTTTTCCAACTGGGGCCAGAGGTGGGCAGGCGGGGTGACTTAATTGCTGATTTTTCCACAAAGCTGAGACTTCAAGCCAGAGTAGAAGTTGCAATAGGATCGAACAGAAACCAGCTGCAAAGAAGACAGAACCACTTTGCTCCACCACACCAGACAGGGCCCTAGTTTCTCAGGCCACAACACTGTACGGACCCTCGATAAAACCCCAGGGGAAAAACCAAAGGGAGTAAAATAACCATGGGGCGGAATCAGCGGAAAAACTCTGGTAACATGAATAACCAGAATAGATCAACCCCCCCAAGAAAAGATACGGCAGATGTGATTGAAGATCCCATTCATAAACAACTGGCTGAGATATCAGAAATCGAATTCAGAATTTGCATTGCAGACAAGATTAATAAAATGGAATTAGGAATTTGAGGAGAAATTCAAAAGTTGTCTCAAGAATTTAAAGAAAAAACCACCAAAGACTTAGACACACTGAAGCAAGAACTTACAGCCCTCAAAGACATGAAAAATACAGTAGAATCCCTCAGCAACAGAACGGAGCAAGCAGAAGAAAGGATTTCTGACATTGAAGATAAAGTCTTCGAACGCTCCCAATCTCTCAAAGAGGAAGAGAAATAAAGAGCAAAAAGGATCACTCACTCAGAGAACTCTCAGATAATTCGAAAAAAAGCAACATAAGAATTATAGGGATTTCTGAGAACAATGAAGTGGCCTCCGAGGGCACAGAGTCCCTTCTGCATGAAATTATGAAAGAAAATTTTCCAGACATGCCTAGAGAATCTGAAATTCAGATAGCAGACAGCTTCAGAACCCCAGCACGATTCAACCCCAATAAGTCATCCCCAAGACATATCATAATTAGCTTCACTAAAGTTAACAGGAAAGAGAAGATTCTCAAAGCAGCCTGCTGAAAGAAAACTATAACGTACAAAGGTAAGAATATTAGAATAACTGCAGATCTCTCTGCTGAAACTTTTGAAGCCAGAAGAGGCTGGTCATCAACTTTTAATCTCCTAAAGCAAAAAAACTTTCAACCCAGGATCTTGTATCCAGCTAAACTGAGTTTCATCTATGATGGAGAAATTAAATACTTCAATGACATTCATATGTTGAAAAAATTTGCCATAAGTAAACCAGCTCTTCAGGATGTTCTCAGACCTTTCCTCCACAATGACCAACCCCATCCTATATCACAAAAGTAAACTCACTCAGAAACTTCGGATCAAACTCCAACTTCCACACTGGCGAAAGGATTAAAAATGTCCACTGGACCTTTGAAAAACTCGATACCCAAAATTCCACAGGAATTATCAGTCCTCTCCATCAATGTGAATGGCTTCAACTGTCCTCTAAAGAGGCATAGGTTAGCTGACTGGATACAAAAACTCAAGCCAGATATTTGTTGCATACAAGAGTCACATCTCAACTTAAAAGACAAATACAGACTCAGGGTGAAAGGATGGTCATCCATATTTCAGGCAAATGGTAATCAGAAAAAAGCAGGTGTTGCAATTTTATTTGCAGATACAGTAGGCTTTAAACCATCAAAAGTAAGGAAGGACAAGAATGGTCACTTCATATTTGTTAAGGGTAATACTCAATAGGATGAGATCTCAATTATTAATATCTATGTACCCAACCAGAATGCACCTCAATTTATAAGAGAAACTCTAACAGACATGAGTAACTTGATTTCCTCCAGCTCCATAATCGTCGGAGATTTCAACACTCCCTTGGCAGTGTTGGATCGATCCTCCAGAAAGAAGCTGAGCAAAGAAATCTTAGATTTAAACCTAACCATCCAATATTTAGATTTAGCAGACATCTACAGAACATTTCATCCCAACAAAACTGAATACACATACTTCTCACCAGCCCAGGGAACTTACTCCAAAATTGACCACATTTTAGGTCACAAGTCTAACCTCAGTAAATTTAAAGAAATAGAAATTATTCCATGTATCTTCTTGGACCATCATGGAATAAAACTTGAATTGAGTAACAACAGGAATCTGCATACCCATACAAAAACATGGAAGTTAAATAACCTTATGCTGAATGATAGCTGGGTCAGAGATGAGATTAAGAAAGAAATCGCCAATTTTCTGGAACAAAACGACAATGAAGACACAAACAATGAGAACCTCTGGGACACTGCAAAGGCAGTTCTAAGAGGGAAATTTATAGCACTGCAAGCCTTCCTCAAGAGAACGGAAAGAGAGGAAGTTAACAACTTAATGGGACATCTCACGCAACTGGAAAAGGAAGAACATTCCAACCCCAAACCCAGTAGAAGAAAAGAAATAACCAAAATTAGAGCAGAATTAAATGAAATTGAAAACAAAAGAATAATACAACAGTTCAATAATCAAAAAGCTGGTTTTTTGAAAAGGTCAATAAAATAGATAAACCTCTGGCCAACCTAATCAGGAAAAAAAGAGTAAAATCTCTAATATCATCAATCAGAAACAACAAAGACGAAATAACCACAGACTCATCAGAAATCCAAAACACCCTTAATGAATATTACAAGAAACTTTATTCTCAGAAATATGAAAATCTGAAGGAAATAGACCGATACTTGGAAGCATGTCACCTTCGAAGACTTAGCCAGAATCAAGTGGAAATGCTGAACAGACCCATATCTAGTTCAGAAATAGCATCAACTATACAAAACCTCCCTAAAAAGAAAAGCCCGGGACCAGATGGTTTCACGTCAGAATTCTACCAAACCTTTAAAGAGGAATTAGTACCTATATTACTCAACCTGTTCCAAAATGTAGAAAAAGAAGGAAGACTACCCAACACGTTCTATAAAGCAAACATCACCCTGATCCCCAAACCAGGAAAAGACCCAACAAGAAAAGAAAATTATAGACCAATATCACTAATGAATATAGATGCAAAAAAATTCCACAAGATCCTAACAAACAGAATCCAGCAACACATCAGACAAATCATACATCATGACCAAGTTGGTTTTATCCCAGGGTCTCAAGGCTGGTTCAATATACGTAAATCTATAAATGTAATTCAGCACATAAACAAATTAAAAAACAAAGACCATATGATTCTCTCAATTGATGCAGAAAAAGCTTTTGATAATATCCAGCATCCCTTCATGATCAGAACACTCAAGAAAATTGGTCTAGAAGGGACTTTTCTTAAACTGATAGACGCTATCTACAGCAAACCCACAGCCAATATCATATTGAATGGAGTTAAACTGGAATCATTTCCACTCAGATCAGGAACCAGACAAGGCTGCCCATTGTCTCCATTGCTTTTCAACATTGTAATGGAAGTTTTAGCCACCGCAATTAGGGAAGAAAAGGCCATCAAGGGTATCCATATAGGGTCAGAAGAGATCAAACTCTCGCTCTTCGCAGATGATATGATTGTGTATCTGGAAAACACTAGGGACTCTACTACAAAACTCCTAGAAGTGATCAAGGAATACAGCAGCGTCTCAGGTTACAAAATCAACATTCACAAATCGGTATCCTTTATATACACCTACAACAGTCAAATTGAAAAAGCAGTTAAGGACTCTATCCCATTCACAGTACTGCCAAAGAAGATGAAATATTTGGGAATTTACCTAACAAAAGACGTGAAAGATCTCTATAAAGAGAACTATGAAACTCTAAGAAAAGAAATAGCTGAAAATGTTAACAAATGGAAAAACATACCATGCTCATGGCTGGGAAGAATCAACATTATCAAAATATCCATACTACCCAAAGCAATATATAATTTCAACGCATTCCCTATTAAAGCTCCACTGTCATATTTTAAAGATCTTGAAAAAACATTACTTCGTTTTATATGGAATCAGAAAAAACCTCGAATAGCCAAGACATTACTCAGAAATAAAAACAAAACAGGAGGAATCACACTACCAGACCTCAGACTTTACTACAAATCGATAGTGATCAAAACAGCATGGTATTGGCACAAAAACAGAGGAGTAGATATCTGGAACAGAATAGAGAACCAAGAGATGAATCCAGCTACTTACCGCTATTTGATTTTTGACAAGCCAATTCAAAACATTCAGTGGGGAAAAGATTCCCTATTTAACAAATGGTGCTGGGTGAACTGGCTGGCAACCTGCAGAAGACTGAAATTGGACCCACACCTTTCACCACTAACTAAGATAGACTCTCACTGGATTAAAGATTTAAACTTAAGACATGAAACTATAAAAATACTAGAGGAGAATGCAGGGAAAACCCTTGAAGAAATTGGTCTGGGTGAGTATTTCATGAGGAGAACCCCCCGGGCAATTGAAGCAGCTTCAAAAATACACTACTGGGACTTGATCAAACTAAAAAGCTTCTGCACAGCTAAGAACACAGTAAGCAGAGCAAGCAGACAGCCCTCAATATGGGAGAAGATATTTGCAGGGTATATCTTTGACAAAGGTTTAATAACAAGAATCCACAGAGAACTCAAACGCATGAGCAAGAAAAAAACAAGGGATCCCATCGCAGGCTGGGCAAGGGATTTGAAGAGAAACTTCTCTGAAGAAGACAGGTGCATGTCCTTCAGACATATGAAAAAATGCTCATCATCTTTAATCATCAGAGAAATGCAAATCAAAACTACTTTGAGATATCATCTAACTCCACTGAGACTAGCCTATATCACAAAATCTCAAGACCAGAGATGTTGGCGTGGATGCGGAGAAAAGGGAACACTTCTGCACTGCTGGTGGGAATGCAAATTAATACATTCCTTTTGGAAAGATATATGGAGAACACTCAGAGATCTAAAAATAGATCTGCCATTCAACCCTGTAATTCCTCTGCTAGGCATATACCCAGAAGACCAAAAATCACAACATAACAAAGATATTTGTACCAGAATGTTTATTGCAGCCCAATTCATAATAGCTAAGTCATGGAAAAAGCCCAAGTGCCCATCGATCCACGAATGGATTAATAAATTGTGGTATATGTATACCATGGAATACTCTGCAGCCTTAAAGAAAGATGGAGACTTTACCTCTTTCATGTTTACATGGATGGAGCTGGATCAGATTCTTCTTAGTAAAGTATCCCAAGAATGGAAAAAAAAGTACCCAATGTACACAGCCCTACTATGAAACTAATTTGGGACTCTCACACGAAAGCTATAACCCAGCTACAACTTAACAATAGGGGGAAATGGGAAACGGGGGTGGGTGGGTAGAGAGAGGGGGATCGGTGGGATCACACCTGTGGTGTATATTACAGGGGTATTTGCAAAACTTGGTAAATGTAGAATGTAAATGTTTTGGCACAGTAACTGAGATAACGCCGGAAAGGCTATGTTAACCACTGTGATAAAAATGTGTCAAATGGTTTATGAAACGAGTGTATGATGCCCCATGATCATATTAATGTATACAGTTATGATTTAATAAAAAAATAAATAAATAATGTTAAATTGATACTCGGCTAAACAAGGAAACTTTACCCATGTGTCAGTTTTCCTTTATGTACAAACAGAAATAGCATTGTTCATTGTGAATATCCTCTGTGTAATTTAAAATTTAAAAATGGGCGAAATCAGGTTCCTTTCTTAATTTGAAACAAAATGCCGTACAAAGACTAGCTGCCGCTCTTTGCAAGGTCTACGGACTGTTTCCTATTTTGTACGTCTGGAAAAGTTATCAAAACAGTTTCAGATTTAAAAATTATGAATTTTTGTAAGGAATAAAAAACGTTGGGATTGAGAATTCGTTAAATTCTGAAATTCCATGTCTAATTTTATAAACGTTGACAAATTCTACCTAGACACTTTTAGTTTTAAAAAGGTAAGCTGGATGAAGTCCGTGCTGTTCGGAACCTGGGGAGGGAGGATTCCTGGAGGCCAGGAGTTCAAGACTGTTGCTTTGTGAATTAGTAACATTATTTGCCAAATGAAGATACTGAAGGCCCAATATAAAACTTGAAAAAGAGATAGCAGACATCATCAGTGCTCTGGGAAAGCAGATGTTGAAAAGCAGAAAGAGGGAAGGAGGGAGGGGGGTGGGGCCTTGGTGTGTGTCACACTTTATGGGGTCAAGACATGATTGTAAGAGGGACTTTACCTAACAATTGCAATCAGTGTAACCTGGCTTATTGTACCCTCAATGAATCCCCAACAATAAAAAAAAAAAAGTAAAACAGACAACAGTGAATATACACTATAACCCACACACTCAGGCCTGTAGTCCCAGTGCTGTGGGAGGCCAAGGCGGGTCAATTGCCTGAGCTCAGAGGTTCCAGACCAGTATGAGCAGCAGTGAGCCAGAGTTAAGACCCTGTCTCTACTAACAACATCAAAAACAGCCAGAGGTTGTGGAAGTCGTCTGTAATCCCAGCTACTGGGGAGGCAATGGGAAAAAAAGCATAGTCAGAGGAAGAAGAAAATGAAGAACAACAAAAAGAGTACGAAGAAGAATGAACAAGCAAGTTAAAATTAAAAAAAGAAAGAACGTAATTGTTCTGATTAAGACTGTGCACTTCGAACATTGTAATTTCTATTTTTTAATTAAGTTTTATGGAAATGGCAGCCATTTTCCGTTCAACTCAGCATAAATGTTAGAGTTTGTGACTACAAACTTTCGAATCTACAATGGATGTTTGCCAAAAGGTCCAGTGGATACAAATATCAAGTCAAAACTCTGTACTATAATTAAGCATTGTTTCAAAGAGAATCAATTATTAGACACTCAATAAATAATTTTTGTTATATAAATAAAACAGATAAAGTGAAGACTTAAAAGAACACAGGTGTGTGTATATATGTATATACACATATATGTGTGTGTATCTATATATATATACACAAAGATATATATAAAATGATCAGGTGGTCTTTATCCCATGTACACAAGTTTAGTTCAACATATGTAAAACTATAAGTATAATTTGTCACATAAGTAGCACCAAAAACAAAGACCATATGATCCCCTCAATAGATGGAGAAAAAGCATATGACAAAATTTAGCTCTCTTTTCTAAAAAGAACACTTAAGAAAATAGACATACATAGAAATTTCTTAACTGACAGAAGTCATCTATGACAAACCCACAGTTAACATTTTACTGAATAGAGTAAAACTGAAAGCATTTTCACTTGGAAATGGAACCAGACAAGGATGTCCACTATTGCCACTAGTATTTAACACAGCCCAGGAAATCCTAGCTAATGCAATCAGGGAAGAGAATTGTATCAAGTGTATCGAAATGGGGACAGAGGAGGTTAAACTTTTGTTCTTTGTTGGTGATATAATCTTATCTTTAGAAAACTTTAGGGACTTAACTACAAGTGTACTCAACTAAACTTTCTAGAAGTGATCAAGAAATACAGTAATCTCTCGAGATGTAAAAGCAATCTCCAAAAATCAGTAACTTTCATATACACAATAACAGTCAAGCTGTGAATCAAATGTAAGACATGATATTTTTCAAAGTAGCTTCAAAGAATATGAAATATACCTAAAAGATGTGACAGATCTCTACAGAGAGAACAAGAAAATACTAAGAAAAGAAATAGCAGAAGAGATGAATAAATGGGAGAACGTACCATTCTTATGGCGGGAAGAATTAATCTTGTTAATGTCTATACTACTCAAAGTGATCGACTTATTTAATGCAATCCCCATGAAAACCCCAGTATCATAGTTTGAAGAACTTGAAAATATAATTCTTCATTTCATATGCAATCAGAAGAAACCCTGAATAGTGAACACAATTTTAAGAAATAAAAACAAATGTGCAGGTATCATTTTACCAGTCTTCAGGTTATACTACAAGTCTGTGATAATCAAAACAACATGACATTGACACAAAAGTGGAGACATACATGCATGGAACAGAATAGAACACCTAAAGATGAAACCAGCCTCATAACATCATCTATGCTAGTGGTTCTCCTCCGTCCTAATGCCCTCATTGTTACAAATTGAACAAAGGGGTTATGACCCACAGGTTGAAAACAAAACAAATAAAAGCATACACTGGGGAAAATAATCTCTACTTAATAAATAGTGTTAGAAAAATTGGTGTTAGAAAAACAGGTTAGCCACATGTAAAGACTGAAACAAAATATTTATCTCTCACCGATTATAAAAATTGACTCATGATAGATAACAGATTGAAATGTAAGACATAAAATGACAGAAACTCTACAAGAAAATATAGGAATACTCTGAATAATATCAGCCCGTGGAAATATTTTAAGAAGATGACCTCATTAGTAATTGTAACAACAACAAAATAAATAAATGGGACCTGAGGAGCCAAAAATCTTCTGCACAGTTAAGGATACATTAAAGCAAATTGACAACTATGGAAAAAAGTATGCAGAATGCTCCAAGAATTAAAAATGGACTGTCCATTTAATCCTGCATTTCCATTTCTGCATATCTACCCCCAAAGAAAAACAAATTATTTTAAGATAAAATTATTTGCATTAGAATGATCATTGAATCTCAACTCACAAAGGCCAAGATGTGGAATTAACCCAAGTGCCCATCAAATCATGAATGGATCAATAAAATGTGACATATGAGGTAGCACCTGTGACTCAAGGAGGTCGGGCACTGGCCCCATATGCTAGAGGTGGAGGGTTCAAACCCAGCACCATACAAAACTGCCAAAAAAAAAAAAAAAAGAATTATAAAATGTGACATATGTATACTATGGATTACTATTCAACCATAAAGAAATATGGAGAATTCACATCTTTTGTATTTATCTGAATAGATTTGGAGGATATCCTTCTAAGTAAATTATCACAAGAATGGAAAAACAAGCATCTAATGTACTTAATACTAATTTGAAATTAGTAGATGAACAACTACATGCAAACATAAGAGAAAAACACAAATTCAAGAGAGGAAGAGGAGAAAACAGGATGGTGGAAAAGAATAGGAAGAAGGCTGGCTAAGTTCTCACCTAATGGGCACAATCTAGGAGGTATATGGAATACCTCCCAGGTAAAGGGCTCAACTACAACTCAAACTTCACCTAACAAATGCAAACAATGTAATCTAATTGTGTGTATTCTTATATTAATCTAATTTTTAAAAAAAAAGGAAAAAGAGGCATTACTCTTTCTGTGTCTCAAGTGGCTAAGGCATCAGCCACATACCCCTGAGCTGGTGGGTTAGAATCCAGCCTGGGCCCACCATACTACAATGATGACTGCAACTAAAAAACAACAGGGCATTTTGGTGAGCACTGTATTCCCAGCTACTTGGGAGGTGGAAGCAGAAACTTGAGCCCAGGATTTGAAGGTTGCTGTGAGCTATGATGCCATTGCACTCTACCCAGAGTGACAGCTTGAGCCTCTGTCTCAAAAAAAAAAAAAAAGCAAAGAAATGCATTCATCTAGAACAGAAAAAAAGATTCAAAAAATATAATGAAACAAGAGAGCTCAGAAATGAACCCTTATGAATACATTACATCCCCCAAAATACCCATGAACACAAATGGAAAAAGTAGAAATGACAATGAAAAATAATTTCAATAAATGTTTATTAATGTTAAATATCTATGTGAGAGAAAAATGAAATTAGATCCGCTTTTGCACTACATACAGAATGTATCTTAAATGTACTAAATATTAAAACATAAGAAATACAAGTGTCAAACTCTTAGAAGAAACTGTAAGGGAAAGATCATGATATTGGCCCTGGGACTGTTTTTTTTTTTTGAAAGTGACAACAAATGCATAAGCAAAAATATAAAAAAGAAGGTGGCGCCTGTGGCTCAAGGAGTAGGGCGCCAGGATGTGGCGGGTTCAAACCCAGCCTCGGCCAAAAACCACAAAAAAAAAAAAAAAAAAAGAAGAGAAAACTGAGATTACATCAAACTTTGAAATTTCTGCACATCACCAAGAACATTGAGTGGAGTAAAAATTCTTCCTAAAAATGGGTAAAAACAGATGTAATTTACATATTTAATAAGAGCTAACGTTCAGATAAAATAAACAATGACCAAAATTTTGGAACAGAAAGTTAATAACTTGATTAAAAAATGGACAATGAATTGATCTGGCATTTCTGCCAAGAAGACATACAAATGCAAGAAGCATATGAAAAGATCTTCAAAAATTACTAATCTTTAGAGAAAGTCAAATCAAATCAATATGAAATATCATTCACACACCTTCGATTGACAATTATGAAATTGTAAAGTCCTGTAATAATGTAGAGAAACTGAAACCCCTGCATACTTTTAGGGAAAAAAAAAAAGGTACACACTATTAAAAAAAAAAGTATGGATGATCCTAGTAATTAAAAATGAAATTGGTATATCACCCACTAATTTCACTTCTGAATTTTTTTTTTTTTTTCTGTAGAGACAGAGTCTCACTGTACCGCCCTCGGGTAGTGCCATGGCGTCACATGGTTCACAGCACCCTCCAGCTCTTGTTCTTACGCGATTCTCTTGCCTCAGCCTCCAGTATAGCTGGGACTACAGGCGCCCGCCACAACGCCCGGCTATTTTTTTTTGATGTTGCCGTTGCCCGGGGCTGGGTTTGAACCCGCCACCCTCGGCATATGGGGCCCGCGCCCTACTCACTGAGCCACGGGTATTTATCCAAAGCATGCAACGCAAGACCTGGAAAAGATATTTGTACACTTACATTCATTGCAGCATTATTCAAAAAAGTTAAAAAGTAGTAGAAGCAAACCAGACGTCCTGAAACTTGTAAAAAACATTGTGGCATATTACTCATTATTTAAAATGGAAATCCTGTCCCCTGCTATCTTAAAAATAAACCTTGAAAACCTTATGTTAATTGACACGAGGTAGTAAGAAAGCAAAGGAGAGTATATGATTCCAAATATATGAGATATCTTAAGTAGTCAAATTCATAGAATCAGAAAGTAGAATGGTGTTTGTCAAGGACTTGAGAGAGGGTAAAATTAGCAGTTGTTTATTTAACAGATATTGACTTTGAGTTTTGCGAGATGTAAAAATTCTAGAAGTATTCTTCAGAAAGTTGACAGTGGTAAACTGTACAATTAAAACATTTACAATGTCAAATTTTATACTATAAGTTTCTACCATAAAGATTTGTTAAATGAGAACTAAAAGGGAACAGAGTTATGAAACTTTCTAAAAATTACCTTTAAATTACAAGTGTTACTCTTACACAAACATAATTCAGATGAATCAATAAAAACAAGATGAACATATAAAGACTCCATAACAGAAGTGCTGACTTATTTCTATGATTTACTCAGCTGGAAAGACTAAAACAACTTTTGAAAAAGCCAAAAAATAAATTTTTGAGGTAAGCCATGAACCAACTCTGCTGGGGTCCTGACCCAGGAGCAGGGTCTGCTAAGACCTGTGGATCTGGAGGCAACTGACTGAAGAAATATAAAGATAGAAACAATGAGAAAGAAAGAGACAAGACAGACAGAACAGAATTTTCTTTTCTTTTTTTTTTTTTTTGGAGTGTCACTATGTCACTCTCAGGGCCATGGCATCACAGCTCACATCAACCTCAAACTCTTGGGCTTAAGAGATTCACTTGTCTCAGCCTCCCAAGTAGCTGAGTACAAGCACTCACCACAACGCCCGGCGATTTTTTGCTTGTAGTTGTCATTGTTGTTTGCCAGGCTTGGGCTGGATTTGAACCCGCAAGCTCCGGTGTATGTTGCTGGAACCCTAGCTGCTCAGCTACAGGCACCAAGCCCAGAATTGAATTTTCAAAGGTGGGAACCCATGGGACAACCGCCTACATGTGGGGTTCTGACAGGTGGCCCCGAGTGTCAGTTCCACTCAGTTTTTATTGAAGGTTATTTGGTCATTAGCCCAAAGGACAAGCTCGGGAAGGGAACAAAGTTGCCAGCAGTTTCTCTCAGTGAGCATATTGTTTCTGTAATCCTTAACTTTAAGGATTTGAGTAGCCTTGAGAAATCCAAAACCTGAGCCTGTGTGGGGGAAGCCTTCTGTTTGAGGTCACACACATAGATTCTCCCACTAGTTCACTGTGGAGTGAGACATCACTGGCGTCAATCTCCTCTGAATAATTAGTAGAAGAAGGATTTTCCTCTCATCACCACCACAGAGGGTCTTCCTCCGTAATAAAATATATAAGCCCTCCTACCCATATTTCAGGGCTCGAGCTATTCCCTTGATCTCTGCCCCAGCCAAATACAAATCTCCACAATGGGTATTTGCTTTAACTGTTTACTGGGCAGGAAATGGCCTAGTTAATGTATCTTGTCAGCCCTTGCCACAGCTTCTTCTATAGCCATTATTCTTCAGAGTGTTTACAGAACCAACAGGGGTGTTAGGAAGCTATATCCCCAATAGGCCAGAGTTCTAGGAAAAGTAGGAAACTTGCTCAGATAAGAAATTTAGGAGAAGCTGGTTTAAAGGAAAACGAGCTGACTTTCCTTTGTTCCAACTCACTCAGCTTACTTTTTAATTTTTCCCTTTTTCTGTGGGTGTTTCCCTTGTCAAGAATGGTGTCTTCAGTCCCCACAAAAACACACAGAGACACACAGACTAACACTGACAATTTTACTAGTGATAAATGTATGGCTGATTTATGTTTTAATCAAACCCTACATGTAGTTAAATTATATACAAAGTTTCAAATTCTTCTTCAAAATAATGATACCCAGATAAACATAAAGTAAAAACAATAAACTGATTCAAGGATTCTGTTCATAAAAAGGAATACAAAAATATGAAGTTTCAAGACTAGATGACTTCAATATTTCTCAATGCGCACACATGGAGAGCAACCATTTTGAATAAATGGTACATGGCGTATTCCACAAGTTTTATACAAAATGCATTCTAATCATGAGTCAAAGACCAATTAGAAAATTTTAGTATGTATTTTATATCACACAAAGATGCTATTAGTACCCAAAATAAAAAGGCCATACTCCAGCATTTAGAGGAATAAAATTCCATTTGAAAATAAAGATAAAAATATAATTTTTCTACTAGACAGTGAGAGTAACTGATATGTGAAATAAATATGTAGAAGCACTGGGTAAGAGAAATGAACACAACCTTCTCCCAAAAAGACAAGAGGAATGGCCAAGAAACATGAAAAAGTGCTCATTGTTCCAAATCAAAACTGTTGAGATATCACCTAACCCAGTGAGAACAGCCCACATCACAAAATTCCAATGCTTCAGAAATTGGCAATAGTGCAGAGAGGAAAAAAAGTTTTACACTGTTGGTGGAATTTCAAACTAATACAGCATTTTTGGAAAGAAGTATAGAGAATGCTCAAAGAGCTAAAAGTAAACTTTCCATTTGGTCCCACAATCCCATAACTAGGTATCTACCAAGAAGGAAAGAAAAAAGAAAGAAAACATTTTACCACATGGGCATTCGAATGGTTTCTAGCAGCTCAGTACACAATCACAAAGATGTGTGGAAACAGCCCAAGCGCCCATCAACCCATGAATGCGTTCATAAACTGTGGTATATGTACACCATGAAATACTATTCAGCCATAAAAAGTCGGAGACTTTACGTCTTTTATATTTACCTGAATGGAGCTGAAGAACATTCTCCTTAGTAAAGTATCTCAAGAATGAAAAAAGAACATCTCATGTATTCCATAACAATTGGAAACTAGCAGATGAACAAAGTACAGGTTTACACAATACGAAAACCACAATTTAATTCAAGAAAAGGGAAGGGGGAAGGTTAAGGGGCAGAGTAAGCCCCCACCTAATAGATACAAAGTAGAAGTATACCCCCTGGCTGAAGAAATCAAATACAATTTTGACTTTTCCTAAATGCAAAAAGGTAGTGCAATTATATGTACTATTCTATTGAACTGACATAAAAAAGATAGGCTCGGTGCCTGTAGCTCAAGCTGCTCAGGCGCCAGCCACATACACCAGAGCTCATGGGTTCGAATCTAGCCCGGGCTTACAAACAACAATGACACCTACTACCAAACTATAGCCGGACATTGTGGTGGGTGCCTGTACTCCCAGCTACTCAGGAGACTGAGGCAAGAGACTTGCTTAACCCCAGGATTTGGAGATTGTTGTGAGCTGTGATGCCATGGTACTCTACCCAGTGCCACAGCTTGAGGCCCTGTCTCAAAAAAAAAAAAAAAGGAAAGAAAGAAAAATGATAAAGTGAAATAAATATTTGGGAATAAATTATATTATCAATTAAATATAAATGAAGGAAAGTAGATAAAAATTCTACTGATTCTTCTCTTCCCTGAAGTAAATGTAAATATTTACATTAAATACAATTAATACTTTATTAAATAAGAGGTTTCTATTATCTAATTCACCTCATAAAATGTGAAAATTATAGTATATTATTCTTAACCTTTGAAAACAATTATAGAAAATTTTGAAAAGAAACCAAACAGAAATTAAAAACAGTGAAAGGAAATTTGCCAAGTTAGTGTATTGGGAGGATTCACTCATATTTCCACACAACAAAAATAATTTCTCATCCATCCATGAAACAAATACATTTGTGTAAACTTTGGGTGTTAAATATAAGATTTTTAAAACCTAGTGGAACTCCTGACCTAAGAGGGCCAGGTTGAGAAAGCAGGGTCTCATACAGGTGGCAAAGTTAAGGACCCATTGTCCTGATTACAGATTAAAAAAAAGTCTCATCTAATTTGGTTCTACTGAGTATCCAACTCTTTTCAGCCAAAATCTAGGAGTGGTCTTGCTCATTCAGAGATGTGGGGGGAGACACACCTATCTGCACTCATGGAGGCAGATTGAACATTTATGATGGTAAATTTATATTGTATATTTTCACCACAAATAATATTTAAATCACTAGAAGAGGCACAGTACCTGTAGCACTGTGGTTAAGGCGCTGGCCACATGCACTGAAGGTGGCGGGTTCAAACCCAGCCTGGGCAAGCTAAACAACTGTAACCAAAAAAATCCAGGTGTTGTAGTGGGTGCCTGTAGTCCCAGCTACTTAGGAGGCTAAGGCAAGAGAATCGCTTAGGCCCAACAGCTGGAGGTTGCTGTGAGCTGTGATGCCATTGCACTCCAATGAGGGCAAAATAGTAAGAATCCATCTCAAAAAAAAAATTACTAGAAGAGATACAGAGGTATAAATCTTTCTAAAAATTACCTGCAAATGACAAGTATTATTTCCACACCATGATAACACTGATCCATGCCTAAACACAAGGTGAAATTAAGAATTGTTCTTGCCATGTTCCTGAAACCACTCCTGTGATTCAGTTGCAGCTCTTTTAGCTACAGTCCACTTACTGTGCATAGATCCACACAGTGACCTGAAGGGAAACTTCTCAGGCACTCAATTGGAACCAGGCCTATCCACATCTCTGGTATCAGACCCATCATGTGCAGACCCAACCTCAAAAGCCTACCCTAGTAACTACCCTATAGATCAAAATTCTGAAGGCAGTCCACTTTTCCTAGAATCCAGACAAGATTTAAAACCACACAAGCCTTTCATGACAGGTCAATGGCAGACTCCTCTGCCAAGCAAGGGGCATACTTGTGACCTTACTACAACCATTATTCACTGAAAACCCAAAGCAGATTCCTTTATACCAAATACCTAACAAGAAAATATCTTTCCATGAAAAAGAAAAAAAAAAAAAAACAATGTATAAAAACTGGAAGAAGTGTTTGAGCCTTTAAATGCACAGAGACCAATGAAGATTATAGTCTTTCTACTCTTAATCCTTCTATTCTAACCCATACTATAAGTCCTAAGCTGTACAATTAGGCAAGAACATGATGAAAACATTCAAATTCAAAAGAAAAAAGTAAAATTTTCATGTTTTCTAGGCAGAGCAAGAGTGAGACTCTGTTTCTACCAAAAATATAAAAAATAAGTTGGACATTGTAACTGGCATGTGTAGTCCCAGCTATTCTGGAGGCTGAGACAGGAGAATCACTTGTACCCAGATGTTTGAAGTTACTGTGTGCTAGGTCAAGACTATGGCACTCTAGCCTGGGCAACACAGTGAGATTATGTCTGAAAAAAAAAAATTTAAAACCTGGAGATGACATAATCATATATACAAAAACCTTAAAGACAACACCAATAAACTATTTGAAGTAACAACACCACTCAGTTAATTCTCAAACTAGGAAATTTACATACAAATATCAGCTATGTTTCCACACACTAAAAAACTAAACTGTCCTCAAAATAAGGAAGAAGGGTGACGCCAATGGCTCAGTGGGTAGGACATGAGACCCATACACCAAGGGTGGCAGGTTCGAACTGCCCTGGCCAAACTGCAGCAAAAAACAGCCAGGTGCATGATGGGTGCCTATGGTCTCAGAATCACGTAAGCTCAGGAGTCAGAGGTTGCTACGAGCTGTGATGCCACAGTACTCTGAGGGTGAAAATAAATAATTTAATTAATAATAAGGAAGAAAACAATCTCAATAGCATCAAAATAACAAATTTTGAAGCAATAAATTTAATCAAGGAGGTAAGAGAACTTTATACTAAAAGTTATTAAGGAAAGGAATTGAAGAAGACATGAATAATTTAAAATATGTCTCATGTTTATGGATTGAAAGTATAAATATTGTTAAAGTTCCATATTGTCCCAAACAGTCTACAGAATCAATGCTCTCCCTATGAAAATGTCAGGGGCATTTTTCACAGTATTAAAAGAAATGTCTAGCGGAGATGCCATCTTTTAGTAATTCACCAAAATGACAAACACAAAGGGAAAGAGGAGAAGCACCCGATAAATGTTCTCTAGGCCTTTTAGAAAACATGGAGTTGTTCCTTTGGCCACATATATGCGAATCTACAAGAAAGGTAATATTGTAGACATCAAGGGAATGGGTACTGTTCAAAAAGGCATGCCACACAAATATTACCATGGCAAAACTGGAAGAGCCTACAATGTTACCCAGCATGCTGTTGGCATTGTTGCAAACAAACAAGTTAAGGGCAAGATCCTTGTCAAGAGCATTAATGTTCATATTGAGCATATTAAGCACTGTAAGAGCCGAGATAGCTTCCTAAAATGTGTGAAGGAAAATGATCAGAAAAAGAAGGAAGTCAAAGAGAAAGGTACCTGGGTTCAACTGAAGCGCCAGCCTGTGACACCCAGAGAAGCCCACTTTGTGAGAACTAACAGAAAGGAACCTGAGCTCCTGGAACCCATTCCCTATGAATTCATGGCATGATAAGCATATAATATAGCACACAGGAGTACCAGTGGACACATGTTTTTAACTGTAAGAACCTATTTATTCCCCATGAGCACATGGCATAATAGGTTTACAGCATAGCACACAGGATGGCCAATAGACCCCATGTAACAGTGATACAAGGTGCTGGAAACTATTTCCCGTGAATTCAAAAGTCAATCAGCACTTTGTCACATTCAATGGCAAGGTGCCTTCCTCAGCTACTGGAACCTCTTCCCTATGAATTCACGGCATGGTAGATAAAAATAATAGCATAAAAATGTTTCTTCTTTATTCCTACAAGTGTGATTTTTTTTTCCCCAGAGAGTTTTAAAGCAAATTTTAATGTGTCCTGTAAAAAAAAAAAAGTCTAATATGTGTATGGAACCTTTGAGGATCCAAAGCAATCTTAAGGAAGAAGAAAGCATCTTTCTAATTTCAAACTATATTTCAAGGTACAGTAATAAGAACAACATGGTATGTACATAAACAACAGAGTACATACATAAACAGCACAAGAAACAATGGGACAGAATAGAGACCCCAGGAATAAACTGATGCACATAACGTCAGCTAATGTATAATGGGACCACCAAGAATACATGATGAAGAAACTATGGTCTCTTCAATGCTTGGTGCTGGGAAAACTGAATAGTCACAAGGAAAAGAATGAGGTTAGACCATTTTTTTAAGCCATTCGCCAAAATTACAGGTACATAAAGAGGTGTTCAACTTTAACAATCATCAGGCAAATGCAAATCAAAACCATGGTGAGATATCACCTCAGAACGACTAGGTTAACTATTATGAAAAAGGAAAGAGATAGCAAGTGTCGACATGAAACCTTAAAATTTTTAGAAGTAATCGTGTAGAAAAACTTTCTTGATATAAGTCTTACAATGATTTTTTTGATATGACATAATAAGAAGTGGAACAAAAGAAAAATATCAGCAAGTCAGACAGCAAACGAAAAAATTCTGCACAAAATAAGAAAATCTACTGGAGAAGAGAAAATATTTCAAATTACGTATCTGATAAGATGTTAATATCTAAAAATATATAGGGAATTCATAAAATTCAAAGGCAAAAATATTGATCATCATCATACAACTGAAAAATAGGCAAGAAATAGAAAAGATTGTTTTAAAGGAAAACACAAGTAGACAACAGGTACATGAAGAAGTTCTTAACATTATCAATAATCAGGCAAAAGTAAATTAAAATCATGAGGAAATATCCCTTCATATCTACTATGATGGCTAATATCAAAAAGAAAAGATAATAAGTATTGACAGGAGTGTGGAAAATAGCAGACCCTATAAAATGTTGCTGTTCATAAATTGCTAGAGTCATCATGCAGATCTGTTTAAAAAGTTAAAAATATATAACTACCATATTAGCCCAGAAATCTCACTTATGGATAGTTAAATGAAATAAAAATAAGTATCTCAAAAAAAATATCTGCACCCCATGTTTATTCCAGCATTATGCACAATACCCCAGAAAATGAAAACTACTAAAATGGCTGTACCAAATGAACAAATAAAAAACTATGAGTACACACTCACCATAGACTATTGTTCAGCCATAGAAATGATGAATTATCTTTGATATGAGGACAATTAATGACAATTAAGGACACAGTGGGGTTGGGGAAAGCGGAGAGCAGAGAGAGCAAGAAGAAGGGAGGGGTGGGGAAAGGAAGAGCAGAGAGAGGGAAGGAGGGAGGAGGGTGGGGCCTTGGTGCGTGCCACACCTTTTGGGGGCAAGACAGGATTGCAAGAGGGACTTTGCCTAACAAATGCAACCAGTGTAACCTGGTTTCTTGTACCCTCAATGAATCCCCAACAATAAAAAAAAAAAAATAAAGAAATGAAAAATAAAATGATGAATATCTTGCAATGTCAACAACAGAGATGGATCTGGTGCACATTATGCTAAGTAACACGTGCACAGAAAGAGAAATACTGCTTTAGGTAGCATTAAAAAGTTGAACTCATAGAAGCAAAGACTACAACAGCAGTTGCCAGGGCTAGGAGGCAGACAAAGTGTGGTCATGATGACCAAGGATAGCAACTTTTACTTGTAAGATGAATAAATCTTGGAAAACTGATGTATACCACCATGTTTACAGTTAATAATATAGTAAGACAAAAAAAATAATAATATATTTTGTAGGCTTAAAATTTTCTAAGACAATAGATCTTAAGTGTTCTCACTATAAATAGTTTATAGTAAAATGATGGATGCATTTACTACCTTCAGCGTATTATTTCACAACGTACATACATATCAAATTATTACATTATAAGTAATAAATGAAGTCATATGTTATTTGTGAAAAAATTTTTGTTATATACATGCACACACATTTATATATACATACATACAAATGACACATTTCTGATACTTTACTGCACAGAGGAAAATTATGAAATGAAAGTTATCAAAATATTAGGTATCAATTGGGGATATAAAATATGGTCGACAATTCTAAGCTTCTCATTGACATAATATTTTTAAGAATTATTTGAGGACAGCAGATAATATAAACTATATTACAGTTGAGAAATTTGGGCATAGAAAAATTCTAAGATTATTTTAGACTAGATAATAATCTTAAGATAAACATGTTAGATAATAATCTTTATTTAAGATTATTATTCTTAGTAAATTCTGAGATTATTTTATACTAAAGAATTTTTAGCAGTAAAATAACGTTAGATGTTTTTGACACAGAGTTCCATTCTGTCACCCCAGGTAGAGTACTATGGCATTATCATAGCTTGCAGGAACCTTAAATTCTTGGCTCAAGTGATTCAGCTGCCTAAAACCTCCCAAGTATGGAAATTATACGCACATTAAATTTTATTGTATTTTTTTAATTATGTTTTTAAAAAATTAGTGAGTCTGAATTTCTGTAAAATCACCTCTGAATCCTTCTGAGAATTAAAAATCATAAAGAAGAAAACAAAAAACCTGGATTTATGAAACAACTCTCAATATTTCTTCCATTCCCTTCACACAGGTCAGACATGAATAAAACAAAAAAGACTTTAGAAATGGAGCTGGGCATGGCAGCTCAGTCTGTAATCCCAGAAATTTGTAGGTCAAGGCAGGAGGATCAGTTGAGATGAGGATTTTGAAATCAGCCTCAGAATGTAATGAGAACTCACCCCCCAAATGATAATAATAATGGCAATTACTATTATTATTAGCTGGGCACTGCCAGGCATGCATACAGTTGTCATTATTAAGGAGGCTGAGGTGAGAGGATCACTTGAACACAGGAGTTTGAGATTGCAGTGAGCTATGATTAATCATTTTTTAGACTCCAGCTGGGGAAACAAAGCAAGACCATGTTTCAAAAAAAAAATATGTATATGTACATTATATATATAGATATATATTATATATAATATATATATTATATATATGGTTTAACATACAGCTCTTCAAAAATATTTGCAGATATTCCCATATTCTCTAAATCAATGAAAATGCTGTCAGATCATTTAGTCCCTTATAACCCAGGAAAATACGTTTGGTTCTCAAATAAGTTCTAAGGAAGATCACTGCTGGGGGTAGTAGAGTTCTTAGAGAATTTAAGAGCATGGGACAGAAAATGTTCCTCTGTGAGAGAAAAAGACACACTCAGCCCTCTCTAAATAATTTCTCATGAATCATGTAAACATAAAGGAGGTAAAGTCTCCTTTTTTTTTACTGCTGCATAATATTCCATGGTATACATATAGCACAACTTATGAATCCATTCATGGGTCAATGGGTACATGGATGGAGCTTGAAAATATTCTTCTTAGTAAAGTATCTCAAGAATGGGGAAAAAAGTATCCAATGTACTTAGTACTACTGTGAAACCAATTTATAATAACTCACACTTGCATATGAAAAATGAAACACAACTTTAGGTTATGATGAAGGAGGGAAGGGGAAGGCGAGGGATAAGGAGGGGGTGGAAGGGATAGTAGGGGATAGTAACCACAACTATGGAGCACATTGCAAGTACAAGTTGGTTCTATCATGTGTAGAACACAAATGTCCTAATGCTCTAACTGAGTAAATGAGATGAAAGCTATGCTGATTAGTATGATGTAAGCACTCCAATTTGTACAAATAATCAATACACTGAAAAGGGCATAAATGTACTTATGATCTGTGTACAAAAGACTTAATAAAAAAATTTCTAATGAATCAGAGCTTCTCAAACCACTTTTTAAAGTCTGGCTTTCTTCTCGACCTTTGCCCCTCTCAGCTGTGCTATCTGCCTCATTCCCTCTCACCTACCTGGGTGTTTAGCTTTTGCCTCCTCTCTCTTCACATTCCAGGGCTCTTTATTTTGTTCCAGACATGTGATCAGGTCTGGCTTAGAGGCAGCAAGTCCTGTTTTATTAGAAAGAATTTGTATGAATTTTGCTGTGGATTATTCAATTACCAATCTAGTACCGTCCTGAGTAAAGAAGAGAGAAGATTATAGAAAGTTCTGCAAAATTGTTTCCCAAAATATTATTTACTGATAGGCCCTTTAGAATAATAACAAAATAGTTTAAATTGACAGCTCCTGAGCACCTCTTTCCACTGCCACTGAATCAATAATTAGTGATGGAAACTGGATTCCAAGGTGCAGACCATTTCTTGACGTTCTACAGTTACCACTAGAGTGAAGGATACAGAATCAGCTCCAGAAAGGGGAAGGTTTATTTCAAGACAGAAATCTATTTTTTTTTCTTTTTTACGTTAACAAACCTCCAAATTTTCTCAAAAGCATGGATATAAAACATTTTCATGTGAAGCAGAAATTCTCAAGAAGCAATCTACAGAAAAAGACAGTGATGGCCCTAGTGCAAAATAGGAATTGTGTATGGAAGTTATCCTCAATCCAGGGCAATCCAGGGAGACTAGGTTTCTGTACTTCTCTATCACCACATCCCTGTACAAATTCTGCTGAGCAGTGTCCCCGCAGGCCCATTCCTCTGGAGTGAATTTTATAGACACAACCCTGAATGTCAACAGCTCCTGAAAAGGACACATATTTACCAACTGGTCATAAAGAGTTCTTAATTTCAGAGGGAATATGAAAGTTATAAAAACTGTTTCTGACATGTGAGTGACTAGGATTATCCATAAGATTAAAAAACAACAACAACAAAAAGTAATGTTTATTCAAGAAAATTGTCTTATCACTTGAGCCCAAGAGTTTCAGGTTGCTGTGAGCTGTGACACCAGAGCACTCTACTGAGAATGACAAAAAAAAAAGAAAAAAAATTAATGTTTTACAAAGTAAAAAAAAAGTCTTGAAAGTATTTTCTAATTCTGAGGAATAAGGATGGCACGAAATTCATTAAAATATCGTATACATAATATCTTTCTGGATAACAAAATGAAGAGTATCCAGACATATAAATTTTGAATACTGTATTTATAGCATATAGAACAAGATATGAATATTTCTTAGATAGATAGAAATGATGAATTAAAAGTATCCCCCCAAATTTAATGTGTACAATAATCAACTGGAGATCTTTTTAAAATGCAGGTTCTGACTCAGCAGATCTGGGGTGAGGTCATTTTCTGCATTTCAAAAAACTTCACCCTTCTGGCCCAAAGAGAATATTATGTTAAGGATCCAGGAAGTGGCAGACTTTGGTTTTATCTGACCAGTGAATTAAAATGATAGAACTCATTTTTCAAAGCAATCTGCAAGCAAAGAAGCAATAAGAAGTGAAGCTTCTAGATTAAATGTGATAGTTTGAGAACATCAGTCACCAAATCTCCCCCAAGGCATTGTTAATGATAAAGAGAAAAAATAGTTAACTTTATAGTGAAGTAATTATAGAGCAACTTAACCAAGTGAATGAAATTAACATCTACTGACATGGGCCAATTTGTATTAGGTACCATTAAACACAGGAGAATACAACATCACTGCTGTGATAGTAGTAACCAAAAGCAGTAATAATAAAAAATACTAGTTTTGGCTCAGCGCCTGTAGCTCAGCGGCTAAGGCGCCAGCCACATACACCAAGAGCTCACAGGTTTGAAGCCATCCCAGGCCTGCCAAACAACGACAACCACAAGCAAAAAAATAGCCTGGTGTTGTGGTGGGCAACTGTAGTCCCGGCTACGTGGGAGGCTGAGGCAAAAGAATCACTTAAGCCCAAGAGTTTGAGGTTGCTGTGAGCAGTGACACCAGAGCACCCTACTTAGGGTGACAGCTTGAGACTCTGTCTCAAAAAAAAACAAAAAAGAAAAAAGAAAGAAAAATACTAGTTTAATGCAAAGTTCATGCTACAGAAAACGCCCATTTTCTCTAATCTCTAATAGTTTATTTAAATGGTTGTCTTTAGTATCCTAAAGAGAAAGTCTATTCTTATGTTTCTCCTTTTCAGAACTCTCTGAGTTACTTTGGGCAATTAATGCCATTCACTGTCTGCATTGTCTTAATCCTGTTCTGAGTAGATTCTAATGGAGCATCCAGATGGAACCTAAACAGAACATGTTCCCCTTATTCACTCATACACCAGGATCAGAACCAATCCCCAGTAGGAGTCCTGCACATCCACACTTCTCACTATCCCATGTGGTCCTGTAAACAAAGATGCACATATATTTTGTCCTGTAAGCAAGGATATTCCAATATTGAACCTCTTCAATATTACAGGTTGTACATTTACTGGGAAACTTGCCCAAGGCATGTGTGGAACTGGGACATAGAGAATGCTCTGGAACATGGAGGAGAAGGATTTTACAGGGCAAGTAGTGAAAAGAAACTCATTAGAAGAAACATCAGAAGTAAAGAAGAAAGGATTTGCAAATTCTAACCTTGTAAGTTCCACATGAAATTCCAGGAGGAATAGTAAACACAGTCCCTCACCTTTGATATATGTATCTGAGAACCAGCCATCTCTTCTTTTCCTTTTCCTAGTCTGCGATTTCTTTTCAGGTGAGATTGTCTAGACAAATTCGAATTATATTTAGAGAATAACAATGAAAGGAGTCAGCATAGTCTTTTTACTTACTTTTATAACATTCACAGGCATGAGGGCCTTCAAGAGCAGAAAAAACTACACTCCCTTCTAATTTTTAATAGAAAGCATCAGGTATGATGAACTCCTCATGGAGCCCAAAATGTGAGTTTCTTCTTTTCTACCCTCAGGTGCTCTCCCTTCCCACACACACCAGCACTTTGTGCTACAGCAAGGGGCATATGGACCATACTGACAGGCTCCCATCACAACAAAGCAGAGCAGGTCCTGGTACCTTCCTCCGGAACAAAGGCTGAATTCAACTCTCATTAATGTACCTCAGAGCATTTGTGCTTGACCTTGGCCCCACTTAGTAACAAATGGGGCAGTTAATTAATTTCACATGGATGCTTCCACCAGCCTAATAGAAACTGTGGAGAGAGCACAGGTGATGGTGTTTTTACAAATTGGCCATGTGATTCTAATTGGAAGCCTGGGCTGAGAGCCACTTAGCTAACACTCATCTCTAAAGTTTCAATGAGCATAGAAATCATATGGTATTCTGGGCTCTACTCAGGAAATTTATCTGTAGGTGTGGGAGAGGTTTATGAATTGGCCTCTTTAACAATTCCCCTGTCAATGCTTATGTTACCGCCAGACTCATTATCAATAGCTCTCAGCGGAAGACAGCAGCCACAGCACATAGAGTCCCTTATGTCAACATTTATCACAACACACATATTTATGTTCCACAGGGAAGACCATCAGTCACCATTCTTTAACATGACATCTTTGCTGGCACTTTAAGGTTTAGTGTGGCTAGAGAAGGCATCAGTATCTGAGTACATCTGCATTTGGAAAACCACATGTACCCGTGCATTAATGCAATGTTTACTGAGCAGGTGCTAAGTGCTCACAGCATGGTATGGTGCACTGTGCTGGGAACCTCACATTGTGTGAATTACTCCTTATAATGTCCTAAGGTTGGTACAAAGTGTCCAATAATTCCCGGCAAAGTTGAAATGTGGTACCCAGCCTTTCTATTTTTTATATCGCACAGCTATAATAGGTTACTGGGCAAAATCTATAACATTCTGGGCCCCCACTCCGAAAGGTCCTTTACGTTACAAAGTCTATGATGATCTCTAACACTACAGAATAGGTCTTCCCTGGTGGTGACCTCACCTCAAATTCCGGACTTATCTTCTGAATTCCAGGTGGAGGCCAGGTCATGTGTGCAGATTCTAGATGAAATCCAGCTTGCTCTGTATTCCTGAGTTCTATAGTGAGAGAAGAAAACAAGATTTTCCTACGGAGCCTGCGCTAATGCATTTTGAGGAGCTTCAGGCCTTGGATTCAGACTCACAGCTGCAGATTTAGGTCACTAGGAAGACATGAGTTTGATAGCGCCCACTGTATATTTCGTTGCATTTGGGCAAAAGGAGGAGGCAGAAGAGGAGTTTCTCAGATCAACTCCGTGCACATTCTCTCATCCCAGTTGGTGTCACGAACCCCAAATGTCAGAATCATCTTCCAGTCTGAAGATTCCAGGTGCCTTGTGAGAAAGACTGGAACTGCTGATTGCCCCCTTATGAGAGTGTTTCTTTTCCCTTTGAAAGTGTTTCTTTTACTTTTGGTATATATATATATATTTTTTTTTGCCCATGGCTGGGTTTGAACCCACTACCTCTGGTATATGGGGCCATCACCTTATTCCTTTGAGCCACAGGCACCACCCTTTTTTTATTTTTTTTGAGACAGTCTCACTATGTTTCCCTCAGTACAGGGCCATGGTGACACAGCTCACAGCAACTTCAGAGACTCTCTGGCTTAAGCAATTCAATTGCCTCGGTCTCCCAAGTAGCTGGAACTACAGGCACCCAGCAAGATGCCCAGCTATTTTTTTGTTGCAGTCGTCATTGTTTAGCTCGCCCAGGCCGGGCTCAAACCTAGCAGCCTTGGTGCATATGGCTGGCACCATAAACACTGTTCTAAAGGTGCTGAGCCCATGAAAGTGTTTCTATAGGAATATGATCTACAATTTTCTGCAGGGGATTACAGACCTCAAACTAGCAGAGAGGCCTTCCTGTGTACTCATGTAGGGACAGGCAATTTCCGTGACGCAAATCTGTGGACAAATACCTCTAGTAAGAAGCATGGTGGGCACCTTTTAATTTTCTTAAATTTTAAAAAGGTTTTAGGACATATGATTAAAATAACTATTTTCCCAACACAGAAACTCTAACCAGGATGTAAAAAGCAGAAAAAAAGCCTTTTACCACTCATTTAAATCAGAATGTGATGTGACTCATAATCTACTGAGAGATTTCAGATATACAAAAAGTCACTTGTTTATAAAACTAGGAAAATCCAGTGTGTTAAAAAAGTTCTCAGGTGGTGCCTGTTGGGGGTTTGAACCCAGCCCCAGCAAAACAGCTAAAAAAATAAATAGCCAGGCATTATGAGGGGCACCTGTAGTACCAGCTACTCAAGAGGCTGAGGCAAGAGAATGGCTTAAGCCCAGGAGTTGGAGGCTGTTGTGAGCTGTTACACGACAGCACTCCACCCAGGGCTACAAACTGAGACTCTGTCTCAAAAAAAAAAAAAAATTCTCAAAATGAATAATAATTGCCTTTCAAATAAGATTTGAAAGGCAATTTATCATACAGAGTACACCCTAAAAATCAGTGATTAACTCCAGAGATGGGATCTCATTTTTTGTTCAGGCTAGTCTAAAACTCATGAGCTCAAGCAATCCACCCACCTCTGCCTCCCAGACTGCTAAGATTACAGGCATGAGCCACCACGCCCAGCCTGTTTTGTGACTTTTTTTAAAAACTGTTTTGTAAATACAGATACAACATAGAGGTATAATTTCACATTTTCCTTATGTTTTGTGACTGTAGGGGCACTTTTTGTAACACTGTGTATTACCATGGCTCAAGAATAGATATTGAAAAAAGGCAGATGGACCATTGTGGCGTAATTATTTGGGACACCAGGCACTTTGCTGTACAATTGTGTGCTGTGACAGGTAGGCTGAGATGAAAAGCGCCCCCTTGAGTAACAGTCCATGGGACTCTTCTGTGTTTATATCATATCTGGTAACTCTGGACGGTGTGTAAAACTACTTTATAATTACAAAGAGAATTCTTTCCAACTCCAAAATAACCTTCAAAATGGTAGACAGAAAAAGAACTGCCACATTACACAATTAAAACAAAGTGTGATGTTCATTTCAGAGATTGTAAAGATCAATGAAGTGACCATAATTAGTTCTTACTTAGAAGTCTTGACAGCACCATTGTTTATATATAGCTCACCCTAAATTTACCTTTTAATTGGAAAGGTCTTTGTGTTTGTACTGGACTATATTCAAAGGACAGAAAAATTTTCACTTGTCTACATGATGGAAGATAGTTTTAAACAAGGAGCCAAGGGCACACCAATGGAAGGTCCTGCACCATAAAAGGAACTCTGACAAAGGTCGCTATCTTCTGGACTATTTATATTTCAAAGTAATGAGTCCTGAGCCCTGGAGAAAGACAGACCTGAATTTGAAAAGGAGGTAAGAAGATTATTTATCTGGTAAAAGTATGTACTTATATTTCAAAGAGGCAGAAAAAAACATTTACATACAAAATTTTCTAAATTAAAATCTTTAAGATAAAGGAAGAGAGAAAAATCTTTACATTCCATTTGGGGTATTTGTCTGGTATGTCTAATTTCCATTTGCTCTTACATCAGACAGGTGTAAGGCCACTTCCTTGAACTCATGGACATAATCCCAGGATACACTGACAGCCACCACAGAGACAGCATGAAAGAGGGTTTATGGAGTGAAAATAATCACAAGACAGGAGCTATCAAGGACCCATGAAAGGAGCAGTGTAGAGTTTGTTCAAGTATTGGTTTAGCCATTGGCCTGTAAAAGAAACTAAAAATCTCAGGACCAAATTTGTATGCAAACGCAGAGGTCAAGACCAGAGGCTGAGTCATTTAAGACTTTTTTTTATATGAATGGTTGGCACTAACAACATGTGTCATCCAGAACCTCAGGGAATGGAATTCCCTGCTGGGTACCCCAAAGCAAAATCATGCAATTGTCCCTCTGGCTCTGCAGGCTAAGTCTAGCTCCTAAAACAAAAGTCTGCTTTTTTCCATACTAATAATGTTTCTTTTAAGTTTGTCTTCCCAAGTATACCACAGAGACAAGATCAATTCTTCTTTCACATACCCAGGAACATCCACTTAACTGATTCTTCCTTCACTCTCTTTTTCTGTTCAGACATTCACTTTATCCTATGTAAAATATAACTTTTCTAAGCTTCCCAGGAACATAACCTTTTTGCCTCAGTACCCATAGCTTCAGTTTTTTTTCCTTTGTATGCCTTGTCATGTTTAAGTGCCACAGTTCTCCAATGACCCTTAACAACAATCAAAGATCCATCTCTAATTTGTGTTTTTTTTTTTTTCTTATTTCCAGGAATGTCTACAAACTTTGTCTTAATAAAACGTCCTTTGATTTCTCCCTTTGCCTCTGTTACTTCTTTGGGTTGCCAGTGCTACAGATAATTGCCCAGGCTGGGACATGGTCAGGCTAATTTCTGTTCTACGAAGGTGGATGAAGTAATCATTGCCTGGGTGGGCAGCATGGTGGAAGAAGGGCCATGTTGCTGATACAGATTCAAGGTCAGAGACATAGAATAACCCAGGAGGGTTATTCTGGGCACTGGGGTGGGTAATAGGTGAACACTCTAGGAGTAGAGAAACTGTGGGCTGGATTCCAGAGGGTGGAGCCCTGCCTGAGAAGGATAAGAGCCCATCACTGCCTAGTGTGCAGGTGCATAAGGGTGGGAATCACCTGGAGGCAGAAGAATGGGGAGAAGAAATCTGACCTCAGAGCGTCCTTCCTCTAAACCCACAGCATCCACTAACAGGAGGGGAAGTAGAATCACTGCACAATTTCTAGTTTGAAAGCCTGTGTGCCCCTTCCTGTGACAGTTGCAATTTCCCTACAGCCACGGTTTCTGTCATGTCTTTCTTTACACTTGTGACAGAAAATACATGCGGTTTGCTAAATAACAACTAATATTCCAATAAGAATTTCACCTGCAAAATTCAATTTTGACAGCACCCAGAATTAACATATATCTCGCAAGGTCAGGTCTTAGCCCCATCACACTGGTCTCACTGCAGATAACTGTGGCTAGACTGAAGGCCCTTCTATAATTTTGTGCAACTGCTTGTGAATCAGGGGCTCCCACAATCATGTCCAGAAGTTTAATAATTTGATACAAATACTCACTGAAGTCAAAAAGCCACATTACTTATATTCACCAATTTTATATAAAGTAGACCACTCATAAAAAGCTATATGAGGGCTGAGTATGGTGGCTAATGCCTGTAATCCTACCACTCCGAGAGGCCATAGTGGATGATTTGCAGTGAACACACAAGTTGGAGACCAGCCTGAGCAAGAGAACCCTTCTCTAAAAAAAATAGCAGGGCCTTGTTGTGTGTGCCTGTACTTTGAGCTACTTAGGAGTCTGAGGCAAAAGAATCACTTGAGACCAGGAGTTTGAGGTTGCTGTGAGCTATGACACCATGAAACTCTACCAAGGGTTACAAAGTTGAGACTGTATTCAAAACAAAGAAACAAAAAAAAGACATATCAGAATTTAATAAGTGTAGAATACAAATGTCTTAACACAATAACTAAGAAAATGCAATGAAGGCTATGTTAACCCGTTTCGTTAAAGTATTTCAAATTGTATATAAAAACAGCACATTAATGTACACAGCTATGAGTTATAAAAAAAAAAATAGAAGCTACATGAAAAGACACATATAGGGCAAGGGAAAGTGCTGGGAGATGATGGGGTTTGTAATTCATCCTGGGAAGTAGCTGTAATTCAAGAAATTCCATGTCTTAGCCAGGCCTCTTTGCTAAGGCCTGTAATCCTAGAACTATTGGAGGCTAAGGGGGATGGATTACTTGACCTACAGAGTTTAAGATCAGCCTGACCTAGAGTGAGACCCCATCTCAACTATAAAAAGTAGCCATGCATTATGGTGGGTGCTGCCAAAACTGGGACGCTAATTCAAGAGGATAACTTGTGCCCAAGAGTTTAAGGTTGCTGTGGGAAACCAGGACCCAACACCTCACAGCAACAGAGTGAGGGTCTATCTCAAAAAAAAGAAAAAAAATTCCGTATCCTCTGAGTTCTCAAAAGCAAATCACTGCAAAAATCAGCCCTTCCCCTTATTAGATGATTATCTATTTTACTTATGACAGACCAGGCACAGACTCTGCAAATTCCTATTTTTTTTATGAACAATGAGCTGAACAATTCTGTATTAAACAGTGTAAACAAAATACTATTTCATGAAATTTCTCGTAAGTTTCTCTCCTTTCCCAGCACCAAAACTTTGGCCAATTCTGACTTCAACATCTAACCACTCTTTAGGTCTCTGGTAGGAACAGGCTGACTTCAAGGAGAAACATTTCCTGACCAAGCCGATGATTTCTCCACCTCTATTCTGCCCTCATCTCCCACCTTTTTTCAAAACGTGTTTTCTCTTCTCTATGAAAGAAAGCCATTGAGTGTGATGCTTCCAGATCTTATACTTGGCGCTTTCCCCAAGCAATACCTCTTAACAATAATGAAAAATTTATTTTGTTTTTTTTTTGCACTCTGTGTCCAGGGTTGGGTTTGAACCCACCATCTCCAGCATATGGGGCCTGTGCCCTACTCCGTTGAGCCACAGACGCCACCCAAAAACTTTTTTTTTGTTATTGGACAATAAGATGTAATTTCAGGGTGGGTGTCCATATCTCAGTGGTTAGGGCACCAACCACATGCTCTGGGGCTGGTGGGTTCTAACCTACCCTGGGCCTTCGAAACAACAACAACAAAACTACCTGGGCATTGTGGCAGGCACCTGTAGCCCCAGCTACTGGAGAGGCTGAGGGAAGAGAATTTCTTGAGCCCAGGAGTTTGAGGTTGCTGTCAGGTATGATGCTATGGTACTCTACCAAGTGTGACAAAATACGACTTGGTATGTAAGAAAAAAATGTAATTTCAAATGTCTACTATTAAATAATGTCTACAAATAGCCCCAGAACAAACCAGCTAAACATTCAGGAAGGGCATGGCATCACCCCTCATTGCCATCAACCACATCTGCCTTTGGTCCAGAGCTGTCCAGAGCTCTTCAGCTCCTCTCAGTACCAAGGGCTCCTCCATCCATGGCTGGTGGGAAGAGGCTGTGACCCTGCAAGGGAGACATCCTAAGTCCTCAATGACCACCATTTCCAGAACCAAGATTGACATTGGCTTAGTCCCTGGACTCAGACCTTTGGTCCCCAGAAAATGTTGTTTATTAACTCTTGTATGAGAAAATATCAAGTGTTTGAAAAACCCACCAAAATCTGCAATAAGATAGATGAAAATTATAATGCACTTAACATTACTTATGTTAGCACAAACAGCAAAGTTATCTGTTTTTTGCAGACAATAATGATGTCACTTAACTATTCAGTCCATGAAAAAAAAAACATTTAGGAACCAATCATCTGAGAACACTTCCAGAAGTTCCCAATTCCCCTTCCATAGTATTTAACATTAAGCTTCACAATCCAGATGACAGAAAACAGAACAGAGTGTTAACTGTTACAGGTTCTCCACTCTGTCTAAGAGAGGAACTGATGTTTTGTGAATATTTATTATTCACCAATTGATCTACCACATTTTCGTGTGGAAATGTATTCCTTTTTATAGAGCCATAACTCAATCCACACTTTGTCTCTTTCTTTTTTCTGGTATCATTGAAGAGTTAGGCTCCGAGTTACAATTTGAAATCATACTCAAACACTAAGAGATTGCAGAACCTTACAAACTAACTAAGATAGAAAGCAAAAGTGATTTCCTTTTTTACGAATCAATAGGTGACTAACTATTTCACTCCCTTTTCTGACCTCCACTTCTGTCTTGCCTCTTCAGGGAAATTTTTTTATTCTTTATTTTCTGTTCATGAAATTACATTTTACAATCAATGAAAAATTAAAGCTGAAGAAAAAAAAAAACAGAAGGTTTCACCAAAAAAATTTAGGGAATGTCAGTGGTGACTGGAATACAGAGATCTCTCAAGTATGATCACCCTGTACCTTGGGACATGCTTACACCCTCATCCTGTTCACAGAATTCCCCAATGGCCACCCTCCCAGGAGAAACTGCACAATAGCTTTGAATGCACATGAAGTGTGTGTATTGGGTTCCAGGTATTCCTTTTTTTCTTAAGGCAGAGTATCACTCTGTCATGCTGGGTACAGTGTCATGGCATCATAGCTCATGGTAACCACAAAAACCTGGATTCCAGAGAACCTCCTGCCTAAGTCTTCTGAGTAGCTAAAATTACACAGGTATGTGCCACAATGCCTTTCTAGTTTTTTCATTTTTAGTATACATGCGGTCTCGCTCCCACTCAGGGTGGTCACAAACTCCAGATGCTCAGGTAATCCACCCACCTCATCCTTCCAGAGTGCTAGGATTATAGGCTTGAACCACCTGTCCCAGCACTGTGTAGCAGGTTTCAAGCTGCCTTGCGGGGGATGGGTTACCCTTATCCTTTGGGATAGTTTTCCTACCTTGAAATATCTGAGAATCCAGAAGGCAGAAATAAGTTTTGCATTTTCCTGTGAATACCAGCATCTGAAAAATGCTGAAAAGTAATGTCTCCCAGAAATCAAACGTGAAGCTGGTATAACGAAAATTAAGGGTATACTATGAGAGGACTCTCAAACTAAAAGGCATTAATGGGTGGCTCCTGTGGCTCAAGGAGTAGGGCAGCCACCCCATAAACTAGAGGTGGGCTCCATAAACTGGAGGTGGCAGGTCCAAACCCAGACACACCAAAAAAACTGCAAAAAAAAAAGGATTCATTTACACCCCTGAGTGGCTCTAGTCCCATAGTTTCAGTAGGGAAAAAATCGTCAGGAACCTTAGAAAAGTGTAGCTATTGGGGAGACAGGGAGTAGAAGAAAGCAGGCCAGAAACGAAACTGCATGATTACAGCAGCCCTGTTCCCATATTCCCGTAAATCCCCAGGACACAGACAAGAGTATAACCATCCTGGGAGAACAGCTAGTGATACAAAGCAGGTCAGACACCAAATGGCCTGGTCACAGAAACCTCCTCCACACCCTCCTGAAATGCTTCGAGGCTGGTGTTCTTGGGAATAGGAGAATCTCCTACCCTGGTCTTGGCTGGCTCTAGAGTTAAGGCCTCTGTGGAAGATGAACAGCTTGTGTGGAAGGCAGTAATCCTAATCTCACTCTCGGACCCAGCATCATTCACTCTGCAGCAAAGACTTAACTTGCCTCTCATGACCCCCTCACATATTCTAACTGCACTAATAAAAGTCTCTTGAAGCTGTGTGAGAGGGGATGACTTTGGGTCAGAATCCATTCTGATCCATTAAAATAAAGCCTATCCTTAATCCCTGGACTCGTCTTCTCACTTTATTGGGGACCCTGGCCGGATTCTATCCCTAAACCTGTGACTTCAGGCTGTGCACTAGGAGAAAATGTCCCAGGGACTGGAATTTCTGAATACTCCAGAAAACATAGGTGCTACCATCATCTAGAGTCATTCTCAGACAAGTGCAAAGCTCAGGACGGGGATAAAACAAGGAGTGAGGACACATCATCCTGTACAGTTACCAGTGGGGAATCTCAATGCAAAGACCTTCTGGGAAGGAGTGTGTCCCTAGGCAAGATAAAGGAGTAAAGCACAAAGATTTCTACCACCAAGTGTCACAGGCTATTGTCCGCTTTCTTCTTATGAAACATGTTCAGAAATTCATAAAAACCAAAACTTTGGAAAACAACCACCCACTGTTATATAAAGAAATCAGAAACAACAAAAATATTGCATCTGTTTGACGTGGGTGATAAAGAAAGAAAACAATTGATCATTCAAATTAGATGGGAAGAAGGTATTTGGAAAAATGAGAAAGGAACTGAAAATTTAGGATTTAATGTAAAACCTAGAAGAGTTAGGCTGAGGAAACAGAGTGGTAGATGTAGACTCAGCTTGCTGTACTTGTGGAAAATGAGGGGAGAAAACTATTCCCGTGCAGAGTGTTAAAATATACAGGAGGCAATTAGGCTGACAGGGATGGAAAGCACTACGTCCTTATCTAAGAAAAAAAAGCTTTAACTTAAAATTATTCTTATCGTTGCAGCAAAAGAAGGCATGATAGAAAGAACCACCCAAACCCCTGTGTTTAAAGAAGAAGGGGCTTCGCTCTGTTCCGTCCCCATTACCAGCTGGCCTTCCTACGACTGTGAAATTGCTTCCCTGCATAATTGTTCTCTGCAACATCACGGCACAGATGCTAGGATTTGGCGAACAATGGTGTTGGAATTGTGGAAAAGAAGCAAAGTGAGAAAAACGTGAGAGGAGAAACAAAATACGAGCGTTTAAAAAAAAAAAAAGAAGAAAGGGCTTCATTTCAGCAAGCTCCCCGACTGACTGTGTCTTTTACTTGTCTTTGGTTGCCCTTCTCATTTCTCAGTTTCCCTGGGCTTATAGAGAAGTAAAAGCAAGTATTAGCTTCAAGGTTCCAGGAAACATTCCCACGAAAGTTTGTACACTTTCTTAAAAACTGAGTCACTAAGGAGAGGATTTTGTAGATGTGACCTTGGGGCTTCTGTGAAAAGCATTTTTGTTTGTTTGTTTGTTTGTTTTTGACACAGAGTCTCATTTGGTCATCACTGGTCGAGTGCCATGGCATCTTATCTCACAGCAACCTCAAAGCTTAGGTTCAAGTGATTCTCTTGCTTCAGCCTCCCAGATAATAGGGACCATAAGTGCCCGCTCACAATGCCCACCTATTTTTTAGAGACTGGGTCTCACTCTGGCTCAGGTTGGTCTTGAACTCATGAGCTCGGGCAATCTACCTGCCTCAGCCTCCCAAATACTTTGGTTACATGCATGAACTACCACGCTGGGCAAGGTCTTTTCCTATTTTAGACTTTATTTTTTTTGGGCATCCACTTTGTTATAAACTACTAATTGTAAGGGGTTGGACTTTACAGTGAAATAATAACAAAATTAGAGGGGAGGACAGAGGATTGATGTGTACTCAGCTAAGGGGTACAATGTAGGGGTTTATGGCACACATGCTAGGTGAGGGGCATCTACAACAGGGACTTGACCACACAAAAACAAACAATGGAACCTAATCCTTTGTACCTTCATATTAGAGGAGGTTTATTCTGAGTCAAATTCGAGAACCACAAGGTGGAGCCACACCCAACAAATCTAAGGCAAATGGACTGGAAGTGCGGGGACGGGAGTGGTTACAGTTTGATTTTAAATATTTTAGGGAGACAAGGATTACAGATGAAGTCTCATGAATCAATACTTGAAAAACATACCTTGGTTTCACACCCTAATGGTGAAACATCCTGAAGGAGAAACTTACAGGGTGTAGCTGGGTTTAAAGATGCTTTAGCTGACAATTGACTGAAACACATAGGCTCTGTGGAAAAGAGTAGGAGTCAGTGATGAGGAATGCTTCCCACACCTGAAGAGTTGTCTTCAGTAAGTTAACTGAAGACAAAAGCCCTGACAAACACAATTGGTTTCTTATATATATTGAGGACCTGTGGTCTTGCAGCACAGCCTTAGGCCAGTTAATGAGTCACAAAGGACTTCAAGGGGGTGAGGGTGGGGCAGGATGAGGGAAATCTTTTTCTCCTGCCTCGTGGTTAGCAGCTCAGTTTTGGGAATCCACTTTGCCAAGGTGTGTGGAGGGTGGGCCGTCCAGACAGTCAATCACTCACTGGAGAACCTTAAGATTTTACTTCAGTTCACAATAAAAAAATAAAACAGTTGAATGAATATTTCCATTGTTCCAATTTTTTTTCTTTTTTAATAGAGTCACACTTTGTTGCCCCATGCTAGAGTGCTGGGCACCCTAGCTCAAAGCAACCTCAAACACTTGGGCACGTGAGATTTTTTTAGCTCAGTCTCCTAAGCTGCTGGGACTACAATGTCCAGCATAAGGCACAACTCGCATTTTTCTTTTTAGGGGAAATGGGATGTCACTCTTGCTCAGGGATTGTCTGGAACTACTGAGCTCAAGAAATCAACTTGCCTAAGAGTGCAGGATAACAGCAGTAAACCATGACACAGGGAAAGTGTCAACATTTTAAACCTCATTAGCAATTCGCAAAATGTATTTTAATTCATAGTTTTTGTTTTCTTTTTTCTTTTTTTTTAAGTATATAACCTCAAGCTGTCACCATGGGTAGAGTTCTGTGACATCACAGCACACAGCAATCTCCAACTTCTGTGCTTAAGTGACTCTCTTGCCTCAGCCTCCCAAGTAGCTGGAACTTCAGGTGCATGCCACAAATCTGGCTATTTCTTGGTTGTAGTTGTCATTTTGTCATTGTTGTTTGGCAGGCAATGGCTGGATTCAAACCAACCAGCTCTGGTGTATGTGGCTGGCGCCTTAACAGCTTGAGCTACAGGGCTTGAGCTACAGGTGCCAAACCTTAACTCATAGTTTTTCAACAAGATTTTCAAAAATTTCTCAGCCTAATCTGGGCACTGTGGCTTACTCCGAATGGTTCCCTTGAGCTCAGGAGTTCAAGACCAGCCACAGCAAGAACAAGACCCAGTCTCTCCTAAAAACAGAAAAACTGGCTCTGCACCCATAGCACAGTTGTTACAACACCAGCACATACACTAAGGTGGCACTTTCAAACACATCCCACAACAACTGCAACAAAAATATAGCGAGGTGTTGTGGTGGGTGCCTGTAGTTCCACCTACTTGGGACGCTGAGGGAAGAGAATCGCTTTAGTCAAAGAATTTGAGGTTACTGTGAGCTGTCACACCATAGCACTCTACTGAGAGTAACACACTGAGACTCTGTCTCAAAAGAAAAAAAAAAGAAAGAAAAACTAGCCAGCATTGTGGCACAAGTCTGTAGTCCCAGCCATTCTGAAGCCTGAGGGAAGAGGATTGCTCAAGACCAAAAGTTTGAAGTTGCTGTGAGCTATGATGCCAGGGTACTACACACAAGGCAAGAGTGAGACTCTGACTCAAAAAAAAAAAAAAAAAATCTCGGCCTGGCTCCTTTCCCTGGCCAATGGCACCCCCACGCCATATGCATTTCTGGTTGGGCAAACCAACCAGGAACCCAACAAACCAAAAGGAAATGTACATTTTTTTTTTAACATTTCCCTGGCTCCTTTCCCGTTTTGAATTAGTTCCTGTACGTCTAAATGGTCCAGGTAGAATTGAAAGGCTTGGGACAGGACCCCCACTCTGTCCTGAACGACGACGACCCCAATCAACCACAAGAGACGACACTTGATGCAATCAGCAAGAGGATTTTATTCCAGCATGCTGGGGCTTAACTCGTAACTCTCTCAGGAGCAGAGGAGTCAAGCCCCAAACAGCAGGTTTTACAGGCTTATAAAGGCAAAAACCACAAGGTAGGGAGGGGTAGCAGACATAGCAGGGGCTTTCCAGATAAGAAGAACTCTGGTTCATTACTCATCTGTCTTAAGACAAGATCAGCAGTTAAACATTTGCTTAGCTCTTTTCTCAGAACCGGTTACCGGTTATCTGCTTCAGCTCGGGGCTATTTCCTGGAACAGTTACAAAAAGTCACATTCTTATGGTAGGGGGTGAGAGGTGCTGCTACATGGCTGGTCCCCTCCACCCCCCTTTTTGGATTTGGTATATTTTCCTTCATTCCCCCATTTGTTTTTTGGGAAGTTCTAATCATGGAACTTCTGGCTCTATCTATTCATTCTCATGGCTATTGTCTCGGCGGAGAGACTGGTAATGCTGCCTGAGCATTAACACTTGTACAGTACTCACTCTCTCCCAGACGAAGGTGATTATATGGTTGAAAATGCAGGTCCCAAAGGTAAGAATTAGAAGCAGTATAATAAGGGGACTTATTAAACAGGAAACGAGAGTGGTGAACCAAGGGGACTGGTTGTACCAACTTTCAAACCATCCTTGATGGGCCTCCCGGTCTTGTTACCTTTTTTCTAGTCTCTCTCTAAGTTTAGACATGGAGTCTTTTACCATGCCAGAGTGATTTATATAGAAACAGCATTCTTCTCTCAGTGCAGCGCATAACCCTCCATCTTTTAGGAACAGGAGATCGAGTCTCCATCTATTCTGCAATACTACTTCAGATAAGGAGGACAGTGACTCTTCTAGTTCTGTGATTGATTGTTTTATGGCTTTTAGGTCCTCATCTACGGCTGCTTGCAGTTCTTCAAGATACTGTGGGGTCTGGACAAGCGCAGCCGTTCCTGTTCCTACTCAGGCCGCCACCCCTATACCCATCAGGACAGCTAGGGTAATAGAGACTGGTTCCCTCTTCTGTCTACGGGGTCTGAGATCGAATTCTGCCTCGAAGGAACTCGCCTCGTGGTAGATAACTCTAGGTATTAACTGTACGAGGATACAGTAGTCTGCAGTGGAGTTAAACATTGATGAGGAAATGCACGGGGTTAGCCCGGTGCTGCAAGCCCACCATCCTCCTTTAGGGGGCACTAGATATAATTGGTAATGATTGACGGGATTTTTATGGTCTGATTACACAGATGCTGGCGATTTTTGGGGATCGTGCCTAGGCAAGTGCCTCATCCAGAGACTGCTGTAAGGGTGATCTTGGACTTCCACTCACAGGAATTATGGGAGGTGGTATTTTGGAAGACACCTGAGAAGGCAATTCCTTCATAATAGGGCGGTCCCGAGACTAGGCACAGCCAGCAAGATTCAGTAAGATTAGGGTTGGAAGTATTGAGGACATTGAAAGCCCCCTGTATTAAGTTAAGGAGTCTCTGCCCGGTGCTTGGAGTCTCCGGGGATGTTACCTGGGGAGACAGTTCCGCAGGCGATGGGGCTGTGCTGGCCCCAGTTCACTGGGTGCTCTCTGGGGTGCTCCCTGGGGTCTGGGGCATATGGGGGGAAATAGGCGGCCTGGATGGCGGCTGCTGTCCTGAGAGTACGATGTTGGGTCCTATCTGGACAGCGACGGGGGTCTCTATTTTTAATTTGATAAAGAAGGTAAATCCTTTATCCCACCCTGACATATAAAAGGAATCCCCATGTTCTTCCTTTTATCCAATCTCGGGCTTGTTTCCCTCTCTCCATGAAGGAAATATTTAGGGGGTTTGACCCTGCCCCGGTACTGCTTCTCTTTATGGTTATTAAGTCCCAAGAGGAGATGGGGTGCCAGGAGGCCTGCCCAGTCGTTTCACATCCCCATTGCTAACAATAGAAATTTTCTATCACCCCGCATCTCTTGGCCTGGCTTCTCGTTCTCCCGTCCCGGGGACAGATATAGAACTCTGTTTGTCGCATCCCGCACTGGGCAGGCAAGTTGCCACAGCCAGGGGCATCTACCATGTACTGGCCTTGGGATGTGGAGCCTTGGGTAAGCGAGCGCTTTGCCAAATGATGATCAAGGTTCGATGGAACCTCCTCAAAGGTCTCATCGGGGATATACCAATTATCTAGCCCTGCTATTAAGGCGCAAATATCTGGGGTGAGGGACGGCCACCAGGTCCAAGGAGGGTCCTCTTTTGTAGTACTCCATACTACATCACCAGTCTGAGAGAGAACCTGCCAGGTTAACCTCTGGGGGGCATGGGGATTGGGACCGGAGCTACTTATCACTGGGAGTTGTACCAGCAGGAGCAGGGCTACTGCGGAGGATGTGGAGCTTGAGGGGATTATCCGTCTTTTCTGCTTTCCACCCGGAGCCTGGCAGCGGTGCTGGTTTGACATGAGACGCATAGATACAAGCTGCGATGCCATCAACTTTTACTGCGGTCGGGGTTGTGACCAGGCACTAGGTATGGTCCTTTCCACCGTGGTTCAAGGTTGGCTGTCTGGTGAACCCAGCACTAGGTATGGTCCTTTCCACCGTGGTTCAAGGTTGGCTGTCCGGTGGCGCCGGATGTACACTGAATCTCCAACCTGAAACTGGTGAGGTATTTGCAGATCTCCGGGCTTGTAGGCTTCTATCAGCCAGCTCCACACTTCCTTTTGCACAGTTTCAAGGGCTTTTAATCTGGTGTATAGAGATTGAGAGGAGTAAGATTCTGGGGAAGGGAGGTGCTGCATGGCAACGAGCGGGGGGTGAGCTCCATATAGGATTTCAAAGGGGGTCAGCTTGAGAGTACTAGGGGTGTTGCACACACGGAACAGGGCAAAGGGAAGGAGGACTGTCCAGTCAGTAATGCCAGTCTCTAAGGATAATTTATTCATGGCCTCTTTTAGGGTTCTATTCATCCTCTCTACCTGCCCTGAGCTCTGGGGCCGATAAGCACAATGTAATTTCCATTCAAGCCCCAGGATTTTGGCTAAACCCTGACTAGCCTGGGCAACGAAAGCGGGACCGTTGTCGGATCCGATTACTTTGGGTAGCCCAAATCTTGGAAAAATCTCTTCTAATATTATTTTGGCCACAACTTGAGCAGTCTCCCTCTTTGTAGGAAAAGCTTCAACGCATCCTTAGAAAGTGTCTATGAACACTAGCAAGTACTTGTATCCGTACTTAGCGGGCTTAATCTCAGTAAAATCTGTTTCCCAGTAGCTTCCAGGGTGATCCCCTCAGAGTCGTTTTCCCTGAAGTAGTGTGCTAGGCTGGGTGTTTACTAATTGGCAAGGTCTGCACTCTTTTACAGCTGCATCAATGAGCTTACTTAATTCTATAATATAGTATGGAGAGGACTGAACAATGCTTTTCAGATGCTTGGGGCCCAGATGGGTTAATTTATGAAGTTGTCTGAGAAAGGTGATTGCCTGCTCCTCAGGGAGGATGTTTTTCCCTTCTGGGGTTTCTCAGATCCCCTCTGGGGATTCTAGGTGGAGGCCTAATCTGTCCATCCTCTCGAGATCCTGTTCCGAATATTTAAAGTTTTTGATAAGGGGGGGTGCTATTTCTTTAAGGCTAGGCCTTAAAGTGTTTTCATATAACGGTAGGATGTTGAGCCCTTGAGCCGCTCGCTTAGCTTCTTGGTTGGCTCTTTGGTTTCCCTCGGCAACTCTGGAGCCCCCTTTCTGATGTCCAGGGCAGTGGATTATGGCCACTCTCTTAGGGAGGTGAACAGCCTCCACTAGACTTAGGATTTCTTCCTTGTGTTTAATTTCTTTTCCTGCTGAAGTTAACAGTCCTTGCTGCCTGTAAATGGCCCCATGGACATGGGCTGTAGCAAAAGCATACCTGCTATCAGTGTATATGTTAACCTTTTTTCCCTTCTGCCAAACATAAGGCCTGGGTCAAGGTGACCAGCTCGGCCTTCTGGGCCGACGTCCCTTCAGGCAGACTACTTGCCCAGATGGTCTGCTTATCGTCCAATACAGCCGCCCCGGCCACCCTTTTACCTTCTATTATGGAGCTGCTCCCATCAGTGAACCAGGTCAGTTGGGCATCCGGCAGGGGCTGATCACAGAAGTCCCTCCGGGTTCCAGTCTCCTCAGCCAGTATTTCTTGGCATGTGTGTAATACATCCTCCCGGACAGAGGTATCAGGTAGTAGGGTAGCCGGGTTGAGGATGACAGGCGGGTCAAACTGGACTCTGTCTCCATTTAAAAGGAGACTCTGGTAATGTGTCATGCGGGCATTGGACAGCCACCGGTCAGGGGGCTGTCTGATGATGCTTTCTTGGGCATGGGGGGCAATGACTGTCAACTTCTGCCCTGTAGTCAATTTGTCTGTATCTTTTACCAGTACCGCCACTGCCGCCACAGACCTCAGACAGGCGGGCCAACCACCAGCGACGGGGTCCAATTTGTTGGAGAGGTATGCTACCGGTCTTTTCCATGGCCCTAAAGGCTGCATCAGCACCCCTCGGGCCACTCCTCTCTTCTCATCTACTTATAGGACAAAGGGCTTTGTTACATCTGGTAGAGCCAGGGCCGGGGCTGATAATAATGCCTTTTTAATGTTGTAAAAGGCCCGCTGTTGGCTGGCACCCCACTCGAAGTGAGTGCTTTTCTTGGTCAAAGGGTAGAGAGGGGCTGCCAGAGTAGCAAACACCGGTATCCATAAGCGACAGAACCCCGCAGTTCCTAAGAATTCTCTCACATGGCGGGGCGAGTGGGGAACTGGAATCTGAGTCACAGTATGCTTCCTGGCTTCTGTTAACCATCTCTGCCCTCCTTTTAGGGTGTAACCCAGGTACATTACCTCTTTCTGGCAGATCTGGGCCTTCTTGGCGGAGGCTCGATATCCTAAGCGGGCTAGTTCTTCCAGCAACAGTTCTGTGCCCCGATGGCACTCTTCCTTTGTCGTTCCAGCTAGTAGTAAGTCATCTACATATTGTAGGAGAGTTACCTGAGGGTGGCTGGCGCGAAAGTGAGCTAGGTCTTGGTGGAGGGCTTCATCAAAGATGGTTGGGGAGTTCTTGAACTCCTGTGGAAGTTGGGTCCATGTCAGTTGCCCCGTCGTTCCAGAGTCCGGGTCTCTCCATTCAAATGCAAAGATGTTCTGGCTAGAGGAGTGCAGTCGGAGGCAGAAGGAGGCATCCTTCAAATCCAGGACAGTGTACCAGATATGGTCCGGAGGGAGAGAGCTTAACAGATTATAAGGGTTAGGCACGGTGGGGTGGATGTATTGCGCCCGCTTGTTTACTTCTCTCAAGTCCTGCACAGGGCGATAATCCCTTGTGCTGTTTTTCTTGACGGGTAATAAGGGGGTGTTCCATGGTGACTGGCACTTTACTAGTATGCCTAGCTGTAGGAGATGCTGAATGTGAGGCCTAATCCCTTCCCGAGCTTCTCTAGTCATAGGATACTGGCACACTGCCACAGGAGTGGAAGTAGCTTTGAGTTCTATGACTATAGGCGGCCTTTCTGCGGCCAGTCCCATTCCAGCAGTTTCGGCCCATGCCCCGGGATATTTTTCTAGCCAGTCATGTATGAGACTATTCCCTTTCTCCCACTGCTTTTCAAAGAGTCTATGTTCATCCTCCAAACGCATGGTCAGGGCTGTTACTCTCTTATTCTGGGTTACCTCTGGGCGATCAGGAGTGAAAGTGATTTGGGCTTCCATTTTGGTGAGTAAATCTCTCCCGAGGTGGGGCACAGGGCACTCAGGGATAATTAAGAACGAGTGGGTTACCCGTCCCACTCCCAGATCTACTGATCTTTGGGTAGTCCATGAGTACTGCTGATGCCCTGTGGCCCCACCAACCCAAGATTTTTTCTTGGAGATGGGTCCCGATGGTTCGAGTAGGACTGAGTGTTGAGCTCCGGTGTCTACTAGGAACTCAACTGGCTTCCCCTCCACCTTAAGTATTACCCTAGGCATGGGGAGGGGTTCCGAGCCCCGTCCCCGCTAATCTTCTTCTTCTTCTAAGGCCAGTACTTTCTTGGAGAGTTCTTTCTTCCTTTTTTTAGGACATTCCCTGGCCCAGTGCCCCTTCTCCTTACAGTAGGCATATTGATCCTTATCTAACGGGACGCGGTTGCCCAGGCTACCTGACTTCTTAGTTCTACCTTGGGTCTGTTCCTGGCTTTTCTCCCCTACTACTGCGGCCAAAATCCATGTTAAGTTTTTCTCCTGTCTTCAGTCTCTCTTATTTTCCCTTTCCTCTCTCTGCTCTTTTTCTTCCTCCGTTTCTCTTTTATGGTATACTTTCTCAGCTTCCTTAACCAAATCCTGCAAGGTATAGTCCTACAGTCCTTCAATCCTCTGCAGCTTTCTTTTAATGTCTACAGCTGACTGCCCTATGAAAGTCATAGCCACGGAAGCCCTCTGTCCTTCAGAGGCAGGGTCAAATGGGGTTTAGAGCCTAAAAGCTTCCATTAGACGCTCAAGAAACACTGAGGGGGGTTCTGTGGCCCCCTGTATTATTTCTCTTACCTTAGCCAAATTAGTGGGGCATCTTGCCGCCCCATGGAGGCCAGCCACTAGAGCGTGGCGATAGACTGTCAGTCGCTCCCTACCTTCTGCCATGTTGAAGTCCCAGTCAGGTCTGGAGAGGGGAAAGGCAGGCTCGATGATGTTGTGGAGCTGGGTAGGATGCCCGTCCGCCCTGAGCACATTCTTCCTAGCTTCTAGTAAAATCCTCTCCCTCTCTTCAGTAGTGAAGAGAGTCTGTATGAGCTGCTGGCAGTCATCTCATGTGGGCTGATGAGAGAACATCAGGTACTCTACCAGCCCAGTCAGGCTTTGGGGGTCTTCTGAAAAAGGGGGGGTGATTAGTTTTCCAGTTATACAGGTCTGCGGAAGAAAATGGCCAGTACTGGAGGGGCTGGAGAGGAGGTGGCCACTGGCGGGGGGCCGTATGCCCTCAGGGGCAGGGCAACAGTAGTGTCGGGAGACATTCCTCCCCGGCAGTGACTCCTGGTACCTTGTGCGGGCCCCAGTGAAGGTTCCCCCGGGGGTGCAGAGGGGGCAATCGCCGGATCCGGCGATGCTGGTCCTCCCTGCCCCCCAACAGGAGCCAAGGTGGGAGGGTATGGGGAAGGAGGGGGTGGAGGGTTGTGGAGAAGATGATCACCCTGAATTTCTGGGTAGATCTTCTTAGGGGGGGTCCGAGCTGTCGCACCCTTTTCTGGAACCAGAAGATTGGACAGCAAGCACCCAAGGATTAGACCGGGGCCTGGATGTGTCAGTCCACAACCCAACCCAGGGGGGCGGATTCTGCACCAGGTCCTGCCAGACTATGATGTAAGGTTGTTGATCCGGATGGCCTCCCGGTCTTCTCTGAAAAACAATCTCTTTCATAGCAAAAATAAGAGATAAGTCACAGGTTTCTCCTGAGGGCCAGCTGACAATAAAAGTGGGCCACTCCGAGGAGCAGAAAGTCTGCCATGGGCCTTTTTTAACCTCTACTGACAGGTCATGACCTCTTCTCTTCATTTCAGTCCAATGATCTAGAGTCAAACTCAGAGGGGTTGTCACAGTCTGTCCCATCATCAGTAGATATGTCAGAAACACAAATAACAGGAATAACAGAAATATTACAGATACAAGGACCTACCTAGCACACTTGGTCCCTCACAAGCCTACAACAGAATCAGATGGGCGCATTTCCCGTAATTTTTGATCGAACAACCGGACTCGATCAGCGCCCTTACAGCAGGAGACAACCAGGGGTCCCTGGTTCTCCTCAATTCCTGTGGCGTCCCTCAGGATTTCCGCCTCTGGTCCTCCGGGCACGTCTACCGACCACTGTCCGGCCACTCTCACGAGGTGCCAAACGGCTGCGAAATCAAAAGCGCGCACACAGAGTCAAACAAAAGACTGAAAACACAGACCAGACAGTTGTCGGGGTACCCCTTTCTTACCTCCAAGGTCGACTCTGCAGGTGAGGGGTGGTCGTCAAATCCCGGACGAGTCCCCAAATGTAAGACTTGGGACAGGACCCCCCACTCTGTCCTGAATGACGACGACCCCAATCAACCGCAAGAGACGGCACTTGATGCAATCAGCAAGAGGATTTTATTCCAGCAGGCTGGGGCTTAACTCGTAACTCTCTCAGGAGCAGAGGAGTCAAGCCCCAAACAGCAGGTTTTACAAGCTTATAAAGGCAAAAACCACAAGGGAGGGAGGGGTAGCATACATAGCAGGGGCTTTCCAGATAAGAAGAACTCCAGTTCATTACTCATCTGTCTTAAGACAAGATCAGCAGTTAAACATTTGCTTAGCTCTTTTCTCAGAACCGGTTACCGGTTATCTGCTTCAGCTCGGGGCTATTTCCTGGAACAGTTACAAAGGTCACATTCTTATGGTAGGGGGCGAGAGGTGCTGCTACATGTCTGGTCCCCACCCCACCCCCCTTTTTGGATTTGGTAGTACTTTCCTTCAGAACAATGAAGCATGAAAAATCAGGTCAGAGGATTGGAAACATCTGGAAAACATCTGTAGTCAACCTCTACTGAGCAAAATATCCACAGCATTCACATTCACAATGCCTTGTGAATTCAGCTGCAATTACCTCCCCACCAACTATTAAATTCAGCAACCCAGTGTATCTTACCCTGGCCTTCTTCCTTTCATTTTTTGACCTGACAAACTGTCTCCCTACTTTCCTCTCCGGAGCATCTTCTCTTCACTCAGTACTTGCTCTCATCTGTCTTTCTCACATCTTCCCCCATTTTCTTCCCTCCAATAGCAAATAAATGAGCACTTTTATATTCTAATCTTGCCCTATAGAGATTCTTTTCCCATCCCACATGCAGGACCAACTGAGCATTTTTCCACACTTCTCACTAATGCAAAGGCCAAGGGAAAACCTTCCCCTTAATTCTCTGACACAAATGTCATATTCGAAAGAGAGAGGCAAACAAATTCACTAATGTACTCCCTGTATGAGGAAATCACAGAGATTAGGCCAACTTCACCTTGGGGTACAGAAGCTTAAAGACTTTTTCATAAAAGGTGAGATGGGGATATAGACCATTCTCATGAAAGCCAAAAATGATTAGAAAATGAATGCACCATAGGGAAGTGAACTGTCTTGTAAATTATTCTTTTAAGAATCTGACTGAACTAGACAGGCAGAAATTTTGTTGAAGAAAAAAATCATCCTCCAAGAATGACTGGATTTTACATTTGCACTAGTTAAGGTAGGAACAGGAAAGTAATAGAAGGCGACCGCTTTTGCTTTCTTAAGAAGTTATGTTTTTTGCATAACAACATTTTAGAGAATCCATCACTACTCTTGCAATACTGAGTTAAAAAGACCTTGATGTTCAGGCCTATTTCAGAAAATCTTTTCCATTTTTAAAAATAGCACAGCTAAGCTACCATTTTTGAAAGAATAATTTGCTATGCCACATCAACTTAGCAGGGAACAATATTTAGGCTTAAGCAGTCACAAACCGCTAATTCTTCTTGGAGAACAAAGCCAGGAACGATTCACCTGGATAGTCCAAATAAGGTGACTAAATAACCGTACCCAATCAGTTCTTGAATTTGGTTTGGTTGCTCATGCAGCTTGCTTTCCTTCAAACACCCTTCACCGCCAACCTGGAGCCTCCGAATTACAACTCACGGCTGAGGGTCTTCGAATTCATGAATTGCCCTTTGTTCAAAAAAATTAAACTCTTCAACCTTTTAATGTTACCTGAGTTTATTCTATCAGAAGAATGGAGGAACTTAGGTCCTCACAGGCCACGATCCTGCCCTTCACCTAGCCCCGTATACCCAGTTGGAATTGTTCCCTACAGATCCTTCCATTGCTACGACATTGAAGGGACGTGGTCCTGCAGGCAAACAGCTACTCAGAGATTGCTCTGGCACATGGTCAAAGTAAACACTCTAAGAAGGAGCAGGACGCCCGTGGTCCCAGCTGCCTGCCCAACAGCAATCTTAGCCAAGACAGTTATGAAGGCCAGGGATGCCAGTGGCACACTACTGTTTTAAGATTTCAAAGCTAAAGTGACATGGCCCCTGGTACAGTCACAGCCATTTTTGTCTTCAACCAGACAGCTTCCACTCTCAGGACACCTCATCCAATAAACTCACCATTTCTCTGTTTCCAAGGTGTCCTACAGATCTCCCAGGACCTGCAGGTCACAAGGTGAGAGAAGCTGCAGCAAAGACACCTGGGTCCTCCTGGAGATGCTACAGGGAAGAGGAGACCACAGCTTGGTGCCTAGAGCAAGAGAACAATCCTGTACCAGATCCCGGATCCACCTCCACTTTCAGGCTGTACCTCTGATTGGATCATTCTTAATGCAGCTTCCCTGACTGGATAGGACCTAAGGCCCCACCCCTCTGGCCTTGAGTGACAGAAGATAAGATTAGACATGAAGCTGAATGAGACCAGAAGGCCAAGGGTTTCTTGTCTGGAGTGTATTGTAATTTCCTTTATTTTCTTTTGTTTTTTTAGGACAAGAACCATGATATTATTCATCTAGATATTCCAGGGCCATCTACTTACCACAGACTAGCTGTTAAACAAATAACAACTGAATGCCTGAAAATATGTTTACTGAGAATTTAGTTTGGTTTTGGGAGCCTAATATTAAGTAAGAGCTATCAAGACATTTTCTTTTGTCCTTTTTCCTTTTCTTTTTTCTCTATTTCTTTTTTCTTTTCTTTTTTTTTTTTTAGGCATTTCACTATGAGGCCCTTGGTAGAGTGTCACAGAGTCATACCTCACAGCAACCTTAAACTCTTGGGTTCAAGTGATTCTCTTGCCTCAGCCTCCCAAGTAGTTGAGACTACAGGTTCCTGCCACAAACGCCTGGCTCTTTTTAGAGAGGAGGTCTTGCTCTGGCTCAGGCTGATCTCCAACCTGTGAGCTCAGGCAATACACCTGCCTTAGCCTTCCAAGTGCTAGGAGTACAGGTGAGCCACTGAGCACTATATCATTGATTTGAAAACTGTTCAGTAGCTCATTGGTGAGCGGTAAAACTTTTCATGTTTGTTTTTATTTTTTTATGAAAACTTTTATATATCATGAATTATTTTTTAAAGATGTTCAGAGCACAGTAGGTATGCATATCAATGTTTAAACCTCTTTAAAGTGATTATAACTGTATAACTTTGTTATAACAAATGTTTTGTTAATCTAATAAATGCACAGGGGCTTATTTCTAAATTGTGTGAGGTACAGCCTTAAAAAAAAAAAGATTTGAGACTCATCCATGCATGATACAATTTAACAAGAATTTGCCAATGAACACCGATGTATGTCAAAATTATCCAAAGTGAATGAAGTCATGTTATGCAGCAATTCCTCATTATGCCTGAAATAGTAAGACCATGTAGCTTGTACTGAATATGTTGTACGTTCTATCTGGATTTGAAATTGTGAAGTGGTTGGACATGATGAATTTGCAAAATCTAGGTTTGAAAAATTTTCAAGTTTGTTTAATTAATTCCTGTATTTTTTTTAAACTATGAGTTTTTATTTATTTTTACTACTTTGGATTACCATTTTTTAATTTTTATTACATAACGTTCTATTAAAATGGACAAATTTTGAGTAAAGAAACAAAAATTAGAAGATGACACTAGTGTGTTAAATAATGTTTCATCCAGTACATGAGTAGCTCAGTGAGTAGGGTGCCAGCCATATACACCAAAGAAAGCAGGTTCCAGCCTGGCCTGGGCCTGCTAAACAATGACAACTGCAACCACAAAAACAAAGTAGCTGGCTGTTGTGGTGGGCACCCGTAGTCTCAGCTAGTTGGGAGGCTGAGGCAAGAGAATTGCTTAAGCCCAAGGTTTAGAGGTTGATGTGAGCTGTGAAGGCACCACACTCTACCGAGGGTGATATACTCAAACTCTGGTTCAAAAGGAAAAAAAAAAAAGAAATCATGCTGAAATCATCTTGTTATTCTCATTGAGTTTACATGAACTCTCAGGCAAGGTGTATTAAATGCTTATTGATAATATGTATTCCCACTATACTGTTAATATTGTTCACTAACAAAAAGGAAAAAAAAGTCCTCTATGTGGTTAATATTATTTGCCTAATTTTCAACTTCTAATTACTTTAATGCATCTTATTTTATTATAAGATGTTAAACCTAATATATGCATTGCCATTCGGTGACATTTGTGGTAGGTATTTTTTTTTAATATCTTTAGAAAAAGATGGTTTAATGTGCTGCAGAAATAGGTTTTCTACAAGACCCTTTGGTAATTTCTTTCTTACACATTTGTAATTAGGAACTTCTTCCTAATGTCTATTCCAAATTCATCCTACATAGCCAGTTAGCACAGAAAAAAAAAATGTGGTTGTAATGACACTCCCATGTGCTATGCTGAGCACTGCCTTTTGAATTCTTTTTCTTTTTATTGTTAAATCGTAGCTGTGTACATTAGTGCAATCAAGCGGTACAATGTGCTCATTTCATATACAATCTGAAATACTCTCATCAAACTGTTCAATGTAGCCTTCATGGCATTTTCTTAGTTACTGTATGTAAGCATTTGTATTCTGCATTTAGTAAGTTTCGCCTTACCCATTCTAAGATGCACCATACATGTGGCCCCACCCATTACCCTCGTGCCACCAAAACCTCCCGCCTCCCTTCTCCTTCCTTGGCCCTTTTCCCATAGTCTTGTGCTATAGTTGGGTTATAGCCTTCATGTGAAAGCTATAATTTAGCTTCATAGCAGAGCTGAGTACATAGGATACTTTTTCTTTCATTCCTGAGATACTTTGCTAAGAAGAATATGTTCCAGCTCCATCCATGTAAACATGAAAGAGGTAAAGTCTCCATCTTTCTTTAAGGCTGCATAATATTCCATGGTATACATGTACCACAATTTCCTAGTCCATTCATGGATCGATGGACACTTGGGCTTCTTCCATGACTTAGCGATTATGAATTGGGCTGCAGTAAACATTCTGGTACAGATGTCTTTGTTATATTGTGACTTTTGTTCTTTGGGGTATAAACCTAGTAAAGGAATTATAAGATCGAATGGCAGGTCTATTTTTAGGTCTCTAAGTATTCTCCAAACATCCTCCCAGAAGGAACGTATTAATGTGCATTCCCACCAGTGGTGTAGAAGTGTGCCTTTTTCTCCACATCCATGCCAACATCTCTGGTTTTGGGATTTTGTTATGTGGGCTACTCTTATTGGGGTTAGGTGGTATCTCAAAGTAGTTTTGATTTGCATTTCTCTGATGATAAGGACGATGAGCTTTTTTTCATGTGTTTAGAGATTGTGTGTCTGTCTTCTTTAGAGAAGTTTCTCTTCAAGACCCTTTCCCACCCTGAGATGGGATCACGTGTTCTTTTCTTGCTAATACGTTTGAGTTATCTGTGGATTCTGGTTATTAGACCTTTATCGAAGGTATAACCTGCAAATATTTTCACCCATTCTGAGGGCTGTCTACTTGCTTTACTTACTATGCTCTTGGCTGTGCAGAAGCTTTTTCGTTTGATCAGGTCCCAGTAGTGTATTTTTGACACTGCTTCAATTGCCTGGGGAGTCCTCCTCATAAAATATTCATGTGGTAGGTATTTTTTTGAGATTGACTCACACTCTGTCACCCTGGCTAGAGTGACATGGCATCACAGCTCATCCTCAAACAGTTGAGGAAGAGCAATCCTCTTCCCTTAGCTTCCTGAGAACATGGGACTAGAGGTATGCACCACCACCCTTGGGTAATTTTTATTTTTGAGAAAATCTCACTATATCTCCCTCAGTACACTGCTGTGCTGTCACAGCAACATCCAACTCTCTTGAGCTTCAGCATTCTCTTTCTTCAGCCTCCAAAACAGCTAGAACTACAGGCACCCGCCACACCCCCTGGCTTTTTTTAGTTGCAGTTTGGCCGGGGCCGGGTTCAAACCCACTACCCTCGGTACATGGGACCATAGGCACCACCCAGGTATAACTTTTTTTCTTGAGAAAGAGTGTCTGTCACTCTGGGTACAGTGTCTTGGCATCATGGCAACCACAAACACCTGGGTACCAGATCCTCTTACATTATTCTTCTGAGTTGCTGACATTACACAAGTATGTGCCACAATGCCTGCCTAGTGTCTATTTTTGGAATAAATGGAGTCTCACTCTCACTCATTATTGTCTTAAACTCCTGATTTTCAGGCAATCCACTCATCAACCCAGAGTGCTAGTATTATAGGCTTGAACCACGTGGCCCAGCACTGTGTAGCAGGTTTCAAACTGCCTTGCTGGGGATGGGTTACCCTTATCCTTTGGGATAGTTTTTCTACCTCGAAATATCTGGAATCCATGGGGAGGAAATAATTTTTGCATTTCCCCCTGAATACCAGCATTTGAAGAGCTGATAAGTAAAATCTCCCAGAAATGAAAAGCGAGGCTGGTATAATATAAATTAAAGTTTCAATGGGGTAGCTGTTAACATGAAGGGTATAATATGAGAGGACTCTCAAACTGAAAGGCATTCATTTACACCCCTGAGGGGTTCTAGCCTCATACTTTCTGTTGGGAAAAAATCCTCAGGATCCTGAGAAAAGTACACCTATTTGGGGGACAGGGAGCAAAAAATATCAGGCCAGAAACCAAATGGCATGATTACAGCAGCCACCTTCCCAAATCCTATAAATTCTCAGGACACACTGAAAAGAGTATAACCATCCTGGGAAGACAGCTAGTGATAGAAAGCAAGTCAGACACCAAATGGCATGGTCACAGAAACCCCCTTCCCAACCAACTGAATTGCTTCAAGGCTGGTGTTCTTGGGAACAGGAGAATCTCCTACCCTGGTCTTGGCTGGCTCTAGAGATAAGGCCTCTGTGAAAGATGAACAGCTTATGTGGAAGGCAGTAATGCTAATCTCACTCTCAGACCCAGCATCATTCACTCTGCACCAATGACTTCCCTCACCTCTCATGACCCCCTCCCATATTCTAACTGCACTAATAAAAGTCTTGAAGCTGTGTGAGAGGGGATGACTTTGGGTCAGACTCCATTCTGCTCCATTAAAATAAAGCCTATCCTTAATCCCTGGACTGGTCTTCTCACTTTCTTCGGGACCCTGGCCGGATTCTATCCCTAAACCTGTGACCTCAGGCTGTGCACTAGGAGAAAATGTCCCAGGACAGGCATTTTTTGAACACTCCAGAAAGCATAGATGCTACCATCATCTAGAGTCATTCTCAGACAAGTGCCAAGCTCAGGACGGGGATAAAACAAGGAGTGAGGACACATCATCCTGTACAGTTACCAGTGGGGAATCTCAATGCAAAGACCTTCTGGGAAGGAGTGTGTCCCTAGGCAAGATAAAGGAGTAAAGCACAAAGATTTCTACCACCAAGTGTCACAGGCTATTGTCCGCTTTCTTCTTATGAAACATATTCAGAAATTCATAAAAACCAAAACTTTGGAAAACAACCACCCACTGTTATATAAAGAAATCACAAACAACAAAAATACTGCATCTGTTTGACATGGCAATAAAGAAAAATAACAATTGATAATTCAAATTAGATGAGAAATTGCTATTTGGAAAAATGAGAAAGGAACTAAAAATTTAGGATTTAATGTAAAACCTAGAAGAGTTAGGCTGAGGAAACAGAGAGGTAGATGTAGACTCAGCTTTCTGCACTTTTGGAAAATATGAGGAGAAAAGTATTCCCTTGCAGAATGTTAAAATATACAGGAGGCAATTAGGCAGACAGGGATGGAGAGCACTGCATTCCTATGGAAGAAAACCACTTTTCACCTTCAACTTATTCTTATTGTTGCAGCAAAAGAAGGTATACTAGAGAGAAAGAACTGCCCAAATCTCTGTTTAAAGGAGAAAGGGCCTCATTTCCGCTGGCAGATCCACAGTGGACTAAAGTCTCAAAATGGCCAAGCTCACTGACTGGCTCTGTTTTTCCCTTGTCCTTGGGTGCCTGTCTCATTTCTCAGTTTCCCTGGGCTTTTAGAGAAACAAAAGCAAGCATTAGTTTCATGGTCCCACAAAGTAAGTTTGAACACTTTCTTAAGAGTTGAGTAGCTAGTGACTTTGGGGCTTTTGTGAAAAGCCTTTTTTTTTTTTTTTGAGACAGTGTCTCACTTGGTCACCATAGGTCAAGTGCCATGGTATCTTATCTTCCAGCAACCTCGAATTCTTGGATTCAAGTGATTCTCTTGCCTCAGCCCACCAGGTAGCTGGGACTACAGGCACTCTCTCCCCCACAAAGCCTGGCTATTTTTTAGAAATGGGGTCTTTTTCTTGCCCAGTTTGGTCTCGAACTCATGAGCTCAGGTAATCCACCTGCGTAGGTCTTCCAAGTACTGGGATTACATGCAGCACTGGGCAAAGTCTTTTTTTCTTTTAGATTTTATTTTGTCTGGGTATCCTCTTCATTATAAATTACTAATTGTAAGAGGTTGGTCTTTACAGTGAAATAACAAAATTAGAGGAGAGGAGGAAAGGGGATTGATGTGGGGACTTGAGCACACAAACACAAAAAAGGGAACCTAATCACTTGTATCCGCATTTAAAAGAGGCTCATTCTGAGTCAAATTTGAGGACCAAGAACTGGAATCACACCCAAGAAATCTAAGGCAAATGAATGGGAGGTCGTTGGGTTACACATTTTAGGTTTTACACATTTTAGGGAGCCGAGGATTTCAGGTGAGGTCATGAATCAATACTTGAAAAACATATCATCTTGAGTTCACCACCAAAAGGAGAAACATCCTGAAAGGGGAACTTACAGGTTGTAGCTGAGTTTAAAGATACTTATGCTGACAATTGACTTAAACAGATAGGCTCTGTCTAAAAGACTAGGAGTCAGGGATAAGAAATGCCTCCCATACCTGGCAAGTTAATTGAAGACAAAAGTCCTGGCAGAGTCAATCGGTTTGTTGTGTACAGTGAGGACCTGGGGTCTGCAGAGCCATAGCCTAGGAGTCACAAAGGACTTGAAGGCAGGAAGCATGAGGAGGCAAATCTTTTCTCCTGCCTTCTGGCTAGCAACTCAGTTTTAGGAATCTTCTAGGCCAAATGGGGGTCACTGACTGGAGAGTCTTAAAAATTACTTCAGTTCACAATAAAAAATAAAACAGCTGAATGAATATTTCTATTGTTTCAATTTTTTCTTTTCTTTTCTTTTTTTTTTTTTTTTGAGAAAGAGTATCGCTCTGCTGCCCCAGGATAAAGTGCTGGGTACCCAAGCGCACAGCAACCTCAAACTCGTGGGCACATGAGATTTTATCACCTCAGTCTCCTAAGCAGCTGCAACTACAATGTCCACCACAAGGCCCAACTTGTATTTTTATTTTTAGAGACAGGTTGTCACTCTTTCTCAGGATTGTCTGGAACTACTGAGCTCAAGCAATCAACTTGCTTAAGAGCGCTAGGATAGCAGGAGTTAACCACGACACAGGGAAAGATTCAATATGTGAAACCATCATTATCAATTCTCAAAATATATTTTAACTCAAAGATTCTCATTAATATTTTTGGAAATTTCTCAGTCTAAGCCTGGCACTGTGGCTCACTCCTAGAGTCCTAGAACTCTAGTAGGTCAAGGTGGGCAGTTCCCTTGAGCACAGTTGTTCAAGACAAACCAGAGCAAGAACAAGACCCAGTCTCTAATAAAACCAGAACCAGGCTGGGTACCTGTGGCTGAAGCGACTAAGGCACCAGCCACAGACACCTGAGCTGTGGAGTTCAATTCCAGCCCAGGCCCACCAAACAACAATAATAGCTGAATCCAAAAATAGGTGGGAGTTGTGGTGCACGCCTGTAGTCCCAGCTACTTGGGAGGTGGAGGCAGGAGAATCGCTTGAGCCCAGGATTTGGAGGTTGCTGTGAGTTGTAATGACCTAGCACTCTACCCAGGGCAACAGCTTGAGGCTCTGTTTAAAAAAAAATAAAATAAGTTGAGAAATTGGGCTCAGCGCTTGTGCCTCAGCAGCTAGGGCGCCTGCCATATACACCAGAGCTGGCGGGTTCGGATCTATCACCGGTCTGCCAAACAACAATGACAACTACAAACAAAAAATAGCCCAGGGATGTGGCAAGCACCTGTAGACCCAGCTACTTGGGAGGCTGAGGCAATAAAATTGATTAAGCCCAAGAGATTGAGGTTGCTGTGAGCGATGATGCCATCACACTCTACCGAGGGCAAAAGCTTAAGACTCTGTCTCAAAAAAAATAAAATGAAATAAAATAAAGTTGAGAAATTAGAGCATATACAAATTAAACTATTTATCACAATTCATGTAAAGAAAGTGTTGAAGTTAAATAACATAAGCTTTTTCTTATATTTGGGAGAGATTCTTAAATGTTCTGATAAAATTACTGACTATACTTTCTGAGGAATCTTATTTGAAACCTTCATCGAATTAAAACTATAAAGCAGAAGACATATGCCATCTATTTGAAGTGTCCTGAGATTCCTGACCCAAATACTAGTATTAACTGCTCACTCTCACACTTTGAACAGGATGCTAAGGCAGTGGTTCTCAAGCTGTGGGTCGAGACCCCTTTTTAACATTGAAAATACATCTTGGCATTAGGAAGGTTGAGAACCACTGTGCTGAAAACAAAAAAAGTTGTTTTGAGGCAGTTTCATTCTGTTGCCCAGGTAAAAGTGCCATAGCATCAACCTAACTCACAACAACCTCAAACCCCTAGGTTGAAGTAATCCTTCTGTCTCAGCCCCCAAGCAGCTGGGACTACAGGCAACCACCACACAGCCTAGCTATTGTTTTTTATTTTTAGTGGTGAAAGGATCTCATTCTTGTTCAGGCTTGTCTTCTACTCCTGAACTCAAATGATCATCCCACCTCATCCTCTGAGAGTGCTAGAACTGTAGAAGTGAGCCATCATGCCTGATTAAGGGACAAAAAAAAATTTTTTTTGAGACAGACGTTCAAGCTGTGGCCCTGGGTAGAGCGCTGTAGCATCAAAGTTTGTAGCAACCTCCAACTCCTGAGCTTAAGTGATTCTCTTGCCTCAGCCTCCCAAGTAGCTGGGACTACAGGCACCCACCACAATGCCTGGCTATTTTTTGTTTGTAGTTGCCATTGTTGTTTGGCAAGCCCAGACTGGATTCGAACCGCCAGCTCTGGTGTATGTGTCTGCCTTTTTAGCCACTTGAGCTACAGGCACCGAGCATAAAGAAAAAAACATTTTTTTTTTCAAGAGACAGAGTTTCAATTTATCACTCTCGGTAGAGTACTGGACGTCACAGCTCACAGCAACCTCCAATTCCTGGGCTTAAGTGATTCTCTTGCCTCAGCCTTCCAAGTAACTGGGACTACAGGCACCCACCAAAATGGCTATTTGAAAAAAATTTTTAAATGTTTCAGAGATCCTCAAAAATACACACATATTTTTATATTCTGAAAATCAATCAAACAACAGTCAGAATTTGCAGTCTTGGATAAGACATAGAGAGTACTTTCTAGTTCTTTCCTAGCACACTGTTAGGGCAAGGAAGGTGGATTGCTTGAGCTTAACAAGTAGAAGTCCAGGGCGGCGCCTGTGGCTCAAGGAGTAGGGCGCTGGTCCCATATGCCGGAGGTGGCGGGTTCAAACCCAACCCTGGCCAAAAAACCACAAAAAAAAAAAAAAAACAAGTAGAAGTCCAGTAGCAGCAATAGCAAGACTATGTCTCTTTTTTTTTTTTTTTTTTTGAGACAGAGTCTCACTTTTATGGCCCTCGGTAGAGTGCAATGGCCTCACACAGCTCACAGCAACCTCCAACTCCTGAAGCTTAAGTGATCCTCTTGCCTCAGCCTCCCGAGTAGCTGGGACTACAGGCGCCCACCACAATGCCCGGCTATTTTTGGTTGCAGTTTGGCCGGGGCCAGGTTTGAACCCGCTACCCTCGGTATATGGGGACGGCGCCTTACCGACTGAGCCACAGGCGCCGCCCAAGACTATGTCTCTTAAAAAGAAAAACTAGGCTCAGCGCCTGTGGCTCAAGTGGGTAAGGTACTGGCCACATAACCTGAGCTACAGGGTTCGAGCCCAGCCCAGGCCTGCCAAAGAACAATAACGGCTGCAACCAAAAAATATCTGGGCATTGTGACAGGTGCCTGCAGTCCCAGCTACTTGGGCGGTGGAGGCAGGAGAATCACTTGAGCCCAGGAGTTGGTGGTTGCTGTGAGCTGTGATGCCACCACACTCTAACCAGGGTGACAGTTTGAGGCTCTGTCTCAAGAAAAAGAAAAGAAAAGGGAACGGAGCCTGTGGCTCAGTGAGCAGGGCGCCAGCCCCATATACGGAAGGTGGCGGGTTCAAACCCAGCCCCGGCCAAACTGCAACAAAAAAATAGCCGGGCGTTGTGGCGGGTGCTTGTAGTCCCAGCTACTCGGGAAGCTGAGGCAAGAGAATCGCTTAAGCCCAGGAGTTGGAGGTTGCTGTGAGCTGTGTGATGCCATGGCACTCTACCGAGGGCAATAAAGTGAAACTCTGTCTCTACAAAAAAAAGGAAAAAAGAAAAACTAGCTGGTCACTGTGGCAGGCACCCGTAGTCCCAGCTACCTGGGAGGCTGAAGCAAGAGAATTCTTTGAGTCCAAAAGTTTGAGGTTGCTGTGAGCTATGACACCACGGAACTCTACCCAGATGTTTTCTCTACAGATAAGAGTGATGACTATGGAATCAAGTTTTCTGGGAGACGTCTCCAGACCCTCTGTGAACTCGAATGGCCAATCTTCAGTTTGGACTGACACCCATAAGTCTTCTTTGTCGCCTCCCTTTGTCATCAGGTCTGGCAGGTAGTGACAGGAATAACGGGTCACCCTGATCAGTTCCCTTGTATTGATTTTTGGACGGAACAAGTTAATACTCCCCCAACCTGACTCTGTACTTGCTCCCTCTACCTAAGGACCATGGTCCTTGTAACAAAGGCAAGTCTGAATATCCGATCTGTTCCAGCTCCAGAGGGAGCAGAGGACCCCTTACTGGGCCCTTCACCCTACCTCCCTTCCACCCAGGTCCCTCAGCACCGCCTACAACTTCTCCCCCCCCCACACACACTCAAGCAGGCTCCTCTTACCAGCAGAGGGCACCCTCTCCTGACTCCACCACATCTATACCTATAATTCTTCAGTTGCGTGAGGCTCCAGGAGGAAGGGGAGTTGGACTTGTTTATGTCCCCTTTACCATAAGTGATCTATATAACTAGAGACAACAAAACTCTCCATTTTCAGAGAAACCTCAGATCCTTATTTCCCTTCTAGAATCTGTCTTTTTCACCCATCATCTCACTTGGGATGATTGCCAGCAACTGTTGCAGACTCTTCACTTCAGAAGAGAGCAAGCACATCCTTACTGAGGCCCATAAGGCTATCCTGGGCCCCGGGAGGAATGCACTCCCCAACCAACAGGAAGCACCCGCACGTATTTTCCTTTCCAAACGCCCCGTCTGGGATCCAAATACTGACCAAGGTAAGCAGTTCCTTGATGCCCATCTCCAGGCTCTTTTAACTGACCTGAAAAGAGCAGCCCAGGAATCTACACCTAACTAAGGCCCTCAGAGTCCCCTGCAGCCTTTTTAGAGCTGCTGCTCAAGGCATATTTGACCTACACTCTGATAAATCTCGACCCACAAATAGAAAAGCAGTAAACATGGCTTTTGTCATGCAGTTGACCCCAAATATTAGGAAAAAGCTGCAAAAATTAGGAGGTTTTGAGGGAAAGAATAGGGAGGAACCCATAAGCATAGCACAGAAAGTTTACAATAACCAGAAAACCCCAGAGGAAAAAAGTGGCCAGGAAATTAGGACTAGTGACTGTTGTAGCCTTAGGAGCCGATCTCCAGGCCTGGGAACCCTGGGCCAAGAGAAAGACTGGCCAAAAACCATCTTTAGAAAACAATCAGTTGTGCCTACTGTAAGGAGCAAGGGCGTTGGAAAAATGAATGTCCCAAGAGGAGGGGGAAAAGGACAAAACCTGTCCTGTCCCTAGATGAAGACTGAAGAAGCCATGGCTCCTTACCTATGTGCCTCCAGGAGCCTACGGTAACTCTTAAAATTGGGGGCACTCCTGTGAACTTCCTTGTCGATATAGGGACAGATTACTCAGTTCTGATGAAACCACTTAGGTCTCTGTGAGCATTGGCCACTCAAGTGTAGGGGGCTAAGGTCAAACAGCCACATACCCATGGACAGCTGCTCGCACAGTAGACCTAGGAAATGGAATGGTCACCCACTCCTTCCTGGTAATACCTGACTACCCCCTCCGGGGAATAACCTTTTTGAAAAATTGAAAGCTACCATCTCCTTTGAAAGTACACCTGGACAACTGTCCTTCCAGGAAGGGCCAGCCCACCTCCTGGTAATATGCCCTGTTGTGTGAATGTCTCCCAATTGATGGATGGCACAGAGGAATGAGGAAGACCACTTAAACTCTTATGGCAAGTGGCAATCTTTATTTCTTCCACCAAAGCTTATATAGGCACAAACTTAATCAGTAAACACATGACTTAAACCTTGGCCCCAGGCCTTTTACTCCCTGGTACTTAGGGATCTACGGATAAACCAGATTAACTGACAACTATTTTTTGTTTTTGTTTTTATTGCAGTTTTGGGCTAGAACTTATTTTTTTTTTTTTTTGTGGTTTTTGGCCGGGGCTGGGTTTGACCGGCGCCCTACTCACTGAGCCACAGGCGCCGCCCTGGGTTAGAACTTATTAATAATGACTCCCCATAGAGGGGAACCACAGACAAGTGACTGTCGAATGCTCATCTAACCTAATACCAGGCTTCACTACTAAATCTCCTCTTCATGAAAGAGAAGGGAGTTTGTGTAACCTTCAGAGAAAAATGCTGTTTTTATACAAACCTGTCTGAAGTCATTAAAAAAACTCTATCTCTGGTTACTAAAAATTTTAAAAACAAGTATTACCACCAGGAAGACAAAAACTGATATCAATCTCTATTCTCCTGGTCCCCAGGACTCACAACTTCAGTGGGGCTAATCATCATCCTTATCATCCTCCTGGCGGTAGGACCCTGTATCTAAAATCAAACTACTGCACATGTTAAAAAGCGAAGAAGCGCTGTCAAACTGATGATAATTACAAACCAATATGACACTATACCTGCCAAAAAAAACCCCCAAAAAACAAAATAACAGTGGGGAGTATTAGGCTTAGTGGGCCTAGGCTGAGGTAGAAAAAAATACCAGTTAAATCCTGGCAAATTTCCAGACTACAAGCTTTCCAAAATGAAGTAAGACCAGGTCACTCCCAAGATAGGTGAGAAAGTACTAATTGATTTCTTGCCTCTAGTTCACTCCCGATTTCTTGCTTGGCTAACTCCCTGGGAAAGGACTGGGAAGTACCAACTGTCCCCAGATTCACTTTTAAACAATACCTGGTGGGAAAGTACTGAAAATAAAATGTATAGCTAACTAACCACAAAATTCTACTTCTGTACAATGCTTGCTTGCTACCCTACCTGGATGCACCTGGGCAGTCTGAGCACCAACAAGGATACAGACCAAGCCTTAAAAATCTGACCACTTAAGCACTCAGGCCTGCTCTCTGAAACCCCTTATTGAAACAGTCACTGGCCGGCTCGTCAATAAAGGACTCCTTTGCAAATTCAGCTTGTCTGGCTGTGTGGTCTCTGGGGAACTGTTGAACATAACATAATATTGGTCTTTCCTAAGCATTTGAAAATTATAACATCAATATAGACAATTTTAACACTAAATATTGTCTTCACACGCAACATATATACACGTGTCAATCACCTGCTTCATTCTGCATCTGGAAATCTGGGCAAGGTCTTAAATACTTCTATGAGAGAATTGAGTCAGGAATCCCATGGGAAGGAAACCATTGCATTTTTTCCCTTGTGTCTCATGTCTTTCATGAGCTGCTTCATAACACTGTAACAAGACTCAGTTTGTAGGTCCCCAGTGCAATCACCACCTTAGCCTTTCTTACTGAAGTCATGACGACTAGTAGAAAGGAAAATTGTCTTCAGTATACCTGCTTATAAAAGACCGATCCAGCAGGGCCACACACACTCTGAATCTGGACGTGTAAGGGAGGGGACTTTTCTCTTGAGCTTCAACATGAAATTGCACCTGTGGCTCAAAGGAATAGGGAGCCCGCCCCATATACCGCAGGTGGCGAGTTTTAAACCAAGCCCTGCCTTCTCCCCCCCAAAAAATGAAATTGGGAGGTAAAAACCCAGATATCTTCTGCCTCTGTATGCAATTCCCCACTGAACTGTCCCCTTTGCAACAAATCTCAGTCGGTAGGACGCCAGCCTCATATACTGAGGGTAGGAGGATCAAACCTGGCCCTGGTTGAACTGCAACAAAAAAATAGTCAGGCATTAGTGCGGGGCGCATGGTATTCCAGCTACTTGGGAGGCTGAGGCAAGAGAATCACCCAAGCCCAGGAGTTGGAAGTTGCTGTGAGCAGTGTGACACCATGGCACTCTACCGAGGGTGAAAAAGTGAGACTCTGTCTCTACAAAACAAACAAACAAACAAACCTGCTTTACAGAAAAAGGCCCAGATAAACACAATCGATCATATGAAGGAATCACTAAGACACTATGCTGATTCCAGTAAGAACCACATCCAAAGGAAGGTGCAGCCTAGGACTCTTCATATGGAGGTTGAAAGGAGGGTGAGAGTCAGGGATCCTGAGTGTGTGTGTCTTTGGTAGTCTTTTGTTCTGAGATTGAAAATAGGAAATGGCTTACAGGCATCAAGGAGCTTTGAGGAATGCAGGAGTGATCCCCTGGACGAGAACCTTTCCTGTTTACCTTGAAAGAACTGAACTGATTCAGTTGAGAACAAACCCACAAACATCCCCCAGAGATAGACTATGAGCTCTGGGCTTCATGACAAAGGAGTCTTCTAATCTTACTTTTTTGTTTTTCTTTTGAGACAGAGTCTCAAAAAGTCTCACACCCTTGGTAGAGTACCATGGCATCACAGCTCCCAGCAACCTCAAACACTGAAGTGATTCACTTGCGTCAGTCTCCCATGTAGCTGGGACAACAGGTGCCGTCCACAATGCTCAGCTACTTTTGGGTTGTAGTTGTCATTGTTCTTTGTCAGGCCTGGGCTGGGTTCAAAACCACCAGCTCCTGTGTAGGTGGCTGCCACCATAGCCGCTGAGCTATAGGCCCCGATCCTTCTTTATACTTTTAATATTGGTCACTAACAAAAAGAAAAAAAAAAATCCTCTACCTGGTTGATATTATTTGCCTAATTTTAAACTTCTGTTTATTTTGATGGATCTTATTTTATCATATGATGTTAAATCTAATATATGTATTGACCTTTGTGTGACATTTGTTGCATTTTTGTTTTTAGATAGACTCTCACTCTGTCACCCTGGCTAGAGTGCCATGGCATCATAGCTCAACCTCAAATAGTTGATGTAGAGCAATCCTCTTACCTCAGCCTCCTGAGGAGCTGGGACTACAGGTGTGCACCACCGACCTTGGGTAGTTTTTCTAATTTTTTTAGACTGAGTCTCACTATGTCATCCTCAGTAGAGTGTGGTGCCATCGCAGCTCACAGCCACCTCCAATTCTCTTTGGCTTCAGTGATTCTCCTGCCTCAGCCTCCCAAGTAGCTGGGATTACAGGCACCTTCCACAATGCCCGGCTATATTTTGTTTGGACCCATCATTGTTGTTTGGCGGGCCCAGGCTGGATTTGAACACACAAGATTAGGTGTATGTAGCTGGTGCCTTGGCCACTTGAACCACAGGTGCCGAGGTTTGTTTTTCTGTTTTTCACAGAGACAGGGTCTCACTTGTGCCCTGGGTGGTCTGGAACTCCTGAGCTCAAGAAATCCTCCTGCCATAGCCTCCCAAAGAACTTGGATTACAGGTGAGAGCAATCAGTCTGGTCAATTTTGCTGTATTTTATTGTCATTTTACACTGGGATCATGCAATATTTTATCATATAAATGTACTAAATTTCCCTATTATAGAGCATAAGAAAACATTAATGGTTTTGAGTCTTTTTTTTTTTTTTGTAGAGACAGAGTCTCACTGTACTGCCCTTGGGTAGAGTGCCATGGCGTCACACGGCTCACAGCAACCTCTAACTCTTGGGTTTATGCGATTCTCTTCCCTCAACCTCAAGGGCAGCTGGAACTCAGGCGCCCACCACAATGCCCGTCTACAGTCTTTTTAATTTTAGATAATTTTGCTTTTTATCCAATAAAATTCACTTTAACTGCATGTGTGAATCGCAGGTCAGATTTCTCTTTAATTTTTCATCCCAACCTTGAGTTTCCCAAACCCACAATTCTCATTGTAGTTGTAAGGTATCATTTTACTATTCCAGTAAATGAAAACAATTTAATGATGATAAACTAGAAATCAGTTTAAAACCAGAACATGTGTTCAAAGACAAGTGCCTACATGTGCACTAAAATTTTTATTATTTAGTATTTTGTTGGGACCTGAATTTTAACAGTAAGAATTGTTGACCTATAATAGACACTAGTCCTGAGAATTTATGAAATAGGCCTCAGAACTGATCTCAGACTGATATAAATACATGTCAGTTAACCATAGCTAGGAAAATGGTAAATAAAAGAACAATGGAGAATGACATAATTTATTCTTTAAAAAGTGTGTATTTATAAACTCACAGGAAATATACGAATAATAAACACTGTTAATAGTTTTCTTCTATGAATCATTGGAGGAAAGTAAAGATTTTCTCCTCATGTACGTCGATATAACTTGACATTTTTATTGTATCAGGACTCTGCTACATACCTCATCCTGAATAAAACTATGGTCACATTCAAAGTACTCCACTTGGAAAGCTATGTACTGAAGCCAGTGCCTAATCTACCCTTCAATGCAATTTCGTAAGTCTTTACTTTTCTCTGAATGTCCATCATAGCTGCTGTTATATTACTCTTGACATTCAGAATGTCAGTAAAACATCTTTTTAAAAAAATATTTCCTGTCCAGGTGGTGCCACGAGCTCAGTGGGTAGGGCTCTGGTCACATACACCAAGGTGGCAAGCTTGAAGCCAGCCCAGGTCAGCTCAAACAATGACAACTGCAACAACAAAAACAACAACAGAAAATAGCAGGGCATTGTGGCTGGCACCTAAAGTCCCAGCTACTTGGAAGCTGAGGCAACAGAATCGATTGAACCCAAAAGTTTGAGGTTGTTATGAGCTGTGATACCAGGCACTGTACCCAGGGCGACAGCTGGAGCCTGTGTCTCAAAAAAAAGAAAAAAATAATGTATCCATCTTATGCCTGTAATCCCAGGATTCTGGGAGGCTGAAGCAGGTGAATTGCCTGAATTCCTGGGTTCGAGACCAGCCTGAGCACCAGCAAGACCCTGTCTTGAAAAATAGCCAGGCATTGATGTGGTGTCCAGTAGTCCATAAGCTCATAAGCATAGCACAGAAAGTTTAGCTATTGGTAGGCTGAGGCAAGAGAATCGCTAGAGTACCCTAAGAGATTGAGGTTGCCTTGAGCTGTGAGGTCACTTTACTCTACAGAGGGTGACTTCGTAAGACACTATGTCACACACACAAAAAAAAAGACGAAGAAATTTTCAAAAGTTTGGTCATTGCTCTGAGTCAAACTCTGACATTCTCCCAAGAACACACAAAAACACACAATAATAAAAATAAACAAAACCCAGCAAGATACCAACACAAGTCAATGAGAACACAACTGTGAGACACTGATATACCAAGATTATGGAACCTTGCTGAGTGGTTTGTACAGTGTTGCCAATGTAAGCGCACAGTGGCAAGTTCACGAATGTAATTCTCAGAAATCAAATAAATTTCTTTATAAATAGAAAAAAAATTAAAAAATAAGAGAATCACATTTTGAAGACACACCCTCGCCAACATGGCGGCACCCAGTTGAGGCCGGTTCAATGTGTGTTCTAGCTGGGACTGGGGCTGTCCTCTAGCCACATAGTATTTAGTTGTTCAATGTTTGGGGATCTATTAGGAGAGGATTATTCCAGTGTGCCAAATAATCAGTATGGACAAGGGAAAAAAATTAAACACTAAAGTTTTGGAGCTGCCTGCCCCTAGAGAATTCACCAATTTAGGCAGAATCAGAAATCAGGGTGGATCCTGTCATCTCCATTCCCTTCTTTGGACACTTCATTTCACACCTGAATTCAGAGCAGCTTTATTTTCTCTTGATCCAGAAGAACTTGGTTTGTTCAAAGATAAGGATAATCCTGATGCAAAGGTTTGAGTCATTCCTTTGCAGTGACAGCGCTTATTTGCTCAGCTTCTGGTCCTGGACCAGGAAGCTGCATCCATATACGTCACTGATGGCTTCAGGGAGACCAGCAGTGATGAGAGGCAATGACCTCATCAATTGTCTGCAGCATGGAACCATCATTAAACAGATGGTTTGTAAATAACCCAAGAATGGCAATGAGAAGCAGGTGAATATGCCAGAGTCTTTTAGTCATAAGTTATATCATAAATTACAATTCCTGTAATTAAACCTGTGTGGTATACCACACAAGATTAAAGTGTTTATTACTAGAAATATTTTATTGCATCTTTATTCTTACTGTACACCAAAGTCATAAAGTGTATAGTCTGGAGTTCTCCTTGTGAACTGAACAAAACAAATATCTTGAAACTTAATCCTTGATTCAGTACTTTAATACTTGGAAAATGGATTTGGAGAATTTTACAAAAAGAAGACAAATATTCTTACTGTACACCTAAGTCATTAAGTGTATAGTCTGGAGTTCTCCTTGTGAACTGAAGGAAACAAATATCTTGAAACTTAATCCTTGATTCAGTACTTTAATACTTGGAAAATGGATTTGGAGAATTTTACAAATAGAAGAAGGAAAGAACCCAATGTCTTCATAGTTGGAATATTATCATGAAGGTTAATTAGAGAACTAATAAAAATAAAAAATATTGAGGAATCTTCAAATTAACACAGATATATAATTAAATTTTATTTTATTTTTTGTATTTTCCATCATTGCTTTAATGTAAATATTGCCCAGTAAAGATGACATCACTTTAAAAAGCTTATTTTCAACATATGTTTTATATCACATCACACAATTTTAGAGTATAGGGTTCAAAACTGATTTTTTACTGTTATTCCAAAATACTCAGCAGATAATCTTGTTCAGGGTAAAACTCTAGTAAATATTTGCTGAATGAATGAGTCAGTCTTCTGTGAGTTACATTTTTTTTTTTTTTTTAGAGACAGAGTCTCACTTTTTGGCCCTCGGTAGAGGGCCATGGCATCACAGCAACCTCCAACACCTGGGCCTAAGCGATTCTCTTGCCTCAGCCTGGGACTACAGGCGCCTGCCACAACGCCCGGCTATTTTTTTTTTGTTGTTGTTGCAGTTTGGCCCGGGCCGGGCTTGAACCCGCCACCCTCGGCATATAGAGCCGGCGCCATACCGACTGATCCACAGGTGCCGCCCCCTGTGAGTTACTTTTATTTTCCCCTTTTACATATACATGTGTTTATTAGGTTTCCACCCTTTGCCTTTATAAAACGGAAAAGCCTTAAAATTCAACAATAACAATTTTCAAGACAAAGACCAAAAACAAATACCTCACAAAGAATGAATAAAGATAAATACATTCAGAAAAGAAATCAGATGATTGCTGCACCAAAATATCAAGAATAACAACAATGCCAAGAAAGGAACACTCACATTGTCAAATAGTATGTCCACTATAGAATGCTTTGACTCTGAGGTTCAGCATGGAGTCATCAGTTAACCTATAGATATAATTAAATTATAAATTAACCTATAACCCTATAATTAAATTTTAGGTTTAGTTTATTACTTTCATTTAGAAAGGTCATTTATATGGGTATGCTTAGGTATATTCATTATATCTAAAACATACATATTATAAACCAAGTTAGTATAAACGTATTTTAAATAGTATCACCTACAGTTTTTTCTAACGACTACCCATTTACCCTAACCAGATATTAGAAATCAGAATTAGATGTTAGAAATTTTCTCATGTAAATATAATAATCTCTGCTTGCCACACAAATCTTATACAGACAGTGGTTTCAGCACTGAACAGTAAACCTTTAGTAAAAATTGTCTATTCTGGCAACAGTTAAAGTTTCTGTGTTTGATCATATTAGTAGAAAATTAAATGATATTTTCTGAATGTGTTAATTGATGTTTTGGAATTATGTATTTCTACTTTTTTTTTTATTTTCCAAGAAAGCATTGGGAACAAAAAATACTTTTTGGCCCCATAGGCTGTGCAAATAGAAGTTTTAGTCAGCTCAGTTTGGAAATACATAGTAATTAAGATGTCGTGTCTGTCTTTGAGGTACTGTATGACTAACTTAGCTATAATATAATAATTCACAATATAATTTTAAAAACAGTGTCTATAAGGCACATTATAAATTAAAGACATTAACTTTAAGCAAAAAAAGATTGAAAAGTGTTGTTACCATTTGCTATTTGGGTAACAGATAGATTGACGTTCATCTGTATTTGTAGCATGTTATTCCAAAGCACCAAATTGTGAAAGCAGTATCTTATAAATTTGACAATCAAAGGGGCTATGTCTACTAATGCTTCCTGTTTCAGAGGGTGTGAATATTTTTGGTATTAAGTGAATCTCTACTGAGGTGGTCCTGAGGTTTCCAAGGGGGAAGCTCTTCCCAGATAGAGAACTTTACCTGGATGTTGATTTCTTCTGGCCATTTGTCCTCATTTTCCAGACACTAGAGTAACACTTATCAGGTGTATTCATGGAGTACCTTCATGGGAAGGCTATTGTTTTCTAGAGAGTCAGTAATCCTGAGTATTTAATTTAGACAATAATTCTCTCCCCAACAATAGATAAGGAAATCAGGCATTCAAAGGAGCTGATGAGTCAACTCTTTTTCTCCAATCTAGCATGTAAGAGGTTGAAGAAAGAATTTGTGTTCCAGCTGTCCTGTCACTCCTGCTACAGAACCAGATTGTTTAGTCAGACTGCACAGTGAAGTATTAAGCAATGCATATGTAGCCCCAGTATTTATTAGAAAGCCTTGGCCCACAGCTTTCCATAGGTAAAGAGAGGGTAGACTATCCTTTGCGCTGGGCATCCCTAGAGATATTGTACCAAAGTGTTGGTTGCCCATAAAGGCATCATTGTCACGGACCAAGTATTACCTGTGGGCAATGTTGTGCCCATCTCAGGTTGCCAGAGTGGGCTGAGATCTGCATTCTCTCACTCAGAGTCCCAAGGTCAGATTCCAGTGGCAGGTGGCATCTGTTAACAAGCATGCACCCGCTTTCAACCCTTAATTCCCGAGTTTCAGACTTACCTCTGCCGGGGTACCTCTTTTAGCCTTTACCTCACCATGTCCTCTTGGTCACATGACCTCCCTGTCTTCCCCGAGTTTTACTACTGACCACAGTGAAAGAGTTGCCCATTGATTCACCCTGAGAGAAATCTGGGCTGTCTTCCTGGATCTTTTCAGGGTGTTTGTGAGGAGGTTTAACACAGACCATTTGCCTCCACTTAAGGGGTGGCTAACTAGAGCTTTAAGCCAAGAGCAGATGAAGGCCACAGGTTTATAAAAGAGACACCATTGATGCAGCAGGGGAAATATCCATTTGAAACACCTTACTTGATTGAGAAAGTCACAACACAAAAAGGGCAGCAAGGAGAGCAGGTAGTCCCCAGTTTGTACCACAACCAGAAATGGTCCAGTTTGGCCATTTCTTGTGAAAGAAAAAATATGTTGTTCAAGGGTGGCAGCAGTCACAGATACATAGTGTGTCATCTTATCTTAGCAACAAAAAGCCAGGATGTGTGTGGAGTGAATTAAAGACACAGAGGAAGGAGTGAATATGTCAGGCAGTAAGAAAAAGAGCCTTGTGTTTTAAAGGATAAAGTTGGCTCCTGATTTCCTTTGCTTCATTTTCAAAGGAGTAACTCATAACCTTGAGTAGTGATCTCAAAACCCATAACTAAGGAAATGCGGCTTCAGGCAGGCAGAAGAAAATACAGAGCAGCAGATTTTACACTATTGTGGCAGATTGATGCTGAATAATTGATGTTTGTCACTTTCAGCAAATACACAGCAATCTGATGAGATTTTAAACAAATTCTCAAAACAAAACTAACACTTACTTGGCGGTTCCCTTTTCAGTTAGGCCAACCTGTTCACATACAAAATTTTTCATAAATTTACCTTTACATATGTTATTACATAGACCATTTTTGACGTGCTGAAGCCCTATGTTTGTCAGAATATTTTCTTCTTGGGTCAGCACCTGTAGGTCAAGCGACTAAGGCAGCAGCCACATACATGGGAGCTGGGAGGTTTGAATCCAACCCGGGACCACCAAACAACAACTATAACCAAAAAAATTCTGGATGTTGTGGTGGGTCCCAGCTACTTCGGAGGCTGAGGCAAGAGAATCGCTCAAGCCCAAGAATTTGAGGTTGCTGTGAGCAGTGACGTCATAGCACTCTACACAGGGTGACAGCTTGAGACTGTCTCAAAAAAACAAAAAACAATATTTTCTTCTTAAATCATCACTTATTTTAGGAGAAATATTGTTATCAGGTGTTGTCCTACACAAAATCATTCTCTTTCCTTTTAGTGTCACTTGCCACCCATGTTTCTTCATATTCATGAGTTTCTTCTACATACTGGTTCCTTCTTGCTTTAAGTTTTTTTCCTATTTTGAATGGAAATGCGATTCCAGTTAAGTCTTTTCTATTTAAAGGCCTGGGAGGGTGGTTTTACAGGATTTAGGTCTCTAGCTTAAAGTTCAGACTTCATCAAACCATGGGGTAGACCAGCTGGAAAGCACTAAAAAAAATAAACAAGGCATCATCAACCAGGAAGCAGAGGGACTTTAGAGTACCCTGTAGGATTGTATTTTACCTTCCATTTTTAAGAAAGATATAAGAGAGGGAAACAGAGGCCCTGAATATTTGGGGAGAACAAGGGTGGCTCTAACGCTATGAACATCAGTTTGTTTATTGTGACAGAGACAGCTACCCAACAACCAGCCTATCCACCATCTGAAGTGGAACTTGTTCTGAAGCTGGAGCGTGTCCACCGAACTAAAAGAGTTCCAGAGTCAGGGCTGGTTCAGGTATTTCACAGGGTCTGGAAGGTAAGTGTGATCCTCCATCTCCAGGAGAGGGAAATGTCACTTCCAGGGCATCTCTCTGGCAGTGAGGGGATGGGCTCAGCAGAGGCTGCTTCCTGAGCCATTCCTGACTCCAGGAACCCATAGTCATGGTAGGGAAGGGCTCTGGCCTGGTAGCTTCTTGCCTGACCCTAGAGTAACTTTGTTCCTGACAACCTTCTTCCCTAGTGGTAGCAACCATTTCAAAAGATTCCTACTGCTCTTGGGCACTGATGGTGGCCTGGCTTTCTCTTGCTGTCTCTTCATCCCAATTCTCCGTATCAAGTTCTTAAAAATCTGCTTTAATGTTCTGCTTGTGGAGCCAGAGGGCCCTTTTTATGCTTTTGAATATTAGGCCCAACTGGGGGATGATGTGCATTGGGGAGATGGGAAAAAAAAAAAGGAAATGGAGCAGGGGTAGGTAAGGAGCTACATCACCTGGAAAGCAAAGAGAGTGAGAGCTGTAAGTATAATAAGTAATGTGCATCAGGCAGCGTGAATTCAGAATGTCTAATAATACATTACCTTGTCTTGATGAAAATGTATACTTTCCTCCAAGATTTTGGCACTAAAATGTCACATATGGGGAACAGATGTCAAGTGTCTGTTCTCTGGTTTTTGGTTCCATGTGACAAAACATAGTTGCTGGTACCAAGACAATGGAACAAATGAGCAGAACAAGTAGATAAAAGTGAGCAAAAGGTCAAAGTTTATTAAAGCACAGTACACTGCAGAGAAAGAATACATCTACCTTATCAAGTGGAGAACACCCTGGGTTAGTGACATTTTTCCCGTTCATGACAATTTTCCAAATCTACGTTAAGTGGTAGGGGGAGGAGGGTAATATATTTACTATTTTTAGTAGAAAGGGGGAAAAATTCCCGAATGGAGAGTCCTCCTATTTTTATCTCTGGAAAGCAATTTCCAGAAATTGTCATAGTATTTGTTGTTGTTGTTGTTGTTTTTTTTGTAGAGACAGAGTCTCACTTTATGGCCCTCGGTAGAGTGCTGTGGCCTCACACAGCTCACAGCAACCTCCAACTAATGGGCTTAAGCAATTCTCTTGCCTCAGCATCCCGAGTAGCTGGGACTACAGGAGCCCGCCACAACGCCTGGCTATTTTTTGGTTGCAGTTTGGCCGGGGACGGGTTTGAACCCGTCACCCTCGGTATATGGGGCCGGCGCCTTACCGACTGAGCCACAGGTGCCGCCCTGTCATAGTATTTGTAAACTGTGATAAAAGTGGTGAAAATTTTACTGTGTTTATGAAAATGTGTCCCTTGAGGCTACTGTTACCTTACTTGTATGGATGCTGCAAAAAAACCTTTTTGTGGCCTTAGCCATATCTCCACAGTGGGGCCTCTCTCTCTCTGAAAGTCAGTTTTGTAAAACAAACATCAGTTCAGTTTTTTAAAGCCTTCCTGAAATGCATTTCTTTCCTGGCAGCCCCCTCTTGTAACTTTGTTCCTACTTATTATGGACAAAGGATGCCCTGGAATCATCTGCCCTTATCTCTTTTTAGCCCTATTGAACAGGATAAACACGACTTTAAGACATCATTGACATTTGTAGAGTATTTCTTCCGTATGAATTATGATTAGAAAAGTATGAGAAGTAAAGACATTGTCATACTCTTCACATATGTAGAATATCTCTATGAATTCTGTTATGTACTGAAATGTGTGAATACTGGTTGTAAGATTCGACACTGTCTTCACAGTTGTTGGGGTTTTCTGTCATAAATTTCATAGAGAATGGTTTGAGCAGAAGTTAAACACTTGTCACATTCTTCACATTCACAGCCTTTCTATTCAATATGAACTCTACTGTGTACAGACAACTATGATTACTGGCATTAAGCTTCCACACACCTTCATATTGTGATTTTTTTCTCCGACATGATTTCTCTTATTTTTACTAAGGGCTAAGAATCAGTTAAATCTTTAGCCATTTATTCTTATTTGTAAGATTTCTCTCCAATATAAATTTTCTTATGTGTAGTAAGCTTTGAGCTCTGGTTAAGTGCATCGCCACACCACTCACAGTTGTAGGATTTCTCTCCAGTGTAAATTCTTAAAAGCTTAGTAAGTTATGAACACCAAGTAAGGTACTGCCATATTCTTCATATTTCTAGAGTGTCCATGCTATCACATGTTTTTTTAATATACAGCCTGTTTTGACCCAGAGTTAAAGTGGGTCAAACTATTCATATTTGTAATGTTTCTCTCCAGAATGAATTTTTTTATGTAAGGAAAGGTGTGAATACTGCTTAAAGGCTTTTCCACATTCTTCACATTTGTAGGGTTTCTCTCCGGAATGAATTCTTTTATGTACAGAAAGGGTTGAGGAATCTTTAAAGGCTTTGCCACATTCTTGACATTTGTAGGGTTTCTCTCCAGAATGAATTCTTTTATGTACAGAAAGGTTTGAGGAATCTTTAAAGGCTTTGCCACATTCTTGACATTTGTAGGGTTTCTCTCCAGAATGAATTCTTTGATGTACAGAAAGGGTTGAGTACCGGTTAAAGGCTTTTCCACATTCTTCACATTTGTAGGGTTTCTCTCCTGAATGAATTCTTTTATGTACAGAAAAGTGTGAGTACCGGTTAAAGGCTTTTCCACATTCTTGACATTTGTAGGGTTTCTCTCCAGAATGAATTCTTTTATGTACAGAAAGGTGTGAGTACTGGTTAAAGGCTTTGCCACATTCTTCACATTTGTAGGGTTTCTCTCCGGAATGAATTCTTTTATGTACAGAAAGGGTTGAGGAATCTTTAAAGGCTTTGCCACATTCTTGACATTTGTAGGGTTTCTCTCCAGAATGAATTCTTTTATGTACAGAAAGGTGTGAGTACTGGTTAAAGGCTTTGCCACATTCTTGACATTTGTAGGGTTTCTCTCCAGAATGAATTCTTTGATGTATAGAAAGGGTTGAGGAATGTTTAAAGGCTTTTCCACATTCTTCACATTTGTAGGGTTTCTCTCCAGAATGAATTCTTTTATGTACAGAAAGGGTTGAGTTTTGGTTAAAGGTTTTTCCACATTCTACACATTTGTAGGGTTTCTCTCCAGAATGAATTCTTTTATGTACAGAACGAGTTGAGAAATCATTAAAGGCTTTTCCACATTTTTCATGTTTGTAGGATTTTTCTCCAGAATCAATTGTTTGATGTACAAAAAGGATTGAGTAATTGTTGAAATCTTTGCCACATTCTTTACATGTGTAGGGTTTCTCTACATTAGAAATTGTCTTATAGTTAGAATATCTTGAGCAGTGGCTAAGACACTTGTCATCATTCTCACAATGGGAGGTTTTCTTTGCAGTATGATTTTCCCTGTGCTTAGACAGTCTTGAGCAAGATGTAAAGACTTTGCAGCATTCTTTACATTTGCACTGCTTTTCCACAAAATGGGTTATCTTACGTTTATCAAAGTTTGAACATAGATTTAAGGCTTTCCCATATTTTTTACACTCAAATGTTATTTCCCCGGTGTATATCATCTTATGTCTATTTACATTCGATAATTTTCTGAAAACTTTGAAACATTTACTCCATTGGTAGATTTTACCATGCATAGCTCTTAAACATTCATCTAGTCCATTGTAACATAGTTTCTGCTGCTTATACTCACACACCCTATCCCAGTCTTTTATTGATTTTAAATTTTCAGGTGTATCGTTTTCGTATCTTCTTAGGATTATCTCTGGTAATAACATATTCATGCCCAGAACTTGCGAATTGCTCTGGGTAGAATGATTAAATATGACTGAAAGAAAATTAAAAATACAAAGTTATGCCATTGAACTTCATCACAATTGAATAAATATACATTACAAATTTTGTCTGTAAATTTATGCCCAGCACAGTAATAAGATGGCATAGAATAGCTCAAATGCCATAATAATTTCTTAGATTCATATGAGTAAGAAATATATACTGCATTTTAGCGATTATAAAAACAAAATGAGAACTTTTAGCCCACCAGGTGAGCCCAAAGCAAAGAGTCATATACAGGCCGGGTGCAGTGGTTTATGTTTGTAAACCTAGCACTCTGAGAGAACGAGAGTGTGGATTGCTTCAACATAGGTATTTGAGAGCAGTCTGAGCCAAAGTGAAACCCTGTTTATGCCAAAAATAGAAAAAATTAGTGAGGCAAGTGGTAGACACCTGCAGGCCCAGCAACTCACGAAGCTGAGGCAAAAGTATCTCTTGAGCCCAGGAGGTTGAAGTTGCTGTTGACTATAATACCACAGCACTCTATCCGTGGTGAAAGACACTCTGTCTCAAAAACATATTACTATATAAAATCAAATAAGAAAAAAATTATCATGACAAATGGTGGAAAACATGGGAAGAAAAGTTTGTTCTATTTATAGACCACAGACATCCCCCATCTGAAAACAGCATTGTCCATATGAAAGTAAACTTTTTCCTCAAAAGAAAAATAGAGACCCACATTAAATCTACTAGCTTTTCAGTGCTTTTCTAAAGATAGGTTAAGTCTTCCAAGAGGGAGAGTGCTGAAGGGAATGGTGCAGTTATTGTTTTCTTTTTTGTTGTTGTTGGTTTTTTTTTTCAGATTTTGGCCAGGGCTGGGTTTGATCCCACCACCTCCAACATATGGGGCTAGCACCTTACTCTTTTGAGCCACAGGAGTTGCCCAAGAATGGTGCAGTTTTTATAAAATTGACCAGGGAAGCTGAAGCTTCTCCTGCTACAGCACCAGAGAGACTCCAAAACAATAGGACAGATTCAGGTCTAACAAGTGATTACAAGCTCTTCAGAGGAAACATGGAGAAAATGCTTCAGCTAGAAAATAGCCACACAATTCCACAGGCTAAACATTTTCAGAATGTATAGTGAACTGCCTAAAGTCTTTAGTATAAATTGTGTCAGAGTTCTGTAAGGTAAAGCCACATCATGGATTTTGTGAAAGGTGCCTTATGTGACTTGGTGCCCATAGCACAGTGGTGCCAGCCACAGACACGGAGGGTGTCGGGTTTGAACCCAGCCTGGGCCAGCTAAACACCAGTGACAACTAGAACAAAAAATAGCCAGGCACAAAATATGGCAACAGCCTAAATGCTCACTAACTCAATAATGGATTAACAAGCTGTGGTATATGGACACTATGAAATATTATTCAGCCATTAAAAGTGATGGAGACTTTACATCCTGTGTTCCACTTCCATCCATTAACCATCCATTAACCTGGATGGAAGTGGAACACATTATTCTTAGTAAAGCATTACAAGAATGGAGAAACATGAATTCTATGTACTCAATTTTGATATGAGGAGAATTAATGACAATTAATGACATGGTACATGTGGGGGAAGAGGAGAGCCTACAGAGAAAAAAGGAGGGAGGGGTAGGGAAAGAAGAGCAGAGAGAGAGAAGGAGCAAGGGGGTGGGGTCTTGATGAGTGCCACACTGTTTGGGGGCAAGACAAAATTGTAAGAGGGTCTTTACCTGACAAATGCAATCAGTTTAACCTGGTTTCTTGTACCTCAAAGAATCCCATACAATAAATTAAAAAAAAAAAAAATAGGGGGAGAGAGCAAGATGGCGACCAAGTAACAGCTTCCTTGCATCTGGGCACCGTGAGCCTGGATAGATAGGACTCCAGGCATGTCTGGGTGGTGGGATCTGCCCATAATCATCCCTGTAAGGATACAGGGAGTCAGCAAGAGACTCATGGACCCCAAGAGGAGGACTAAAACAGTGGAATAGCAGCAAGTGGTCGTGTGAGTTCAATGGGTCGAAACCCGCCTGCAACTGTCAGTAAAGTAGCAGCGAGACTGCAAACGGGAAAGTCTTTACCTGTGAACTGTTTTGGTGTCTTTGGACTTGGCACTCAGTTGAACTGCCTTGCTGAGAGCCTGAGAGGGATTACGGAGAACTTTGGCCATTGTCTAGGGCCCTGTTGCTGAGCAAGATAGAGCTAATAGGGTTTGGCTGTGAGCCAGAGGGAGCCATTGTGAGTGACCTGCCCCAGCAAGTTCTGCCCTCATGGTCACAGAGCAAGAATCGGGTGGGAGCTGGCAACCTAGTGACTGAGTAGCCTAAGGGCAGGGTCTAAGCTGCCTTACAGTCCTAACCCTCAGGGGCAGAGTGAGACCCGTTTTGGCACACTGGGTAAGTGGATAGCCACTATAGCAGTGCGTCCAGCGACAAGCACTTTCCTGTGAATCTTCTGCTCAGCAAGTTTACAACTTCAAAGCGCCTTTTAAGAGGGCTGAAGAGAGATTTAGTGTATCTACCCATTGGGGTTTGAGAAATAAACAGCCTCCAGTTGTATCAGCACTGTGATTAACATCTCATAACGCAGAAGACCACGTGTTGCCCAGACAAAATTCAACAACATATATATACAGCTCTGGTTTTGGTTGTGTGTTTCTTTGTTTTTTTTTGGTTGTTTTTTGTTTATTTTGATGTTGTTTTGCTTTTTATTTATTAATTTATTTATTTTTATTAAATCATAGCTGTGTACATTGATATGATCATGGGGCATCATTCACTAGCTTCACAGACCGTTTACCAAGTTTCACATATACCATTGTAAGATGCACCGCTGGTGTAATCCCACCAATCCCCTTCCCTCTACCTCCCACCCTTTCCCCCTTCCCCCTATTCTTAGGTTGTAACTGGGTTATAGCTTTCATGTGAAAACCCTAAATTAGTCTCAAAGTAGGGCTGAGTACATTGGGTACTTTCTCTTCCATTCTTGACATACTTTACTAAGAAGAATATGTTCCAGCTCCATCCATGTTGTTGTTTTGTTTTTAATTTCAACCTTTTCTGTACAGATATATTTCTTTCTCAATTTTGCTAGTTTAATTATACTTTCCCATTGCTGCCATTTTCAATAACTAGAACTTCATTTTTGCTAGTATTTCTACCGCTATTTTTTGGTTTTTCACCCAATTTTATCCAGTAAAGTTTTCTGTTTGCTTGTTTTGGTTTGATTTATAGCATTTTTGTCTTTACGCTCTACTTGGTGGAGGTGAGGTACTGTATGTGATTAGGTTAGCAAAGAGCTGCTGACCTCAAGGGAACCACCCAACTGGGAAACCCCAGAACGTTGGGTGTTTTTAAGATTGTGTCAAAGTACCCTAATGTACACCTACATTGCTCTGTCTCCCTCTTTCTGTGCCCCTCTGCTTTTTCTCAATATTCCTTTTACCCACCCCCTTTCCTTTCTCAAAATTTTTTTTTTCTTTTCTCACGTTCCACCTTTCATTCATCCCTTTCTTTCTCTTCAATGTTCTCATCCTTCTGGTCCTGTACCAAAAGGACTCATCAAAACCTTAGTCCACAGGCACGAGAACTTAAAGAGCAAGAGGAAGTGAAAGGAAAATTAGGGCAAGGAAACAAATAAAAGAAAGCACTCAGGAGGAAGAATCAGCAGAAAACTCCAGGCAACATGAAGAACCGGTCCAGAACAGCCCCGCAAAGGGACCATGAGGTAGCTACTGAAGAGGATTCCACCTATAAAGAAATGTTAGGAATGACAGAAAGGCAATTTAGAATACACATGGTGAAAACAATGAAAGAAATGATGGAAACAATAAAGGAAAATGCTCATAAAGTGGAAAATAACCAAAAGGAAATCCAAAAACAGAATCAAATAAGAGATGAACAATATGAAGAATATAAAAAGGATATAGCACAGCTGAAGGAACTGTAACAATCAATTAGGGAAATTAAAGATGCAATGGAAAGTATCAGCAACAGGTTAGACCATGCAGAAGAAAGAATTTCAGAGGCAGAAGACAAAGTTCTTGAGATAACTCAGATAGTAAAAGAGGCAGAAATGAAGAGAAAGAAAGCAGAACGTTCACTGTCAGAATTATGGGACTTTATGAAGCGTTCCAACATACAAGTTATAGGAATCCCAGAAGGGGAAGAAGAATGCCCCAGAGGAATGGAAGCCATACTAGAGAATATTATAAAAGAAAATTTCCCAAAGATTCTGACACACTCCTTTCAGAGGGATGTTGGACCCCAGGTCGCCTCAACTCTAACCGAGCTTCTCCAAGACACATTGTGATGAACCTGTCCAAAGTCAAGACAAAAGAAAAGATTCTGCAAGCTGCCAGGAGTAAGCGACAGTTGACCTACAGAGGCAAATCCATCAGAGTGACTGCAGACTTCTCTAATGAAAGTTTTCAAGCAAGAAGACAATGGTCATCTAACTTTAATCTACTTAAACAGAACAATTTCCAGCCCAGAATTCTGTACCCTGCTAAGCTAAGCTTCAAAACAAAAAATAGGGTGCCACCTGTTGTTCAGTGGGTAGGGCCCTGGCCCTATATACCCAGGGTGGTGAGTTCAAAACCAGCCCTGGCCAAATTGCAACAAAAAAATATCTGGGCACTGTGGCGGTGCCTGTAGTCCCAGCTACTCGAGAGGCTGAGGCACAGAGAATCAGCTAAACCCAGGATTTGGAAGTTGCTGTGAGCTGTGTGATGCAATGGGCACTCTACCAACGGCTTTTAAGTGAAACTTAGCCTCTACAAAAAAAAAAAAAAACACATAAAAATAAATAAATTCAAAGTGTTTACTGACCTGTCATTATAATAATACAGTTCTCCCAACACCATTTGTTGAATAGGGAGTCTTTCCCCCAAGATATGTTCTTGTTTGGTTTATTGAAAATTAGGTGGTTGTAAAATGTTAGTTTCATTTCTTGGTTTTCAATTCAATTACAAGTGTATATGTCTATGTTTTTGTGCCAGTACCATGCTGTCTTGAGCACTATGGCTTTGTAGTACAGACTAAAATCTGGTATGCTGATGCCCCCAGCTTCTTTTGTTTTTTGAGACAGAATTTTAAGCTGTCACCCTGGGTACAGTCCCATGAATCACAGCTCACAGCAACCTCAAACTCTTGGGTTTAAGCAAGTCCCCTTCCCAAGTAGCTGGGACTACGTAAGAAATGTACAGAGTAGATACCTTTAACTATTTTAAAGTTGAGAAATTTGGGCATGGTGCCTGTAGTTCAAGCAGCTAAGGTGCCAGCCACATATACCAGAGCTGACAGGTTCAAATCCAGCCCAGGCCTGGCAAACAACCATGAGCACTACAATCAAAAAATAGCTGGGCATTGTGGCAGGCACCTTTAGATCCAGCTACTTCGGAGGCTGAGACAAGAGAATCGCTTAAGCCCTAAAGTTGAAGGTTGCTGTGACCTGTGATGCCACAGCACTTTACCCAGGGTGACAGCTTGAGGCTGTTTCAAAAAACAACAAAAGTTGAGAAATTGGCTTCAGCGCCTATAACCCAGTGGCTAGGGCACCAGCCACACACACAGGAGCTGGTGGGTTAGAATCTAGCCCTGGCCTGCCAAACAACAAGGACAACTACAAACAAAAAGTAGTCTGGTGTTGTGGTGGGCACATGTAGTCCCAGCTACTTGAGGGTCTAAGACAAGAAAATCACTTAAGCCCACGAGATGGAGGTTGCTGTGAGCTATGATGCCACTGCACTCGACGAGAGCAACAGCTTGAGACTCTGTCTCAAAAACATAAAATAAAATAAAATAAAATTGAGAAATTAGAATATACTAAAATTAAACTATTTATCACAGTTCATATAAAGACAATGTTGAAGTTAAATTACATGAGTTTTTTTTTATATTTGGGAAAGATTCTTAACTGTTCTGATAAAAATTTACTGACTATGCTTTCTGCAGAATCTTATTTGAAAACTACATTGAATCAAAAATATAAAGCAGAAGACATACTTCATCTATTTGAAGTGTCCTGAGGATGCCTGACCCAAATACAAATACTAACTGCTCACTCTCACATTCTGAATAGGATGCTAAGGCAGTGGTTCTCAAGTTTGCAACCCCTTTTTAACAATGAAAATATATCTCAGCATTAGGAAGGTTGAGAACCACTGTGCTAAAGAAAAAAAATTGTTTTGAGGCACACTTTCATTCTGTTGCCCAGGTTAAAGAGCAATAGCATCAGCCAACCACAACAAACTCAAACTCCTAGGTTGAAGTAATCCTTCTGTCTCAGCCCCCCAAGTTGCTGGGACTACAGACAACCACCACACTCCCTAGCTATTGTTTTTTATTTTTAGCAGTGAAAGGATCTCACTCTTGTTCAGCCTTGTCTTATATTCCTGAACTCAAATGATCATCCCACCTCATCCTAGAAGAGTGCTAAGATTCTAGAAGTGAGCCACCATGCCTGCTTAAAGAAAAAAATATATATATATTTTGAGACAGAGCCTCAAGCTGTCATCCTGGCTAGCTTGCCATGGCATCACAGCTCATAGCAAACTCCAACACTTGGGCTTAAGTGATTCTCTTGCCTCAGCCTCCCAAGTAGCTGGGAGAATAGGTGCACACCACAATGCCTGGCTATTTTTTGGTTGTAGTTGCCATTGTTGTTTGGCAGGCCCAGGCTGGATTCTAACCCACCAGCTCTGGTGTATGTGGCTGGCTCCTTAGCCGCTTGAGCTATAGGCACCAAGCCTAAAGAAAAATTTTTAAAAATGTTTCAGAGATCCTAAAAAATACACAAAAACTTTTATGTCCTGAAAATCAATCAAATAGTAGTCAGATTTTGCAGTCTGGATAAGCCATAGAATGTTCTTTCTTTCTACTGTAAAGTAGAAAGAACATCACTGAAAACTAAACTCCTTGTAAACATTTAAAAGAAAAGTCCAGGCAGCTATAATCCTAACCCTCTGGAAAGGGAAGGCAGGTGGACTGTTTGAGCTTAACCAGTAGGCGTCCAGTCCAAGCAAAAGCAAAACTATGTCTCTTAAAAAGAAAAACTAGCCGGTCATTATAGTAAGCACCTGTAGTCCCAGCTACTTGGGAGGCTGAAGCAAGAGGATTTCTTGAGCCTGAAAGTTTGAGATTGCTGTGACTATGACACCATGGAACTCTACCCAGGGTGACAAAGTGAGACTCTATTTCAAACAAATTTAAAAAAATTAAAAAGAAGAATAGGGCCAGGCATTGTGGCTCACACATGTAAACCTAGCACCTGAGAGGCTAAGGTGAGAGGATTGCTTGAGTTTGTGAGTTTGAGCAAGAGCAAGACTCTGATTCTACTAAAAAACAGTTCAAATATTAACCAGACCTTGTGGAGAAACCTGTACTCCCAGCTACTTGAGAGTCTGAGACTGAAAAATCAGTTGAACCAAGATGGTTAAGATTTCTCTGTGCTATGCTGATGCCATGGCACGCTGGTCTGATGGCAACATAGTGAGCCTTTGTCTCAATGAGAAAATAAACATAAGAAATGAAAACAAGAACAGAGGTGCCTTTATGGAACAAGAGAAAGAAACCCAGGCTTCCCAGAAATCATTTCTAAATAAGCTGAGCTCCCTAATCACGTTGCATTGTCTGGTTTCCACCTTCAACTTTGGACCTCTGACCAGTGTTCTCTGCTTCATTCACTCCAACCTACCAGGGTGCTTGACCACTGTCTGGTGAGTCTTCACCTGCCAAGGTTCTTTCCTTTGCTCCAGACAGGTGATGAGCTCTGGTTTAGAGACGGCAAGCCCTGTTTCATTAGAAAAAATAGATAACATGACACTTGTTGGGCTTCACCAGTTAACAATCTAGTACCTTCATAGAGAACACAACATTTTCGAGAACCTTAAAGAATAATCTAAAAATAGAGGTTTCTCACAGAAACTTTAGAATATTTTAAAAGCATTTAAAATCCTCCACTACCCAGTAGTATGGATATAAAAATTGGTGCTAGAAACTAGCCTTAAAGGTATGGGCAACAATTCTAACCCTCTACATTTTTGAAATTACCATCAATGTAGGGAAGGATATAATACCAAGATAACATCTGAAATATTTTCTTTTCGATACCAAGAACTTAAGTTTTCCTTAGACACAACAATCTGAAACTAATGCAGTCAAAGAAGAATCTCCACAAAACCCAACTACAGAGAAACAATGTGAAATGCTTAGTGTACAGTTAATAAATGTGCATGTACGTTATCCTCACCAAGGAAGACCAGGTGTCTGTACGTCTCTAACATGACATCGCGATACAAATTCTGCTGAGCAGGGTCCAGGCAGTCCCATTCATCCATAGAGAATTCTATAGACACATCTCTGAATTTCAACAATTCCTGAAAAAATAAAAATGAAAAAACTAAAAAAAAAACTCGGTATTTATCATGACACCATGGGAAGATTTAATTTCATTTTTACATAAATGAGTGGGTGAGAACTTCTTTTGACTTACATGACTGAATGGTATTATGTAGTAAGTACAGCAGAGAGATACTCCCTCATGTGCTTTCTAACCCTGAGGGAAGAGGATGGGATAACATTCACAACCCCCGTATAGATACTGTGCTTTTTGGCTTTACAATGCAAAAATCAGGCCACCAATACAGGCATGTGGATTCATGTGCCTGCTTACATCATACACTATGACCTGTGCATATTTCTTATGTGAAAATATCATGGTGAGGTAAATGGAAGCCCTAAGATTTTAACATGTGCAAGCATGAACTGGAGATCTTGTCAAATAAAGTTTTTTGTGTTTTTTTTTAAGACACAGTTTTTCTATATCGCCCTTGGTAGAGTGCAATGTTGTCACAGCTCACACTTCTTAGGCTTCAGTGATTCTCTTGCCTCAACTTCCCAAGTAGCTGGGACTCTAGGCACCACCACAATGCCCAGCTATTTTCTTCTTGCAGTTGTCACTGTTGTTTAGCTGGCCTGGGTCGGGCTGGATCAAGCCAGGCTTGGTGCATGTGGCTGGCGAGTAACAACTGTGTTGTGGGCGCCAAGCCTTAAAAGCAGTTTTTTATTCAGAAGATATTGAGTGATGCTTCATTTTTGAATTTCCAAAAGCTCAACAGGGATGCCAATATTTCTGTTCCATGATAATATTTTATCACACTTGACACTGGATTTATCCCAGTTGAATGTTAACCCAGTAAATAAACTTTAGAGCCTTTATTTTCCAAACAAGGTATAAAAAGAGAATCTCAGAAGGTACATATGAGTTGATACTCTCCACAAAGTATGTAATCATATTCTGATAAAAATATCTTATTTTTTTTTTTCAAAGTTGGAAGTACAGGCTTGGCGCCGGCCACACACACCCGAGCAGGTGGGTTGAAATTCAGCCCAGGCCTGCTAAACAACAATGACAACTACAACCAAAAAATCACCGGGCATTGTGGCAGGCACCTGCTGTCCCAGCTACTTGGGAGACTGAGGCAAGAGAATCACTTAAGCCCAAGAGTTGGAGTTTGGTCTCAGGTGTGACACCAAGGCACTCTACCCATGGTGACAGCTTGAGATTCTGTCTCAAATAACAAAACGCTGAAGTTACAGATATCTGTCCGATCTTCTAGTCTCTAATGCTATCTTTAAAAAACTCTTCGTTATCATCCTAGAAAGCAAGGCTTTTATAATACTTCTGATTTTGAGAATTTTGAGTTACTTTAGGCCCTTCATGCCATCTTCTGTATAATTGCACATGTCACCTTATTTTACATACCCCGTTTCCCGGAAAATAAGACAGCATCTTATTTTAAGGTGTGCTCCCAAAGATGCACTAGGTCTTATTTTCAATGGACATCTTATCTTTCCTGTAAGTAGGTCTTATTTTTGGGGAAACAGGGTAGCACTGAGGGGGCTTCTGAACCGAAACTGAACAGTACATAGTCCCCTGCTTTGCTAATATCCAATGACTCAACATCATCCACACTGGGTAATATGGGGATCCACTTATTTCCATTTAAAATAAGCACAAGGGAACATTTGCAGAACTACAGAACATAATTTTTTATAAACATAAATTTGTGATGAAAATTCTCCAGGGCATATGGGAATTTGGATGGAGAGAATGGAGAGAAGACACTGCTGTATACGGAGGGGAGGAGGATTTCTCAGAGCCTCTTCACTATTACAAGAGAAGGGCAAAAGAGTATTTGAAACAAGCTTATTAGGCAGGAACATCACACGTAGAGAAGAAAAGATTTGCAACTTCATAACGCGACATATTGCAGAAGAAAATGCAGTCACAACCCTGTGTTAAGATACATTTAGCTGCAAAGCAACCAGTTCTTTCTCGTTCCCTGACTGCCCTTGATTTCCTTCTCAGGTGAGGTTACCTGGATATATATTCCACCTGCATCATGATAATATGGCTTTAAAGGCATCAGCACAGCCCCTTCACCTGATCCCACCACATCCACATCCACAGGCTGAGTAACCTTGAAGTATACTTTGTTTTGCTTCAAGGTTACTCAGCCTGTGAAGGTTCTTTATTACAAGGTTACTCAGCCTTTCCACTTCTTTATTACATGAGACAGTCTGCAACAGGGAACTTTCACATAAAGACCAAAGTGTGACTTTCATATTTCTTGCCCTCAAGTGCCCTACCCTGCTAGCAATTTTGGCTATGGCAAGGTAATATTGGTGGTGCTGTCCAGTCCCCATGAAGCACAAGCAGGTCAGACCCTGTGACCTCCCTTGGGAAAAGAGCCTCAACACATTTTAAAACTCTCATGCTTGACACTGGTCTAAACTTAACATCACATGGGGGTAATAATTAAAACCACTTGGATGAAACAACCCAGACTAACAGAAACTGTGATAAGGTGGAGTCATAGATGATGGCATTTCTGAAAACTGGACATGGAATCGAAGCCTGAGCTGAGAACCACAAAGGTAAGCAACGCCTCCCAGGATTTAATACGCACACAAGGTATTCAGTATCCTGGGGCCATGTACCCTGTTTCCCCGAAAATAAGACCTACTTACAGGAAAGATAAGACGTCCCCTGAAAATAAGACCTAGCACGTCTTTGGGAGCAAACCTTAATATAAGACACTGTCTTATTTTTGGGGAAACAGGGTAAGTATGTGATCCTGCAAGAGCAGCAATTACTCTATCTTGAAGCAAATAATCACTTTTTTTTTTTACAATGGCTATTTATGTCCTTGTTTAAGAATTTAGGAATGAGAATGGAGAAGCATGAATCCTATGTACTCAATTTTGATATGAGGACAATTAATGACAATTAAGGTTATGGGGGGGAAGCAGAAAGAGAGACGGAGGGAGGGGGTGGGGCCTTGGTGTCTGTCACACTTTATGGGGGCAAGACATGATTGCAAGAGGGACTTTACCTAACAATTGCAATCAGTGTAACCTGGCTTATTGTACCCTCAATGAATCCCCAACAATAAAAAAAAAGAATTTAGGAATGGGCTCAGTGCCTGTGGCTCAATTGGCTAAAGCGCCAGCCACATATACCAGAGCTGGCGGGTTCAAATCCAGCCTGGGACCACCAAACAACAATGACAGCTGCAACCAAAAAATAGCCAGGCGGTGTGTGGGTTCCTGTAGTCCCAGCTACCTGGGAGGTGGAGGCAAGAGAATCGCTTGAGCCCAGGAGTTGGAGGTTGCTGTGAGCTGTGATAACACTGCATTCTACCCAGGCTGACAGCTTGAGGCTCTGTCTCAAAAAAAAAAAAAAAAAGAATTTCAGGAATTAACAATTAACCAAAGAACCAAGATTGCAGAACTGCCGTTGAAGAAACTGCTGAGCAGTTAACCTCCATTTCTGTCGTCATCCAGCAGAATGCCAGATGGCAAGTAACCTTTGTAACAAGCCAGGGGGACCTACACATAGAAATCTCCTGCACAAAGCTTCACAGGTTCCTTTCCCTTTCACAACCTTTTGGTCAGCTGAGGAGCATGAGGTGGTTTTCGCAACATTAGTTTGCCATTTCCTCATGTTGCTTTTTATTTATTTATTTATTTTCTTTGAGAAAGAATCTCATTATGTCGCCCTCTGTAGAATCATGTGGTGTCACGGCTCACAGCAACCTCAAACTCTTGGGCTCAAGCAATTCTCTTGTCTCAGCCTCCCTAGTAGCTAGGAAAACAGGTGCCCACCATAATGCCCTGGTATTTTATTTTGTTTTGTTTAGCAGGGCCAGGATAGTTCGAACCCACCAGCCCCAGACCACGTGGCTAGAGCACTAACCACTGACTGACAGGCACCAAGCTCGCATATTGCTCTTGAATAAACTGTTTTTTTTTCTACCAACTCTGGTATGCTGAGTTTGGCTTTTTGGAAGTGAATTTGAATACAATTTTGTACTTTTTGAGTTAGTTTATGAAATAGCTTCTTCAAGAATTCCCCCTATTATTGGTGTTACTTGTCCTAGACTAGAGCAGCACTCAGCTAGAGAACACAGCAGAGTCCCTTCTACCCAACACTGTTTTAACAACACAAATGCTTTTCATCTAAGTTAAGAACACCAATCATAATCTTGAAACATGGCCTTGTCTGCTGGACCTTCAAAGTTTCCCAGGGCTAGAGAAGGTAGCAGTGTCTGATGAAGGAACTGGATTTAGAATTTGGAACAACAGATTTGGGTCTTGGAGAACTGAGGAGCAAGCTAGTGCCCTGTGTACATCCAAAGAATTTCAGAAAGAAGAAAAATGGAAAAATGGAAATCCTCAGGTACATTAATGCACATCTATAATTCAGGATTTGTTTCTGGGCCCGATAATCTCTGTATCAGTTGTAGGTCTAAAGATATCAGGGTCATTATATGACAGGGAAAGAGGGTTGATTGTTGCCCTATAAATGTATTTTTGAAGAAATCTACAGATTGTCCCCAAAGTCACCCCAATGTCTCTACATGTGTGGAAAATCAGAAATTGGAGCTAAACATACCTTTACACAATATTCATTACAAATTTTACAAAGTGGTAGCCAACACATACAGAACATTTTGTAAATATTTTGTATTATTTCATAATAAATATTTTGAAAAAAAAACGGTATATTTAGCTACAATTTCTCGTTTTATTATCTATGGTGACTTCAGAGGTAATTTTTGGTGGGGGTGGTGAATGTGGCTCAGTGGGTAGAGCGCCGGCCCCATATGCTGAGGGTGGGTGGTTCAAACCAGGCCCTGGCCAAACTGCAACAACAACAACAACAACAAAAATAGCCAGGTGTTGTGGCGGGTGCTGTAGTTGCAGCTACTAGGGAGGCTGAGGAAAGAGAATCTCCTAAGCCTAGGAGTTGGAGGTTGCTATGTGAGACTCTGTCTTAAAAAAAAAAAAAAATTGGGGGGGACACCCTGTAGTGAAACTGCCCAAAAAGGGAGACTGAAAATAGACAGTCCTTGTATAAGGATAGCCCTCACAGATAATTCATAAAGGAATTTCTTGCTAGGAACCTAAAAGCAAAAACATGTAACTTAACTTTTGGTCTGCAGCCCAAATATACCTCCTAAAACTAAACTCTGTTTGATTGCATACTAATAATGTTTTCTACAAGTTTATCTTCGCAGGTGTAAGACAGAGACAAATCAACCCAGGGACATTTACAAAAGAAAAATTTTTTTTTTGGAGACAGTCTCATAATGTTGCCCTCAGTAGAGTGCTGTGGCATCACAGCTAACACAACATCAAAATCTTGGGCTTAAGCGATTCTCTTGCCTCAGCCTCTCAAATAACTGGGAACACAGGTGCCCACTACAATGCCCAGCTATTTTTTTGTTGTAATTGTCACTGTTGTTTAGTAGGCCTGGGCTGGGTTGGAACTCATCAGCTCCAATGTACCTGCCCAGTGCGCTAACCACTGAACCATGGGCAAAGAGCCAGAAAATTGATTTTTCCTTCACTCTCTTTTTCTGTTCAAGTTTGAATTCAAGTTGTTCTGTGTAAAATGTACATTTCCTAAGCTTTACAATAATGTAAATATTTTACCTCAGTATCCATTGCCCTAGTTCTTCTGTATGCCTTCTCACATTTAAATACTGAAGTTCCCAACTGCTCCTTCTGAAAAATAAATGATACATTTGTTATTTGCATTTTTTTCCAGTGATGTCTACAAACATTGTCTTAATAATCTTCCATTGATTTATATCTTTGCCTCAGTAACTTCTTTTGGTGTGCCGGTGGTAGGAATGATAGCCAAGGGTGGGATATGCTCAGGCTTCTTTCTGTTCCATGCAGGGAGATGAGATTACTTTGACTGGGACAGCAGCGTGGCTGAAGAGCCAGGTTGCTGCTACAAATTCAAAATCTGAGGGTTGGGACAAGCCAGAAGTCTCTTCACACTGGTGTGGGGTTTTGATGGGACATTCTAGGGGTGAAGGACCTATGAGTTACATTCAAGAGGGTGAAGCCTTGTCTGGGAGGAACATGACCACATCCCTGTCTAGTGTGCATGTCTATAAAATGGTGGGTGTCACAATAGGGAGAAGGAGTCTAACCTCACAACTCTTCCTCTCAAAAACCTTAGTCTCCTCTGACAACAGGAGGTGATGTGGAATCACTGCACAATTTGTGTTGTGACAGCCTGTGGGGAGGAGACCTCAGACTCCTTATTAGCTGGGACTACAGATGTGTACCACCATGCCCCACTAATTTTTCTAAGTTTCTGTAGAGATGGGTTCTTGCTATGTTGTTCATATTGGTCTATGATCTATGAACCAAGTGTATGGTGCCCCATGATCATACTAATGTACACAGCTATGATTTAATAAAAATAAATAAAAAAAAAAATAAAACTCTTTTTTGTTTGAGACAGAGTTTCACTTGGTCACCCTCTGTAGAGTGCCATCGTATCTTAGCTCACAGCAAAATCAAACTCTTGGGTTCAAATGATTCTCTTGTCTCAGCTTTCCAAGTAGCTGGGATTATAGGTGCCCACCACAATACTTGACTAGTTTTTAGAGACAGGGCCTCGCTCGTGCTCAGGCTGATCTTGAACTCGTGAGCTCAGGCAACCCACCCACCTCGGCCTCCCTATTGCTGGTATTAGAGGTGTGAGCTACTGTGCCTGGAGAGATCTCAAATTCTTGGACTCAAGTCATCCTCCCACCTCAGCCTCCCAGTTGTCTTTTCTTTTCATGGTATCTTTACAAAGCTAAGCTCAGGGTTCCCATTTGAAATCACCCTAAAAAAATTATAAATCTCAGAACCTTACAACATTTACTCTGTGGAAACAAGGTAAAACCATTCTTTTTATGAAATGAAATATATGACTCCATATTTAATGTTCACTTTTGTCTTGCCTTTTAGGAATATTTTCATATTCTTCAAGTGCTATGGGTGAATTACATTTTATAGTTAATGGAAAACCGCAGCTAAAATAAATGAACAAAGCTTTTCAAGACACAAAATTCAGGGAACGAGACTGGTGACTGGAATACAGACATGCCCCACTCAAGTGTCAAGTAAGGTCACCCTATACCTTGGATCCCTATCCTATACCTCCCCCCTTATTCTGATCAAAGAATAGTTCAGTGGCCACCCTCCCTGGAGAAACTGCACCCTAGCTTTCAATGCACAAGAAGTGTGTATTTTGTTGCAGATTTTTAAAAGACTTTGCTGGGGGTGGGTTATTCTTATCGTTTGGTATTTTCTCCCTTGAAATAGTTAAGAAATAATTTGTGCATTTTCCCCTGAATACCTGCATCTGACGGGCTGACCGGGAATGTCTCTCTAAGAAATGAAAACTGAGACAAGTACCAAAAAACTTAAAGTCCCAATGGGTTAGCTTTTTACGTGAAGAGTATACCAGCAGACTTCTCTCAACCTCAAGGACACTCATTTGCTCCTCTGAGAGTCTCTACTCCCATTCTTCAGGCTGTCTTCTAAAATGAAATGTCCCAGGGACTGATATTTATGGAACACTAAAGAAAATATGAATGCTATGGGCATCTTGGGTCATCCTCAGATAAGTATGAAGCTCAGGACTGGGAAAAGACAGGAGTGTGAATGAGGATCTGTCATCCTGTACAGTTACCAATAGGGAATATCAATTCCAAGACATTCTGGTAAGCTGTGTGTTCCTGGGCAAGATAATAGGATTAAGGCACAAAGTTTTTTGATGGAGTGTCACAGGATTATTGTCTGCTTTTTTTCTTATGTGAAATGTAAAAAAGGTTAAAAAATAATCACCCAACCTTCTGTAAACAAATAATAAACACAAAAATACTGCAAGTGTTTGAAATGGGCAAAAAAAAAAAAAAGTTATAATGTGGATTGCATTTGAAGTTGCATTTGAAAAAATGAAAAAGATACTGATAATTGAGTATTTTACTCCAAAACCTAAAAGAATTAGGGCAAAGAAACAAGAGTGGGAAATTTAGACTCTGGTTCCCAAACTTTTGGAAAATGCTGGGGAAAACAAGTCCCCTTGTAGAGTGTCAAAATATATATGAGGCAATTTGGCCGAAAAGACTCTACTGCTCTGCATTTCTACATAAGGAAACCAAAATCCAGCTCCAATTTATTTCTTATTATGTGCTAATACAAGAGAAAAGGGAAAACCTTCCCATTAATTCTTCAAAGTTTCCCCAAATACCAACTCACAAATGGAAGAGTAATAAAAGGCATATGAATTTACTTATTTTCTACATATGTGAGGAAATCATGGAGAGATTTACCTCAATCTCCCACTTGGGAACAGAAGCTTAAATTCCACTTTTCATAACAGAAGAAAGAGATGGGAATTTTTTGAGATGGAAAAAATAATTAGAGAGGATGAACTGACTGGGAGGAAGGAAACTAACTTGTTAATGCTTTCCTAGGAATCTAAATGCACCAGAGAGGCAGAAATCATGTTGAGGAAAAACCTTCCAGGAGTGGTTGTATTTTCTATCTGCACTAAATAAGGAGGTAACAGGAAAGCAATAGAAGGCAACTGTTTTTATTTTGGTAAGAAACTTTGTTACATAAGGACGTGTTAGAAAGTCTATCTTTACCCTGGTGGTGAGTGAAGCAAGGCTAGATTTTAAGGACCTTGATATTCAGAATTATTTCTGAAAAGTTTTCCAATTTTGAAAAGCACTCAGCGTTGCCTAAGCTACAGTTTTTTAAGAATCATTTTCTGCACCCCAACATCAACTTAGAAGGAAAACAAATATAGACTTTACCAATCACAAACTACTAATTATCTTCTGATTACAAAACCACGAAAATTTCAACTGAAAAGTCAAAAAACCTTCAGTGTATAACTGCAACCAGTTATTGAATTTGATTTGTACATGCACCTTGGAAAAACCTTTCCTTCAATCATACAGCAGATCCTGAAATAATAATCCCCACATAGAGGATCCTTATAGAAACTTCAGAATCTTTAAAAAATATTTAAAGTTAGGGGAGGAGCAAGATGGTGGCCGAGTAACAGCTTCTTTGAAACTGTACACAGTGAAATGGGGGACAGAAGACTCCAGGCATCTCTGGTTAGTGGGATATGCCCAGAAACATCCCTTTGGGGACACAGGGAGACTGCGAGAGATGTCTGGACCCCATGAGGAGGACAAAAGCAGTGGACAACTGGCAAGTATTTGCATGCGTTTCTTCAGTCAGAGGCTGCCCGCCACTGTAACTACAGCAGCAGGGAGACTGCAAACAGGAAAGGCCTTACCTGTGGGGTGTTTTATTGTTTGGACTTGGGCACTTGGTTGAATTACCTTGTGAGAACTTGAGTGAGAGTGTAGATGACTTTAAACATTCTCTAGTGCCCTGGACTGAGCCGCTGAGTCTAAAAGGAGCTAATATTCTTCAGCTGTGGGCCGCTGGCACAAACATTGTGGGAGAACTGCCTCTGCAGGCTTCTCCCTCATGGAGACAGAGCCTGTGCAGCCATTATGGGAGAACTGCCCCTGCAGGCTCTGCCCTCAGGAGGATGGGGCTGGGAGACCTCGCAAGTTATCTAGTGACTGAGCAGCACAAAAGTGGTGACTGAGATGCTGGGGGAAAGTGAACATTTCAGTATTTGGCAGTAACAGTGCTACCTAATAGCCTTGGCCCTCAGGGGCATTGAGTGAGACCAGTTTTAAAGCACTGGATCAGCAAGCAGCCACTTCAGGAGAGATCCCAGCAACAAGTGCTTTCCTGGGAAGGCTTCTGCTAAGCCTAAGTTAACAGTTTAAACTGTCTTTTAAGTGGGCTGAGGAGAGATTTAGGCTCTCAACCCTGCCAGGTGTGAGAAATCAGCAGAGGCCTCCCAGTCTCCATCTTGTAACTCTAGGAGTCTCCACTCCTAACTCATAAGATCACCGCTACCAAGACAATATTCAGCAAGATGTATATGTATATTGCTTTGTTTTTGGTTTTGGTTCTTACTTTATGTTTTTTATTTTTTTTTTAGTATAACATTTTCCCTCTAGATTTTTCTTTTATTTGTTTTTTATCTTTCTTTCTTTCTTTCTTTCTTTCTTTCTTTCTTCATTTTTCTAGTTTAAATATACTGTTCTATTGTACCCTTCTTTAACAATTAGAACTTCATTTTTGCTAGAGTTTCTGCCCCTATTATTTGGATTTTTCCCACAATTTTATCCCATAAGGTTTTTTGTTTGTCTGTTTGGGTTTCATTTATAGTATTTTTCTCTTTCCTGTCTACTTAGTTGAGGTGGGGTACTGTATCTCAAGAGGCTGACGAAGACCTACAGACTTCAAGGTAACCACCCAACGCAGCAACCCCACTGGTTTGGTGTTTTAAGATTTAGTTAAAGCACCCACTGTACACCTTTAGTAATCCTGTCTCCCTCTTTTTTGGGCTTCTCTCTCTTTTTTATTTTTTTCGTCAAAATTCCCTTTTAGTCACCCTTCTACTTTCTCTTTTTTATTTCTCTTTCTATCTTTTTACTTTTAATCTTTTTCCCTTCTTGCTCTTCAATCTTCTCATCCCATCTTTCTGCTCCCATACCAAAAGGACTCATCAAAACCTTAGGCCAGAGGCACAGTGACATAAAGACCAAGAGGAAGTGAAAGGAAAATTAAGGCAAGGAAACAGGTAAAAGAAAACACTCATCAGGAAGAATCAGCAGAAAAATCCAGTCAACATGAAAAACCAGTTCAGAGGAACTCCCCAAGCGACCATAAGGTAGCTACTGCAGAGGATTACACCTATAAAGAAATGTTGGAAATGACATAAAGGGAATTTAGAATGTAGATGATAAAAACAATGAAAAAAATGATGGAAACAATGACGGAAACTGCTCATAAAGTGGAAAATAACAAAAAGGAAATCAAAAAACTGAATCAAATAAGAGATGAATGATATGCAGAATATAGAGGATATAGCAGAGCTGAAAAATTGAAGCACTCAATTAGGAAACTTAAAGATGCAATAAAAGTATCACCAACATATTAGATCATGCAGAATAAAAAATCTCAGAGGTAGAGGACAAAGCTCTTGAGATAACTCAGTTAATGAGTGAGAAAACAGGATAGAGAAAGCAGAACATTCACTGACAGAATTGTGGAACTTTAGGAAGAGTTCAAACATACATGTTATTGGTATACCAGAAAGGGAAGAAGAATGACCTAGAGAAATGGAAGCCATACTAGGGAATATTATAAATGAAAATTTCCCAAATATCAATAAAGATTCTGACACACTTTTCAGAGGGATATCGGACACCAGCTTGCCTTAACTCTAAAAGAGTTTCTCCAAGACACATTGTCACAAACTTGTCCAAAGACAAGACAAAAGATATTACAAGCTTCCAGGACTAAATGCTGATTGACCTACAGGGGAATAACTATCAGGGTGAATATAGGCTTCTCTAATGAAATTTTTCAAGCCAGAAGACAATGGTAATCTACCTTTAATCTACTTAAACAGAACAATTTCCAGCCTAGAATGCTATATCCCACTAAGTTAAGCTTTAAAATTGATAGAGAAATCAAATTTTTACTGTGATGTAAACATTGAGGAAATTTGCCACAAGAAGACCAGCTCTACAGGAAATACTTCAACTTGTTCTACACACTGACCATCACAATGGACCACCAGCATAGTAAACACCCAGAAATTAAAGGACAAAACCTAGCTTCCATAATGATGCAAAAGAAAAAACTAAATGGACTTTCACAAAATAAGATGAATAGAACACTACCACACTTATCAATTATCTCAATAAATGTTAATGGCTTGAATGCCCCACTGAAGAGGCATAGATTGGCTGACTGGATTAAAAAACAAAAGCCATCCTTTGCTGTTTGTAGGAAACACACCTAACCTCAAAAGACAAATTAAATCTCAGAGTTAAGGGTTGGATGATAATTTTTCAGACAAATGGAATCCAGAAGAAAAGAGGGATTATTACTTTCAGCTACATGTAGATTTAAAGCAACTGAAGTCAAAAAAGTCAAAGATGGTCACTTCATATTGGTCAAGGGAAAAATACAACAAGAAGCCATTTCAATTCTAAATATTTATTGACCCAACTTAAATGCTCTCAGATTCTTGAAACAGACCTTACTTAGTCTGAGCATTATGATATCCACAACACCATAATAATAGGGGTCTTTAACACTCCTCTCACAGAACTGCGCAGAACCTCTAAATAGAAATTAAACAAAGATATAAGGGTCTTAAATGAGACCCTAGAACAACTGTGCATGATAGATGTATATAGAACACTCCATCCAAAAGATAAAGAATATGCATTCTTCTCATCGCCCCATAGAACATTCTCCAAAATTGATTGTATCCTAGGACACAAAACAAACCTTAACAGAATCAAAAGAATTGAAATATTACCTTGTATCTTCTCAGACCACAAGGCACTAAAGATGGAACTCAACTCCAACAAAAACATCCAACCCCACACAAAGGCACAGAAATTTAACAACCTTATGCTGAATGAAAATTGCTTGCATGAAGAAATAAAAAAGGAATTCATTAACTACCTTGAGCATAACAACAATGAAGACACAAGCTACCAAAACTTGTGGGATACAGCAAAAGCAGTTCTGAGAGGAAAATTGATCGCTTTAGTTGCCTACATTCAAAAACAGAGAGCACATAAAGAACCTCACAAGCCATCTTATGGACCTAAAAAAAGAAGAACAATCTAAGCCTAAACCCAGCAGAAGAAAAGAAATATCCAAAATTAAATCAGAGATTAATGAAATGAAAAATAAAACAATCGTGCAGAAAATTAATGAAAGAAAAAATTGGTTTTATGAAAAAAACAAGAGACTAATTAGAAACAGAAAAGTAAAATCTCTAGTAACCTCAATCAGAAATGATAAAGGGGAGGCTCTGCCATAGACAGTGGTTACAGGGTCAGCCAAATACACAGAGGGTGGGGGTTTCAAACCCAGCCCGGGCCAGCTAAACATCAATGAAAACAGCAACAACAACAACAATAAAATAGCCGGGTGTTGTGGCAGTGCCTGTAGTCCCACCTACTCGGGAGGCTGAGGCAAAAGAATGACTGAAGCCCAAGACTTTGAGTTTGCTGTGATGCCACAGCACTCTACCGAGGGTGACATAGTGACCCTCTATCTCCAAAAATAAAAGAAAAAGAAAAATAATAAAGGGGAAATAATAACTGATGCCACAGAGATAATCTTGTATTATCTCCAAACACTACAAGAAACTCTATACCCAGAAATTTGACAATGTGAAAGAAATGGATCAATATGTGGAATCACACCCTCTCCTTAAAATTACCCAGGAAGAAATAAATCTCCTGAACAGACCAATTTCAAGTACTGAGACCAAAGAAACAATAAAAACTCTCCCAACAATAAATGACCTTGTCCAGATGGTTTGACACCAGAATTCTATCAAACCTTATTCCCATACTGCAGAAATTATTCCAAAAATTGAGGAGGAAGGAATCTTCCCCAACACATTCTACAAAGCAAACACCAGCCTGATACCAAAACCAGAAAAAGACCCACCTAAAAAGGAGAACTTCAGACCAATTTCACCAATGAATATACATGCAAAACATCTTACCAAAATCCTAGCCAACAAATTACAGGATATCTTCAAAAAAGGTCATACATCATGAACAACTAGGTTTCATCCCTGGGATGCAAGGCTGGTTTAACATATGCAAGCCCATAAATATTCACCACATCAACAGAAGAAAAAAAAAACATATGATTCTCTCAATAGATTTACAAAAACCATTTGATAAAATCCAGCATCCTTTTCTAATTAGAACACTGAAGAAAATAGGCATAGGTGGCACATTTCTTAAACTGATTGAAGCTATCTGTGATAAACCCACAGCTAATATTTCACTGGAGTAAAATTGAAAGCTTTTCCACTTAGAACTGGAACCAGACAAAGTGGTCCTCTATCACCATTACTATTTAACATAGTACTTGAAGTTCTAGCCAATACAATTAGGCAAGACAAGGATATAAAGGGCATCCAAATGGGAGCGGAGGAAGTCAAACTCTCCCTCTTTGCTGACGATGTGATCTTATACTTAGAAAACTCCAAACACTCAACCACAAGATTCCTGGAAGTCATCAAAAAATGCAGTACATGTAAAATCTACCGAGTGTAGAACATAAATGTCTTAACACAATAACTAAGAAAATGCAGTGAAGGCTATGTTAACCAGTTTGATGAAAGTATTTCAAATTGTATGTAAAACCAGCACATTGTACCCCATAATTCCATTAATGTACACAGCTATGATTTAAAAAAATTTTAAATTTTTAATTTAAAAAAATACAGTAATGTGTCAGGATATAAAATCAATGTCCACAAGTCAGCAGCCTTTGTATACACCAATAACAGCCAAGATGAGAGGCTAATTAAGGACACAACTCCATTCAATATCGTGTCAATGAAAATGAAATACCTAGGAATTGGGCGGCGCCTGTGGCTCAATGAGTAGGGAGCCGGCACATATACCGAGGGTGGAGGATTCAAACCTGGCCCTGGCCAAACTGCAACAAAAAAATAGCTGTGCGTTGTGGCGGGCGCCTGTAGTCCCAAGCTGCTCGGGAGGCTGTGGCAAGAAAATCGCGTAAGCCCAAGAGTTAGAGGTTGCTGTAAGCCGTGTGATGCCACGGCACTCTACCGGAGGGCGGTACAGTGAGACTCTGTCTCTACAAAAAAAAAAAAGAAATACCTAGGAATTTACCTAACAAAACAAATGAAGGACCTGTATAAAGAAAATTATGAGACCCTTAGAAAAGAAATACCAGAGGATATTAACAAATGGAAGAACATACCATGCTAATGGCTGGGAAGAATCAACATTTGTTAATATGTCTATACTTCCCAAAGCAATCTAATGATTCAATGCCATCCCTATTAAAATACTGACCATCATACTTTGAAGACATGGAAAAGATGATTCTGTGTTTTGTATGGAATCAGACAAAACCCCTCATAGCTGAGGCAGTTCTTAGTAATAAAAACAAAGCCAGGGGCATCAGCATGCCAGATTTTAGGCTGTACTACAAGGTCATAGTGGTCAAGACAGCATGGTACTGACACAAAAATAGAGACATAGATATTAGGAATTGAATAAAAAACCAGGAAATAAAAGTGACATCTTAAAACCACCAAATCTTAAACAAACCAAACAAGAACATGCACTGGGGAAAAGAATTCCTATTCAATAAATGGTGCTGCCAGAACTGGATATCCACATGTAAATGACTGAAACTGGACCACACCTTTCTCCACTTATAAAAATTGATTCAAGATGGATAAAGGACTTAAATTTCAGGCACAAAACAATAAAAATCCTCAAAGAAAGCATAGCAAAAACACTGGAAGATATCGGCCTGGGAAAACACTTTATGAAGAAGACTGCCTTGGCAAATGCAACAACAACAAAATAAATAAATGAGACTTAATTGAACTGAAAAGCTTCTGAACAACTGAGGAGACAACAACCAAAGCAAATAGACAATCAACACAATGGGAAAGGATATTTGCTTATTTTTAATCAGACAAAAGCTTGATAACTAGAATCTATAAAGAACTCAAATTAATCCACACAAAAAAAGCCAAGAATTCCATATATCAATGGGGAAGACATATGAATAGAATTTTCTCTAAAGAAGACAGACTAATGGCTAGCAATAATATGAAAAAATGCTCATTATTCCTAATTATTAGAAAAATGCAAATCAAAACTACCCTGAGATATCATCTAACCACAGTAAGAATGGCCCACATCACAAAATCTCAAAACTGCACATGCTGGTGTGGATGTGGAGAGAAAAGGAACACTTTTACACTGTTGGTGGGACTGCAAACTAATACAATCCCCTTTTGTCATAAGGACACTTGCACTAGACTATCGCAGCTCAATTTACAATCACCAAATATGCGGAAACAGCCTAAAAGCCCCCCAACCCAGGAATGGATTAAAAAGCTGTGGTATATGTATACCATGGAATACTATTCAGCCATTTAAAAAATGGAGACTTTATAGTCTTTGTATTAACCTGGATGGAAGTGGAACACATTATTCTTAGTAAAGCATCACAAGAATGGAGAAGCATGAATCCTAGCTATTCAATTTTGATATGAGGACAATTACTGATAACTAATAACATGGTGGGGGTGGGGGGAGGTGAGAGAGAAAGAAGGAGGAGGGGATGGGGAAAAAAAGAGCATAGAGAGGGCAGGAGGGAGGTGGGTAAGGTCTTGTGTGATACACCTTTTGGGGCAAGGCACAATTTTAAAAGGGACTATACCAAACAAATGCAATCCGTATAACCTAGTTTCTTGTACCCTCAATGAATCCCCAAGAATTAAAAAAAAAAATAAAGTATTTAAAGTTGGAGAACTCTTGATTACACTCCCCAGAACCACTGATATAAAATTTGTGCTAGAAATCAGACTTCAAAGTATGGGTAACAATCTATGCCACTAAACTTCTGAAATTACAATTAATCGAATGAAGGATATAAATTAGCTCAAAAATTGGTAAGATTAATACCAAAATAAAATATCTCCAAAATTTCCTTGACTATACCAAGATATCCTTAAGTTTTCCTTAAAAACAAGAACCTGATATTCATACAGTCAAAGAAGAAACTGAATAAAAACACTCTACAAAGAAAGAATATGAAATGCTTAGTGTAGACCTAGAAGTGGGTATTTAAGTTATCCACAAGGAGGAAGACCAGGTTTCTATAGTTGTCTAACATGACATCCCAACACAAATGCTACTGAGCTGGGTACAGGAAGGCCCACTGATTCATAGAGAATTCTATAGACACGTCCTTGAATGTCAACACTCCCTGAAAAACAAACGTATTTGCCAAGAAATAAGGGGAGATTGAATTTCACTTATTGAATTTCACTTTTAGTTAAATGAGTGAAGAGAACTGTTGCTGATGTATATGAGTGACTGGAATTAATCAGTACAGAAGAGATAAATTCTCTCATGTGTTCTCTAACACTGAAGGTGATGGCATAATTTCCAGAGAACCAGTGTAGACACTATAGTTTTTTGGTTTGCACTGTAAAAATAAAAGGCCACCAATACAGGCATGTATATTTTTGTGACTTATCTATATCATTTCATGTAACCTGTGTGTATTTTTTTATATGACAATGTCATGGTGAGGTAAACAGTACCTCTGAAATTTTAACATGTACAAGAAAGAAAAGGAGATAGGCCGGGCACGGTGGTGGCTCACATCTATAATCCTAGCACTCTGGAAGGTCAAGGGGGTGGACTGCTTGAGCTCACCCGTTCAAAAACAGCATGAGCAATAGTGAGACCCCATCTATACTAAAAATTTAAAAAATGAGGCAAGAGGAACACTTTAGCCCTAGGAGAAGGTTGCTGTGAGCTATGACGCCCTAGCACCCTACTTAGGATGACAGCTTGAGAAACTGTCTCAAAAAACAAACAACAAAAAATAAAATTATCAGAACCTCTGGGATACCGCAAAGGCAGTCCTAAGAGGGAAATTTATAGCACTGCAAGCCTTCCTCAAGAGAACGGAAATAGAGGAAGTTAGCAACTTAATAGGACATCTCAAGCAACTGGAAAAGGAAGAACATTCCAACCCCAAACACAAAAGAAAAGAAATAACCAAAAGTAGAGCAGAACTAAATGAAATTAAAAACGAAAGAATTATACAACACATCAATAAATCAAAAAGTTGGTTTTTTGAAAAGGTCAATAAAATAGTTAAACTTTTGGCTAACCTAACCAGGGAAAGAAGAGTAAATCTCTCATTTTATCAATCAGAAATGACAAAGATGAAATAACAACAGACTACTCAGAAATTCAAAAAATTCTTAAAGAATATTACAAGAAACTTTATTCTCAGAAATATGAAAATCTGAAGGAAATTGACCAATACTTGGAAGCACGTCACCTTCCAAGGCTTAGCCAGAATAAAGTGGAAATGTTGAACAGGCCCATATCAAGTTCTGAAATAGCATCAACCATAAACAATCTCCCTAAAAAGAAAAGCCCGGGACCAGATGTCTTCACGTCAGAATTCTACCAAACCTTTAAACAGGAACTAGGACCAATATTACTCAACCTATTCCAAAATATAGAAAAAGAAGGAAGACTACCCAACACGTTCTATAAAGCAAACATCACCCTGATCCCCAAAACAGGAAAAGACCCAACAAAAAAAGAAAATTATAGAACAATATCACTAATGAATATAGATGCAAAAATATTCAACAAGATCCTAATAAACAGAATCCAGCAACACATCAAACAAATGATACATCATGACCAAGTTGGTTTTATCCCAGGGTCTGAAGGCTGGTTCAATATACATAAATCTATAAATATAATTCAGCACATAAACAAATTAAAAAACAAAGACCATATGATTCTCTCAATTAATGAAGAAAAAGCTTTTGATAATATCCAGCATCCCTTCATGATCAGAACACTTAAGAAAATCGGTATAGAAGGGACATTTCTTAAACTGATAGAGGCTATATACAGAAAATCCACAACCAATATCATATTGAATGGAGTTAAATTGAAATCATTTCCACTGAGATCAGGAAGCAGACAAAATTGCCCATTGTCTCCACTGCTCTTTAACATTGTAAAGGAAGTTTTAGCAATTAGGGAAGAAAAGGCGATCAAGGATATCCATATAGGGTCAGAAGAGATCAAACTTTCGCTCTTCGCAGATGATATGATTGTATTCCTGGAAAACACCGGGGATTCTACTACGAAACTATTAGAAGTGATCAAGGAATACAGCAGCATCTCAGAATACAAAATCAACATTCATAAATTGGTAGCCTTTATATATGCCAACAACAGTCAAGCTGAAAAAAACAGTTAAGGACTCTATTACATTCACACTAGTGCCAAAGAAGATGAAAGATTTGGAAGTTTATCTAACAAAGGACGTGAATGAACTCTATAAAAAGAACTATGAAACTCTAAGAAAAGGAATAGCTGAAAATGTTAACAAATGGAAAAACATACCATACTTATGGCTGGGAAAAATCAACACTGTTAAAATGTCCATACTACCCAAAGCAATATACAATTTTAATGCAATCCCTATTAAAGCTCCACTGTCATACTTTAAAGATCTTGAAAAAATAATACTTCGTTTTATATGGAATCAGAAAAAACCTTGAATAGCCAGGATATTACTCAGAAATAAAAACAAAGCAGGAGGAATGATGCTACCAGACCTCAGACTATACTATAAAACCATAGTGATCAAAACACAATGGTACTGGCACAAAAATAGAGAGGTACATGTATGGCACAGTGTAGAGAACCAAGAGATGAACCCAACTACCTACTGTTATTTGATCTTGGGCAAGAGAATTAAAAACATTCACTTTGTTGAAAGATTCCCTGTTCAACAAATGGTGCTGGGTGAATTGGCTGGCAACCTGTAGAAGACTGAAACTGGACCCACACCTTTAACCATTAACTAAGGTAGACTCTCACTGGATTAAAGATTTAAACTTAAGGCATGAAACTATAAAAATACTAGAAGAGAGTGCAGAGAAAACTCTTGAAGAAACCAGTCTGGGCAAATATTTTATTAGGAGAACCCCACGGGGCAACTGAAGCAGCTTCAAAAATACACTATTGGGACCTGATGAAGCTAAAAAGCTTCTGCACAGCCAAGAACACAGTAAGTAAAGCAAGCAGAGAGCTCTCAGAATGTGAGAAGATATTTGCACGTTATGTCTCCAACAAAGGTTTAATAACCAGAATCCACAAAGAACTCAAACGTATAAGCAAGAAAAGAACAAGTGATCCCATCTCAGGTTGGACAAGAAACTTGAACAGAAACTTCCCTGAAGAAGACAGGCACACAGCCTACAGACATATGAAAAAAGCTCATAATCTTTAATCATCAGAGAAATGCAAATCAAAACTAATTTGAGATATCATCTAACTCCAGTAAGATTAGCCCATATCATAAAATCGCAATACCAGAGATGTTGGCGTCAATGTGGAGGAAAGAGAACACTTCTACACTGCTTGTGGGAATGCAAATTAATACATTCCTTTTGGAAAGACGTTTGGAAAACACTTAGATACCTAAAAATAGATCTGCCATTCAATCCTATAATTTCTCTACTAGGTATATACCCCGAAGACCAAAAATCACATTATAACAAAGATATTTGTACCAGAATGTTTATTGCAGCCCAATTCATAATTGCTAAGTCATGGAAAAAGCCCATTGCCCATCGATCCACAAACGGATTAATAAATTGTGGTATATGTACACCATGGAGTATTATGGAGCCTTAAAGAAAGATGGCGACTTTACCTCTTTCATGTTTACATGGAAGGAGCTGGAACATATTCTTCTTAGTAAACTATCTCAAGAATGGAAGAAAAGGTACCCAATGTACTCAGCCTTATTATGAAACTAATTTATGGCTTTCATATGAAAGCTATAACCCAGTTATAACCTATGAATATGGGGAAGGGGGAGAGGGAAGGGAGGGAGGGGAGAGGATAGGTGGAGGGAGGGTGATTGGTGAAATTACACCTACGATGCATCTTACAAGGGCACATGTGAAACTTAGTAAATGTAGAATATAAATGTCTTAACACAATAACTAAGAAAATGCCAGGAAGGCTATGTTAACCAGTGTCATGAAAATATGTCAAATGGTCTATAAAACCAGTGTATGCTGTCCCATGATCACATTAATATACACGGCTATGATTTAATAAATAAAATAATGATGTTACACAGGGAAAAAAAAACTTTATAACTAAAAACGGAGTCATTTACAACTCCAGGATAACCCACCACTATGGTAGACAGAAAAAGAAGTGTCACATTAGACAATTTAACCAGAATGGGATGTTCATCTCAGACCACTTAAGATATGAATTAAGTCACCATAATTAGTTCTCAGGAAGAAGACTTGACAGCACCATTGTTTATATAGGGTATCCATAAAGTTTGTATGCAATTTAAAATAGTAAAACACAGGGTGACAGAGTGAGACTCTGTCTCAAAATAAATAAATAAAATTTAAATAAAAAAGAAAAAAACAGAAGACACATATAAGGCAAGGAGATAGTGGTGGGAGATGTTCGAAACCATCATTCATCCTGGGAAGTAGCTCCGATTACAAAAATTCCCCGTGAGCTGTGTTCTCAAGAGCAGCTCACTACAAAAAGCAACCCTTCCCATGATGACTTAGATGATACTCCCCTTTCGGCCTATGACAGGCCAGATACAGACTCTACAAATTCCCATTTATTACTCATAAACAATCACCTGAACAGTTATTTCTTCAGCAGTGAGAACACAATACTTCTTCATGACATTTTGCTGAAGTTACTCTTCTTTCCCCAGGTCCCTGACCTTTGGCCAATTCTAAGTATAATTTCAATGTCTAACCTTTTTTATGCCCCTCCTAAGAACTGTCTGATGACAGGATGAAACACAGCCTGACCTGGCAGATTATTTCTCCACCCTCCATTCTGTCCTTATCTCCCACCTGGATTCTACACTTGTTTGGCAGGTCTGGGCCAGGTTCAAACCTACCAGCTCCAGGGTATGTGGTTGACTCCCTAACCACTGAGCTACAGGCGTCTCCCTAAACAATGAGCTACAGGCGCCTAGCTTGGTTTCTATGCTTGTGTGCTCCTCTCTATCAGAGAAAGCTCTTGTGTGTAATACCTACAGATCTTGTACTTTATGCTATCCCCAAGCAATACTACCTACAATAATGAGAAATTCATTTTATTGGACAATAAGGTATCTTTCAAATTTATTTAACTGGAAAATGTCCAAAAACAGCCCCAGAATAATACCAATTACACCTTCAGGAAGGGCCTCTCATCACACTCTACTTCCATCAACCACACTGGTCCCCAGCTTGTGGGTTCCCAGCTTTCCAGGACTCTGCACCTTCAGTCCACATATAGGGCTCTTTCCATAGCTGGTAATCAGGCTGGAAACCTGCAGGGAGGGATCCTGGGTCCTGGATGACCTTTTATTTGCAATTTTTGGCTGGGGCTGGGTTTGAACCCGCCACTCCCAGTATATGGGGCTGGCACCCTACTCCTTGAACCGCAGCACCACCCCAGATGACCATTTTTTGAAGAACCAAGGTTGACTTGGTCTTAGTAACTAGACTCAGACCTTTGGTTCCAGTCAAGGTTATTTATTTGCTTTTAGATGAGAAAATATCACTGGGTGTGGTTGCTCAGGTCTGTAATCCTAGCACTCTGTGAGGCCGCGGCAGGTGAATAGCTTAACCTCATGAATTCAAGACCAGCCTGAGCAAAAGTGAGACCCCTGTCTCTACTAAAAATAGAAAAACTGAGGCAAGAGGATCACTTGGGAGGATCAACCTCCCAAGACCTAGAGGTTACTTTGAGAGCTACGATGCCACGGCACTCTACCCAGGGTAACAGATTGAGACTCTGTCTCAAACAAAAAGAAGAGAGAAAATATCAAGTGTATGAAAAATCCAGCAAAATTCTGCAAACTAAGTATTGATGGTTATATAATAGAAGGAAACTATAAGACACTTTACATTCCCTATGTCAACATGAAAAGCAAAATGATGTATTTTGTCAGACAATAGTGACATCATTTAATTATCAATTCCATGAAAATAAGTCATTTAGTAAACAATAATCTCAGATCATCTCTGGAAGTTTATAAATCCTCTTCCATAGCTTTTAGCAATAAACTTCAAATTCTAGATGATAGAAAAAAGGAATAAAGTTACCTACTGACACAGTTTCTCCACTTTGTGTAAGAGAAGAACTAATGCTTTGTAAATATTTACAATTCACCATTTGATCTACCACATTTTCATGTGGATATGTATTCGTTTTTAAGCATCCATAAAGCAATCCACACTTTGTCTCTTTCTTCTTCATGGTATCATTACAAAGCTAAGCCCTGGGTTTCCATTTGAAATTATCCTCAAATAATCACACATCTGAAAACCTTACTACCCTCACTCAAAGAAAAAAGGTGAAAACAATTATTTTATTAAAATGGAATATATCACTACATGTTTATTTAGTTATTTTTTTTATTTATTTTATTTTTTTAGTCAGAGTTTCACTATGTCACTCTGGGTATAGTGCTGTGACATCACAGCTCACAGCAACCTCAAACTCTTGGGCTTAAGTAATTCTCTTGCCTCAGCTTCCCAAGTAGCAGGGACTACAGGCGCCTGCCACAATGCCCAGCCATATTTGTCATTGTTGTTGTAGTTGTCATTGTAGTTTGGCAGACCTGGGCTTGATTCGAACTAGCCAGCTCCAGGGTATGTGGCTGGTGGCCTAGCTGCAGAGCTACAGGGGCCAAGCCATCACTACATATTTAATTTCCTTTTCTGAACTCTAGTTCTGTCTTGCATTTTCAGGAAAATTTTCTTATTCTTTAAGTTCTACTGATATATTGCATTTTACAATTAATGAAAAATTAAAGCTGAAATAAACAAATCTTTTCAACGTCCAAAATTCTGGGAGTGTCCCTGATGACTGAAATACAGACATGTCCCACTAAGGGTGAAGTAAATTCATCTATCCCTGAGACTTCCTCCCAATCTCAGCCTTCTCACAGAATTGCTCAAAGGCCACCCTCCCAGGAGAAAGGGCACCCTAGTTTCTGTGGGGAAGAACATCTCATAACTCTGACAAAAGTGCAGCTATCTGGGAGACAAGTAGATTAAGAAAGCAGGCCAAAAACCAAATAGCGAGGTCACAGCAAGCCCCTTCCTACCCTCCTGAAATGTTTTAGGGCCAGTGGTCCTGGGAAACATCAGGATCTCCTACCCTGTTCCTGCCTGGCACAAGAGATAAAGCCTTCCATGAAGAATAACACCTTCTGTGGAAGGCAGTAATTCTAAAAATCAGTCTCGGACACAGCAACTTTCACTCTGCAGAAAAGATGACTTTCCGCACCTCTCATGACACCCTCCCAAATTCCAACTACAGTAATAAAAGTCCCTTGAAACTCTGTGAGCTGAGCTGACTTCTGGTCACACTCCATTCTGCTCCTTGAAGATAGAGACTATCCTTCATTCTTGGACTGGTCTTCTCTCCTTCTTATGGACTCTGGCAGGACTCTCCCTAAACCTCTCATCTTTATGGTGTGTTAGCCAAGAAAGGAGGCAGGTCGTGGCTCTCCAAATGACCACTACTGAACATTAATTCCTCAGGAGTCAATAAGTTGAAGGAAAGGGCTCCTTCTCTGGGATCTCCTGTTTCTCCTCTGTTCTCTCATTCCTCCAAAAATCCTAGCACTAGGTTGTGATTTCCCCAAGGATCTGGGATCAGTGTCCTGATCCCCCCATCCCCAACACCTTCCCTTGGAGACACCTGAGGTACAGTGTTGGGATTCCATGGACTTTGTCCTCTTGGCTATGCAGTGACTGAGGGATGCCTTGCCTCTCCACTGGTAAGCCTCCACCCCAATCCTCCTCCTCACTTTACAGGCCATGGGCAGTTGCTGTTCAGTTCTACACCAAGATTTCCCACTGGGCTGTCTCCTCAAAAACCTAAGCACCCTGGGTCTAAAAGGAGACATCATCAGGCCAGGCACGGTGGCTAATGCCTGTAATCCTAGCACTCTTGGAAGCTAAGGAGTATGGATTGCCCTAGCTCACAGGTTTGAGACCATCCTGAGCAAGAGCGAGACCCCATCTCTAAAAATAGCCAGGCATTATGGCAGGTGCCTGTAGTCCCAGGAACTTGGAAGGCTAAGGCAAGAGATTCTCTTGAGCCCAAGAGTTTGAGGGTGCTGTGAGATATGACTGCATGGCACTCTACCAAGGGCAACAATGTCAGACTCTGTTTCAAAAAAAAAAAGAGAGAGAACAAAACGAGTGAATAACATTTCTCTGCTATACTGCCGGCCCCCAATATAAATTAGACAATGGAAACCAATGGCCTGAAAATGGCAATTTTGATCTAAACATTCCCAGAGGTCTTGAAAATTTTATAAACCACAATGGCAAGTGGTCTGAGGTCCGCTACCTCCAAGCTTTCTTTCCCCTTCAGGGATGCCCTTCTCTGCCACACCTGTATCACCTTCTACATTATCCTTCTCAACGAGCAGCTGCCACCTCAGCCTTCCACCCCTGACTTGGACTTACATCCAGCTGATCACTCGTCCCCACACCTCTCCACTTCCTGAGCCTTCCTCTCCTGCTCGTTCCCAACTCCTACTTCCCAGCCTCTCCACCTGACTCCCTTTCTCCCCTGTCTCTGCCTAACTCCTTTTCTCCTTCATACACCCGCTCTCAGGAACAGCCTCCAAAAGCTATTTTACCCTTACCCAGGCCCAAAACAATGCCTGGCTAATTTTCTTTTCTTTTTTTTTTTTTTTGAGACAGTCTCTTTGTTCCCCTGGTAGAGTGCCATGGTGTCATAACTCACAGCAACCTCATATTCCTGGGTTCAAGCGATTCTCTCGCCTCAGCTTCCCAAGTAGCTGGGACTACAGACTCCCACCTCAATGCCTGGCTATTTTTAGAGATGGGATCTCACTCTTGCTCCAGGCTGGTCTCAAACTCTTGACCTGAGGTGATACATCTGGCTCGGCCTCCCTTAGTTCTGGGATTACAGGCGTGACCCATCAAGTGTGGACTGTGGCTAATTTTCTTATTTAGTAGAAATAATGTCTCCCTTTTTACTCAGGCTGGTCTCAAACTCCTGAGCTCAAGCAATACACTCTAGTAGGTCTCCCAGAGTGCTAGGTTTACAAGTTGTGAATCACCACACGTGGCTAAACACAGTCTTCAAACTTGGGATTATGGTATCAATAAGTAGTAAGAAAAGTAACTTTACAAAGACAAACCAGTAGAAACCCAGCCAGGAGGCTGATGTGGTTATCACCGTGGGAAATATGGATGGCCAGACCAGGGAGGACACAGGAGTAGTTGTTAGAAGTGGCCACATTCTGAAGTACTTGTTAGGGTAAATGGTTTTATAACCAACATGTTATGATTCTGAAGTGTCTTTGTTCCCTCATATTCCAAAGGAGTTTTCAGTGCTGATGTTACAACTGAAGCAGATGGGCCAGGTGCGGTGGCTCACACCTGTAACCCTACATTCTGGACAGGCCAAGGCCAGTGAATCGCCTGAGTTCACATGTTCAGGACCAGCCTGAGTAAGAGCCAGAGCTTGTCTCTAAAAATAGCTGGGTGTTGTGGTGGGTGGCTGTAGTCCCAGCTTCTCAGGAAGCTGAGGCAAGAGAATCCAAGAGTTGGAGGTTGCTGTGAGCTATGACACCATGGCACTATACTATAGAGAACAAAGTGAGACTCTGTCTCAAAAAAAAAAAAAAAAAAAGACTGAAGCAGGCAGCTAAGTAGCCTGGACTTGACAGGACTGAAACAGTGTTATCTCAGCCCCAGTAGCCCAGCTTACAGAAAGTAGAGAAAAGACAGCTCTTAGGACACATTGCTGAGCAGAACTTTGTAACTTTCTATCCACTGATGCAAATTTTTTGAGTTTTTTCACATGAACATCAGAAACTCCTTGCAGCCCCGAGAAAACTGCAGAGCTTTACTCTACCTGATTGTCCAGAGAAAGACAAGATGAGTGGTACACCAGCGCAGATTGTGCTGAAAAGCCACTGAATATGCGCACAAGGTTAAAAGAACGAATATTATGAAGCCCCAGATCATTATAATACAAAAATTCCCATGCTGGGAGACTGTCTCAAAAAAAAAAAAAATTCTATTTGACATGATGTATTATAATTTTATAAGAAGTTGCACAAGACAAAAAAAAAAAACAAAACACAGAAAGTAGTTCTATTTTCAGAAAAGCATCCAAACATCAATGTAGTTTGAAAATGCAAAAAAAAATCTACATAATTATTTCCTCCTAATGATTTAACTTTCTTTAAATACATTTTTGTAAATTTTTCTGTAGTGGCTGTGGACAACATAGAGGCTCTCATTTTTACATGTCCACATACGTGTGGAATCTGTAATGGTCGCACGAGTACAGACATCATTTCATTTTATATTATAACTAATAAAGATGGAGATTGGGCATAGTTCTAAATTTTCATTCATATTAATATTTTCCTTATATTACAGCAACACACCTACTCCTGGCATCAGAGGATTCAAGTGGTGATTCAATGTTCAATGATCATTCTTTCATTCCAATATTTATGGAACATTTATGAAGTGACAGTTCTGTACTAAGTGATGAAGACACACTAGTAAAAAAAAATTGGATCCCACCATCATAGAATTTACAATCTGGTAGAATAGCTGAACAACTACAGGGTGGTACAGGGCATCTATCAAAGAGTGTAACCATAGAGAAAAATGTATTCCCAGATCTAAGAAAGGACTCTTTCCGGAAGTGCTTCTTCAAACTAAAACCTGACTATAAAGACATTTTATAAGAAAAGGAAGAAGATGTAAGAGAAACACAGGAATGAGTGAGACATAACTAAGATCTATAATAAGATAATGTCCACTGAGTGGCGGTTCCATGAAACAGAATTTTTTTTTAAATTCATCAGCTGCCTTTAGGTTTGAGGAATTGTTTAGATTTCATAATTTACACACAGAGAGGGAACCCAGCAGGCTGTGGCAGGAGCTGCTTCCCAGGATCAAGGACTCATCACTGCCCACTGCCAGATGGAGCCTTCTTAAAAGTGGTCCCCCCAGTGACCTTCACAGCCTGACCCAACACAGGTGAGAAGCATCCAACTCTTGAGGGAGACAACCAGGGGGGCAGGGGCAAGCAGGGACATAGAGAGAGGCACCAGAATCAGGAATGGGAGGCAGGGACAAAAAAGTAGCTGAGTCCAACATTCCCACCCACCCTTGGGATCTGCTGCCCTGGGTTCCCCCAGCTCCATCTCCCTGGCTGGTTTCTTAGAAATTCTTGTCAGGTCTCCTAAGAGGTCTCCGTCTTCTCACCACCAGTCCCTACTTGTAACTGTGCCCCATACATCCCAAGATGTCCTTCATCTGCATGTGCACATCTCTCAGCTCCTCCAAAACCAGAAGCCCCAGCTCCCTGAGCAGGCCTCCAAACAAAGTATAAATCTGTGGAGTTTTGGGGAACTATTAGGTTGCTGTTATCTAGAGTAAATAAAATTTGATGAATAAAATTATGAAAAATTTATTTTAAGCAAAAAGATCAATTAAAATACCTGTGCTATATTCTACCTGCAGTACTAACTTGCTGACAATCCCATAAAATCACCAAACAATTTTCAAATATTTTTGTAATGAAAATCAGCAAATCCTTATTATGGTTTCCATGAAAATGGTCCTTCAGACTAAAAAATTCTACTATCGTAAGAAGGCACTGCTTGAAAACAGCAAAGTTTTCCTAGTAGATATGTTATTCATAAGTAACAGACTACTTCCCACATCCATAGTTGGTCTTTACAGAGTTGTTGTAAATTCAGTCCCTGACACAATGACAAACAATTCCTATAACTTTCTATAAAATGTGTATTTCAAGACCTTTACAAAGTTTAACTCAGTTTTTTTAATATTAAATAATTTATCATTCTTTCTGTAAAATTAGGATAATTTAAATTTCAGCTTAAGTTAAGTATTTTTGTTAGACCTAGGCTATAATGGAAAAATACCACTTAACTCCTGGCAAGTTTCAGGACTGCAAACTTTCAAAAAAGTAATGAAGTCTAGTTCACCCCCAAGATAAATGAGAAAGTACTAATTGATTTCTTGCTTCTAGTTCATTCCAAGTTTCTTGCTTGGCTAACTCCCTGGGAAATTACCAACTGTCCCCGGAATCATTTTTAAACAATACCAGGCAGAGAAATTACTAAAACTAAGATACATGGAGGGAAAGTACTGAAAACAAAAATGTATGATGTACAGCAACTAACCGCAAAATTCTGCTTGTGTACAATGCTTGCTCGCTACACCACCCAAATGCACCTGGACAGCCTGAGTGCCAACCGAGATGCAGACCCGACCTTAAAAACTCGACCCCTTAAGTACTCCTGGCTGCTCTCAGAAACCCCATGTTCAGGCACTGAGGCACTAGCCAGCCAGTTCTTCAATAAAAGGACTCTGCTGTAAATTTGACTTGTTTGGCAGTGTGGTCTTTGTGGAACTCCTGGGTATACTTCAGTATACTTTAGGATCACCCCATTTGCACACTCACCACAGCTGGACAAACAAAGACTCACCCGACACAGACTATTTCTTGCCTCTTTGCCTCATTACGGCATCAGTTCATCAATCAACCAAGTCACTTGAGAGTGTTTGGTAATTTGTGAGCTCAGACCCAGGACAGATCTATTCTTGAATATTTGGAAAGTCATCAGCAAGGTAGTATGATGTAAGTAAGGGACAGAACACTCAAATAAAATATTTTTGGAACTCTTGATGATGGATAGAAAAAACAGAAGGGGAAAAACAAAATAAGCAGCACCAGGCATGGAGGCTCACAGCTGTAATCCCAAAACTTGGGAGGCCAAAGCGGGTGGACTGCGCCCAGAGCAAGACCCAATCTCTAAAAATAGCCAGGTGTTCTGGCAGGTGTCTGTAGTTCCAGCTACTTGGCAGGCCTGTGGCTCAAAGTAGTAGGGTGCCAGCCCCATATGCCAGAGGTGGCGGGTTCAAACCCAGCCCCGGTCAAAAACTGCAAAAAAAAAGGAAGGTCTCATTATTCATTCACTTCTGTATATTATAAGCAGCAATGTGAATACATGGTATCAACCCTGTTCTTTAACTCAGAAAATAATAGAGATACTCACTCTTCTGCTCTCAGTGCATGGAGGACCATTATCCACTAACCTGTCATAGTACTTTCTAGGGAAAAATGTTTACATTTATTTTCTGTCTTAAGAAACCATAGTGAAATCATGTTGTTATTGTCATTTATTTTACATTTTCTTTATATAAAACCTCAGATCAGGACTCTGTGCCTGTGGCTCATGCAGCTAAGGCTCCAGCCACATACACCTAAGCTGGTGGTTTCGATTCCAGCCCAAGCCCACAAAACAACAATGACGGCTGCAAACAAAAAAATTGCCAAGGTTGTGGCCTGCTCCTGTAGCCCTAGTTACAGGAGGTGGAGGCAGGAGACTCGTTTGAGTCCAGTAGTTGGATGTTGCTGTGAGCTGTGATGTCACAGCACTCTACACAGAGCAACAGCTTGAGGTTCTGTCTCAAAAAAATGAATGAAGTAAAAAAATTAAATTAAATGAATTTAAAATCCTTCAAATCGGGCTCAGCGTTTATAGCTCAGTGGGTAGGGCACTGGCCACATGCACCAGGGCTCATGAGTTTGAACCTGGCCCAGGCCTGCTAAAACAAAAAATAGCCAGGCATTGTGATGGGTGCCTGTACTCCCAGCTACTTGGGAGGCTGCGGCAAAGAATAGCTAAAGCCCAGGAGCTGAAGGCTGCTGTGAGCTGTGATTCTACAGCACCCTACCAAGGGTGACATAGTGAGACTCAGTCTCAAAAAAAAAAGGGTAGTTACCATTTAGTATTTGGGTAACAGATTGATTTTCATCTGTATCTGTAGCATTCATTATTTCACAGCACAAACTTTTGAAATCCAGGAGGAAAATTTAACACAAAGAAATCACTGCTGTAAAACATGAGATGATTATAGGTTAAGTAACATTCTTGGTGAAAACTAGTCAGAACCCACCACTGCTCAACTTTACTTGGGACACCAGAAGACAGAGAAAGCCAACTATTACTTTTCTCCTCCACCACCCTCTTATTGGTCCAAGTTTCCAATCATCAAGTAGAAAATGGACTTAAAATGGAGCATGTACCCTTGGGGATACAGGAAGAGAGAGAGTACAACACAAATTAATTGTCCATTAATGGTACAATCATCAAAAGAATATAAGGGTTAGATACCATCAGATGAATGCCAATACTACTTCATTTACAATCCTTCGGTGTTGGACAATAAGTATTCATCTATTTCAGACTTTTCAATGAAAAGAATAGGAGTGCTATATGAAGATTTATTGGCAGGGCCTTGTTGGCCCATATCTCATTAAATTGTCAATCAAGGGGGCTATGTCTATTAATGCTTCATGTTTAAAAGTATACATGTGTTGGTCGACCTGATTCTAAGTGGACCTCAATGAGGGTTGGTCCTGAGGGCTTTCCTAGAGGTACGCTCTTCCTAGATAGAGTTTACCTGGATGTTGATTTCTTCTGGCCATTTGACGTCACCCTCCAGATGCTGGAGTGACACCTACTAGTCATGTTCATCCTGTACCTTCGTTGGAAGGCTTCTGTTTTCTGGAGAAAAGGTAATTTGAGTATATAATTTAGACAAGTGTCTCACCAGCAAGAGAATGAGGAAATCAGGCATCTAAAGGAACCAGTGAGCCACCTCTTTTTCTCCAATCCAGCATGTAAGAGGTGTAAGAAAGAATTTGTGCTCCAGCTGTCCTGGCACTCCCACTATAGAGTCGAATTGTTTAGTCAGAGGGGACAGTGGAGTATTAAGAAGCACTGAATACATAACCTTAGCATTTGTTAGAAAGTCTTAGCCCATAGCTTTTGATAGTTAGAGAAAAGACAGACTACCCATTGGACAGGGCATCCTACTAACATAGGGCCAAATTATTGCTGTCCAGAAAGGCACCACTGTCATGGACCAAGTAATACCTGTGGACAATGCTGTGCTTATCTCAGGTGGCCAGAGTTCTCTGGGCATTGCACTTTCCTACAGAGAATCACATCATCAGATTCCAGTGGAAGAAGGCATCCCTTAAAAACCTTGTATCCACTTTCTATGCTCAATTCCCGGGTTTCATACTTAACTGTGTTTCATACTTAACCTCTTTTTAGCCTTTGCCTCATCAAGTCCTCTTGCTCAGATGACCTCCCTGTCTGCCCTGATTTTTTCCAGTGACCAGAGTGAAAGAGCTGTCCATTGATCCAGAGTGACAGGAGTCTGAATCAGCCTGACTCTTCCTGGATATTTTTCACGGGGTCTGTGAAGCAGTCTAAGACAGCTCATTTGCCTCCAGTTCAGGGGTGGCTAATTAGAGCTTTCCTTTTTTCTTTTCTTTTCTCTTTCCTTTTTTTTTTTTTTTTTGAGACAGGAGTTTCACTATGTCACTCTTGGTAGAGTGCCATGGCATCATAGCTAACAGCAACCTCGAACTCTTGTGCTGCGACCACAGGTGCCTGCCACAATGCCCAGCTATTTCCTTTGTTATACTTGCCATTGTTATTAGCAAGCCCAGGCCGGGTTCAAACTCGCCAGCCCCAGTGTATGTGAACGGCACCTTAACCACTAAGCTAGGGGAGCTGAGCTTTTTTTTTGAGACAGAGTCTCACTATGTCACACTCGGTAGAGTGCTGTGGCATCACAACTCACAGCAACCTCAAACTCTTTGGCTTAAGTGATTCTCTTGCCTCAGTATCCCAAGTAGCTGGGACTATAGGAGCCTGCCACAACGCCTGGCTATTTTTATTTTTTTTTTTGGTTGTAGTTGTCATTGTTGTTTGGCAAGCCCGTGCTGGGTTTGAACCCACCAGCTCCTAGCACTCTGCGAGGCTGAGGTGGGTGAGCTCAGGAGTTCTAGACCAGCCTGAGCAACAGTGAGACCTCATCTCTTAAAAAAGTAGCTGGGCGCTGTGGTGAGCACCTGTAGTTCTAGCTACTCGGGAGGCTGAAGCAAAAGAACCACTGAGCCCAAGAGTCTGAGGTTGCTGTGAGCTATGATACCACAGCATACTACCGAGGGTGACAAAGTGACACTTCTGTCTCAAAAAAAAGGGTGGGCCACAAGAAGGGCATGGAATACCCAGTGTTTTCCACAACCAGAAATGGTCCCATGTGGCCAGAGTCCACACTTGTGAAAGAAAATACAAGTTGTTCAAGTATAACAGTAGTTACACATACAAGTTCTATTATCTAATCTTAGGAGCAGAAGGCCAAGAGGTGTGAAGAGTGAATTAAAGAAACAGAGGTAGGAGTGAAAATGTCAGGCAATTGAGAAAAAGAGTCTGGTGTTTTAAAGGATAAAGATGGCTCCTTCTCTTCTTTACTTTTGGTTCAAAGGAGTAATGATGACCTTGAGTAGTGGTATCAGTTTCATAATCTTGATCTCAATACCTACAACTAATCAAATACAGCTTAAGGCAGGCAGAAGAAAATATAGATAGGTAGATTTACTTTAATTCCATAGTGGCAGACTGATGATGAATAACTGATTTAATTGTTTTTATCAGTTTCAACATATACACAAGCAATCTGAAGAGGTTTTAAACAAAGTCTGATAACAAAAAGAGCACTTTGTTGTTTTAATTAGAGATTCATTTCAGTTAGGCTAACTTGTTCACATACAAAATAAATTCACCTTTCCAAATATTATGCCTTACATGGGCCATTTTGGACATGCCTAAGTTCTATATTTATCGCAAAGTTTTCTTCTTAAACTGTGAGTTATTTTAGGGCAAACATATTAGGTTTTTTTTTCCTACAGGAAATGATTCCATTTTTTTTTTAATGTTCTTTACATTAAAGAACATTTTTTACATTCTGGTTTTATTTTTACATTCTGGTTTTATTTTACATTTTTACATTCTGGTTTTATTTGTTTTTGTTTTTGTTTTATTGATATAGAGTCTCAAGCTGTTGACCTAGGTAAAAATCCATGGCATCACCACTCACAGCAACCTCAAACTCTTGGGCTTAAGCGATTCTCTTGCCTCAACCTCCCAAGAAGCAGGGACTACAAGCACCTGACAAAACGCCAGCTACTTCTTGTTGTTCTTTTATAACTGGCCAGGGCCAAGTTTGAACTTGCCAGCCTCAGTGTTATGTGGCCGGCGCCCTACCCACTGAGCTATGGGCACCACCCTACTGGATCCATCTTGCTCTAATGTTTTTTCTATTGTGAAAGAAAATTGCATCCCAGTTAAGTCTTTTCTTTATAAAGGCCTGAGAAAGGAGGCCTGTGGATGCAAAGGATTTAGGTCTCTAACCTAAAGTTACTACTTCATCCAAACAATAGAGTAGGGCAGTTGGAAAGTGCTAAAAGGGATAAACCAAAACATCATCAACCAGAGGAGCACAGGGACATTAATTTTACCTTCCAATTTTAAGAGATATAGGAGAGGAAAACAGAGGCCCTGAATTTCCAGGGAGAGCTGAGGAGTGGCTCTAGTGATATGAACATCAGTTTCTTTACCATGACAGAAAAAGACAACTTCCCAGTTGAGCTTATTCTGAAGCTGGAATTTGTCCATCAGACTGAGAGAGTTCCAGAGGGTCAGGGCTGGTTCAGGGATTTCACAGGGGCTAGAAGGTGAATGAGATCCTGTCTCCAGGAGGTGTCAATGTCACTTCCAGTGCATTGCTCTAGTAGTGAGGGCATGGTCCCAGCAGAGGCCCCTTCCCAAGCCATTTCTTACTCCAGGAACCCACAGTCATAGTAGGGCTCAGGCCAGGTGTCTTCTTGCCTAAGCCTCTAGGAGAACTCAGTGCCTGACAACCTTCATCCCCTAGTGGTAACATTTCAAAAGCTTCCTTCTGCTCTTAAGACCCGCTGCTGGCCTGCCTGGCTTTTTCTCACTGTCTCCTCATCCCCATTCTGTTTATTAAGACCTGAAAAATCTGGTTTAACGTTCTGCTTGTGGAGCCTGAGGCCCTTTTAAGCTTTTGAACATTAGTGCTAACTAGGAGATGAAGTGGACTATACAGGTGAAGAAGAAAAAAGCAGATGGAGCAGGGGTAGGTTAGGAGCTACATTATCTAGAAGTGAAGACAGTGAAAGAGATATAGGAGTAGTAAGTAACATGCAGCAGGCTGAGTGAACTCAGAATGTCTATTGTTCCATTAGTTTATCTCACTGAAGGTATGTATTTTCCTCCCAGATTTTGGCACAAAAATGTCACATATGATACCAGATGTCAGGTACATATTACCTGTATTTTTTTGTTGTTGTTGTTGTTCCAAGTGCCAAAGAATGGCTACTACTACAAAGACAGTGAAACAAATGAGCAGAACAGTAGATACAAATTTGCAGAAGGGCAAAGTTTATTTAAAGGATGTTCACTCCAGAAAAGGAACACATCTACCTTTTCAAGTGGAGAAGACCCTGGGATTAGTAAACTGTTTCTCCTTACACGGATTTTCCAATTCTTTGTTAAGTGGTGTGGGGGTAAAATATTCATGATTTTTTTGGAAAACAGGGAAATCTTCCAGAATGGAAAGTCCTCCCATTTCTATCCCTGCAATCAATGAACACCATTTGTCATTGTAATTGTAGAGTATGATAGAACTGGTATACATGTATTATGTTAATGAAAACAGGTCACTTGAACCTACTGCCATCTTACCTGTATGCCCGCTCCAAAGACTTCTTTTTGTGGCCACGGCCATATCGCCACATTCTGGCCTCTCTACCTCTGAGACTCATTTTTGTAGAGCATTCATCATTTCAGTTTGGGGAAGCCTTTTTGAAATATAAGCTTTTGTTTCTTGGAAGCCCCCTCTGCTCAATTTGTTCGTCTTCTTATGGAAAAGGATCTCCTAGTATCATCTACCCCTGTCTCTCCTTAGCCCTATTTAACAGGATAAAGACAACTTTAAGGCTTTGAGGCATGACTGACATTTGTAGAGTAGTTCCTCCACATGAATTATGATCACAACAGTGTGAGATATTTAAAGATACTGTCACGCTCTTCACATATATAGAATTTCTCTATGAATTCTGTTATGTACTAAAAAGTGTGAGTACAGGTAATAGGATTCGACACTTTCTTCACATTTGTAGAGAATTTCTGTTTTCATTTATAGAATGGTTTGAGCACAAGTTAAACACTTGCCAAGTTCTTCGTATTTGTTAGTTCAATCCTTAGTAAACATCAAGAGTTTCTCTTCAACATGAATTCTATTGTGTTCAGAAAACAATGACTACTGGCATAACGATTTGCCACATCTTCAGATTGTTACCATTTTTGTCTACTATGATTTCTCTTATGTTTACTAAGGATAAGGACCAGTGAAAATCTTTGCCCCATTATTCACATTTATAAGATTTTTCTCCAATATGACTTTTCTTATGTTTAGTAAGGTCTTATGTTCAGTAAGAGCTGGTTACAGTCATTTCCACACTGTTCACATTTGTAGGATTTCTCTCTAGCATGAATAATTTTATGCTTAGCATGTTATAAACCACATAAAGGTACTGCCACATTCTTCATATTTGGAGGGTTTTTCTCCTGTATGATTTATTCTATGTAAGGCGAGAATTGAACGTGTTAAAGACTTTGCCACAATGTAAATATTTACAAGGTTTCTCTACAGAATGAATATTTTTATGTCTAGAAAGGTTCACGTAATAATTAAAGGCTTTGCCACATGTTTCGAACTTCGTAGAGTTTTTCTCCCCAATGAATTCTTTGATGGACAGAAAGGGTTGAGTGCATGGTAAAGACTTTCCCACGTTCTTCACACGTGTAGGGTTTCTCTCCAGAATAAATTCTTCGATGTTTACTAAGGGTTGAACATTAAAGGCTTTGCCACATTCTTCACATTTCTAGGATTTCTTTCCAGAATGAATTTTCTGATGTATAGAAAGATTTGAATACCAATTAAGGGCTTTGCCACATTCTTCACATTTGTATAGTTTCTATCTAGAATGAATTCTTTGATGTCTAGAAAGGGTTGAGTACTGGTTAAAGGCGTTTCCACACTCTTCAAATTCGTAGGGTTTATCAAACAAATTGTTTGATGTCTAGAAAGTTTGCCACATTCGTCACATTTATAAAGTTTCTCTCCACAATGAATTAGTTGATGGTTCCTAAGGCTTGAACTAAAGTTAAAGGCTTTACTACATTCTTGACATTTGTAGGTTTCTCTCCAGAATGGATTCTTTTACGTCCACTATGGTATGAGTACTGGTTGGTAAGTATGTCACATTCCTGATAATTGTAGTGTTTTCCTCCAGTATCAATACTTTCATGGTTACAATATTTTGATCTGTGGGTAAAACATTTGTCATAATTTTCACACTTGTCAATTTTCTCTCTGTATGGAGTCTCTTAGGCTTAGACAGGCTTGAGCAAGATTGGAAGACTTGGCTACCTTCTTTACATTTGTACTGTTTTTCTCCAATATGAGTTATCTTATGTTCTGTAAAATGTGAGCAGAAGTTAGAAGCTTTCCCACATTTTTTACTCTTAAGAGGGTTTTCTACAGTATATATAGCCTTATGTCTATTTAGATTTGACAATTGTCTGAAGATGTTCAAACCTTTACTACATTGGAAGACTTTGCCATGTGTAGCTGTTACATGTTGGTCAAGTCCACTGTAACATACATTCCGTGGCTTACACTCATACACACTTTCCCAGTCTTCTATTAAGTTTAAATTCTAGGGGCCACAGCTTTGATATCTTCTCAGGATCATCTCTGGAAATAAAATATTTGTGCCCCGCTCTTGCAAACAGTCTAGGGTAGAATGATTAGACATAACTGAAAGAAATTTAAACAATAAGAATTTTAGCCACTGCCTTTTAATGAGAATTAAGTACATTTTATCTGCAAAATCATGTCAAGAACATTAGGAAGAAGCCATAATACAGTACACAGGAACTAATTATCTTAAAGATAAATAAATGTTGCATGTATACACTACATTTGGGAAAATTCTCAAAACCAGGTAAGAATTTGCAGAACAGGCCAGGCACAGTGGCTCATGACTGTAATCCTAGCAGTGTGGGAAGCTGAGGTGGTTGGACTGCCTAAGCTCACAGGTTTGAAACCAGCCTGAGCCAGAGGTAGACCTCTAAAAATAGCTGAGTGTTGGGGCAGGCCCCTGTAATCCCAGCTACTTGGGAGGCTAAGGGAAGAGAATAGCTTGAGACCAGAAGATTGAGATGGCTGTGAGGTATGATGCAACTGCACTCTACCAAGGTGTGACAAAGTGACACTGTCTCAAAAAAAATAAAAGTTTTTGCAGCACAGCAGAGAAACAATGTCTCATGTTTTTAATCCTTGAACTCTGGGAGAATGAGGTGAATGGTTCACTTGAGCACAGATGTTTGAGATCAACCTTACCAAGAGTGAGACCCCATCTCTACCACAAATAGAAGAATTAGTCAGACGTGGTGGCACATGTCTGTAGTCCCAGCAATTCATGAGGCTGAGGCAAGAAAATCTTTTAAACCCAGAAGACTGAGGATGCTGTGGGCTAGGACAACACAAAATTCTACCCAGAGTAACAGAAACTCAGGTCTCAAGTAAACACATTAATAAATTTGTGTGTGCATATATATGTGTGTTTAAAATAAAAAGAAAAAAGTAGTCTATAATAATAATAATAAAGGCTTGGCACTTGTAGCTCAGTGGCTAGGGTGCCGGCTATATACACCAGAGCTGGCAGGTTTGAACCCACCTGAGCCCTCCAAAAAACAATGACAACTACAACAAAAAGTAGCCAGGCATTGTGGCAGGTGCCTGGAAGGCCAAGTCCAGAGAATTGGAAGGCTAAGGCCAGAGAATCACTTAAGTTCCAGAGTTTGAGGTTGCTGTGAGCTGTGATGCCAGAGCACTCTACCGAGGGTGATATAGTGAGACTCTGTCTCAAAAAAATATAATAAAATAATAACAATAATAACAAAAAGAACCAAATAGAACAAAAAAAGAAAAGTTTGTCATATTTACCCACCACAGACTTCATGCCATCCTAATACAGAATTTTTAAAATGGAAGTAACTTCAAAATCCCACATTTGTCCTCAGGGAAAAAAAAAAAGAGTACCACCTTTGTTAATCCTACTTGCTTTGGAGGGCATTTCCAAAGAAAGTTTGCTGCCTCCCATGAGTGACAGGACTAAAAGCAATGGTAGTATAGTTTATAAGACAGAAAGGGGTGCTAAATCCAAAGGGAAAATATTGTTACAGCAGCTAAGAGAGTCCAATAAAAAACACAGATTCAGGTCTAGCAAGTGATGACAAGCTCTTAGGAGGAAATGTGAGAAAATGCTTCAACTAAAAAGTAACCACACACTTCCATAGATAAAACACTGTCCAAATGTAATGGTCCTCACTTTTCTAGTACAATGTGTGTCAGAGTGCTGGAGGTTATAGTCACATGTCAAAGTTTGAGAATGAAATCAATAAAAGATTATAACATGTAAAAAATGTTAGGAAGAAATAACCCAAACAAACCAAATAAATAATCTGGAATCAATCATAAAAAAATAGAGATGTCTAAATTACCTTAAAACTTTATCTAAATAATGCTAAATGGTTCGAATGGGAATGATACAGACAACTCAGTAAAATTAGAAAAATGAAGGTATCAAAAAAAGCGTAAATAAACAGAACTTCTGTGGTTGAATATAGTAAGAATGACCAAACAGTCTCAAATGTAAGAAAAAAGACATAAAATATTGAGAAGCTCACCATAATTTAGCTAGGAGAAACACAGCGTCCCACAAGAAGACAGATGAAGATCAAGCACTTGAAAGTCACACAAAGAGAATCTTGAAAGCAGCAAGAGAAAAAAGATGTGTTATCTCTAAGCATGCTCCTGTGAGATTACTAGTGGATTAATCAACACAAAACTTCCACATCAAAAAATGGTTGGTGATACACTCAAAGTGCTGAAAGAACAAAAACCTCAAAGCACATATATAATATATACCAAAACAGCCCTTCCAAATGAAGAACAAAGAAATGTTCATCAAAGATAAATAGATGCTGAAAGCTGCCACACAAGAAATGTCAAAGGAAGCCCCTTTCTTTGACAATGAAATAATGCTAGATAACAATACTGTATTACATACAAATAAATAACTCTGGGAGAAATAACTAAGTACACGTACATGAAATTCTGTATTATAATGACAGTGCACAAAACACTTTTAATCATGCTTGAGAGTTCAAAGACAAAAAGAGAAAGTCAGCACTAAACCTTTAATAATGGGTCTCCATGTACAATATAACAAGTTGTAATTGCTGACATCAATGACAAAATCAAGTACAGATGTAAAAAAAATTGTCAAGAATAAGTCCTTCTCTTTCAAAAGTTATATAAATATAGACAGTAAGCTCTTCTCTTTCAAAAATTATGAACACGAGGCCGGGCAGGGTGGCTCACACATGTAATCCTAGCACTCTGGGAGGCTGAGGTGAGTGGACTGCTTGAGCTCTTAAGTTGAAACCAGCTTGAGCAAGAGTGAGACCTTGTCTCTACTAAAAATAAAAAACTGAGGCAAGAGGATTGCTTGAACCAAAGAGCTGAAGGTTGCTATGAACTTTGATGATACCATAGCACTCTAACCAGGGTGACAGCTTGAGACTCAGTCTCAAAAAAACAAAATTATGTATACATTCATGCACTAAACTTCATAATGAAATGACAGACATTAAATAAAGACAGAGATTTAAAAAACAAAAAAATCAGGTTTGGTGCCTGTAGCTCAGTGGCTAGGGCACTAGCCACACAAACCAGAGTTAGCATGTTCGAACCCAGCCTGGGTCTGCCAAACAACAATGTCAACTGCAACCAAAAAATAGCCAGTGATGTGGTGTGGGCCTGTACTCCCAGAAACTTGGAAGGGTGAGGCAAGACAACAGCTTAAGCCCAAACGTTTGAGGTTGCTGTGAGCTATGAAGCCACAGCACTCTACCAAGGACAATATACTGAGACTCTGTCTCAAAATATGAAAAAAAAAGATAAATTAAAAATCAAGACCCAACTCTATACTATTTAAAATGATATTCATCTTACATGTAATGACAAAAATGTAATAAAAAATTACAGGACAGAAAAATATTTAATTCAAATATTAATCAAATGACAGCAGGAAGATTATCATAAGGAGATAGGTATATGTGTGTGTGTGTCTGTATGTGTATATACACACATTTGAAACAGAGTCTCAAATTATGTTTGGGGGTGAAGCGTAGCAAGGAAGCATTATACAGAAGCAGAATTTTGCAGTTAGTCAGCCATATGTTATACATATTTGTTTTAAAATTTTTCCATACATTTTAGTTTCAGTACTTTTCCTCCATACATCTTTGTCTCGGTATTTTCTCTACCTGGAATTGTTTAAAGCTCAGTCTGGGGACAGTCAGTTTGTTTTAAAGGCCCAGGAGTTAGTCAAGCAAGAAGTTAGTGACTGCTTTAACATCTCTTTCGGGATTGAAACAGACTTACTCCATTTTGTTGAGGGCTTGCAGCCCAGGAATTTGTCAGGAGTTAACTGGTATTTTTCTACTTTAGCCTAGACCTAACACAGTCTTGAACTCCTGAGCTCATGTAATCTGCCCAACTCAGCTTCCTATAGTGCTAGGATTAGAGGTGTGAGCCATCGCATCCAGCCTTACTTTCATTATTTTATATAATTGGATTTAATGTATTGAGTTTTGGGGAGAACCTGTATTATTTCATTTACTTTAATGTTAAGATTTATCTTTATTAGAGATGTTAAAAGATTCCCTGATTTTTAGAAGCTAATACTCTATTATTTTTATATCTTAAATTATATTTCACCATTCATTTTTTGAGATAGGTGTTGATTTCTTTCACCTATTGCCTTATGTGAATAAAGCTGCAATAAATATGTGTGCAAATAGCTCTTAATTTGACTATGTATGTGAGGGTTGTATATCTGTCCTACAGTTTATTTCAGTATGTATTTTATATATATGCAAAATAATAAAAATGAATTACAGCTTTCTAACAAATAAGCCCTTATCCTGTTATTTTGTATTCTTTATGACTTTTGTGGCCATTTTGACTTAAAGTACATTTTATGAAATAAGACAGGCTTTGTCTCAAAAGATATTGTGTCCTGGCTGAGGGTAGGGACACATATCTATAATGCTAGCAATCTTTGAGGTTCGGATGAGAAGATGTCTAAGCTCAGGAGTTGGAGACCAGCTCAAGCAAGAGCAACACCTCATCTCTAGTAGAAATATAAAGTAAAGTTACCTGAATGTCTTTGCAGGCACCTATAGTCCCAACTATTTGTATTCTATAGCCTAAAAGCCCGTATGTTTCTGTGCCCAAGCTGCCTGAGAAAAAGCAGTTTAGATTTCTCGCTGACACAGATCCGTTGAGGCCAGGCTGTACTCACAAACAAAGTTATGAAGCCTGATTGTTTGGAGGTTCAAGTCCATCATCAGTGACACAACTTTATCATTAAGCCTGATTGCTCGGAAATAAACAACCAGCATCAGAGATATGGTCAGGAGGCTGATACATGCAAGGCATGTGTTAGTAAGCTATTGGTTTCTCCGAGCTGTCTTAAGTGAGATAATGAGTTTCTGCTCTTCGAGTGCTTGAGGGCCTCCAGAAAGCAGGCATACAATCAGCCTACTCCCCCACTGCGGTTTCATGACTCAGTTGTTCATGGGCTTGGAGATTGAAAAATCAATCTATCCCCTGATGCAATCTTGTGACATATTGGTCAGTGGCAAAACAACAAACAACATGTTTTTTATGATTATTATTTTTCGAGTAGAAGAATGTATATTAGTCAATCAGCAGATTAGCAGGTTCCAGGGAAAGAATGATTTGTTTATTGCAATAGCCCCCTGAAACCATTTTGTGATTACTGATGAATAATGTGTACGTGCAGAGCTGGCTATTTAAGCTGGTCAGAAATAAAGAAGTATGCTACTTGCCATAAAAGAGTTTGTAGTCATTCTTTGCCCTATACAACTTCAAGCAGGTTGATTGACCACCCAATTGGCCTTCACACAACATATTCTGTGTTGTTTGTCTAGTGAACACATTGTAGTTTGTGCTTTTACCCTGTTCAGTATTAGTTTGTGCTTCTGCTCTGTTCAGAAGTATAGTTTGTGCTTCTGCTCTATTGACAGCCTTTAGTGTGGGCTGGCCCCCTACCGGTTTTTTTAATCCCCTCTTATACTGACAGGTTTAGAAAGCAGTGACACAGAAAAGCCTGGCTACTCTGACATTGATGCATGAACCAAGTTAGTGAAAACCTCCCCCAGCGTGGCCTGCACCTGTTCTCTTCATCTAAAAACTACAATTTTAGTATTGTTCTTCCAGCTCTTCAGTCCCTTTGGTTTAAGTCCCTGGTTTCAGTCCCTCTAGTTAATCTAGTTAATTTCTCTAATTGTCAGTTTAGTTTTTTTTTTCCTTTTTTAAATTAAATTTAAATCACAGCTGTGTACATTAATGCGATCATGGGGCACCATACATTGGTTTTATAAACAGTTTCACACATTTTCATCACACTGGTAAATACAGCCTTCCTGGCATTTTCTTAGTTATTGTGTTAAGACAGTTATATTCTACATTTAGTAAGTTTCACATGTACCCTTGTAAGATGCAATGCAGGTGTAAACCCACCTATCACCCTCCCTCCGCTCATCCTCCCCCTATCAGTTTCATTGTAATTGATCCATTGTGGGGTTGTCTTTGTGCCTTTTTGTGTTTCTCTGTGCTTCACAGATACATTTTGTTCTTTTTAAAATAAGTTTCTCCTCTTCTAAGGCAAAATACCCCACTGGGTTGTTTATTAAGACATTTTAGGGTGGTGCCTGTGGCTCAGTGAGTAGGGCATCAGTTCCATATACTGAGGGTGGCGGGTTCAAACCCAGCCACGGCCAAACTGCAATCAAAAAATAGCCGGGCGTTGTGGCAGGCGCCTGTACTCCCGGCTGCTCGGGAGGCTGAGGCAGGAGAATCACGGAAGCCCAAGAGCTGGAAGTTGCTGTGAGTCCAGTGACATCATGGCACTCTATCAAGAGCAGTAAAGTGAGACTCTGTCTCTACCAAAAAAAAAAAAGAAAGACATTTTAAAGATACTTTCTCTAATTAAAAAAAAGAAGTCCAGACTGTCAATTGGGTGGCGTGAGAAGTGCACTCAAAAAACCAGTGGGAAATCTATGCCAAAGGATAAGCTTACTGTCCCTTTAAAACCTCCCAGCAACTGGTAAAAAAAAAAGTTGAAATTGTGTACATGTGAGTACTTAGAGACTGATTGAAAAAGTAACAGTAGGTGGAATTTTGTGCTCCCCAACTCTTCACAGAGGGTGAAACCATTGTGTGAGTGGCCCATGTCTGTACCTCAGTTTTTATACCAGCTAAAACTTACTGTAATTTATCTGAGAAAAGAGAATAGAAAACACAGAGAAACTGCACTGAAGCACTTTAGAGAAGAGCTTGTAAAAGACTACTGTAAGTGTATCTCCAGGAAAAAAAAAAAAAAACAAAAAACACTTTAAACAGGAATAACTCAAGATACTTATTGTTCAAGCAACTATAGTTTCCTTTAAAATAAAATTAGCTTTGATCCTGTTATTAAAATGCAAATGTTTAAAAATTATGAAACTTCCACCTCTGTAATATTTGTAACATTACTGGATTCAACTGTGAACTTATCTAAAGAATATGGTCTAATGAGTACAGCCCACTTTTGCCTAAAAATAAATTCTGAAAAAAACAAAGAGTCAAATTTCTAAGTCCATCTGAGCCTAAAAATGGGAAAGATCCCTGTCTAGCCCTGAATAAGAAAATCCTGCTTTCATAAACTGTCCCTCATTTGTAAAATGTAGTAGTTTAAGTGTTTAAATTGTTTGAGAAACTAAATCGTTACCAAAAAAGAAAGATTCTTGCCTTTTAAACTTTCTAATTGTTGGTTTACCTAAGTAAATAAGTAACTTCGTAGTACATAGTGATCCTGTTTTGTAAAAAATGAGTTTTTAAAAATGATATTTAACAAACTTTCCAAGATCAAAACTCTAAATTTGGTCTTTTTGAAAAAACATATTAGGCTTAGTTAATATATTAAAAATGTTTAAGAAACATTGTCAAATATAAAATAATTAATTTCATAAAATATTAATCTGTCTTAGTATATGTTTATCCAAAATTACCCTTCAAAAACATTAAGAGAAATTGAAGCAAACTTCTAGAACTTTAATTAAAAATTAACATGCCCATGAGTATTGCTAACCCAACTTCAAATTGAACAAAAATCAGTTACATGGAGCTGGGCTGGTTTGTTATGGCTTTTTGCTTGATACATTGCTGATTCTTTGTGTTCTGTTTTCCAGAAGTCAAGGAAGCCATTTTCTGTCTTTTGAGCTATTTGTAACTTTTCAAGCAATGTATAAACTTATGGGCAAAACTTGAAATATTAATTTTTTTCTTTCTCCTTAATTTCTCCAGAATTTAAAAGCCATTTGTAAGCATTCTTAATTTCTAACAATAAAGTTATTTGCATAAGTTAAATAAGTATATGTTTTATTCTCTAAAACATGATGAAGACACTGGCTATTTTACCAAGGCTTTGGCTGAAATAGTATTTCCAAAAGTGTCCTGACGACGTTAAGGAATTAAGGTTAACTTTATAAAAAGTCCTTTGGAAAAAACTGGCCAGATACCCATCAGTAACATTTCCTGATCTGTGGTAAGTAATGAAGATCCCTTTCTGACAGATCTAGAAAGTGAAATGCACTTGGGGACCTCAAGAAAAGAGAAATTTACCTAATGAAAACAGGTATCTAATGCCACAGATGAAACCTGGGCTTGTGAAAAGCTTAAGTCTAACCTGAAAATTCCTTATAGAAAGCTCCGGCAAAGCCAATTTTAAAAAAAGAGCCTAAATAGCTAATAATTAATCATTCTTACTACACTTTATGCAAATAATTAAGCCCAATATACTGGCAGTACAGTTTATTTTGGTAACTAAGTTAGTTCTGCTATAATTTGTCTTTAGTAAAAAGAGAAATTAGAGACAGAAATGATTCAAAAAAGGCTGTGGCCCACCTGTATTAAATCCCAGCCTTGTCTGTAATGTCAACTCATAAAATAAAACATAACTATTTTACCTAACTAATCTGTTAAATAGAATTAAGAAACTGGCCAAGAAGTATAAAATTGTATACAATAATCATATTTTTTGTACTTTAGAATATCAAATATCTACTGATATTAAATAGTAAATGAGCCAAGTATTTTTAAGAAAATAAAATTATATTTTAATAATCAAATTTATAACAGCTATATAAGTATTAACATATCTGATAATTATAAACCTAGAATATTTTTACATATTTTTATTTATTATTAGTTTAATTACTAGATGAATAAAAATAATCATATTAGTTTTAATAATATCAGGTTTTGTAAAAATAAAATTAAACCAAACACATCCAACTTTATAAACTGCCCATAAGGAGCACTTTAATATCACATTGTAAAGAGAAAAACACTTCCATTTTTCTGGTCACTGGTTTGTCATTTGATATGTGTTTAGAAAGCACAAAATTAGTAGACTAAATAACCTTTACAAGTATAGCCTGGTTAAAGTTCTGTGTTCCTTTTTTTTTTTTTTTTTTTACAAAAATTACCTATTGGCCACACTAGAAAATTTCTAAAAACTCTTAATACTATGAATTATCTTAAAAACTGTGCTAAATTTATGTAAACCTTAGCATCAAAATCCAGAACTTGTAAATGTTTATAAATAACTGCTAAATAGTTTCATACACTTAAAACAATCAACATGCCCTGATCCAGCCACATACTAGAAGCTGGCTGGTCCATGCACGGCTGAAGCACGACTTACCATAATTACACGCATGGCTGAAGCCTGACTTACTTTAATTAAACTTTAAACTTTGAGAAAAGAGAAAAAAATATTATCTATGTATCCACACCACTCCTCCTCCTCCTCCTGGCAACAGGCCCCTGCATTTTGAATCAACTTACTACTCATGTTAAAAAGAAAATAGGCTTAGTGCCTGTAGCTCAAGTGGCTAAGGCCCAAGCCACATACACCAGAGCAGGTGAAGTCCAATCCAGCCCCGGTCTGCTAAACAACAATGAGCCAGGTGTTGTGGCAGGTTCCTGTAGTCCCAGCTACTTGGGAGCCTGAGGCAAGAGAATAGCTTAAGTCCAGGAGTTGGAGGTTGCTGTGAGCTATTACGCCACAGCCCTCTACCCATGGTGACAGCTTGAGGCTCTGTCTCCAAAAAAAAAAAAAGGAATAAACATTGTCAAACTTATAATAATTAAAAAATCAATATGACCCTGTGCTCAATCTTACACCCGCCCATCAGGCAATGATTTGACTAATTAAGAAGAAAAGGGGGAACTTGGTAGGTCTAGGCTAAAATAGAAAAATACCAGTTAACTCCTGACAAATTCCTGGGCTGCAAGCCCTCAACAAAATGGAGTAATTCTGGTTCACTCCGAAGAGAGATGGGAAAGTAGTCACCAACTTCTTGCTTGACTAAATCCTGGGCCTGAGAAAAAAACTGACTGTCCCCAGACTGACCTTTAAACAATGCCAGGTGGAGAAAATACTGAGACAAAGATGTATAGATGAAACGTACTGAAACTAAAATGTATGGGAAAATATTAAAACAAAGATGTATAATGTATGGCTAACAAACTGCAAAATTCTGCTTCTGTCAATGCTTGCTTGCTACCCCACCCAAATTCACCTGGACAGCATGCATGCCAACCAGGATGTAGATTATGCCTTAAAAACTGGACTCCTTAAGCACTTGGGGCTGCTCTCAGAAACCCCATGTTGAGACACTGAGGCAGTTGTCAGCTGGCTCTTCAATAAAAAGACTGCTATATGTTTGGCTTGTTTGGCAGTGTGGTCTTTGTGGAACTCCTGAGCACTACAACTGGCCTGAGCAAAAGCGAGGCCCTGTCTCTTAAAATAGCCAGGTGTTGTAGCTGGTGCCTGCAGTCCCAGTTACTCAGAAGGCTGAGGCAAGAGAATCATTTCAGCCAGAGAGTTTGAAATTTCTGTGAGCTATAATGCCATGCCACCCTACTGAAGGCAACAAAACAAGACTCTGTTCCCCCCCCCCCAGAAAAAAAGAGGTGTCATAAATATTCACCTATAGGCTTAAATAACCATTGCCCAGCAACCAAGAGAAAATGTCCTTTTTATTTTTTTGGAGACACAGTCTCACTTTCTTAGAGTGCCATAGAATCATAGCTCACAGCAACCTCAAACTCTTCAGCTCAATTGATTCTCTTCCCTCAGCCTCCGAAATACAGTACCTGGGACTACAGGCACCAGCCACAATGCCCAGCTATTTTTAGAGATGAGGTCTCTCTCGGGCTCAGGCTGGTCTCTAACCAGTGAGCTCAGGTAATTCACCCAACTCGGCCTCCCAGAGTGCTAGAGAAAATCTACTATTCATAAACCAAATATAAGTAACATGTAGGCAAACAAGCAGAAAGAAAATGAAATTGCCAGTACACAAATGATCGATTTAACTTTTGTTCTCAATGTCTTAAAGTAAACAGAGTTGAATACTGTCATGCAAAATTATAATAAACAAAGTGTCCCAAAGTTACTCAGAGATAGGAAAGTGAATTATATTTTAATATCTTTATTTTAATACATAAAACAAATGATGGAAAATTATGCTATGAATATTTTGTGTATAATGATACATTTATCTATTATTTCCCATTTTCCTTATCCATGTATGTCTGGCAAATTTTAGGACACTCTATACAGTTAAAAAGTACAAACGAAATTGAATGAGGTGAGGTGACCTACTTTAAAAAATTAAAAAGAGGTTGGGAGCAGAACCAGTGGATGGCAGGAGCTCACTGACATTTTTCAAAGAAATATAAATGGCCAGTGAGCATTTCAAAGGATGCCTACAGTACTAATTATTAGAGAAATGTAAAGCAAAATCACAATGAAATATTACATCATACAATCAACACTAAAAAAAATTGTGCCGAGGATTTAGAAAAATTAGAAACCATTTGAAATGTTGGTGAGGAGAAATGTTGCAGATACTATTAAAATGTATGAAGGAGAGTGGCGCCAGTACCTCAGTGGGTAGGGTGCCGACCACATACACCAAGGCTGGTGGGGACCAGCTAAAACAATAATGAAAACTGCAACAACCAAAAAAATAGGTGGGCGTTGTGGTGGGTGTTTGTAGTCCCAGCTGCTTTGGAAGCTGAGGCAAGAGAATCGCTTGAGCCCAGGGGTTTGAGGTTGCTATGAGCTGTGATGCAACAGCGGTCTAACCAGGCAATAGCTTGAGACTCTGTCTCAAAAAATAAATTAATAAAAAATGAAAAATAAATTTATGAAGGTTACACAGAAAACTAAAATTACAACTTATTATTTGATCCAGGGATCTCACATCTGGGTAAATATCCAAAATACGCACTGCAGAACAGGGAAGATAAATGTACTCACTCACATTCATCATAGCATTATTTATAAAAGCCAAAATGTGGCCAGATGTGGTGGCTCACACAATCTTAGCATTTTGGGAGGATGAGGTGGGAGGAAAGCTGGACCATAGGAGTTTGAGACCTGGCTAAGGAACAGTGAGACCCCATCTCTACAAAAACAAGAAAAGTATAGCCAGGAGATGTAGTTGCCACCTGTAGTTCCTGCTATTTGGAAGGCTGAGGCAGGAGGATCGCTTGAACCCAGGGGTTGGAAGTTCTTCTAAGCTGGGATGATGCTATAGTATTCTAGCAACAGAGTGAGCCTCTATCTCAAACAAAAATTCTCTTTTCTAGACAACTAAAGTGCTCCACTGTGACTATGGACCTATCCCAAGCAGGTATTTTTTCTTAATATTAGTTAACAGCTAATCACATGAGCAGTTATACTGAATATTTTATGCAGCCCATGAGAATAAAATTTCATAGAAATGTACAATTCATTAACATGAGATACTTATCAGAAAATGTTAATAAACATTTAAAAACAGTAATGATAATTATTATTATGTTATTAATATATTGCTATTTTTACAAAATCTGAAAAGGTTTAATTCACCCTTTAGAAGCAGTCAAAAAAGTTTATGAATAAAATACAAACATTAACTTCATAAAATATGATAAATCATACTATTTAAAATAAGCATTTGGGAAAAATTAAAATATCATTTGAGTATAGATTGAGGAAAGTGATGACAATCCTGCTGATTTCTTTTTGTCCAGAGTAAACTAGAATTTTCAAGTGAACCTTTTAATAAATATGGAATGCCTACTCATTATCTAAATTACTTGTTACATAAGTTGGAATTCTAACACATAGTTTTGAATATTTAAATCTAAAATTATAGAAAATTGAATACAGAATGAAATAGAATGTGGAAACATATATAGAGACAGTAAAATCAGCAAGATGGTAGAACACAAGTCCCATGTTCACGTATTCCTCCCATGGTAACAAAAATCTGGGAGCCATCTATGGAAAAAAATGCTTCCATGTCATCCCATCACAGCGACTCACACCTGTCATGTCACCTACTTAGAGGCTGAGGTGAAAGAATCACTTCAGTCCAGCAGTTTGACACCAACCTAGGCAATAAAATCAGAAGCCATCTCACAAAAAGTGATTATATGAGAGCTTTAGAATCCACAAAGGAAGTTGTAAAATTTTCCTAGTGCTCTTAAGGAAGGTCACTTAAAGAATGCAGACCCTCATTTACTTGGCAATCTAGAGGACCTCCGATCTTGGTTACTGACAGGAGAATTCTCAAGTGACTATGTGGGCCTCTCCAACTTCTCCCAGCCATAATCTGGGAGTGGTGCTACCGATCCAGAGACCTGGAGGAAGATGCACACTCATGACCATGGAGACAGGCCTGCAGATCTTGGCACTCTGTGTGTGTATATGTGTTTATATAACTATTTGTGCGTGTGTATGCATACACACACAAACACACAAATGGCATATACGTATGTGGATAGATACAAAAATACACACGCAAACACACACTGGAATGTCCATAGTGGGCCATCTCCCGACATTGACCACCTCACCCAGCTGACCTGATTTGCATAGACTAGATATGCACCACATGTGCACATGGTACAGCAGTCCTGGTTCCTTATGCTAATCACCTTTGTATGTTGACAAGTTTGTTACAGTCCCTGGAGTGGCCAACTTTCAGGTTCTGCTGCATGGGTATGTGTGTGTGTATGAATAAGCATATCCTAAGCCAGAGATAATTATAAGAGTTATTTGTAGCAACAGAGATACTAATGTATCCTCTCAAGAATACTATAAATTCCTGAATGACCATAATATATTTAAGAAATGTAGGCCGGTGACAGTGGCTCATACCTGTAATCCTAGCACTCTGGGAGGCAAGGGCGGGTGGATTGTCCTGAGCTCAGAAGTTTGAGACCAGCCTGTGCCAGGGGTAGATCTTGTCTCTAAAAAAAAAAACCCAGGCATTGTGGCAGGCTCCTATATTCCCAGCTGAGGCAGGAGAATCGCTTAAGCTCAAGGAAATAAAGTAAAATAAAATAAGAAATGTAGCCTTCTGGGCCTTGGTCCTCCACCCCCTCCCACTGAGCCTGTCCCCCTCTACTGACCAGAGTCAGCGAATTCTCCACTCTGATCCCGTCCGACCTTCCCCCACCCCAGCTATCTATTGTTTGAAAACTCTAAGAATAATCTCATCGCATCAGTTTTTACTAGAGCCAATCACCTGTCATGTCTGGTACAGGGATGGTATCCAAATCGCCCTTAGCCCCAATAATCACAAAGTGCACATATTTAAGAAAAATGGGATCCAGTGGATAAAAGCTCATGAACTCAAGGAGCACAACAGACACTTCACAGGTATTGACTGGGCTCCCATAAGCGAGCACATCGTCCCTTGGGGGGCAGACCACAATCCCTATGTGTAGAGTCAGAAAGATGGTGTCTGGAAGCCAACCCTGATGTGATGATCCTAAGAACTAATCGTGCAGCCACTTTTGTGAAGTGTTCCCCCTTAGAGAACAAATTTGCTGTGAGAAGTGGAGCACGACTCATTTCTGTTTGTTACTTCAAGTCTGAAAATGGCTGGTGGATAAGCAAACACATTAAAAAGCCAATTGGCTCCACAGTCAATCCTCAGCTTGGATTGGCATCCCAACAATGTTTGCTGACAGCAGATCATGTTGTAATAACTGACCCAGCAAAAAGACCCCTAAAGGCCCCTGACCGTCTTAGCCTGAGTCCCGGCATGTCTCAACCCCCACCTTTGGTTAATTCCTCAAACAGGTTTCAGAAGAGAACAAGGAAGTTCCCTGAGTTCCCAAGAACTCCTAGCAACAGGTAACAATGGGAAAACTTACCCCAACTCCCTAGCAATGAATAAACAGTGATGAAAAAAATTACCTACACAAAGTTCCCAGGCTACTGTATCTCCCAAGCTATTCCCATTCCAACTGCCATGTTCTCATGCCAACTGCCACGCTATAGCCCCCCCCAACTATAACCCCACCCCTGAGCTAACCGACAACTTTCTGCTTCTATTTTTACTTAACTTGCCATGTAGCACAAAAAGGGTATAAAAGACAGCCTGCTTTTCTCTTCAGGGACGTTTGCCCTTCGGGGCAGCAGCCCACCTGCGCAGGTGTAATACATCACCATCTGATTTATACCTGAAGTGGGGGTCCCAGTTTTTCTTCCAGGTGGCAAATGAGTACAACAATGTGACTTTAAATGCAGAGTGTTTTCTGCCTATATTAAAGAAGTCGATGAAAAGCCAGCCAAGTACAACCTGGGGCAGCAAGTCGCCTTTTGGTCAGCTGATGTCAGAGTTTGGGGGTAGTGGCACAGGTGGCTGGGTCCATGGGGTCAGCTTATCCGCCAGTGGGAGCCGCCTGCCCTGGTTCAGTCATGACAGCACCGTGTCTGTTGCTGATGCTTCAAAAAGTGTACAGGTCTCAACTCTGAAAACAGAGTTCCTACCACTCCTGAGTGTGTCATTTGTCTCAGAGAATAGCGTTGTGGCTGCTGGCCATGACTGCTGCACAATGCTCTTTAACTACGATGACCGCGGCTGCTTGACCTTTGTGTCCAAGTTAGACATTCCAAAACAGAGCATCCAGCGCAACATGTCTGCCATGGATCGTTTCTGCAACAAGGACAAGAGGGCCACGACCGAGGACGGCAATACAGCCCTGGAGACGCTGCACCGGAATAGCATCACTCAGGTGTCTACTTATGAGATGGACAAGCAAGATTGTCGCAAATTTTGCACTACTGGCATTGATGGAGCCATGACAATTTGTGATTTCAAGACCTTAGAATCTTCTATCCAAGGCCTCTGGATAATGTGAAGTTGAGTGAGCCTCTGCCATCCAGAATGACAAATGGTCACTGACTGCAGCTCTGCCATTGGATGGAGAGGAAAGCCGGCCCCTAGGAAACACTGAAAACACATATCGTGCAAATACTGTATGGTTTTGTTTGAGTATAAAATTGGTGAAAGTATCAGTTTTTTTAAAGCAGCAGTAATTTTTTTTTTCTATTTCATTCCATTCTTGACCAAAGCTTCTCTTTAAGTAGTTTATTATGGAGAATTTTCACACTAACTTAAAGGAAAAGGTGAGGGAGATATGTAAATTTGTCCAGTAGAAAATTAAATTAAGATACTACAAAAAAAAAAAAGAAAAGAAATGTAGCTGCTGGATGTACGGGATCATACCTCTAATCCTAACACTCAGGGAGGTCAAGGCAAATAGACTGCCTGAGCTCAGGAGTTCAAGACCACAATCAAGCAAGAGGCAGACACCAACTCTACTAAAAATTGCAAATGTAGTGGACAGAGCCTGTAGTCCCAGCTACTCAAAAGCCTTTAGCAAGGGGGTACTTTGAGCCCAAGAATTTAAAGATGCTGTGATCTATAATTCCATGGCACATGACTTTGTGGCAAAAAACAAAACAAAAAGAGAATTGTAAGGAGTAGATACATCTAACTATATTAAGGGTGGAAAATTAGAACACATAGAAATTAAATTATTTATCACAGTCCATATAAAAACAAAATTTTGAAGTTTGGGGACATCCTTAGTTGTTCTGATAGAATTTTTTTTTTTTTTTTTTTAGAGACAGAGTCTCACTGTACCACCCTCGGATAGAGTACCATGGCGTTACACGGCTCACAGCAACCTCTAACTCATGGGCTTACATGATTCTCTTTCCTCAGCCTCCCGAGCAGCTGGGACTACAGGCGCCCGCCACAACACCCGGCTATTTTTTGTTGTTGTTGCAGTTTGGCCGGGGCTGGGTTTGAACCCGCCACCCTCGGCATATGGGGTCGGCACCCTACTCACTGAGACACAGAAGCCGCCAGAATTATTGACTATAATTTCTGAGAATCTTATTTGAAACATTCATACCATAAAAAAAAATGTAAAACAGAAAGCATACAACTATTTTGGGTGTTTCTAGGATTTCTGAACCAAACACAAACATCACCACTTCACTCACATATTTTGGATATAATGCTAAAGAAAAATAAACTTTTTTTTTTGAGACAGAGCCTAAGACTGTTGCCCTTGGTACAGTGCCATGGCATCACAGCCCACAGCACCCTCCAACTCCTGTGTTAATTCATTCTCTTGCCTCAGCCTCCCAAGTAGCTGGGAGTACAGGCACCCACCATAACACCCACATATTTTTGGATGTAGTCCTCATTGTTGTTCAACAGACCTGGGCTAGATTTGAAACCACCAGCTCTGATGTATGTGGCTGGCGCCTTAGCCATCTGAACTACTGGCGCTGAGCCAAGAAAAAAAACTTTTTTTAGACACAGTTCCATTCCATTGCCCTGGCTATAGTGTCATAGTGCCAGTCTAACTCACAGCAAACTCAAATTCCTGGGTTCAGGCAATTCTCCAGCCTCATCCCACCACTCACCCCCAGTAGGTGACACAATAGGCAACCACTACAATGCTTAGCTAATTTTTCTATTTTTAGTAGACACAGGGTCTCCCTCTTATTTAGGCTGGTCTAACATTCCTGAACTCAAGCAATTGGGTCCCAGAGTATTAGGATTATAGGTGTGAGTTACCACACCCATTCTAAAGAATATTAAAAAAGGCTTGGCACCTGTAGCTCAAGCGGCTAAGGCGCCAGCCATATGCACCAGAGCTAGCGAGTTTGAATCCAGCCCGGGCCTGCCAAACAACAATGACAATTACAACCAAAAAACAGGCAGGCATTGTGGCGGATGCTTGTAGTCCTACCTACCTGGGAGGCAGAGGCAAGAGAATAGCTTAAGACCAGAAGTTAGAAGTTGCTGTGGGCTGAGATGCTATGGTACTCTACCCAGGGCAAGAGCTTGAGGCTCTGTCTCAAAAAAAAAAAAAAGACTATTACAAAAAACGTGCTACAGATTTACTAAAACACACACACATATTTTATGTCCTTAAAAGCAATGGAAGAAAACTTGGGGCAGTGCCTTTGGCTTAAGGTATAGCGCGCCAGCCCCATATACCAGAGGTGGCAGGTTCAATCCTGGCCTGCCGCAAAAACTACAAAAAAAAAAAAAAAAAAGCAAGGGAAGAATAGACAGACCCTGCAGTCACACGTAAGCCATAAAAAGTTCTCTCATTCTCGATGTTGCTGGGAAACGCTGGAGGAGAGATTGGACATGGCTTCCAACGGATCTCCAAGTAAGGACAGTCATGAAGAAATAAGAACAAAAGGGAGCAGAGGAAAAATAAGATCACATCATAAATTTACTCCAGATGACCTGAAGATACTTCAACAGGTATTTGAACAAAATCCTTACCCTGACTAGTCAACAAAGAAAGAATTGGCCGATCAAGTCCATTGCCTTGTTTGTGTAATTAATAACTGGTTTCAAAACAAAAGAGCGAAATTACCACTTAGGGAGAGACAGAGAATGTTTGCTACCTGGAAACAGAATAGGTATCTTGTCCAAAGTCACCCACTTACAAGCCTCCAGGAATGCCAGGTGGAGTCTCCCAACCACAACACAGAGCAGGCCTCCTCTTGAACCCTCATGGGTAGAGCTGCCTGTTCTTCTCTGTGGAGACACAGAGGGTTCCCAGTGATTTGGATGGCTGGAGTGATTCTGGTAGCTCCAACAATGAAACCAAGCCATGCTGTTGAAGATCAAAGTGAAATAAAAAGGGAACCTTCTTCCAACTATGGATCAGAAAACTTTCTTCATGCTCCTACACCTTCTATGTGTTAATCTGAGAGAAGCAGGCCTCAGACAAGGAAGGCCAGCCTACAAACCTCTCCTTCTGTCCTGTCCTGTGCAGCAGGAGGAGACAAAGCCCCACCATCATTACTCATCATTTCAAGGACAACAGAGTAGTGGGGGATGTCATCAAGAGAAGCTGCTCCTCCAGGATCAAGTTCTAATGTGCCCAAATCTAGGCATTTAGAAGACAGCACTGTTTGTGGAACCAAAAGTGGTGAATGAGTACCTGGAAGAGGAGAATGAGGTCAAATTTTGCCTCTGGAGATGACTGTCTGAGCTTGTTCTGGCAAGAGCGTTGGGACTCATTCTCTGGCAGGGGCAACTGAGCCTGGGAAATGAAACTACAGATAGCCCAGTGAGGTGGTTCATGCCTGTAATCCTAGCACTATGGGAAGCAGAGGCAATTACATGGCCTTAGCTTAGGAGTTGGAGACCAACCTAAGCAAAGCAAGACCCCATCTCTATAAAATAGAAAAATTAGCCAGGCGTTGTGGCAGGCATGTTCCAGCTCTTAGGAGATTGAGACAAGAGGATTGCTTGAGCCCAAGATTTTGATGTTACTGTGAGCTATGATGTCACAGTACTCAACTCCAGGGCAACAGAGTGAAACTCTGTCTCAAAATAAAACAAAAGAAATAAAACTACAGATAAGACCTCAAGCTCTCCAGATAAAATGGACTTCCTGCAGCTGACAGAGATGGCCAGATTAAAATAATGGGAGACAAGCAGCCATAGTGGGGTGTATGGAAAACTCTTGATGTAAGAACCTCCATCTTAGACAAACACTCATCTCCTATTTCAAAAGGCATCATGCCAACAGGGACATGATGTCGAGAGACTACACCCAAGCAGATAGGGGCATGACCATGTACTATTAGCCCTTAGCAAAGTTCTCAAAGGCTATAAAAAGAGCAGAACTTCACCAGCTAGAAACAGCTGTCTCCACAGACACCATTTTGCTGTCATTGGTGATCAGCACCGAGCTTGTCTCAAAACTGCAGATGTGGACAGAAGGGAACACTTTTACACTGCTGGTGACACTGCAAACCAATACAATCTTTTTGGGAGGCAGTTTGGAGAACCCTCAAAGAATTCAAGCTAGAGCTCCTATTTGATCCTGCAATCCCATTGCTAGGCCTCTACCTAGAAGAAAAAAAATCCTTTTACCACAGGGACACTTGCACTATGCAGTTTATTGCAGCTCAATTTACAATCCCCAAATGCGGAAACATCCGAAATGCACACCAACACAGGAATGGATTAACAAGCTTTGGTATATGTATACCATGGAACACTATTCAGCCACTAAAAAAGATGGAGACTTCACGTCTTTCATATTAACCTCGATGGATGTGGAACACATTATTCTTAGTACTGTATTCAAATATCAGATTAATTTCAGTTGAGGAACATGCTATAAAATAACCAGGAGTAATTCTGAACCCTGTTAAAGTTATCAAAAACAAGAAGAATCTGAGATGCTGTCTCAACCAAGAAGACCCTATGGAGGCATAACTACTAAATGTAATTTGGTATCTTGAATGAGATCCTGAAACACAATGGAAAAGGAGAATAGGGAAATACTGAAGAAATCTGAATAAAATATAGATTTTGGTTACTAATAATAAAAAAAAGAAAGAAAGTTCTTTCATTCTCACTGTAACCCAGAAGGAATACCACTGTAAAATAAAGTCCCTCTGGAAATTAAAAACAAGAACAGGCACAGTAGCTGACAACTATAGACCTAGCATTCTGGGAAGCCAAGGTGGAAGAATTTCTTCAGCTCACTCATCTGAGGAAGTGTGAGAATCCCTCTCTACTAAAACAACAACAAAAAAAAACAGAAAAAACATTAGCCAGGCAATGTGGAGAAACCCGTAGTCTCAGCTATTTGGGAGGCTGATACAGAAAAATCACTTGATCCCGGTAGTTTGAGGTTGCTCTGAGCTAGGCTCATGTCATGGCACTCTAATGTGAAGCAAGAGGGTGAGACTCTGTATCAATAAGAAAATAAAAATTAAAGAATAATAAAAACAAGAAGAGAGATCTCCTTATGTAAGAACAAGAGAAAGAAACCCAGGTTTCTCAAAAATCATTTCCAAATAAGCTGAGCTTCCCTAATCACATTGTATTGTGTGGTTTTCTCCTTTTCTTTGTTTTAACCTGAAAAAAATGCTTTATTTAGGCTCGGCACCATAGCACAGGGGTTATAGTGCCAGCCACATGAACCAAGGGTGGTGGGTTGGAATCCAGCCCAGGCCAACTAAACGACAACTGCAGCAAAAAATAGCTGGGCATTGTAGCAGGTGCCTGTAGTCCCAGCTACTTGGGAGGTTGAGGCAAGAAAATTGTTCAAGCCCAAAAGTTTGAGGTTGCTGTGAGCTATGATGCCACAGCACTCTACCAAGAATGACATAGTGAGTCTCTCAAAAAAAAAAAAAAAGCTTTATTTAAATCAGTATGGGTACAGAATAGTTGTATTGCTTTATAGGGTACATGGTTTTCTCCTTGACCTTTGGACCTCTAACCAGTGTTATCTGCTTCATTCACTGAAACCTACCTGGGTGCTTGACTACTCTCTTATGTGTCTTCACCTTCCAGGGTTCTTTGCTTTCCTCTAGACAGGTGATGAGGGCTGGCCTAGAGACAGCAAGGCATGTCTTATTAGAAAAAAGGAATTGAAATTCTTCAACTGGCAATCTAGTACATTGCTAAAGTAGAGAAAAGAACATTTTAAAATATCTTGAGGGCAGAACCTGTGGCTTAAAGGAGTAGGGCGCCGGCCCCATTAACTGGAGGTGACGAGTTAAAACCCAGCCCCAGACAAAAACTGCAAAAAGAAAAAAAAATCCTGAAATAATAATCCCCACATAGAGGTTCCTTACAGAAACCAGAATCTTTAAAAAGTATTTAAAGTAGGAGGATTCCTAACTCCACTACCCAGAACTACTGAAATAAAATTTGGTACTAGAAATCAGACTTAAAGGTATGAGTAACAATCTATGCCACTAAATTTCCGACATTACCATTAATCTACTGAAGTATATATCAGCTCACAAAAGGATAAGATTAATGCCAAAATAAAACAATTTCAATATTATCTTTTCTATACCAAGATATCCTAAACTTTTCCTTAGAAACAAAAACCTGATACTCATACAATCAAAGAATAAACTGAATAAAAACATTCTACAAAGACAGACTATGAATTGCTAGTGTAGACCTGGAACTGCGTATTTAAGTTATCCTCACCCAGAAAGACCAGGCTTCTATAGTTCTCTAACATGACATCCCAATACAAATTCTGCTAAGCAAGGTCCAGGCAGGCCCCCTAATCCATAGAGAATTCTATAAACATGTCCTTGAATGTTGACACTCCCTAAAAAACAAATAAATTTACCAGGAAGCCAAGGGGAGATTGAATTTCACTTTTAGTTAAGTACAGAGAACTGTTGCTGACTTACATGAGTGACTGCAATTACCTAATAAGTATGGAAGAGCTATATTCGCTCCTGTGTTGTCGAACACTAAAGAAAGGAGATGGCATAACATCCACAAAACACATTACACTTTTGTTGACACAGTAGAAATAAAAGGCCACCAATACCGGCATGTATATTTTTGTGCCTTATTTACATCATATAGTAAAACCTGTGTATGTTTTTTATATAAAAATGTCATAGTGAGATAAATGGTACCTCTTAAGTTTTAACATGTACAAGAAAGAACTGGAGATCTTGATAAAATGCAGACTTTTATTCAGAAGATAGGGGGTGAAGATTCCATTTTTAAATTTCCAACAAGCTCAACAGGAATGAAAATGCTTCTGTCCCACGACGATACTTTGTCAAACATGCAGTGAACTGTACACACTGGATTTACCACAGTTGATTCCTGAACCAGATGACAACCTTTAGGCAGGGCACAGTGGCTAATGCCTGTAATCCCAGCACTCTGGGAGCCCACAGAGGGCTGATAGCCTGAGCTCATAAGTTTAAGACCAACATGACCTATAGAGAGACCTCATCTCTAAAAATAGCTGGGTGTTGTAACAGACTCCTATAATCCCAGCTACTAGGGAGGCTGCAGCAAGAGGATCATTGAGCCCAAGAGTCTGAGTTTGCTATGAACTATGATGCCACAACACTCTACCAGGAATGGCAATGTGAGACTCTGTCTCAAAAATAAATAAATAAATAAATAAATAAATAAATAAATAAATATAACAACCTTTACTTTCCAAAGAAAGTTATATGAAAGAGAATCTAAGATGAAAGGGGTGCTTCCTCAATAAATGTTTTGGTTTGTGTACATTAGTTGATAATCTCCCAAGTACTTTTTAACAATACAGAAGATATACTGAACCCTACAACGGAATATGTGTCAAATAACACCATAACTGAGTGTATAAAATTAATATCAACTGTAACAGGACAAATTAGTATCAGGTGCTGACTCACAAATGCAAAAACAACATCAGTGCTATGATAGTACTGGCCAGAAAAAGTAATCATAATCTGATAAAAACTAGTTGAAAAACCCATTTTTTTTTTGTTTTTGTTTTTTGTTTTTGTTTTTTACTATCTCAGGAGGTACACACAACTTTTATTAGAAAATTATTTTAACGGGTGGTGCCAGTGGCTCAGTGAGCAGGGCACCGGCCCCATATACCGAGGGTGGCGGGTTCAAACCCAGCCCCGGCCAAACTGCAACAAAAAATAGCCGGGAGTTGTGGCAGGCGCCTGTAGTCCCAGCTACTCGGGAGGCTGAGGCAGGGGAATCGCCTAAGCCCAGGAGTTGGAGGTTACTGTGAGCTGTGTGATGGCACAGCACTCTACCAAGAGCAATAAAGTGAAACTCTGTCTCCACAAAAAAAAAAAGAAGAAAATTATTTTAACTATCAGAAAGGCTATTAAGTTTGGGAAAAACATTAGGTTTGTATGTAAACATTAACTTCTTTATAACTTTATCTAAAATATGTATAATCCTGAAATTCTACGCAATAGAATTTATACTCAAAGATGTAGGATTATGAAGACACTTAAATTATAGTCTGTTGAATTCACTACTGGTTATAATGATATGGTGGCCTTCTTTCAAAGAATCTAAAGTACTCTACACACATAGCCTCGTTCCTTCTCATAGCATGCTACGTTCATCCCGTTTTTTCACATATGATTTCAGAGCTTGCTATGCAGGGTTTGGTCTGTGTACCAGCACCACTTCCATCCCCGAGGAGTTTGCAGAATCTCAGGCCCCACCCCAGGCCTCGTGAATCATTTAGTATGCATTTTAATAAGATTCCAGGTGATCTATGTGCTCACTGAAGTTTTGAATAGTGTTGCTCAAGACGCTAAAGTGAACTGTTTCCCCTGGTGTCGCATGGCAAGTAGATCTTCAGTTCTGGGTCTGGGTTCTGGAGCTTGTGTTGCTGATGCTGGAAAAACCCAGTTTTGACAAAGTTTAAGGTACAAATTATATGTCATGTCTTCTAATCTCTAATCGTGTCTTTAAATAGTCTTCTTTACCATCCTAGAAAGCAAGTCTTATGTAATTATTCAGTTTTTCAGAACTTTGAATTACTTTAGGCAGTTAATGCCATCTGAAGGGCATGGACATCATTTTATTTTATATAGAACTGACGGAGCTTCCACAGTACATATCCACTTCTTTGCTACTATCCAATGACCCAAACTAATCCACAATGGTAATTTGGGGCATCTACATTTTCCCATTTTCAAAAGAGAGAAAGGGAAGATTTTCACTATTTCAGGATATAAATTTAAGGTGAGAATTTTTTAAGGCATATGGGAAGCCTGGATGCAGAGAGAATGGAAAGAAGACTCAGCCATATGTAGCGGAGAAGGACTTTTCGAGCCTCTTGACTATTATAAGAAAAGGGAAAAAGAGTATTTGAACCATGAAGCCTGTAGTCCCAGCATTCTCCCAGGCCCATGGCAGGTGGCTTGGCAGAGCTCAGGAGTACCAGACCAGCCTGAGCAATAGTGAGACCCTGATTCTATAGAGCTGGGCACTGTAATGGGTGCCTGTAGTCCCAGCTACTCTGGAGGACAAGAGGCCAGAGGATTGCTTGAGCCCAGGAGTTTGAGGTTGCTTTGAGTTGTGCTGCTACAGCATTCTACGAAGGGTGAAAAAGTGAGACTCTGACTCAAAAACAATTTCAGGAAGGGGCATAGTGCCTGTAGCTCAGCAGCTAAGGCACTGGACACATACACCGGGGCTGGGAGTTCAAATCCAGTCCAGGCCTGCCAAACAACAACAACAACAACAACAACAAGCCAGCACTGTGGCGGGTGCCTATGGTCCAAGCTAATTGGGAGGCTCAGGTAAGAGAATTACTTAAGCACAAAAGTTTAAGGTTGCTGTGAGCTGTAATGCCACAGCACTCTACTAAGGTCGACATAGTGAGATTGTCTCAAAAAAAAATTTTTTTTCAGGAAAAGGTTTTGAGCCATTCACTATAGCATCAAGATTGCAGGACTTACAAGGGTACATGTAAAATTTACTAAATATAGAAAATAGACATCTTAACACAATAAGAAAATACCATGAAGGCTATGTTAACTAGAGATGAAAATATTTCAAATTGTATATAAAACCAGCACCTTGTACCCCATGATTGCATTAATGTACACAGCTATGATTTAAAAATATATATATATTGCAAACTCCCCGTGAAAGAAAATAGGGAGCAGTTAACTCCCACTTTTGTTTTGGTCTAGCTGATGTCAGCCAGACTGACAGATGGCAGGAAACCATTTTAAGGAGGCATGGAAACCTACACATAGAATGTTTCAAGCTCCTTTCCCCTTTCACCACTTCTGGTCAGCCCGGAAACATGAGGTGGTCTTTGCAACATTAGTCAGCCATCTCCTCATATTGCTCTTGAATAAACTGCTTGTTCTTCCACCAACTCTTGCATGGTGACTTTCACTTTCCAGGAGGGAAGAGTCGATCTTGGGTCTAGTTAAAATTTTTAGGTTTTGAGTGAGTGAATGAAGTGCCTTCTTCAATAATTCCCACTGGCTCAGTGCCCGAAGCACAGGTGTATGGCACCAGCCACATGCACTGAGGCTGGCTGGTTAAAAGCCGGCATGGGTCAGCTAAACAACAATAACAACTGCAACAAAAAAGGACCTGGGCATTGTGGCAGATGCCTGTGGTCCCAGCTAACTTGGAGAATGAGGCAAGAGAAATGCTTAAGCCCAAGAGTTTAAGGTTGCTGTGAACTATGACTCCACAGCACTCTACCGAGAGCAACATAGTGAAACTCTGTCTCAAAAAAAAAACAAAAACAAATTCCCTCTATTGCTGCTACTCTTTCTAGACGACATGTAGTAACACTTAGCTAGACAAAGCAAACACAGCAGAATCCTCTCAGCTGAACACTTTGTAAACAAAACAAATTCCTTTGGTTTAAGGTAGACCAACAATCACAATCTTGAAACATGACATAGTTTGTGGGCACTTTAAAATTTCTAGATTCTGAAGAAGGCAGCAGTGTCTGAGGAAACACTTGGACTCAGAATTTGGATCTGCAGATTTGGGTCTTGCACATGTGGGGATGCAGCTAGTGCGTGTGAACATTCGTGAAAAATAGAGAAACAGAAAAATGGGAATGGGGACATTCTCAGATGTACTCAATGCACATCTGTGATCCAGGTTGAGCTTCTGGCCTCCTAGTCTCTGAATCAGTTGTACGTCTAAAGAGATCAAGATAATTGAAAGATAGTGACACAATGCCTGTAGTTTGTAAAAATCTACAAGTTGTCCCAAGTCACCATACACAGGGAAAATTGAAAATTGTAGCTAAATATACCTTTACAAAGGCCAGGTGTGTGGCTCACAAACGTAACCCCAGCACTCTGGGAGGCTGAGGCAAGTGGATTGCCTGACTTCACAGGTTCGAGACCAGCCTGAGCCAGAGCAAAACCCATGTCTAAAAGTAGCCTGGCTTGTGGCGGGCACCTATAGTCCCAGCCAAGTGGGAGGGAGGCTCAAGAAAAAGAATCCCTTGAGTCCAAGAGTTTGAGGTTGCTGTGAGCTGTAATGCCAAGGCACACTACTAGGGGTGACAAAGTGAGACTCCTTCTCAAAAAATAAATAAACAAATATACCTTTTCAAAATTACAAATTTTAAAAGGGATGGCAACACATAGATAACAGTTTATAAATATTTCATAAACTTTTGGTGTCTACAAAAGTACATATAGCTACAATTTCCCTTTTTCCCTGTGTATGGTTGATGGTAGGGGCAACTTTGGGGATATCACAGACTATACTCAAGAAGGGTGATTGAACAGTGGCAGAAGGACCATTGTAGCTTCATTGTTTAAGACAGCATGCAATTTGCTCTACAACTGTGTTGTGACCAGAAGGTTGGGATGGAAAGCACCCTGTGGAGTAACACTCAGTGGGAATCATCTATGTTCATGTCATATCTGGAAATTCTGGATGGTGTGTAAAAATACTTTATAATTAAAAACAGAGTCATTTCGGGCGGCGCCTGTGGCTCAGTCGGTAAGGAGCCGGCCCCATATACCGAGAATGGCGGGTTCAAACCCGGCCACGGCCAAACTGCAACCAAAAAATAGCCGGGCGTTGTGGCGGGCGCCTGTAGTCCCAGATACTCGGGAGGCTCAGGCAAGAGAATCGCTTAAGCCCAGGAGTTGGAAGTTGCAGTGAGCTGTGTGAGGCCACGGCACTCTACCGAGGGCCATAAAGTGAGACTCTGTCTCTACAAAAAAAAAAAAAAAAAACAGAGTCATTTCCAACTTCAGAATAACCCACCACAATGGTGGACATAAAAAGAACTGTCATATTAGACATTTAAACCATAATGCACTGTTCATCTCAAACAACCTAAGAGATGGCAAAGATGAATTAAGTCATTATAATTAGTCCTCAATAGAAGACTTGACATCACCACTGGTTATACAGGGTGTCTGTAAAGTTTGTAGGTAATTTAAAATAGTAAAATGTAGAGTGACAGAGTGAGACTCTGTCTCAAAAAGCAAAAATAATAAAAGAAAAAAGGGAAGAAGACATGTAATAGGGCAAGGGAATAATGGTGGGAAATCTTGGGGTGTATACTTTATCCTGGGAAGTAGTTCTGATTATAGAAATTCCCTAGGCTGTGTTTTCGAGAAAATACTTTTTCATCAAATTTTTCTCAAGTTACTCTTCTTCCCCCAAGCCCCTGACTTTTGGCCAATTTTAAGTCTGATTTCAACATCTAGCCCCTCTTTATGCCCCTCTTAAGAACTGTCTGACTGCAGGATGAAACATCTCCTGACCTGGCAGATTCTTTTTCCACCCTCCATTGTGACCTCATCTCTCACCTTGTTTCTGCACTTGTTTACTTCTCTCTATGAAAGAAGACCTTGTGTGTGATGCCTGCACATCTTGTACTGTAAGCTTTCCCCGAAGGAATACTGCCTCACAATAATAAAGAAGTCATTTTATTGGACAGTAAGATGTAATTTCAAATTTATTCTAACTAAACAATGTCAAGAAACAGCCCCAGGGGCAATGCTGTGGCTCAAGGAGTAGGGTACGGGCCCCACGTACCAGAGGTGGTGGGTTCTAACCCGGCTCTGGCTAAAAAAAAAAAACTGCAAAAAAAAAAAAAGAAAGAAAAAGAAACAGTCCCAGAACAATACCAATTACACCTTTAGGAAGGGCTTCTCATCACCCTCCACTTCCATCTATCACATCTTCTTTCGGGTCTCCAGCTTTAGAGGCCTCTGCACCTTCGGTCCATATAAAGGGCTCTTCCATAGCTAGTGTGAATAGGCTGAAAACCTCCAGGGAAGAATTCCTGGGCCCTTAATGACTATCTTTTGGAGGACCAAGGTTGACCTTGTCTTACTCACTAGAGTCAGACCTTTGGTTCCCAGTCAAGGTTATTCATTGACTTTTAGATGAGAAACTATTGAGTGTTTGAGAAATCCAGCAAAATGCTGCAAACTCAGTATTGATGTTTATATGATAGAAGGAAATTGTAAGACACTTTACATTTGTTACGTCAACATGAAAGCCAAAATTATGTATTTTGTCAGATAATAGGGATGTCATTTAATTATCAATTCCATAAAAACAAATCATTAAGTAAACAATCATCAAAGACCATCTCTAGAAGTTTACAAGTCCTCTTCCATAGCATTTAGCATTAAACTCCAACATCCAGATGATAGAAAACAGAACAAAGTTACCTGTCATCACAGATTCTCCACACTGTGTAAAAGAGGAACTGATGTTTTCTGTTTTTTTTTTTGTTGTTGTTATTGTTCATTTTAAAGCCAACTAACCTTTTATTTATTTATTTATTTTATTTTTTATTTTGGGGGATTCATTGAGGGTACTATAAGCCAGGTTACACTGATTGCAATTGTTAGGTAAAGTCCCCCTTGCAATCATGTCTTGCCCCCATAAAGTGTGACACACGCAAGGAATTGATGTTTTATGAATATTTACAATTCACCAATTGATCTACCATACTTTCATACGGAAATGTATTCATTTTTAAGCATCCATAAAGCAATACACACTCTGTCTCTTTCTTCTTCTTGGTATCATTGCAAAGCTAAGCCCTGGGTTTCCATTTGAAACTACCCTCAAACAATAGCACATCTTGAAACCGTGTTACTATACTCACTCAAAGAAACAGAGGTAAAAAAAATTTTTTAATGAAATGAAATATGTGACTACTTATTTAATTCCCCTTTTTTTGTTTGTTTTTTGAGACAAAGTCTCACTATGTCATTCTCAGTGGAGTGCCATTACATCACAGCTCACAGCAACCTCAAACTCTTGGGCTTAAGCGATTCTCCTGCCTCAGCCTCCCAAGTAGCTGGGACTACAGGCACCTACCATAATGCCCAGCTATTTTTATTTTTTTGACACACTTTGTCTCACTCTGTCACCCCCATTAAAGTGCCATAGCATCATAGCTCACAGCAACCTCAAACTCTTGGGCTTAAGTGATTCTCTTGCCTCAGCCTCCCAAGTACCTGGGACTACAGGCACCTGCCAAAATGCCCAGATATTTTCTGCTGCAGTTGTCATTGTTTAGCAGGCCCCAGGCCAGGCTTGAACCTGCCAGCTTCTGTGTATGTGGCTGGCACCATAACCACTGTGCTACAGGTGCTGAGTCCTGGCTGTTTTTTTGTTGCAGTTGTCATTGTTGTTTAGCTGGTCCTGGCCGGGTTCAAACCTGCCAGCCTCTTGGTGTATGTTGCCAGCACTCTACCCACTGAGCTACAGGCACCACCTTAATTCCCTTTCCTGAACTCCAGTTTTCTCTTGCATTTTCAGGAAAATTTTCTTTTCTTTAAGTTCTATTGAAGTATTGCATTTTACAGTTAATTAAAAATTGAAGCGGAAATAAAGAAACAAATTTTTTCAAGGTTCCAAATTCTGGGAGTGTCCCTAGTGACTGAAATATAAACATGTCTTACTAAAGTGTCAAGTAGGGTCACCCTATACCTTGGGACATCCTCCCACCCTCAGCCTGCTCACAGAGTTGCTCAATGGCCACCCTCCCAGCAAAAACTGCACCCAAGCTTTCAATGCATATAAAGTGTGAATTGTGTTGCAGGCTTTAAAACATTTTGCTGGGGATGGGTTATCCTTATCTTTTGAGATAATTTTCTTCCCTTGAAATATCTGAGAATCTAAGAGACAGAAAAACTTTGTGCACTTTCCCCGGAATACCTGTATTTGATGGGCTAAATGATAGGGCCGAATGCAGAGACATGCACCAATAAAACTGAAAGCAGAGACATAGAAAGGAGTGCACAAGTCCTGCCCAGAAAGAAATGGGCGCACCAATCCCCACGCCTGAACCCTTATATTACCACCCCGCCTTAACCCACGGGCTGATTTCTTCTTCAAACTCAACACCCAAGTGAATAAAGGCCACATTGCCCATACAGAACATGAATTCCACTTCCTTTCATTCACGTCTCGGAATAACCTCTCATTTTTGGTCCCAAACCTCTCACTAAACAGTAATGTGTACCAGAAATGAGATTGAGGCTGGTATTAAAAAAATTAAGGTCCCAGTGGGTTAGCTGTTTTCATGAAGGGTATACTAAAAGACCACTCTCAAACTAAAGGCATTCATTTACTCCCCTGAGAGGCTCCACCCATACTTCAGGCTATCCACTGGACAGAAAGTCCCAGGAATTGATATCTGTGGAACATTCCAGTAAACATAGATGCTATGGCATCTTGGGCCATCCTGAGACAAGTGTGAAACCCTGGACAAATAAAAGACAGAACGGTGACTGAGGAAGTATCACCCTGTACAGTTACCAATGGGGAGTCTCGATGCAAAGACATCCTGGCAAGGAATGCGTGCCTTGGCAAAATATAAAATGTCAGGGCACAAAGATTTTGACCACAGAGTGTCACAGGATTATTCTCTGGTTTCTTCTTATGAGACATGCTCAAAAACTTATAAAAACCAAAAATTTAGAAAACAATCATCTACTGTTATATAAAGAAATGACAGACCAGGAGCAGTGGCTCACACTTGTAATCCTAGCACTCTGGGAGGCCGTGGCGGGTAAATTGCCTGAGCTCACAAGTTTGAGACCAGTCTGAGTCAGAGCAAAACCTCATCTCTAAAAATAGTTCGGTGTTGTGGCCTGCGCCTGTAGTTCCAGCTGCTTGAAAGGCTGACACAAGAGAATCACTTGAGCCCAAGACTTTGAGGTTGCTATGAGCTATAAGGCCATGGCACTTCTATGGTAGGCAATCAACTGAGACTCTGTCTCAAAAAAAAAAAAAAAATTATCAGAAATACTGCATCTGTTTGAAATGAGAAAGAAAAAAAAAGATTGCTACTATAAATTGAATGGAAAGTTGGCATCTGGAAAAATAAGAAACTGAAAATTTAGGATTTTACTGCTAGACGTAGAAGAGTTAGGCTGAGGAAACAAGACAAGTACATTTACACTCAACTTGCCATACTTTTGGTAAATACAGGGGGAAAAGCAGTTCTCCTGTAGAGTGTTAAAGTATACAGGAGAAAATTAGACTGAAAGGGATCTAGAGCCTTGCATTCCTAGGTTACAAAAGTAAAATCCAAATCAAATTCATTCTTTTTTTTTTCTTTGCAGTTTTTGGCCAAGGCCAGGTTTGAACCTGCCACCTCTAGGTATACGAGGCAGGCACCCTACTCCTTGAGCCACAGGCGCTGTTCCAAATTTATTCTTATAAATTACTAATTGTAAGAATGGTTCGGCTCGGCACCTGTGGCTCAAGTAGTTGAGGTGCCAGCCACATACACCTGACCTGGAGGGTTCAAATCCAACCTGGGGCTGCAGGCAAAATATAGCCGGGCATTGTGGTGGGCACCTGTAGTCCCAGCTACTTGGGAGGTGGAGGCAGAAGAATCACTTGAGCCAGGAGTTGGAGGTTGCTGTGAGCTATGATGCCATGGTGCTCTACCCAGGGCGACAGCTTGAGGCTCTGTCTCAAAAAAAAAAAAGAATTGTTGTTCTTTATAGGAAAAACATACAAAAATCAGAGAGGAGGTGGCAGAAGATTAGTGTTCTCTCATCTAAGAGGCACAATGTAGGGGTATATGGAACACCTCTTAGGTGAGGGGCACATCTACAACAGGGACTTGACCACACAAACACAAACCATGTAACCTAATCATTTTTCTTTTCTTTTTTTTTTTTTTTGAGACAGAGTCTCACTATGTCACCCTTGGTAGGGTGCTGTAGCATCACAGCTCACAGCAACCTCAAACTCTTGGGTTGAGCAATTCTCTTGCCTCAGCCTCTCAAGTAGCTGGGACTATGGGGGCACACCACAACACCCTGCTATCTTTTTTTTGTTGCAGTTGTCATTGCTGTTTAGCAGACCGAGGCTGGGTTCAAACCTACCAGCCTTGGTGTATGTGGCTGGCTCTGTAACCACTGTGCTAGAGTGCCGAGCTGTAACTTAATCATTCTACCTATATATTAATCTGAAATTTGCAGAGAAAGGGAAGACATAAAAATAAAACAACTAATAAGTATTTGTATTATTGAAATACATATTTTGGAGACAGGATCTCACTCTATTGTCCCAGGCTACAGTGAAGGAATGTCATAGCTCACAACAACCTCAAACTCCTGGGCTCAAGCAATCCTCATGCCTCAGCCTCCCAAGTAACTAGGACTAAAGTCCCTCCCCCCAACAACACTGGTTATTTTTTATATTCTTAGTAGACACAGGGTCTAGCTCTTGCTCCGGCTGATCTCCAACTCCTGAGCTCAAGCAATCCACCCATCTCAGCATCCCAGGGTACTGGGATGATAGATATGAGCCTTGGTGCTCAGCCTCTTTGAATATACGAAAACATCATTTTCATTTCTCAGAAAGTATATCTATATATAGATATATATGTATACATACATACATGTACACACACATATGTATGCATGCACACACACATAAATTCATAGTTTTTCAATGAGGAATAAAATCTCTCAGCCTGCCTTCTTTTCCTTGCCTCCAGCTCCCTCACCTCTGTAGATTTCTCTTTTCACAAAACATGCCCATCTTCAATAGTTTCAGAAATTAGCTTTTCAACTGGAAATGTGAAAGAGTATCACTGAGCTGTGCTGTTCATTATTTAAAGTTAATGTGGTCTTTGCTGTGAACCATTATGTATAAAACTGTGATTTTGGAAATGTAAGAACTGAACAGTCTTGGGGAAGCTACTCTCACTGTTCTCCAGTATCACCAGCGTTGTGACAAAGTTTAATGAACCTATCCCTGTCTCTGCATACAGGCTGACAGCAACAAGCACCCAGAACCTTTCTCCAGTAGCACTCTGAGTAAGGTAAAGGCCAAGGGAAAACCTTCCCCTTAATTCTTTGAAGGTTCCTTGGATCCCAGCTCATACCTGGCAAATTCATAATGGAAAAGGCATTCAAACTTATTAATGTACTAAATATGTGGGAAAATCATAACGCTTAAGCCCTAGAGTTTGAGGTTGCTGTGACTTATGACACCACAGCACTCTGCTGAGGGTAACTTTATAGTGAGACTCTGTCTCAAAAAAAAAGAAAAGTTTCAACCCAGCTTGGTGCCTGTAGCTCGGTGGCTAGGGTGCCAGCCATATACACCAGAGCTGGCAGGACTGAATCCAGCTGCGGCCTGCCAAACAAAAATCACAACTACAACCAAAAAATAGCTGGGTGTTGTGGCAGCCACCTGTATACACAGCTACTTGGGAGGCTGACACAAGAGAATCACTTAAGCCCAAGAGTTGGAGGTTACTGAGAGTTGTGATGCCACAGAACTCAACCAAGGGCGAAATAGTGAGACTCTGCCTCAAATAAATAAATAAATAAATTAAATTAAAAAACACTGAAACAGTTAGCTGAATGGAACTATTGAGTATCAAAGTAAAAAGCTCAAATGTGAATGTAGAAAGTGAAATTTCTTGGTTTTCACCTAGAGCCTGGACAAGGCAGCCTACAAAAAAGTTTAACATTATATTTTCCAACTTGGTGTTTATAGCTCAGTGGCCAGGGTACAGCCACACACACTGAGGCTGGCGGGTTTCAACCCGCCTGGGCCTACCAAACAACAATGACAACTACAACCAAAAACCTCTAGAAGCAGGGTCAAATTAAATCCTCTTTAAATTTAAATCTTCAAAGTTATTCAAAAGAAACCCTTTAAGGCAGTCTCAATTCAAATGTCAGGGCAAGCAGAATATAATCTTAAAGTACAAAAGTATGTACAAAAAAGCAGAGCATTATTCCTTATTCACAAGTTTTCTCTTCCCAGAACCTAGTCGACCCCTACAGAAATTGTACATCCCTTTTATCCTGGTATCCAGATCCAGCTCAAAACCTGGAAAGAAGGGCCTGAGAGAAAAAGCTGAAAAAAAGAGTCCAGAAGGTGTTCTCCTAACCACACCACAACAGTGAAACTTGCAGTACTAGAAGCCTGGGCCCACCACATTCCACTCAAGCCATATCTCACTCCATAAGCAGCTAAGGTCAACAAACACTAGACTGGAGGAAACACCACGTTAAGATTAAAGAGATATAATCCCTAGTCATCTTCCCGTTGAGATTATACAGGGCTGTGTGCTCACCCCAAAACCATGTCCTCTTTTTATTTATTTACTTTTTTTTTTAAGAGTTAGACTCCCACTTATCCCCCCCAACCCCCCCTAGTGCCGGGGCTTCATACCCCAACCTCAGTCTCTTGGGCTCAAGTGATTCTCTTACCTCAGCTTCCCATCTAGTTGGGACTAAAAGCACCTGTCAAAACGCCCAGCTACTTTTAGAGACAGGGGTCTCGCTCTAGCTCACGCTGGTCTCATACTCATGAGCTCAGAAGATCCACCCACATAGGCCTTCCAGAGTGTTGAGATTACAGGTGTGAGCCACCATGCCTGGCATCCTAGCCCCATTTTCAGAAATAAAAATGTATAGACTTCTTTAGCTCATCAATATGCACCATTTCTGTCTTAACTAAAAGGTATTTACAGGTATTTAATTCATGCCCAACGGAGATGTGCACCCACTAAAACTTATCAGAAATTACTTTTCCCATTTATCCGCAAGATTATCACATACTCAGATTCTTTTTTTTTTTCTTTTTTCTTGAGACAGAGTACTAAGTTGTCGCCCCAGGTAGAGTGGTGTCACAGCTCAAAGCAACCTTCAACACTTGGGCTTACGCGATTCTGTGGCCTCAGCCTCCCAAGCAGCTGGGACTACAGGCTATTATTGTTGTTGTTGCAGTTGTCATTGTTATTTTAGCTGGCCTGTACGGTTCAAACCCAACGATCCAGGGTATTTGGTTACCCACTGAACTATGGGCCTGCCCCCGTACTCAGATTCCTTTTTTTGTTTGTTTGTTTTTGAGACAAAGTGTCACAGTGTTGCCCTCAGTAGAGTGCCCTAGCGTTACAGTTCACAGTAACCTCAGACTCTTGGGCTTAAGCGATTCCCCTGCCTCAGCTTCCCAAGTACCTGGGCCCATAGGTGCCCGCCACAACACCCTGCTATTTTTTGTTGCAGTTGTCATTGTTATTTAGCTGTCACAGGCGGGTCCCAACCCAGCAGCCTCGGTATTTGTGGCTAGCGCCCTACCCACTGAGCAAAAGGAGCCGCCCCTCAGATTCTTATAGTTAAAAAAAAAAAAACATTACTGTCAGGAAAAAAAGATACACAACTGAAAACTGAAACTACTAGTAATAAATATATTCAATTTAAAAGGTGCCCATTACAATATACTAACCAGAATAATTCCTTACGTAAAGTAACTTAACTACCTTTATAATTTATGTCAATAGACACATTAAGCTACCTCGAAGATAGTTATTATGTAGCACCCAGGGTTTTTCATATATCCCACCTACAACAAAGGGATGTCTTGTTTCCTAAAATTAAAAGCTTTTTTGGGTGGCGCCTGTGGCTCAGTGAGAAGGGCACCAGCCCCATATACCGAGGGTGGCGAGTTCAAATCCAGCCTCGCCGAACTGCAACCAAAAAATAGGCGGGCGTTGTGCCAGGCGCTGTAGTCCCAGCTGCTTGGGAGGCTGAGGCAGCAGAATCGGGGAAGCCCAAAAGCTGGAGGTTGCTGTGAGTCGCCTGTAGTCCCAGCTGCTTGGAGGTTGAGGCAGGAGAATCGCGGAAGCCCAAGAGCTGGAGGTTGCTGTGAGTCCTGTAACATCATGGCACTCCACCAAGGTCAGTAAAGTGAGACACTTTTCTCTACCAAAAAAAAAAAAAAAAAAGCTTTTCTATCCTGGGTACAAAAAGTTTAAGTCCAAACGTAAATTAACTTAAGATAATAACCTAACGGAAAACTATAATAGCCGACTACACCTTTTTAGCACTGCTAAATACAAGAATTTAGCCATTTTTGTCATACCCACAATAGCTATTAGACTCAATCTTAAAATTAGTCCATTGCCCTGTGCCATCATTAAGGTCCTTAATACAATTGCTCTAGACATAAACGCTCTGAACAGTGAATTAAAACAAGTATGAGAAGCTATACGTAAAAAATTCAAGCAGCCATTATTGATTATTAAAACACAATCAGAAATGTAAAAACGTTAAAATCTATATATTGCTTCAATTTATCTAACAGTTACCAACTCATTAAAAACAAGTTAAAATGTGTAAAGGACATAGTCGAAACAATACAAGATTTCTCAGAATATCCAATACCTACTAACTAAAGTATTGTCATAATTACCCAACATTACCTAAGTCTGAACCTTTATACTTATTCTTACGTTATATTAAGTTCCTTAATGCTACAAAATACGATGTACACCATTCATATGTACCCGCTGTTTCACAGATTTCAAAAAACAATGTTAATCAGGACAGCCCGCATGTCAATTTAACTAACCGTAACAATTACTTCCATTTTTAATAAATTTCATAGATATAAAAATAAAATACATGAAAGTAGAGAATGTGGTAGACACAGACACCCCCACAAACACCTCTTAGCTTTTTCTGAACTGAAAATGCACGTTAAAGCATAGGAACAGTAAGTCAAACAGGCCAAACCAGAAATAGAGAACAAACATGATAATCTTGAAAAAAATCTGGGAAGTAACCAGGCACTATGGAACAAGTTAATAGCAAGTTTAATGTCGTTTCATTGATGAGGATTTTTTGATGGTTTTTTTAATTGTTATATGTATATAACTTGCCTACAAGTTGTTAATCACATGAGTATATTTTTTAGTATACTTTGAAATTATTCCCTATATAAATTATTAAAATTTGTTACACGTCCTTGAATGTCAACACTCCCTGAAAAACAAACATGTTTGAAAAGATAAAAGGGGAGACTGAATTTCACTTTTAGTTAAATGAGTGAAGAGAACTGTTGCTGATGTATATGAGTGACTGGAATTATCTAATCAGTACATAAGAGAAACATTCTCTCATGTGTTCTCTGAAGGGGACGGCATAATGTCCACAGAACCAGTGTAGACACTATAGCTTTTGGTTTGCACGGTAGAAATAAAAGACCACCAATACAGGCATGTATATTTTTGTGACTTATCGATATCATTCCATGTAAGCTGTGTGTATTCTTTTAAATGACAATGTCATGGTGAGGTAAATAGTACCTCTAAAATTTTAACACGTACAAGAAAGAACAGGAGATAGGCCGGGCACAGTGGTGACTCGCGTCCACAATCCTAGCACTCTGGGAGGCCAAGGCGGGTGGATTGCTTGAGCTCACGAGTTCAAGAACAGCTGAAGGAATAGCGAAACCCCATCTCTACTAAAAATAGAAAAAATGAGGCAAGAGGATCACTTGAGCCCTAGTAGGAGGTTGCTGAGAGCTATGACGTAATGGCACTCTACCCAGGACGATAGCTTGAGACTCTTTCTCAAAATAAGCAAACAACAACAACAACAAAAGACCAGGCGATCTTGATAAAATGTAGATTTTCATTCAGAAGATATGGGATGAAGATTCCATTTCTAAATTTCGAACAAGCTAAATAGGAATGACAATGCTTCTGTCCCATGAAAATATTTTGTCAAACATGCAGTGAACTGTACATAGTGGATTTACCTTGTTGATTTCTGAACCACTAAACAAAAATGACAACCTTTACTTTCCAAAGAAAGGTATAGGAAAGAGAATCTAAGAAGAAAGGGACTCTTCCTCAATGAATGTTTTGGTTTGTGCACATTAGTTGATAATCTCCCCAAGTACTTATGTACAGTACTAGGAAGTGCCTGTGGCTCAGTGGATAGGGCACTGGCCCTATATACCGAGGGTGGTGGGTTCAAACCTGACCCTGGCCAAATTGCAACAAAAAATAATGGGGCATTGTGGTGGGCACCTGTGGTCCCAGCTACTCAGAAGGCTGAGGGAAGAGAATCACCTAAGCCCAGGAGTTGGAGGTTGCTGCGAGCTGTGACGCCACGGTACTCTGCCAAGGGCTATAAAGTGAGATTGTCTTTAAAAAAATTGAATAAATAAAGAAGATATACTGAACCCTACAATGGAATACGTGTCAAAGAACACCACAGCTGAGTGAATAAAATTAAGCTCAACGGTGAACAGGACAAATTAGTATCAGGTGCTGATTCACAAATGCAAACACGACATCACTGCTGTGACAGTACTAGACAGAAAAAGTAAATCATAATCTGATAAAAACTAGTTGGAAAAACCCAGTTTGGGCAAACTTTAAGGTACAGATGTCTGGCATGTTTTGTAATCTCTACTCCTATCTTTAAATATGTCCTTCTTAGCATTCTAGAAAGCAAATCTTTTGTAATTAATCTGTTTTTCAGAACTTTGAGTTACTTTAGGCAGTTATTGCCATCTTCTGTAAAAATACATGTATATCAACTTATTTTACATAGAACCCATGGAGCTTCGAGATGGAAGCTAAACAGTACATATTCCCCATGTCTGCTAATATACAATGATCCAACCTCATCCACAGTGGAAATCTTGGGCATCCACATTTTCCCATTTTCAACAGAAAGAAAGGGAACCTTTTCACTATTGCAGGACATAAGTTTAATGTGAGAATTTTCTAGGGCATATGGGAAGCCTGGATGGAGAAAAAGGAAAGAAGACTCGGCCATATGTAGAGAAGAAGAATTTTGAGGGAAAAGAGTATTTGAAACAAACTCATTAGGCAGGAACATCACAAGTAGAGATATAAATGTTTGAAAATTCTAAGAACATGATAGTGCAGAAGAAAAAGTGGGCACAGCCCTGGACCTTGGACTCATTCAACAGAGAAGCAATCATTTCTTTCTCTTTCTCCTCCTTCCCTTGATTTCCTTCTCAGGTGAGATTATCTGGACACATTACTGCTGCATCTTTTTTTTTTTTTTGTAGAGACAGAGTCTCACTTTATGGCCCTCGGTAGAGTGCGATGGCCTCACACAGTTCACAGCAACCTCCAACTCCTGGGCTTAAGCGATTCTCTTGCCTCAGCCTCCCAAGTAGCTGGGACTATAGGCGCCCGCCACAACGCCCGGCTATTTTTTTTTGTTTTTGGTTGCAGTTTGGCCGGGGCCGGGTTTGAACCCGCCACCCTCGGCATATGGGGCCGGCGCCCTATTGACGGAGCCACAGGCGCCGCCCTCCTGCATCTTGATAATATGCATTTAAAGGCATCAGCACAAACTCATCACCTGCTACCACCACATCCACAGGCACAGAGACCTCGAAGTACAGAGAAATTTTGACCCTTTCCTATTCTTTGTCATGGGAGAGAGTTGAGAAGAAGGAGGTTCCACATAAAGACCAAAGTGTGAGTTTCTAATTTCTTGGCTTCCAGTTCCCTCCCCTGCCAGCAATTTCTGCTACGGAAATGGGAAATGGAGCCTGTGCCCTCTTTCTGGAAAAAAATAAATAAACTCGACTGTTTAAATGTATCTGGAAACCCTCATGCTAGACAGTGGCCTTCCCTTAGCATCACAGGGGGCACTTAATTAAAACCACGTGGATGACACAACCCACACTAATAGAATCTGGGCACAGGCAGAATCACAGATGATGGTACCTCTTCAAACTAAGCATAGAATCCTAACTACAAACCTGGGCTGAGAAACACTTAGCTAAGCATCACCTCTCAGGGTTTAATATGCATACAAGGCATTTCACAGTATGCCCACTCTAAGCATCTGATTCTGCAACAGCAGCAGTTACTCTATCTTCAAGCAAATAATCAGTTTTCTTACAATGACTATGTCCTTCCTTAAGAATATCAGAAAGAAGGCCAGCCCGATGGTTCAAGATTGTAGGCCCAGCACCCTTGGAGGTTCAAGGCAGGTGGCTTTTCTGAGCTCAGGAGTTCCAGACTAGCCTGAGCCAGAGCAAGACCCCCTCTGTAAAAACAGCGGGGTGTTGTGGGGGATGCCTGTATTCCCAGCTACTCGGGAGGCTGAGGCAAGAGGATGGCTTCAGCCCAGGAGTTTAAGGTTGCTGTTAGCTGTGATGCCATGGCTCCAATGAGGGTGACAAAGTGAGACTATGTCTCATTAAAAAAAAAAAAAAAAAAAGAATTTCAGAAAGTGTTTTGAGCCATTAACTATAGAACCAAGATTACAGAACTTGGTGTGAGGTAAAATAGTGACCAGTTAACCTCCATTTCTGTTTTGGTCTAGCTGGTATCAGCCAGACAGCCAGATGGCAAGAAACCAATTCAATGAGACATGGAGACCTACACACAGAAAGCTTCCACACACGGTTTCCCAAGCTCCTTTCCCCTTTCACCGCCATCTGATCAACCTAAAAATATGAGGTGGTCTTTGCAACATTAGTCAGCCATCTCCTCATGATGTTCTTGAATTCATTGCTTGCTCTTCCATCAACTCTTGCACTGTGACTTTCACTTTTCAGGACGGAACAGTCAATCTTGGGTTTCTTTACAATTTTACAGGTGTTGAGTGAGTCTAAGGAGTGGCTTTTTTAACTATTCCCCCTATTGCTGCTGTTACTCCTTCTAGACCAGTGGTTCTCAACCTGTGGGTCGCGACCCCTTTTAACTATATTTAAGGGCCCGCGGCATTAGGATGGTTGAGAACCACTGTTCTAGACTATAGCAGCAACCAGCTAGAGAAAGCAAACACTGCACAGAGTTCCCTCAGTTCAACACTTTGTAAACAGGAAAACCTTTGGTTCAAGGAAGACCAACAATCACAATCTTGAAACGACATAGTTTGCTGGCACTTTAAAGTTTCCAGATTCTGAAGAAGGCAGCAGTGTCTGAGGAAATACCCAGACTCAGAATTTGGACACGCAGATTTGAGTATGGCACATGTGGGGATGCAGCTAGTGCCCTGTGTACATTAAAGGGAAACAGAAACAGAAAAATGGGAATGGGGACATGCTCGGGTGTACTCAATGCACATCTGTGATCCAGGTTGAGCTTCTGGCCTCCTAGCCTCTGGATCAGTATTAGGTCTAAAGAGATCAAGATAATTGAAAGCTAGTGACACAATACCTGATTGCTGCCCTATAAAAGTAGTTTGTAAAAATCTACAGGTTGTCCCTAAGTCAACATGCATACAGAAATAGAAAATTGTAGATAAAATATACTTTTACAAAATACTCATTACAAAATTTTACAAGGAGGTGGCAACACATAGAGAATAGTTTTTAACTGTTTTATACAATTTTGTATATATAGCTGCAATTTCCCTCTTTGCCCATGTATGATGACTGTAGGGGCAACTTTTGGGACACCATGTACTGTAACTACTCAAGAAGGGAGATTGAAAACTGGCAGAGAGACCATTGTAGCTTCATTATTTGGGAGAGAATGCACTTTGCTGTACAACTGGGTGTTGTGACTGTGAAGTGGAGCTAGAAAGTGCCCTCTGCAGTTACACTTGGTGGGCATCATCTATGTTCATGTCAGTTCTGGTAATTCTGGATGGTGTGTAAAAATACTTTATAACTAAAAACAGACTCATTTCCAACTCTAGAATAACCCACCACGATGGTATACAGAAAAAGAAGTGTCACATTAGACAATTTAACCAGAATGCGATGTTCATCTCAGACCACTTAAGAGACGACAAAGATGAATTAAGTCATCATTATTAGTCCTCAGTAAGAAGACTTGACAGCACCATCGTTTATACAGGGTATCCATAAAGTTTGTATATAATTTAAAATAGTAAAACACAGCGTGACAGAGTGAGACTATGTCTCAAATAATAATAATAAAAGAAAGAAAAAGACAGAAGACACATATACAAGGAGATAGTGGTGTGAGATGTTCGGGATCATCATTCATCCTGGGAAGTAGCTCTGATTACAAAAATTCCCAGTGAGCTGTGTTCTCAAGAGCAGCTCACTACAAAAAACAGCACTGCCCATGATGACTTAGGTGATATTCCCCTTTTGGCCTATGACAGGCCAGACACAGACTCTACGTATTAAAATTTGTTACACAGACAAAACAACATTTAAAAACGTACTCTCGCTGTCCTCCGGAATTACTAGCCTTTGCAATAAAAAAGCGTTTTGACACATCAACTCCCCTTCGGTGTTTAACTACAACAGCAGGCAGGAGAGCCACTTCCGGTTCCCCAACAGGGAGAGCCAGGGAGCCCGGCCCTAAGTTTATTTTCAACAAAAGAATGGAGGGGTTGAGGGCTCCACGGAGTACAGCCTCCCCCTCGAACAAGCTCCCCACACACACAAACTCTTGGGATTCTTCCCTGAGGCGCCTTCCATTGTGACCACCAGGGAGGGACCCGCGGCGCTGCAGGCACACAGCTACTCAGAGAGAGCTCTGGGCCATGGTCCAAGTAACAGGTCCAGGAAGGCTTCAAGCAACAGGGTCCCAACTCCCTGCCCACTCCACCTTTTGCCAAGAGGGGTCCGAGAGACAAGGGTGCCAGTGGCAAACTTCCGCCTCAAGACTCTAAAACTGAAGGGAAACTGCCCGGTCCCACCACAGCCACTTCGGGCTCCAACCACGCTCCTCCCCCTCTCAGGACACCCAGTCTCCTGTACTCACCATTTCCCAGCTTCAGAGATGTCCCGGTGTCCTCCCTACAGATCTCCCAGTACCTGCAGGTCACAGCGTGACAGAGACTGCTACTGAGACAACTGGTATCTCCACGAGCTGGAACTGCTGAAGTTGAGACAACCGCTCAGTCCCCAGGTCAGGAAACAAAAGCTGCTCCGGAACCCCAGAGCCGCCTTCTACCTTCTGGCTTTGCATCTGATTGGACACTTCATATAGGCGCATCCCTGATTGGATAGGACCTCAGGTCCCACCTCTCTGACCATGAGTGACAGGAATGTCGTTAGACAAGAGGCTAAAAGTACCCAGAAATGCTAACAATTATTTCACCACAGCACTTTTTGTTTTTTCATTAACGACAAGGACCATGACCTTTTTTTTTAGACAGAGTCTCACTTTGTCACCCTCAGTAGAGTGCCCTGGCCTCACAGCTCACACCAACCTCCAACTCTTGGGCTCAAGCGATCCTCTTGCCTCAGCCTCCAGAGTAGCTGGGACTACAGGAGCCTGCAACAATGCCCGCTATTTTTTTTTTTTTTTTGAGAGATGAGGTCTCCGTCTGACTCGGCCTGGTCTTGAACATGTGACCTCAGCCAGTCCACTGAATTAACCCTCCCAGAGTGCTAGGATTACAGGCCTTAGACACCGAGTCCCTATTAGGTTCCATGACTTTATTCATCTCCATATTCCAGGGCCACGACCATGCTTTCCATGCCGTAAGTGTTTAATAAATTTCCACTAAAGCAATGAAACTCTATTTACTGAGTGTGTAGTCTGTGCTAGACTTGGGCACCTATTATTTAAATAGGAGGTAGACTCTGCTTTGCCAAAGTCTTTTTTTTTTTTTTGCAGTTTTTTGCCGGGGCTCGGTTTGAACCCACCATCTCCGGCATATGGGGCTAGCGCCCTACTCCTTTGAGCCACAGGGCTGGCCCTAGACTCTGCTTTGAAGGCATTTTCAATATACATCATGATGTCTAGGTAAAAACATGCACATAATGAATTCAGTGAACTTACAGACACATGAAGGGTATTGGAAGTTAAAGCAAAGTCTGGCTATGGCAGTTCAAAGGGTGAAATTACCTCTAAACTCCAGTCAGGGGTTGGCATTGCAGGAGGTTTCATGCAGGAGGTGGTATTTCAGATCCCAACTAACAGGCATAACTAGGAGTATGTGGTACACCTCCTGGGGGAAGGGCTCAGCTACCATGTGGATTTTACCTTACAAACTGTCTTAACTCTTTTTACACAGGGCTTGTGCCTTCTCTGGCATGCAGTTCTGCTGAGGGATATTTGTATTTACCTCTAAATGTAAATTATATTATATATATATATTTTTTGAGACAGAGTCTCACTTTGTCAACCTTGTAGAGTACCTTGGAGTCACAATTTACAGCATCCTCAAGCTCTTGGGCTACAGTGATTCTCTTGCCTCAGCCTCCTAAGCAGATGGGACTATCAGTACCCACCACAAGGCCCGACGTGTCTCAATCTGGCTCAGGTTGTTCTTGAATCTGTGAACTCAGGCTATCCACCTGCCTCAGCCTCCCAAGTGCTGGAATTACAGGTGTCAGCCACCAAGCCCCGCCTAAATTATATCCTTTTATTAATTTCGGTTATATATAGGTATCTGTTTATAACATACGCACAAAGTAAATACATGTTTTCCACTCGTGGAAATAACATATTGACAATTATATATATAAATATTTTATGGTGAAAAGTTACATACAGGGTGGACATAAAGTTCATGTGCAATTTACAATGGTTTACTATTTAAACTTAAAACTTCCATATTTCAATTTAAATTAAAATATTTTGCTATTTAAATTGCACATAAACTTTGTGTCCACCCTTTATTTAGAATTTTGCTTTGGAAATTTCAATTAGGTGGGCAATTATTTTTTCTTTCTTTCTCATTTTTGTTTATTTTTTTTTTTTTGAGACAATGTTTCACTGTGTCTCCATGGTAGAGTGCCGTGGTGTCACATCTCACAGCAACCTCAAACACTTGGGCTTAAGCAATTCTCTTGCCTCAGCCTCCTAAGTAGCTGGAACCATAGGTGCCTGCCACAATGCCCAGCTATTTTGTTGTTGTTGTTGTTGTTGCAGTTGTCGTTGTTGTTTAGCTGGCTTTGGCCAGGCTCTAACCTGCCAGCCTCGATTCATGTGTCTGGCGCTGTTACCTCTGTGCTATAGGTGCCAAGCCTGGTGGGAAACTTCAAAAGCATCATAATCAGGAGCCAGTGGAACATATGCCTTCTTCTCCCCATCAGGCCTGATCCAGGTGTTGACCTTGGCCACATCAATGTCATAGAGCTTTTTCACAGAGCCTGTTGATCTAGTGCTTGTTGCTTTGACATCCAAATGAACACAAGTGTGTTGTCTTCTCTCTTCTCCAGGTAGACTCAGTGATCAGTGAGAACTTGATGATGGTACAGCGGTCAAGCTTGTTTCTCCTAAGGAAGCCTTTCCTGGGATATGAGGGCTTCCTCCAAAGGAGGCACAGAGACTTTAGCCATCAAAATGTGGTTGATGTTTGAATATCCTTTTTTGTGTGGCTGTGGTTGCCTTTTAGCACTGCCTTCTTGTCCTTTAAAGCATTTGCTTTGGCTTTGACCTTGGGATGGGCAGGAGCTTCCTTCTTACCTTTGGCACCATCTTTTGAAAAGCAACAATTATTTTAAAGTTTGAGATTTTTTTTTTTTATTTGCCTGAACTCTGGTCTGTTGAGGAGGTAGCCTAAGCTTTGAAATATGACGCAGCCTTCTAAGTCAGCCTGTCCAATAGAAATAAAATGAGAATTTAGCTGGGTGTTCTGGTGTGCACCTATAGTCCCAGCTACTTGGGAGGCTGAGGCAAGAGAATCGCTTAAGCCCAGGAGTTGGAGGTTGCTGTGAACTGTGTGATGCCATGGCACTCTACCGAGGGACATAAAGGGAAAGTCTGTCTCTACAAAAAAAAAAAAAAGAAGAAGAAGAAAGAAAGCAAGAAATCCAATAAAGCCATGTACATGCTAAATCTGAATGTGTAAGACTGGGGAGTTTTCTTTCTTTTTCTTTTTTTTTTTTTTTTATAGAGATGGAGTCTCACTATACCGCCCTCGGTAGAGTGCCGTGGCATCACATGGCTCACAGCAACCTCTAACTCTTGGGCCGTGGCATCACATGGCTCACAGCAACCTCTAACTCTTGGGCTTACGCGATTCTCTTGCCTCAGCCTCCCGAGTAGCTGGGACTACAGGCGCCCGCCACAACGCCCAGCTAATTTTTTTGTTGTTGCAGTTTGGCCGGGGCTGGGTTTGAACCCTCCACCCTCGGCATATGGGGCCGGCGCCCTACTCACTGAGCCAAAGGCACTGCCCAAGACTGGGGACTTTTCACTTGAGCTTTAACATAGGTTTGAAAGCTAAAGACACAGATCCTAGGCTAGGCAGGGAGGTTCACACCTGTAATCCTAGCACTGTGGGAGGCTGAGGTGGGTGGATTCCCTGAGCTTACAGGTTGCCTAAAATCACCCTGAGCGAGAGCGATACTCTGTCTCTAAAAATAGCCGGGTGTTGTGGCAGGTGCCTATAGCCCCAGCTACTTGGCAGGCGGAGGCAAGAGAATCTCTTGAGCCCTAGAGTTTGAGGTTGCTGTGAACTATGATGCCACAGCAGTTTACTAACAAAGTGAGACTCTGTCTCAAAAAATAAATTTAAAAAAAAGACACAGATTCTTAGTGCCCCTCTGTACAATGCCCAACAGACCATCCCCCTTTTCAACAGACCTGCTTTACAGAAAAAGGCCCAGAGGAACACAATCAATCATATGAAAGAATGAGTAAGACACTATTTTTATTCCAAAAAGAACCACATCAAAAGGCAAAGTAAGCCCTTGGACTCTTCACACGGAGGCTGAACGGAGTGAGAGAGTTAGGGATACTCAGTGTGTTTCTGTGGTAGTGTTTCATTTTGAAATTGGAAATGCGAAATGGCCTTTGAGCAATGGAACAATGAGCCCCTACATTTGTATGCTTCCTTTTTACTTTGATACAGCTGAACAGTTTTAGTTGAAAGAATAACCCACAAAAATGAACCAGACATAGACTATGGGATTTGGATTCTGAGGATTTCAAAAATGATCATAATAATAATAATAAGCTCAAAGCCAAAATAATAAGCTCAAATCACTGTTATACCACATAAGATTTGATTCTTCCAGGTGAGAAGTGAGGGGAGAGGGATTAACACAGTATCAACTGGTGAGGAACTTGCAAGCTCTTTGACAGCCAGGACCTCTCAAATTCTGGACTCTGGAAAAATAAGAATCAACTTTTTTTTGTTGTTGTTGTTGTTGAGATGAGGTCTCATTCTGGTTCAGGTTGGTTTTGAACTCAGGAACTCAGGAAGTCCATCCCCCTTAGACTCCCAGAGTGCTACGATTATAGGCATGAGCCACCTTGCCTCACAAGAATCAACTTTTGTTGACAGCTTCAGCTTCTGATTATTTAGCATAAAATCAGGCTTCTAAGGAGTTGGCTTACATGTCCTTACTCGAACACTCATTTTTGTTTTTTAGACAGACTCTCACTTTGTCACCCTCAGTAGAGTGCCATCTTGTCATAGCTCACAGCAACCCCAAACTCTTGGGGTCAAGGAATCCTCTTGCCTTAGCCTTCTGAGTAGCTGAGACTACAGGTGCCCACCACAATACTTAGCTATTTTTAGAGATGGGCTCTCACTCTGGTTAAGGCTGGTCTCAAACTCCTGAGCTCAGACAATCCACTGGCCTTGGCATCCCAGAGTGCTAGGATTACAGGCATGAGACACTGCACCCAGTCCTCAAACACTCATTTTATCCATAGTATCAAAGTCCACATCAAATGTGGGAATTCCAGAAAAAAAAAAAAAGAATTGTTTCCAAGGACAGCTTCCAAATAGAGGACCACAGAGAATTTTGCTTTTTTGGCTAAAAGAAACAGACAAACAGATAACTTACAGGGCATTGGAAGAAAGTGGGTATGTCCATCAATGAGAGGATTTTAGCATCCTTCATTGGAGAACATTCATCAGGGGTTCAGGCTTAGGCACAATGAGGAGGTCAGGAATATGGAGGATATACAAGTGAGGTCCACCTGAAGGTGCATGGGAAGTTTCCAGAATGAGCCTCCTTGGGAAGTGTTCTGGTGAGTCTCTCACTCACATGATTCCTGCACAGAGTACTGCCTACAAGATGAGCACAGCTTGACTTTGGAAAAGAAACCAAAGGTCTCTGACATTGTACAGAGCAATGACGTTGAGAGGCCTCTGTTCGCTGTGGTAGGGTCAACTAAGAGACCACACTGGTCACAGCAAGTGGCCCTGGTTGCGGTTCCCAGGAGATGACCTGCAGTGATGTAAAAAAAGCCTGGTGACTATCCTCATATTATCAAGATACAGCCAAGTTGTGAACACAGCAGGTACACTTTCTAATAATCTGAGAGCAGCTCTTTCAGTTCACCTGAGACAGAGCCTTACTATGTCACCCTTGGTAGAGTGCTGTGGTGTCACAGCTCACATCAAGCTCAAACTCTTGGGCTCAAGTGATTCTCTTGCCTCAACCTTCCAAGTAGCTGGGTCTACCGGCGCCTGCCAAAATGCCTGGCTATTTTTGTTGTTTAGCAGACCTGGGCCTGGGTCAAACCTGGCACCCTCATGTATGTGGCTGGCTCCATAACCACTGTGTTACAGGCACCTAATAACAACCCTTACTTTTTAATCTTTTTTCTCATTATAAAGAAATTTGTTTGAGATCTGAGAATTAGGTTTATGTACTTGTCACTGTGTGCTTAGAGTGGCAGAACTGTACAAAGAATTTATTTATTTATTTTTGTAGTTTTTATCCAAGGCCAGGCTTGAGCCCACCACCTCCAGTATATGAGGCCTGCGCCCTACTCCTTTGAGCCACAGGCGCTGCCCAAATGGGTGTATTTTTTAAGCTCAGTAGTTTGAAACCATCCTGAACAAAAGGGAGACATCATCTCTACTAAAACAAAAATTACTACTCAGGCATTTTGGTGGGCACCTGTATTTTCAGGTACTGAAAATGTTGAGGCATGAGGATAACTAGAGCACAGAATTTGCGGTTGTTGTGAGCCATAGATGATGTTGAAGAACCTACGGAAATTTCACTCGAAAGTTTGATTCCTTGATAAAGAATATTTTGAATTAAAGGCCATTTATGATGGAAAAGCATTGGAAGGGTGGCACCTGTAGCTCAGTGGGTAGGGAGCCGGTCACATACACTGAGGCTGGCGGGTTCAAACCAAGTCCGGGCCAGCTAAAACAGCAATGACAACTGCAACAAAAAAAATAGCTGCGCATTGTGGCAATCGCCTGTAGTCCCAGCTACTTGGGAGGCTGAGGCAAGACAATCACTTAAGCCCAGCATTTGAGGTTGCCGTGATGCCAGGCACTCTACCCAGGGTGACAGCTTGAGACTCTGTCTCAAAAAAAAGCATTGGAAGGCGGCACCCAAAACTCAGTGGTTAGTGCGCCAGCCACATGCTCTGAGGCTGGTGGTTTTGAATCTGGCCTGGGCCTGCTAAACAAAGAAAAAATATAGCCAGGCATTGTGGCAGGCGCCTGTAAGTCCCAGCTCCAAGGGAGGCTAAGGCAACAGAATCGCTTGCACCCAAGAGTTTGAGGTTGCTGTGAGCTCTGATGCCATAACACTCTACTGAGTGTGACCAGGTGAGACTCTTGTCTCCAAACAAACAACAACACGGTATTAGAAGAGGTCTTCCCTCTATCTAGTGGACTAACTAGACTGGAATTCAAAGGAGGTTGCTGACTTCTTTGGAACTCTAGAAGGCCTGGCCCCAAATCATTTAAAACACAATACCTGTCTCTCCTGTTTATTAACAAGTCAATCTGTCTCCCTCCATCTACACTTGCCCCTTAGCAACCAATTGGTGCACCTATACTTTCTACATTCTCCCTCCTCCCTTCTGAAAGGCATCTATTAAACTCTCTCACCATCATTGAGACATTGAGTAATCATTCTTGTGGTTCCCCCTATGGGCATGGTATTTAGAAATAAACCTTTCTCTTATTAATCTGCTATAATTGTGAATTGATTTTTAATGCCAGGTGCTCAACCCCTGAACAACACCGTTACACTTAAAGGCCAGACAGACTCCATTTTGCGCTAAAAAGCCAGACTGACTCCACTTTTCTTCATAACCCGCGGCACTTTCTCTATTCCATCTTAAGGGCCCTCTACCCAGTCCGTCCCCCCAGTTCTTTGCCAGTTGCTCTGCGGTACTTCTGTTAGATGTCCGTTTTATCAACTAATATGCAGGTGCAAGCTGTTTCACACACCCCCTCCAAAAAAATATAATGCTGAAAACATTTCTGCTTCTGTAAAATTCTGCTTTGTGCAAGAATACCCCTGCCCAACCCTGAGGGCAGGGAGTTCTTTCTTTCTTTTTTTTTTTTCTTCAGGTAGAGTCTCATTATGTCGCCCTCTGTAGAGTGCTGAAGCATCAGAGCTCACAGCAACTTCAAACTCTTTGGCTTAAGTGATTCTCTTGCCGCAGCCTCCCAAGTAGCTGGGACTAAAGTTGCCTGCCACAATGCCTGACTATTTTGTTGTTGTTGTTGTTGTCATTACTGTTTGATAGGCCAGGGCTGGGTTTAATCCCTGCAGCCCCAGTGTATGTGGCCAGAGCGTTAGCGGCTGAGCTACAGGTGCTGAGCCTGGGGCTGGGAACCCACCCGCTGCCAAGGGCAATAAAGAACCCTATACTCAATTCGACCTCAGTGTCCTGGCATATTTTCTGTAATTCCACTCACATTCTTGGGTACAACTACACACTCTCAAAAAAAAAAAAAAAGAAAAGAAAAAGAAAAAGAAAAAGAAAAAGAAAAAAAAAAAGGCCTGGCACTTGTAGCACAATGGTTACAATGCTGGCCACATACACCCAGGCTGGGGGGTTCAAATCCAGCCCAGGACAATTAAACAACAATGACAACTGCAACAACAAGAACAAAAAATAGCCAGGTGTTGTGGGGTGCCAGTTACCTGGGATGCTGAGGTAAGAGAATCACTTAAGCCCAAGAGTTTGATGTTGCTGTGAGCTGTGACACCATGGCACTCTACCGAGGGAGACATAGTGAGACTCAAAAAAAAAAAAAGAAAAAGAAATATTATTTTCATATTTTTAAATGAGTTCTGATATAAATGAAAACACAGCTTTTTTTCAAAATCTTTGTTTATTTCTATGTTCTCCATTAGGTGTTTTGTTCTCTTTTTCATCAACCTAAGTGTTCTTTGTTATACAGTCAGAAGACACTGGCCAACAATTCCTAAAATATCATATTCTGTGTGGGAAAATTAGTGATTAAAGACCCTGAGCCCTCCAAGAGCAAGATAGAACTTAGAACTTAGAAGATTAACTGAGCAAAAAAAAAAAAAAAAAAAAAAACAGCAGCCTAGCTTTAGCATTTCAATAGTTGTTTGTTTTTTTTTTTTTTTTTTTTGAGATAGAGCCTCAAGCTGTCGCCCTGGATAGAATGCTGTGGTATCACAGCTCACAGCAATCTCCAACTCCTGGGCTCAAGCAGTTCTCCTGCCTCTGCTTCCCAAGTAGCTGGGACTACAGCCACCTGCCACAAGGTTCAGCTATTTTTTGTTGCAGCCATCATTGTTGTTTTGGTGGTCCTGGGCTGGATTCGAACCTGTCAGCTCAGGTGTGGCTGGCGCCTTAGCTCCTTGAGCCACAGGCACTGAACGTTTGAATTTGTTTTTAATAAAAATAGCTTTACTGGGCAGCACCTGTGGCTCAAGGAGTAGGGCACTGGCCCCATACATTGGGGGGGGGGTAATGGGTTCAAGCCTGGTCCTGGACAAAATCTGCAAAAAAATAACATAAAATATAGCTTTACTGATGAACAACCAGTCTGTGCAGTTCTTGCAGAAAACAATGTTGAGAAAGAAAACAGTGATTACAACTTGCCTGTTTAAAGGTTAAATGGCCCAGGCCCATTGGAGTGCACATTGCAGCTTGGCAAGTCCTGACAGGTAATCCATCAAGCATGGGGGCCACAGCTCTTCCTGTAAAAGGATAAGGCTTCAGTTTTTAAGGAGGCTGGAATACAGAAACCCTGGGAGAGAGGTGGGTGTTGCAAAAGTCACTGGAGACAGTGTGCACAACCAATACCCACACAGAGGAAGGAACCCTTAGGCGGAGGTAGGAGGAAGGACTTCTTTCTCTCTCAGCTTCCAAAGGCTGTGTGGCCCCACAGGGGAACAAGTGGTTTAACCTTCCCTTTGGACTCCTGAAGAGGGAGGCCAACCAAGCAGAAGTGGGCACATCATGTTTGCCTTAAGGTTATGATCCTTGTTTCTCTAGAAGGCAAGGATTAAGTATACTTAACTATCAATTAAGGAGCAAAAGATAATGGAAAAAAAGCCATGTATTCATATAATTGCTAATGTATGACGCAAATAGCACACAGGTTGTTCATTGCACAGTTCTCTATTAGCTCATAGACCTCCCAGATAAACTTAGCATTGACAGAGACACATCTCTCAGTGGTTGGGGTACTGGCCACATGCACCAAAGCGGGTTCAAGTGGGTTTGAACCCGGCTTGGGACTGCTAAACAAGACAAACAAACAAACAAAATAGCCAGGCATTGTGGTGGGCACCTGTAGTCCCAGCTACTTTGGATGCTGAGGCGTGAGAGTCACTGGAGCCCAAGAGTTCAAGGTTGCTCTGAGTTATGACGGCATGACACTCTACAGCAGGTGACATGAAGAAAAAAAAATTAATGTTGAGAGAACTCCATAAAAGTTGAGTGCGAAAGCACTGAGGGTCTCCGTTGAGTCTCACCATGGTTGACGGAGATCATATGGGCCCACGTGTAAATGTGTCTCTCTCTGTCTTGTATCTTCATTTTCCACATTTGGCCAATTCCACTTTAGCAGGTATCCCACAATCCTGGCGAGAAACTGGTCTCCAATAATTTTACTTCTTCCTAACATTTTAAAGTTGAGGCTCTTCTCTTTTGGGATCTTACTTCATAACTGAGATCCCCTTTTTATTGTCTATCCAGTAGAGCTAAAATTTTACTTAGATATTGCAATTTCTTATTCTGAAAACTGAGCAAAATTATCACTCTCTTTTTATATGCATTATTTTATATTCTGCGTATATTTTTTCTATCTTGTGGTTTTCAAAATGAGAAGTTATTCCAAGTCATGAATGAAAGGAAACAGACTCCAGGTTTGTGTGGGCATCATGGCCTTTATTCATTTGTGTTGGAGTGGGCTGAGGTCAAGAAAAAAGTTAGCAGTTGAGTTAAGGCAGGGTGGGAATGTAAGGGTTTGTAAGGATTTGTGCACTCATTCCTTTCTGGGCCTGGACGGGATTGTGCACTCCTTTCTGTGTCCCTGTGCTTGGTTATATCACAGAATAAAGTTCTTTGGAGTACTTGTGTTACTATGTTTGTTTGTTTGTTTTTCACTCTATCGCCCCCTGTAGGGTGCGTGACGTCACAGCTCACATCAACCTCCAATTCCTGGGCTTAGGCCATTCTCTTTCCTCAGACTCCCGAGTAGCTGCAACAACAGGCACCTGCCGCAATGCCGGACTATTTTTTTTTTTTTTGGTGTTGTTGCAGTTTGGCGGGGCGGGTTCGAACCCACCACCCTTGATATATGGGGCCAGTACCCTACCCACTGAGCCACAGGCACTGCCCCCTACCCTCCAAAAGTGTTTTCTATAAGAGTTTTTGAAATTATTAGATATAGTTAGTAAAATACCTACAAACTAAATAATGTGATCTGTTATATTTACTTTAAAATGAGACAAGGGCGACTGAAGTTGGTTTCTACAAGTGAAGGCAAGATGATAAAAACTGTGGAAGCATCTTGATTGGTACTATGTGTGATGGGTTTTATTATATAAATATTTCCACAATTGGGAAAATGTGTGCATGTCAATCATAATGCTGAAATAAAGAAAAAAAGTGTTTTCATAAAAATGTGTAACATACCATTCATCATACCTTTTCAAATAAAAAATTTGCTCTTGCACATTGCAATGTTGTAAATGTTGAGGTTTGTCCCCAGATCTGGGTATGGCAAGTGTGTAGCAGACAGTTTGATATTAGAATTGGGAAGAGAACACTGTAAATGTCCCTCCAAGTGTGGACAGTGAAGTTTCCAAAAATATTTGAGGGAGGTTACTGAGAAATATTATTACCTTGATGACATTATATGTTCTTAACAGTCTGTGAGTTAGAGCAGTGTGTCTTCCAGAAGTTAAAGTAGAAGGAGCCCTGGGATATGCAGGGCCCACACCCAGGTGCTAACGTCCTGCCCAGGAGCAGGGCCAGTCCAGCCTTTACCTGCCACTTCTCCTGACTCCACATCCCTGCTTACATAGCTCAGCCCCAAGGTCCCTTCTTTATGGTACAGGCCAGAGGAGGAGGAGGAGAAGAAGCTGGTGCTGTGCCCATCTGTGTTCAGTTTAGAGACTCAAAACCTGAAAGGTTGGAATAATTAGTGGGGGTCCCTAACTCCTAGAGGTTGTAGATATACTTATGAGATTCCAGGTACTTCTCAGAAACCTAGATCTCACACCCACCCAGTCCTGTCACAGTAATCACGTTGCTTATGTGTATATCCCATCCTTTGCAGAGGTATGCAACCAAACTGTTGAGGTTCCTTCTTGAAGCTCCACTCATTTTTGTTCAGTGTATGATTTCTGCAAGATAGATAGGCATACATCAAAGCAGAGAGTGAAGTGTAGGTCTACCGGTAGTCCCCTTTTGCACACTGTCCCATGCTCCCACAGGGGGCTCTGTCACTCCCACCCATGGACCCAAGGCAAGATTCTGATAGGGAGTAGAAGGTTCACTTATTCTGACAACAAAAAAGTGTGGTTCAGGACAGTTACATCTCTGAGTTTAGTAGAGTCAAAGCCCTCAGTGTTTCACTTCAATGTGGCAGCAACTGTCCACATGCTGTTCTGAATACAGAGCTATACTCTACAGTTAATACATAGAACGAGGCTCATGCCTGTAATTCTAGCATTCTGGGAGGCTGAGGCGGGTGGATAGCTTGAGCTCACGGGTTCCAGTCCAGCCTATGCAAAAGCGAGAACCCCCCCCCCATCTCTACTAAAATTAGAAAAACTGAGGCATGAGGATTGCTTAAGCTCAAGTTGGAGGCTGCTGTGAGCTTTATGATGCCGCACACTCTACCCAAAGTGACAGCTCAACACTCTGTCTCAAAAAAAGAAAAAAGGTCTGGAGAGGTGGCTAACGCCTATAATCCCACCACTTGGGAGGCTGAGATGGGTGGAGTGCCTCAACTCACTCCTGAACTCACTTGTTCAGTCTGAACAAGAGCAAGACACCATCTCTAAAAAATAGATGGGCGTTGTGGTGGGCGCCTGTAGTCCCAGCTACACGGAGGCTGAGGCAAAGGATCGCGTGAGTCCATGAATTTGAGGTTGCTGTGAGCTATGATGCCACAGCACCCTAAATGGTCACAAAGTAAGACTTTGTCTTAAAATAGAAAAAATACATAGAATGAAATTATTTTTTTTGAGACAGAGTCCCACTACGTCGCTCTTGGCAGTGCCCTGGCAGTATAGCTCACGGCAAACTCCGACTCTTGGGCTTAAGTGACTCTCTTGCCTCAGCCTCCCAAGTAGCTGGCACTACAGGCACCCACCACAATGCCTGGCTATTTTTTTGTTGCAGTTGTCATTGTTGTTTTAGCAGGCCTGGGCTGGGTTCGAACCTTCCTTCCTCGGTGCATGCGGCTGGCGCCGTAACCACCTAGCTATGGGCACCGAGCCCATAGAAAAAATTAAAGATATATAACGAAAATTATCAGATATGAAACAATAATATTTTGGAATATATTAGGTGAAATAAACAGTAGCAATCAATTTGACAAATTTCATTATCTTTTCTTTGAAATGACACACATAGTTCTCATTTTATTTCTTTTTCTTTCTTTCTTTTTTTTTTTGAGACAGAGTCTCAAGCTCTCATCCTGTGTAGAATGCCAAAGTGTCACAGCTCACAGCATCCTAAGACTTTTGGGCTTAAGCGATTCTCTTGCCTCAGCATCCCAAGTACCTGGGACTATAGACGCCCACCACAACGCCCGGCTAAACTCTCATTTTATTTCTATCGGACAGGCTGACTTAGAAGGCTGCATCCTATTTCAAAGCTTAGGCTACCTCCTCAAAAGACCAGAGTTCAGGCAAATTAAAAAAAAAATCTCAAACTTTAAAATAATTGTTGCTTTTCATAACATGGTGCCAAAGGTAAAGGAGGAAGCTCCTGCCCATCCCAAGGTCAAAGCCAAAGCAAAGGCATTAAAGGCCAAGAAGGCAGTGCTAAAAGGCAACCATAGCGACACAAAAAAGAATATTCAAACATCACCCACATTTCGACGGCTGAAGTCTCTGTGCCTCCTTTGGAGGCAGCCCTCATATCCCAGGAAAGGCTTCCTTAGGAGAGACAAGCTTGACCACTGTACTATCATCAAGTTCTCACTGATCACTGAGTCTACCATAGGGAAGAGAAAAGACAACACACTTGTGTTCATTTGGATGTCAAAGCAACAAGCACTAGATCAACAGGCTCTGTGAAAAAGCTCTATGACATTGATGTGGCCAAGGTCAACACCCGGATCAGGCCTGATGGAGAGAAGAAGGCATATGTTCCACTGGCTCCTGATTATGATGCTTTTGAAGTTTCCCACCAGGCTTGGCACCCATAGCACAGTGGTAACAGCGCCAGACACATGAATTGAGGCTGGCAGGTTAGAGCCTGGCCAAGGCCAGCTAAACAACAACAACAACAAAATAGCTGGGCATTGTGGCAGGCACCTATGGTGCCAGCTACTTAGGAGGCTGAGGCAAGAGAATTGCTTAAGCCCAAGAGTTTGAGGTTGCTGTGAGATGTGACACAACGGCACTCTACCATGGCGACACAGTGAAACTCTGTCTCAAAAAAAAAATAAAATAAAAAAAAGAAAGAAAGAAAAAAAATTGCCCACCTAATTGACATCTTCCAAAGCAAAATTCTAAATAAAGGGTGGACACAAAGTTCATGTGCAATTTAAATAGCAAAGTATTTTAATTTAAATTGAAATATGGAAGTTTTAAGTTTAAATAGTAAACCATTGTAAATTGCACATGAACTTTATGTCCACCCTGTATGTAACTTTTCACCATAAAATATTTATATATATAATTGTCAATATGTTATTTCCACGAGTGGAAAACATGTATTTACTTTGTGTGTATGTTATAAACAGATACCTATATATAATTGAAATTAATAAAAGGATATAATTTAGGCGGGGCTTGGTGGCTGACACCTGTAATTCCAGCACTTGGGAGGCTGAGGCAGGTGGATAGCCTGAGCTCACAGATTCAAGAACAACCTGAGCCAGATTGAGACACGTCTCTAAAAAATAGCTGGGCCTTGTGGTGGGTGCTGGTAGTCCCATCTGCTTAGGAGGCTGAGGCAAAAGAATCACTGTAGCCCAAGAGCTTGAGGATGCTGTAAGCTGTGACTCCAAGGTACTCTACCAAGGTTGACAAAGTGAGACTCTGTCTCAAAAAAAAAAATATATATATATATATAATATAATTTATATTTAGAGGTAAATACAAATATCCGTCAGCAGAACTGCATGCCAGAGAAGGCACAAGCCCTGTGTAAAAAGAGTTAAGACAGTTTGTAAGGTAAAATCCACATGGTAGCTGAGCCCTTCCCCCAGGAGGTGTACCACATACTCCTAGTTATACCTGTTAGTTGGGATCTTAAATACCACCTCCTGCACGAAACCTCCTGCAATGCCAACCCCTGACTGGAGACTAGAGGTAATTTCACCCTTTGAACTGCCATAGCCAGACTTTGCTTTAACTTCCAATACCCTTCACGTGTCTATAAGTTCACTGAGTTCATTATGTGCATGTTTTTACCCAGACATCATGATGTATATTGAAAATGCCTTCAAAGCTGAGTCTAGGGCCAGCCCTGCGGCTCAAAGGAGTAGGGCGCTAGCCCCATATGCCGGAGGTGGTGGTTCAAACCCAGCCCCGGCCAAAAACGGCAAAAAAAAAAAAAAAAAAAAAGACTTTGGCAAAGCAGAGTCTACCTCCTATTTAAATAATAGGTGCCCAAGTCAGGCACAGACTACACACTCAGTAAATAGAGTTTCATTGCTTTAGTCGAAATATATTAAACACTTAAGGTATGGAAAGCACGGTGGCCCTGGAATATGGAGATGAATAAAGTCATGGTCCCTAAGAGGGACTCGGTGTCTAAGGCCTGTAATCCTAGCACGCTGGGAGGGTGAATTCGGTGGACTGCCTGAGGTCACAGGTTCAAGACCAGGCTGAGTCAGAGGGAGACCTCATCTCTCAAAAAAAAAAAAAAATAGCGGGCATTGTTACAGGCTCCTGTAGTCCCAGCTACTCTGGAGGCTGAGGCAAGAGGATCGCTTGAGCCCAAGAGTTGGGAGTTAGTGTGAGCTGTGAGGCCAAGGCACTCTACTGAGGGTGATAAAGTGAGACTCTGACTAAAAAAAAGGTCATGGTCCTTGTCGTTAACGAAAAAAAAGTGCTGTGGTGAAATAATTGTTAGCATTTCTGGGTACTTTTAGCCTCTTGTCTAACGACATTCGGTGGACTGCCTGAGGTCACAGGTTCAAGACCAGGCTGAGTCAGAGGGAGACCTCATCTCTCAAAAAAAAAAAAAAAAAAAATAGCGGGCATTGTTGCAGGCTCCTGTAGTCCCAGCTACTCTGGAGGCTGAGGCAAGAGGATCGCTTGAGCCCAAGAGTTGGGAGTTAGTGTGAGCTGTGAGGCCAAGGCACTCTACTGAGGGTGACAAAGTGAGACTCTGACTAAAAAAAAGGTCATGGTCCTTGTCGTTAACGAAAAAAAAGTGCTGTGGTGAAATAATTGTTAGCATTTCTGGGTACTTTTAGCCTCTTGTCTAACGACATTCCTGTCACTCATGGTCAGAGAGGTGGGACCTGAGGTCCTATCCAATCAGGGATGCGCCTGTACGAACTGTCCAATCAGATGCAAAGCCAGCAGGTAGAAGGCGGCTCTGGGGTTCCGGAGCAGCTTTTGTTTCCTGACCTGGGCACTGAGCGGTTGTCTCAACTTCAGCAGTTCCATCTCGTGGAGATACCAGTTGTCTCAGTAGCAGTCTCTGTCACGCTGTGACCTGCAGGTGCTGGGAGATCTGTAGGGAGGACACCGGGACATCTCTGAAGCTGGGAAATGGTGAGTACAGGAGACTGGGTGTCCTGAGAGGGGGAGGAGCGTAGTTGGAGCCCGAAGTGGCTGTGGCGGGACCGGGCAGTTTCCCTTCAGCTTTAGAGTCTTGAGGCGGAAGTTTGCCACTGGCACCCTTGTCTCTCGGACCCCTCTTGGCAAAAGGTGGAGCGGGGCAGGGAGTTGGGACCCTGTTGCTTGAAGCCTTCCTGGACCTGTTACTTGCTCCATGGCCCAGAGCTCTCTCTGAGTAGCTGTGTGCCTGCAGCGCCGCGGGTCCCTCCCTGGTGGTCACAATGGAAGGCGCCTCAGGGAAGAAACCCAAGAGTTTGTGTGTGTGGGGAGCTTGTTCAAGGGGGAGGCTGTAGTCCGTGGAGCCCTCAACCCCTCCATTCTTTTGTTGAAAATAAACTTAGGGCCGGGCTCCCTGGCTCTCCCTGTTGGGGAACCGGAAGTGGCTCTCCTGCCTGCTGTTGTAGTTAAACACCGAAGGGGAGTTGATGTGTGAAAACGCTTTTTTATTGCAAAGGCTAGTAATTCCGGAGGACAGCGAGAGTACGTTTTTAAATGTTGTTTTGTCTGTGTAACAAATTTTAATATGTAGAGTCTGTGTCTGGCCTGTCATAGGCCAAAAGGGGAATATCACCTAAGTCATCATGGGCAGTGCTGTTTTTTGTAGTGAGCTGCTCTTGAGAACACAGCTCATTGGGAATTTTTTTAATCAGAGCTACTTCCCAGGATGAATGATGGTCCCGAACATCTCACACCACTATCTCCTTGTATATGTGTCTTCTGTCTTTTTCTTTTATTATTATTATTTGAGACATAGTCTCACTCTGTCACCCTGTGTTTTACTATTTTAAATTATATACAAACTTTATGGATACCCTGTATAAACGATGGTGCTGTCAAGTCTTCTTACTGAGGACTAATAATGATGACTTAATTCATCTTTGTCGTCTCTTAAGTGGTCTGAGATGAACATCCCATTCTGGTTAAATTGTCTAATGTGACACTTCTTTTTCTGTATACCATCGTGGTGGGTTATTCTAGAGTTGGAAATGAGTCTGTTTTTAGTTATAAAGTATTTTTACACACCATCCAGAATTACCAGAACTGACATGAACATAGATGATGCCCACCAATTGTAACTGCAGAGGGCACTTTCTATCTCCACTTCACAGTCACAACACCCAGTTGTACAGCAAAGTGCATTCTGTCCCAAGTAATGAAGCTACAATGGTCTCTCTGCCAGTTTTCAATCTCCCTTCTTGAGTAGTTACAGTACATGGTGTCCCAAAAGTTGCCCCTACAGTCATCATACATAGGCAAAGAGGGAAATTGCAGCTATATGTACTTTTATTTACAACAAAATTTTATAAAACATTTAAAAACTATTCTCTATGTGTTGCTAACTACTTGTAAAATTTTGTAATGAGTATTTTGTAAAAGTATATTTTATCTACAATTTTCTATTTCTGTATGTATGTTGACTTAGGGACAACCTGCAGATTTTTACAAACTACTTTTATAGGGCAGCAATCAGGTATTGTGTCACTAGCTTTCAATTATCTTGATCTCTTTAGACCTAATACTGATCCAGAGGCTAGGAGGCCAGAAGCTCAACCTGGATCACGGATGTGCATTGAGTACACCCGAGCATGTCCCCATTCCCATTTTTCTGTTTCTGTTTCCCTTTAATGTACACAGGGCACTAGCTGCATCCCCACATGTGCCATACTCAAATCTGCATGTCCAAATTCTGAGTCTGGGTATTTCTTCAGACACTGCTGCCTTCTTCAGAATCTGGAGACTTTAAAGTGCCGGGAAACTATGTCGTTTCAAGATTGTGATTGTTGGTCTTCCTTGAACCAAAGGTTTTCCTGTTTACAAAGTGTTGAACTGAGGGAACTCTGTGCTGTGTTTGCTTTCTCTAGCTGGGTGCTGCTATAGTCTAGAACAGTGGTTCTCAACCATCCTAATGCCGCGGGCACTTTAATATAGTTAAAAGGGGTCGCGACCCACAGGTTGAGAACCACTGGTCTAGAAGGAGTAACAGCAGCAATAGGGGGAATAGTTAAAAAAGCCACTCCTTAGACTCACTCAACACCTGTAAAATTGTAAACAAACCCAAGATTGACTGTTCCCTCCTGAAAAGTGAAAGTCACAATGCAAGAGTTGATGGAAGAGCAAGCAATGAATTCAAGAACATCACGAGGAGATGGCTGACTAATGTTGCAAAGACCACCTCATATTTTTAGGTTGATCAGATGGCGGTGAAAGGGAAAAGGAGCTTGGGAAACTGTGTGTGGAAGCTTTCTGTGTGTAGGTCTCCATGTCTCATTGAAATGGTTTCTTGCATTCTGGCTGTCTGGCTGATACCAGCTAGACCAAAACAGAAATGGAGGTTAACTGGTCACTATTTTACCTCACAGGAAGTTCTGTAATCTTGGTTCTATAGTGAATGGCTCAAAACACTTTCTGAAATTCTTTTTTTTTTTTTTAATGAGACATAGTCTCACTTTGTCACCCTCATTGGAGCCATGGCATCACAGCTAACAGCAACCTTAAACTCCTGGGCTGAAGCCATCCTCTTGCCTCAGCCTCCCGAGTAGCTGGGACTACAGGCATCCCCCACAACACCCTGCTATTTTTACAGAGGGGGTCTTGCTCTAGCTCAGGCTAGTATGGAACTCCTGAGCTCAGAAAAGCCACCTGCCTTGAGCCTCCAAGAGTGCTGGGCCTACAATCTTGAACCATCGGGCTGGCCTTCTTTCTGATATTCTTAAGGAAGGACATAGTCATTGTAAGAAAACTGATTATTTGCTTGAAGATAGAGTAACTGCTGCTGTTGCAGAATCAGATGCTTAGAGTGGGCATACTGTGAAATGCCTTGTATACATATTAAACCCAGAGAGGTGATGCTTAGCTAAGTGTTTCTCAGCCCAGGCTTGTAGTTAGGATTCTATGCTTAGTTTGAAGAGGTACCATCATCTGTGATTCTGCCTGTGCCCAGATTCTATTAGTGTGGGTTGTGTCATCCACGTGGTTTTAATTAAGTGCCCCCTGTGATGCTAAGGGAAGGCCACTGTCTAGCATGAGGGTTTCCAGATACATTTAAACAGTCGAGTTTATTTCTTTTTTTCCAGAAACAGGCTCCATTTCCCATTTCCATAGCAGAAATTGCTGGCAGGGGAGGGAACTGGAAGCCAAGAAATTAGAAACTCACACTTTGGTCTTTAAGAAGTCTTACTCACACTTCTTCTCAACTCTCTCTCATGATAAAGAATAGGAAAGGGTCAAAATTTCTCTGTACTTCGAGGTCTCTGTGCCTGTGGATGTGGTGGTAGCAGGTGATGAGTTTGTGCTGATGCCTTTAAAGGCGTATTATCAAGATGCAGGAAGGCGGCGCCTGTGGCTCAGTCGGTAGGGCGCCGGCCCCATATGCCGGGGGTGGTGGGTTCAAACCCGGCCCCGGCCAAACTGCAACCAAAAAAAAGAAAAAAAAAAAATAGCCGGGCGTTGTGGCAGGCGCCTGCAGTCCCAGCTACTTGGGAGGCTGAGGCAAGAGAATCGCTTAAGCCCAGGAGTTGGAGGTTGCTGTGAACTGTGTGAGGCCATCGCACTCTACCGAGGGCCATAAAGTGAGACTCTGTCTCTACAAAAAAAAAAAAGATGCAGGAGTAATGTGTCCAGATAATCTCACCTGAGAAGGAAATCAAGGGAAGGAGGAGAAAGAGAAAGAAATGATTGCTTCTCTGTTGAATGAGTGCAAGGTCCAGGTCTGTGCCCACATTTTCTTCTGCACTATCACGTTCTTAGAATTTTCAAACATTTACATCTCTACTTGTGATGTTCCTGCCTAATGAGTTTGTTTCAAATACTCTTTTCCCTCAAAATTCTTCTTCTCTACATATGGCCGAGTCTTCTTTCCTTTTTCTCCATCCAGGCTTCCCGTATGCCCTAGAAAATTCTCACATTAAACTTATATCCTGCAATAGTGAAAATGTTCCCTTTCTTTCTGTTGAAAATGGGAAAATGTGGATGCCCAAGATTTCCACTGTGGACGAGGTTGGATCATTGTATATTAGCAGAAATGGGGAATATGTACTGTTTAGCTTCCATCTCGAAGCTCCATGGGTTCTATGTAAAATAAGTTGATATACATGTACTTTTACAGAAGATGGCAATTACTGCCTAAAGTAACTCAAAGTTCTGAAAAACAGATTAATTACAAAAGATTTGCTTTCTAGAATGCTAAGAAGGTCATATTTAAAGATAGGATTAGAGATTAGAAAACATGCCAGACATCTGTACCTTAAACTTTGCCCAAACTGGGTTTTTCCAACTAGTTTTTATCAGATTATGATTTACTTTTTCTGTCTAGTACTGTCACAGCAGTGATGTCGTGTTTGCATTTGTGAATCAGCACTTGATACTAATTTGTCCTGTTCACCTTTGAGGTTAATTTTATTCACTCAGCTGTGGTGTTCTTTGACACATATTCCATTGCAGGGTTCAGTATATCTTCTTTATTTATTCAATTTTTTTAAAGACAGTCTCACTTTATTGCCCTTGGTAGAGTACCGTGGCGTCACAGCTCACAGCAACCTCCAACTCCTGGGCTTAGGTGATTCTCTTGCCTCAGCCTTCTGAGTGGCTGGGACCACAGGTGCCCGCCACAACGCCCCATTATTTTTTGTTGCAATTTGGCCGGGACAGGGTTTGAACCTGGTATATAGGGCCGGTGCCGTATCCTCTGAGCCACAGGTGCTTCCCAGTACTGTTAATAAGTACTTGGGGGAGATTATCAACTAATGTGCACAAACCAAAACATTTATTGAGGAAGCGTCCCTTTCTTCTTAGATTCTCTTTCCTATACCTTTCTTTGGAAAGTAAAGGTTGTCATTTTTGTTTAGTGGTTCAGAAATCAACAGGGTAAATCCAGTATGTACAGTTCACTGCATGTTTGACAAAATATTTTCATGGGACAGAAGCATGGTCATTCCTATTTAGCTTGTTCGAAATTTAGAAATGGAATCTTCATCCCATATCTTCTGAATGAAAATCTACATTTTATCAAGATCTCCTGGTCTTTTGTTGTTGTTGTCGTTTGTTTTTTTTGAGAAAGAGTCTCAAGCTATCGTCCTGGGTAGAGTGCCATTACGTCATAGCTCACAGCAACCTCCTACTAGGGCTCAAGTGATCCTCTTGCCTCATTTTTTCTATTTTTAGTAGAGATGGGGTCTCGCTATTGCTTCAGCTGTTCTTGAACTCGGGAGCTCAAGCAATCCACCCGCCTTGGCCTCCCAGAATGCTAGGATTATGGACGTGAGTCACCACTGTGCCCGGCCTATCTCCTGTTCTTTCTTGTACGTGTTAAAATTTTAGAGGTACTGTTTACCTCACCATGACATTGTCATTTAAAAGAATACACACAGCTTACATGGAATGATATTGATAAGTCACAAAACTATACATGCCTGTATTGGTAGTCTTTTATTTCTACCGTGCAAACAAAAAGCTATAGTGTCTACACTGGTTCTGTGGACATTATGCCGTCCCCTTCAGTGTTAGAGAGCACATGAGAGAATGTATCTCTTCTGAACTGATTAGATAATTCCAGTCACTCATATACATCAGCAACAGTTCTCTTTACTCATTTAACTAAAATTAAATTCAGTCTTCCCTTATATCTTGGCAAACATGTTTGTTTTTCAGGGAGTGTTGACATTCAAGGACGTGTCTATAGAATTCTCTATGACTAAGTGGGCCTGCCGGGACCTTCAGCATTTTTGTTGGGATTTCATGTTAGACAGCTATAGAAACCTGGTCTTCTTGGTGAGGATAACTTAAATACACAGTTCTGGGTCTATACTATGCATTTCATATTCTTTCTTTGTAGAATGTTTTTATGAAGTTTCTTCTTTGACTGCATGAATGTCAGGTTTTTGTTTCTAAGGAAACCTTAAGGATATCTTGGTATAGTCAAGGAAATTTTGGAGATATTTTATTTTGGAATTAATCTTACCAATTTTTGAGCCAATTTATATCATTCATTAGATTAATGGTAATTTCAGAAGTTTAGTGGCATAGATTGTTTCCCATAACTTTAAGTCTGAGATCTAGCATAAATTTTATTTCTGTAGCTCTGGGGAGTGGAATCAAGAGTTCTCCAACTTTAAAAACTTTTTTTTTTTTATTTCATGGAGATTCATTCAGGGTGTAAGAAACCAGGTTATACTCATTGCATTTCTTAGGTATAATCCCTCTTACAAGTGTGCCTAGCCACTAAAATGTGTATCACACAAGACCCCACCCACCTCCCTCCTGCCCTGTCTATGCTCTTTTTTTCCCCATCCCCTCCTTTTTCTCTCTTTCTCCCCTTCCCCCACCCCACCATGTCATTAGTTGTCATTAATTGTCATATCAAAATTGAATACATAGGATTCATGCTTCTCCATTCTCGTGATGCTTTACTAAGTGTTCTACTTCCATCCAGGTTAATACAAAGGCTGTAAAGTCTCCAATTTTTTTTTTTAATGGCCGAATAGTATTCCATGGTATACATATACCACAGCTTGTTAATCCATTCCTGGGTTGGGAAACATTTAGGCTGTTTCCACATTTTGGTGATTGTAAATTGAGCTGCGATAAACACTGTAGTGCAAGTGTCTTTATGACAAAAGAATTGTATTAGTTTGCAGTCCCTCCAACAGTGTAAAAGTGTTCCTTTCTCTCCACAACCTTGCCAGCATGTGCAGTTTTGAAATTTTGTGATGTGGGCCATTCTTACTGGGGTTAGATGATATCTCAGGGTAGTTTTGATTTGCATTTTTGTAATAATTAGTGATAGTAAGCATTTTTTCATATGTTTGCTAGCCATTCGTCTGTCTCCTTTAGAGAAGGTTCTATTCATGTCTCTTCCCCATTGATTATGGAATTCTTGGCTTTTTTCATGTGGATTAATTTGAGTTCTCTATAGATCCTACTTATCAAGCTTTTGTCTGATTCAAAATATGCAAATATCCTTTCCCATTGTGTAGATTGTCTATTTGCTTTGGTTGTTGTCTCCTTAGCTGTTCAGAAGCTTTTCAGTTTAATTAAGTCCCATTTGTTTATTTTTGTTGTTGCAAATGCCACGGCAGTCTTCTTCATAAAGTCTTTCCCCAGGCTGATATTTTCCAGGGCTTTCTTTGCTTTCTTTGAGAATTTTTATTGATTTAAGCCTGAAATTTAAGTCTTTTATCCATCTTGAATCAATTTTCGTGAGTGGAGAAAGGTGTGGTTCTAGTTTCAGTCTTTTTCATGTGCACATCCAGTTCTCCAAGCACCATTTATTGAATAGGGATTCTTTCCCCCAGTGCATGTTCTTGTTTGGTTTATTGAAGATTAGGTGGTTGTAAGATGTCAGTTTCATTTCCTGGTTTTCTATTCAATTCTTAATGTTTATGTCTCTATTTTTGTGCAGGTACCATGCTGTCTTGATCACTGTGGCCTTGTAGCACAGCCTAAAATCTGGCATGCTGATGCCCCCGGCTTTGCTTTTATTACTAAGAACTGCCTTAGCTACACTGGTTTTTTTCTGGTTCTATACAAAACACAGAATCATCTTTTCCAAGTCTTTAAAGTATCATGTCAGTAATAGGGATGACATTGAATCAGTAGATTGCTTGGGGAAGGATAGCCATTTTAACAATGTTGATTCTTCCCAGCCATGAGCATGGTATGTTCTTCCATTTTTTAATATCCTCTGGTATTTCTTTTCTTACGGTCTCATAATTTTCTTTCTAGAGGTCCTTCACTTCTTTTGTTAGGTGTATTCCTAGGTATTTCATTTTCATTGACGCATATTGAAGGGAGTTGTGTCCTTAATTAGCCTCTCATCTTGGCTGTTATTGGTGTATACAAATGCTGCTGACTTGTAGACATTGATTTTATATCCTGAGACGTTACTGTATTTTTTCTTTATTAAATCATAGCTGTGTACATTAATGGAAGTATGGGGTACGATGTGCTTGTTTTATATACAATTTGAAATACTTTCATCAAACTGGTTAACATAGCCTTCACTACATTTTCTTAGTTATTGTGTTAAGACATTAGGACACTTAGTAGATTTAACAAGTACTGTATTGAAAGTACAATACTTTCAAGACTCCAGGAGTCTTGTGGTTGAGTCTTTGGGGTTGTCTAAGTATAAGATCATATTGTCAGCAAAGAGGGAGAGTTTGACCTCTCTGTTCCTATTTGGATGTCCTTTATTTCCTTTTCTTGCCTAATTGTTTTGGCTAGAACTTTCAATACTATGTTAAATAGTAATGGCAACAGAGGACAACTTTGGTTCCTGTTCTAAGTGGAAAAGCTTTCAGTTTTACTCCATTTAGTAAAATATTAGCTGTGGGTTTGTCATAGATAGCTTTGATCCGTTTAAGAAATGTGCCACCTATGCCTATACTCTTCACTGTTCTAATTAGAAAAGGATGCTGGATTTTATTGAATGGTTTTTGTGCATCTATTGAGAGGATCATATGGTTTTTGTTTTTGCTTCTATTGATACAATGAATAATGTTTATGGACTTGCATATGTTAAACCAGCCTTGCATTTCTGGGATGAAATGTAATTGATCATGATGAATGACTGTTTTGATGATAAGCTGTAATCTGTTGGCTAGAATTTTGTTAAGAAGTTTTATATCTATATTCATTAGTGAAATTGGTATAAAGTTCTCCTTTTTAGTTGAGTGGGTCTTTTTCTGGTTTTGGTATCAGGGTGATGTTTGCTTCGTAGAACGTGTTGAGGAAGATTCCTTCCTTCTCAATTTTTTGGAATAATTTCTGTAGTATGAGAGTAAGCCCTTCTTTGAAGGTTTGATAGAATTCTGGTGTGAAGAGATCCGGACCAGGGCTTTTTTTTTTTGTGGGGAAACTTTGTTTTTTCTTTGATCTCAGTGCTTGAAATTGGTCTGTTCAGGAGATTTATTTCTTCCTGGCTAAGTCTAGAGTGAGGATTGATTGCAAATATTGATCCATTTCCTTCACATTGTCAAATTTCTGGGCATAGAGATTCTGGTAGTATTCGGCGATACTACAAGAGTATCTCTGTGGCATCAGTTATTATTCCCCTTTATCATTATTCTCTTTCTTTCTTTCTTTTTTTTTTTGGAGATAGAGTGTTACTATATCACCCTCGGTAGAGTTTTGTGGTGTTACAGCTCACAGCAAACTGAACTTTTGGGCTTGAGTCATTCTTTTGCCTCAGCGTCCCGAGTAGGTGTGACTACAGGCGCTGCCACAGCACCTGGCTATTTTGTTGTTGTTGTTGCAGTTGTTATTGGTCTTTACCTGGCCTGGGCTTTGTTCGAACCCACCACCCTCCATATAAGTGGCTGACACTGTAACCACTGTCTATGGATGCAGAGCCTCTCCTATATCATTTCTTATTGAGGTTACTAGAGACTTTACTTTTCTGTTTATATTTAGTCTGGCCAAAGATTTATTGATTTTACTTGTTTTTTCAAGAAAACAATTTCTTATTTCATTAATTTTCTGAATGATTCCTGTGTTTTTGATTTCATTAATCTCTGATTTAATTTTGAATATTTGTTTTCTTCTGCTGGGTGTAGGCTTATATTGTTCTTCTTTTTCCAGTTCCATAAGATGGCTTGTGGGTTTGTTGATGTGCTCTCTTTCTGTTTTCAAATGTAGTCGTCTAAAATCAGTTTTCCTCTCAGGACTACTTTTGCTATATCCCACAAGTTTTGGTAGGTTGTGTCTTCATTGTTGTTATGCTCAAGGAAGTTAATGATATCATTTTTATTTCTTCATGCACCCACTTGTCATTCAGCATAAGGTTGTTAAATTTCCATGCCTTTGTGTGGGGTTGAATGTTTTTGTTAGAGTTGAGTTCCACCTTTAGTACCTTGTGGTCTGAGAAGATACAAGGTAAAATTTCAATTCTTTTGATTCCGTTGAGGTTTGTTTTGTGTCCTAGGATATGATCAATTTTGGAGAATGTTCCATGGGGTGATGAGAAGAATATAATATTCTTTATCTTTGGGATAGATTGTTCTATATTCACCTGTCAGGCACAGTTGTTCCAGGGTCTCATTTAAGACCCTTATATCTTTGTTTAATTTCTATTTAGAGGATCTGCCCAGCTCTGTGAGAGGAGTGTTAAAGTCCCCTGTTATTATAGTGTTATGGATATCATATTGCTCAGACTACGTAAGGTCTGTTTCAAGAATCTGGGAGCATTTAAGTTGTGTGCATAAATATTTAGAATTGAAATGGCTTCCTGTTGTATTTTTCCCTTGACCAATATGAAGTGACCATCTTTGTCATTTTTTACTTTATTTGCTTTAAATCTACATGCGCCAGAAAATAAGAATCCCTCTTTTCTTCAGGATTCCACTTGCCTGAAAAATTGTCTCCCAACCTTTAACTCAGAGTTTTAATTTGTCTTTTGAAGTTAGGTGTGTTTCCTACAAACAGCAAAGGATGGCTTATGTTTTTAATCCAATCAGCCAATCTGTGCCTCTTCAGTGGGGAATTCAAGCCATTAATATTTATTGAGATAATTGATAAATGTTGTAGCGTTCTATTCATCTTATTTTGTGAAAGTCCATTTAGTTTTGTCTTTTGCATCATTGTGGAAGCTAGGTTCTGTCCTTTAATTTCTGGGTGCTTACTTTGCTGGTGGTCCATTGTGATGGTTAGTATGTAGAACAGGTTGAAGTATTTCCTGTAGAGCTGGTCTTCTTGTGACAAATTTCCTCAATGTTTGCATCGCAGTAAAAGATTTGATTTCTCTATTAATTTTAAAGCTTACCTTAGTGGGATATAGCATTCTAGGCTGGAAATTGTTGTGTTTAAGTAGATTAAAGGTAGATGACCATTGTCTTCTGGCTTGAAAAGTTTCACTAGAGAAGTCTATAGTCACCCTGATGGATTTGCCTGTGTAGGTCAATTGGCAGTGAGTCCTGGATGCTTGCAATATCTTTTCTTTTGTCTTGACTTTGGACAAGTTCATCACAGTGTGTCTTGAAGAAGCTCTATTAGAGTTGAGGTGACCTGGTGTCCGATATCCTTCTGAAAAGAGTGTGTCAGAATCTTTGGTGGTATTTGGGAAATTTTCATTCATAATATTCTCTAGTATAACTTCCATTCCCCTGGGGCATTCTTCTTCCCCTTCCGGGATACCTATAACTTGTATGTTTGAACTCTAGAAGTCCCATAATTCTGTCAGTGAATGTTCTGCTTTCTGTCTTTTCTTTTTTACCTCGGTGACTATGTGAGTTATCTCAAGAGCTTTGTCCTCTATCTCTGAGATTCTTTCTTCTGCATGATCTAATCTGTTGTTGATACTTTCTATTGCATCTTTAAATTCCCTAACTGCCTGCTTCAATACCTTTGGCTCTGATATATCCTTTCTATATTCTTCATATCATTTATCTCTTATTTGATTCTGTTTTTGGATTTCTTTTTGGTTATTTTCAACTTTATCAGCAGTTTCCTTCATTGTTTTCATCATCTGTATTCTAAATTCCCTTTATGTCATTTCTAACATTTCTTTATAGGTGGAATCCTCCATAGTAGCTACCTCATGGTCCCTTTGGGAGGTTCCTCTGGACTGGTTTTTCATGTTGCTAGGACTTTTCTGCTGATTCTTCCTCATGGGTGTTTTCTTTTACCTGTTCCCTTGCCCTAATTTTCCTTTCACTTCCTCTTGCTCTTTATGCTACTGTGCCTCTGGCCTAAGGTTTTGATGAGTTCTTTTGCTACAGTAGCACAGGGATGAGAAGATTGAAGAGAAAGAGGGGAAAACAGATTTAAAATAAAAAAAATAGAGAAATAAAAAGGAGGAGAGGGAGTCAGTAAAAGGGAATAGTGACAAAAGGAAGACAAGCACAGAAAGAGGGAGACAGGATTAATAAAGGTGTACAGTGGGTACTTTGACTCAACCTTTAAAACCCCCCCACCTGTGGGGGTGTTGGGTTGGGTGGTTCCCTTGAGGTCAGTAGCTCTTTGTCAGCCCGTTTAGACACAGTACACCACCTCCACTAATTAAAGAAGAAAGACAAAAATACTATAAATGATACCTAAACAGACAAACAAAAAACCTTACAGGATAAACTTTGGGGGAAAATCCAAATAATAGAGGCAGAAACTCTGGCAAAAATGAAGTTCGAATTGTTAAAGAAGGCTATGATAGAAAATTATATTTTAACTAGAAAAATGGGGAAAGAAAGAAAGAAAGAAAGAAAGAAAGAAAGAAAGAAAGAAAGAAAAAGAAAGGAAAAGAAAAAAGAAAAATCTAGAGGGGAAAGGTTGTAATAAAAAATAAAAAAATATAAAATAAAAACAAAAACAAAGCTATATATATATATATATATATGTATATCTTGTTGAATATTGTCTCGGCAGTGGTGACCTCCTGGGGTATGAGGTGTTAGTCATGATGCTGACATAGCTGTACGTTATGGAGACTGGGGGCTTCTGCTGATTTCTCAGACCTGGTAGGATTCATAACCTAAATCTCTCCTCAGCACTTAAAAGATACTTTAAACTATTAACCTTGGCTAAGCAGAAGGCTTCTCAGGAAAGCACTTGTTGCTGGGATCTCTCCTGAGATTGCTGCCTTCTTATCCAGTGTGCGAAAACTGGTCTCATTCAATGCCCCTGAGGGCCAAGAATGTAAGGCAGAACTGTTACTGCCAAATACCGAAATCTCTGCTTTTCCCCAGAGTCTCAATCACCACCTTTGAGCTGCTCAGCCACTAGATTGCTTGCCCAAGGTATCCCATCCCCATCCTCGCTGTTTGACCCTCAGTGCAGAGCCTGCAGGGGCAGTTCTCCCATAATGGCTGCACAGGCTCTGTCACCTTGAGGAAGGAGCCTGCAGAGGCAGTTCTTCCACAGTGTCTGTGCCAGCAGCCCACAGCTGAACAATATTACCTCCTTTCAGGCTCAGCAGCTCAGTCCAGGGCACTAGAGAATGCTTACAGTCATCTGCATTCTCATCCAAGTTCTCCCAAGGTAATTCAACCAAGGGCCCAAGTCCAAAAAAACAAAACAGCCCACAGGTAAGGCCTTTCCTGTTTGCAGTCTGTCTGCTGCTGTAGTTACAGTGGCGGGCAGCCTCTGACTGAATGAACACATGCAACTGCTTGCCAGTTGTCCACTGCTTTTGCCCTCTTAGTGGGGTCCAGATGTCTCTTGCTGTCTCCCTGTGTTCCCAAAGGGATGTTTCTGGGCAGATCCCACCAGCCAGAGATGTCTGGAGTCTTCTCTCCCCCATTTCACTGTGCCCAGTTGCAAAGAAGCTGTTACTTGGCCGCCGTCTTGCTCCTCCCCTAACTTTAAATACTTTTTAAAGATTCCGAAGTTTCTATAAGGATCCTCTATGTGGGGACTATTATTTCAGGATCTGCTGTATGATTGAAGGAAAGGCTTTTCCAAGGTGCATATGCAAATCAGATTCTATAACTGGTTGCAGTTATGCACTGAAGTTTTTTGGACTTTCCAGTTGAAATTCTCCTGGTTTTATAATCAGAAGATAAAAAGTAGTTTGTGATTTGTAAAGTCTATATTTGTTTTCCTTCTAAGTTGAAGTTGGGGTGCAGAACATGATTCTTAAAAAACTGTGCTTAGGCATGGTGAGTCCTTTTTAAAATTGGGAAGCTTTTCAAAAATAATCCTAAATGTCAAGGTCCTTAAAATCTGGCCTTGCTTCACTCACCACCAGGGTACAGATAGACTCTCTAACATGTCCTTATGTAACAAAGTTTCTTACCAAAATAAAAACAGTTGCCTTCTATTGCTTTCCTATTTCCTCCTTATCTAGTGCAGATGAAAAATACAACCGCTCCTGGAAGGTTTTTTCCTCAACATGATTTCTGCCTCTAGTGCATTCACATTCCTAAAAAAGCATTAACAAGCTAATTTCCTTCTTCCCAGTCAGTTCATCCTCTCTAAATATTTTTTGCCTCTCAAAAAAATTCCCATCTCTTTCTTCTGTTATGAAAAACGGAATTTATGCTTCTGTTGGAGACTGAGGTAAATCTCTCCATGATTTTCTCACATATGTAGTACATGAGTAAATTCATATGCCTTTTATTACTCTTCCATTTGTGAGTTTGTATTTGGGAAAACTTTGAAGAATTAATGGGAAAGTTTTCCCTTGGCTCCTGTATTAGCACATAATAAGAAATAAATTGGAGCTGGATTTTGGTTTTCTTAGGTAGAAATGCAGAGCAGTAGAGCCCTTTGTCCAAATTGGCTGATATATATATATATATTTTTTTTTGTAGAGACAGAGTCTCACTTTATCGCCCTCGGTAGAGTGCTGTGGCATCACACAGCTCACAGCAACCTCCAACTCCTGGGCCCAGGCGATTCTCTTGCCTCAGCCTCCTGAGTAGCTGGGATTACAGGCGCCAGCTACTGTTGTTGTTGCAGTTTGGCCGGGGCTGGGTTTGAACCCGCCACCCTTGGAATATGGGGCTGGCTCTCTACTCACTGAGCCACAGGCGCTGCCCCGGCTGATATATATTTTAACACTCCATAGGGGGACTTGTTTTCCCCAAAATTTTCCAAAAGTTTGGGAACCTGAGTCTAAATCTACCACTCTTGTTTCTTTGGCCTAACTCTTCTGGTCTTAGAGTAAAATACTCAATTTTCAATTTCTTTCTCACTTTTTCAAACACCAACTTCCCATCCAATTCATGTTATCACTTGTTTTTTTCTTTATTGCCCATTTCAAACAATAGCAGTATTTTCGTGTTTATTATTTGTTTACATGGGGATGGGTGATGATTTTTTAACTTGTTTTACATTTCACATAAGAAAAAAAGGAGACAAAAGTCCTGTGACACTCCCTGGTAAAAACTTTGTGCTTTACTCCTGTTATCTTGCCTAGGAACACACGGCTTACCAGAATGCCTTTGAATTGATACTCACTATTGGTAACTGTACAGGATGACAGATTCCTCATTCACACTCCTGTCTTTTCCCAGTCCTGAGCTTCATACTTATCTGAGGATGACCCAAGATGCCCATAGCATTTATATTGTCTTTTGTGATCCATAAATATCAGTCCCTGAGACATTTTTTCTAGGAGACAGCCTGAAGAATGGGAGTAGAGCCTCTCAGAGGACAATATGAGTGTCCTTGATGTTGAGAGAAGTCTGCTGGTATACTCTTCATGTAAAAAGCTAACCCATTGGGACTTTAAGTTTTTTTGTACTAGACTCAGTTTTCATTTCTTAGAGAGACATTCCCGGTCAGCCCGCCAGATGTGGGTATTCAGGGGAAAAATGTACAAATTATTTCTCAAATATTTCAAGGGAGAAAATACCAACGGATATGGACAACACACACCCAGCAAAGTCTTTTAAAAATCTGCAACACAATACACACTTCATGTGCATTGAAAACTAGGGTGCAGTTTCTCCAGAGAGGGTGGCCACTGAGCAATTCTGTGATCAGAACACAGGTGGGAGGTATAGGATAGGGATCCAAGGTATAGGGTGACCTTACTTGACACTTGAGTGGGGCATGTCTGTATTCCAGTCACCAGTCTTATTCCCTGATTTTGTGTCTTGAAAAGCTTTGTTCATTTATTTTAGCTGCGGTTTTCCATTAACTATAAAATGTAATTCACCCATAGCACTTGAGGAATATGAAAATATTCCTAAAAGGCAAGACAGAAGTGAACATTAAATATGGAGTCATATATTTCAAAAAAAAGAATGGTTTTACCTTGTTTCCACAGAGTAAATGTTGTAAGGTTCTGAGATTTACGATTTTTTTAGGGTGATTTCAAATGGGAACCCCGAGCTTAGCTTTGGACAGATATCGTGAAAATGAAAGACCACTGGGAGGCTGAGGTGGGAGGATCACTTGAGTCTAAGAGTTTGAAACCTCTCCTGGCATGGTGGCTCATACCTCTAATCCCAGCAATAGGAAGACCAAGGTGGGTGGGTTGCCTGAGCTCACGAGTTCAAGACCAGTCTGAGCACGAGCGAGGCCCTGACTCTAAAAAATAGTCAGGTATTGTGGCAGGCACCTGTAATCCCAGCTATTTGGGAAGCTGAAATAAGAGGATCACTTGAACCCAAGAGTTTGAGTTTGCTGTGAGCTAAGATGACACGACACTCTTCAGAGGGTGACCAAGTGAAACTCTGAAAAAGAGTTTGAGACCAACATGAACAACATAGCAAGAATCCATCTCTACAAAAACTTAGAAAAATTAGCGGGGCATGATGGTATGCACCTTTAGTCCCAGCTAATAAGGAGGCTGACAGGGTCTCCTGCCCACAGGCTGTCACACCACAGATTGTATAGTGATTCCACATCACCTCCTGCTGTCAGAGGGTACTAAGGTTTTTTTTTTTTTGTAGAGACAGAGTCTCACTTTATGGCCCTCGGTAGAGTGCCGTGGCCTCACACAGCTGACAGCAACCTCCAACTCCTGGGCTTAAGTGATTCTCTTGCCTCAGCCTCCCGAGTAGCTGGGACTACAGGCGCCCGCCACAACGCCCGCCTATTTTTTGGTTGCAGTTTGGCCGGGGCCAGGTTTGAACCGGCCACCCTCGGTATATGGGGCCGGCGCTTTACCGACTGAGCCACAGGCGCCGCCCGGTACTAAGGTTTTTGAGAGGAAGAGTTCTGAGGTTAGATTCCTTCTCCCTGTTGTGACAGTCACCGTTTTATGGACATGCACACTAGACAGGGATATGGTCATATCCCTCCCAGACAAGACTCCACCCTGTGGAATCAAACTCATAGGTCCTTCGCCCCTAGAATGTCCCATCAAAACCCCACACCAGTGTGAAGAGACTTCTGGCTTGTCCCAACCCTCAGATCTTGAATTTGTAGCAGCAACCTGGCTCTTCAGTTATGCTGCTGTCCCAGGTAAAGGTAATCTCATCTCCCTACATGGAACAGAAAGAAGCCTGAGCATATCCCACCCTTGGCTATCATTCCTAGCACTGGCACACCAAAAGAAGTTACTGAGGCAAAAATATAAATCAGTGGAAGATTATTAATACAATGTTCATAGACATTACTGGAGAAAAAGGCAAATTACAGATGTATCTTTTATTTTTCAGAAGGAGCATTTGGGAACTTCAGTATTTAAAACATGACAAGGCATACAGAAAAACTAGGGCAATGGATACTGAGGTAAAATATTTACATTCTTGTAAAGCTTAGGAAATTTACATTTTATACAGGATAACCTGAATTCGAACTGGGACAGAAAATGAGAGTGAAGTAAAATCAATTTTCTGGCTCAGCGCTTGTGGCTCAGTGGTTAGGGCACCAGCAACATAGCTCACAGCAACCCACAGCCGGGCTGGTGGGTTCCAATCCAGCCCAGGCCTGCTGAACAACAATGACAACTACAACAAAAAAATGGCTGGGCATTGAGGTGGGCACCTATAGTCCAAGCTACTTGAGAGGGTGAGGCAAGAGAATCACTTAAGTCCAAGATTTCGAGGTTTCTGTTAGCAGTGAAGCCACGGTACTCTACTGAGGGCTACATCGTGAGACTGTGTCTCAAAAAAAAAAAAAAATGTCGGGCGGCGCCTGTGGCTCAGTTGGTAAGGTGCCGGCCCCATATAACGAGGGTGACGGGTTCAAACCCGGCCCCGGCCAAACTGCAACCAAAAACTAGTTGGGCGTTGTGGCGGGCGCCTGTAGTCCCAGCTACTCAGGAGGCTGAGGCAAGAGAATCGCTTAAGCCCAGGAGTTGGAGGTTGCTGTGAGCTGTGTGATGCCATGGCACTCTACCGAGGGCAATAAAGTGAGACTCTGTCTCTACAAAAAAAAAAAAAAAAAAAAAATGTCCCTGGGTGTATCTTTTTTTGTGTGTTGTTGGCTGGGGCCGGGTTTGAACCCACCACCTCTGGTATATGGGGACAATGCCCTACTCTTGAGGCACAGGTGTCACCCCCTTAGTTGATCTTGTCTCTGTTTTACACCTGGGAAGATAATCTTGTAGTAAACATTATTAGTATGCAATCAAACAGACTTTAGTTTTAGGAGATGTATTTGGGCTGCAGACCAAAAGTTAGTTTACACGTTTTTGCTTTTGGGATCCCAGAAAGTAATTCCTTTATGAATTATCTGTGAGGGCAGTCCTTATAGAAGGACTGTCTATTTTCTTTCTTTTTCTTTTATTATTATTAAATAATAGCTGTCTACATTAATGCGATCATGGGGCACCATATACTGTTTTTATAGACCATTTGACACATTTTCTTCACACTGGTTAACAGCCTTCCTGGCATTTTCTTAGTTATTGTGTTAAGACATTTACATTCTACATTTACTAAGTTTCACATATACTCTTGTAAGATGCACCTCAGATGTAATCCCACCAATCACCCTCTCTCTGCCCATCATCCCCCCTCCCTCCCTGCCCTCTCACCCTTCCCGATATTCTTAGGTTATAACTGGATTATAGCTTTCATATGAAAGCAATAAATTAGTTTCATAGTAGGGCTGAGGTACACTGGATACTTTTTCTTCCATTCTTGAGATAGCTTCCTAAGAAGAATATGTTCCAGCTCCATCCATGTAAACATGAAAGAGGTAAAGTCTCCATCTTTCTTTAAGGCTGCATAATATTCCATGGTGTACATATACCACAATTTATTAATCCATTCGTGGATCGATGGGCACTTGGGCTTTTTTCATGATTTAGCAATTATGAATAGGGCTGCAATAAGCATTGCTGGTACAAATATCTTGGTTATGATGTGATTTTTGCTCTTCTGGGTATATGCCTAGTAGAGAAATTAAAAAATTGAATGGCAGATCTATTTTTAGATCTCTCAGTGTTCTCCATACATCTTTCCAAAGGAATGTATTAATTTGCATTCCCACCAGAAGTGTAGCAGTGTTCCCTTTTCTCCACATCCACACCAACATCTCTGGTCTTGGGATTTTGTGATATCGGCTAATCTTACTGGAGTTAGATGATATCTCAAAGTAGTTTTGATTTGTGTTTCTCTGATGATTAAAGATGATGAGCATTTTTTCATAAGACTATAGGCCATGCACCTGTCTTCTTCAGAGAAGTTTCTCTTCAAATCCCTGGCCCAGCCTGAGATGGGATCACTTGTTCTTTCCTTGCTTATACGTTTGAGTTCTCTGTGGATTCTGGTTAATAAACATTTGTCAAAGACATAACCTGCAAATATCTTCTCCCATTCTGAGGCCTGTCTGCTTTCTTTACTTACTGTGTTCATGGCTGTGCAGAAGCTTTTTAGTTTGATCAGGTCCCAGTAGTATATTTTTGAAGCTGCTTCAATTGTCCGTGGGGTCCTCCTCATAAAATCTTGCCCAGACCGATTTCTTCAAGGGTTTTCCCTGTATCCTCTTCTAGTATTTTTATAGTTTCATGTATTAAGTTTAAATCTTTAATCCAGTGAGAGTCTATCTTAGTTAATTGTGAAAGGTGTGGATCCAGTTTCAGTCTTCTACAGGTTGCCAGCCAGTACACCCAGCACCATTTGTTAAATAATGAATCTTTTTCCCCACTGAATGTTTTTAATTGGCTTGTCAAAGATCAAATAACAGTAAGTAGCTGGATTCATCTCTTGGTTCTCTATTCTGTTCCAGACATCTACTTCTCTGTTTTTGTGTCTGTACCATGCTGTTTTGATTACTATCAATTTCTAGTATAGTCTGAGGTCTGGTAGCGTGATTCATTCTGCTTTGTTTTTATTTCTGAGTAATGTCTTGGATAGTCGAGGTTTTTTCTGATTCCATATAAAACGAAGTATTAATTTTTCAAGATCTTTAAAGTATGACAGTGGAGCTTTAATAGGGATTGCATTAAAATTGTATATTGTTTAGGGTAGTATGGACATTTTAACAATGTTAATTCTTCCCAAGCATGAGCATGGTATGTTTTTCCATTTGTTAACATTTTCAGCTATTTCTTTTCTTAGAGTTTCATAGTTCTCTTTATAGAGATCTTTCACGTCCTTTGTTAAATAAACTCTCAAATATTTCATCTTCTTTGGCGCTATTGTGAATGGGATATAGTCCTTAACAGTTTTTTCAGCTTGACTATTGTTGGTGTATAAATAAAGGCTACCGATTTATGAATGCTGATTTTGTAACCTGATATGCTGCTGTATTCCTTGATCACTTCTAAGAGTTTCGTAGTAGAGTCTCTACTGTTTTCCAGATATACAATCATATCATCTGCGAAGTGCAAAAGTTTGATCTCTTCTGACCCTATATAGATACCCTTGATTGCCTTTTCTTCCTTAATTGTTGTGGCTAAAACTTCCATTACAATGTTATAGAGCAGTGGAGACAATGAGCAGCCTTGTCTGGTTCTTGATCTGAGTGGAAATGATTTCAATTTAACTCCAATCAATGCAATATTGGCTGTGGGTTTGCTGTAAATTGCCTCTATCAGTTTAAGAAACGTCCCTTCTATACCAATTTTCTTAAGTGTTCTGATCATGAAGCGATGCTGGATTTTATCAAAAGCTTTTTCTGCATCAATTGAGAGAATCATATGGTCTTTGTTTCTTAATTTGTTTATGTGCTGTATTATATTTACAGATTTACATATATTGAACCAGCCTTGAGACCCTGGGATAAACCGACTTGGTCATGATGTATAATTTGTTTGATGTGTTGCTGGATTCTGTTTGTTAGGATCTTGTTGAATATTTTTGCATCTATATTCATTATTGATATTGGTCTATAATTTTCTTTCCTTGTTAGATCTTTTCCTGGTTTGGGGATCAGGGTGATGTTTGCTTCATAGAACGTGTTGTGTAGTCTTCCTTTTTTTCCTATCTTTTGGAACAGGTTGAGTAATATAGGTACTAATTCCTCTTTAAAGGTTTGGTAGAATTCTGATGTGAAGCCATCTGGTCCCGGGCTTTTCTTTTAGGGAGATTTCTTATGGTTGATGCTCTTTCAGAACTTGATATTGGCCTGTTCAACATTTCCACTTGATTGTGGCTAAGTCTTGGAAGATGATTTGCTTCCAAGTATCGGTCTATTTCCTTCAGATTTTCATATTTCTGAGAATAAAGTTTCTTGTAATATTCATTAAGGATTTTTTGAATTTCTGAAGAGTCTATTGTTACTTCAAATTTGTCATTTCTGATTGATGAAATTAGAGATTTTTCTCTTTTTTTTCTGGTTAGGTTAACCAAAGGTTTATCTATTTTATTGACCTTTTCAAAAAACCAACTTTTTGATTTATTGCTCTGTTGTATAATTCTTTTGTATTCAATTTCGTTTAATTTTGCTCTAATTTTGGTTATTTCTTTTCTTCTACTGGGTTTGGGGTTGGAACGTTCTTCCTTTTCCAGTTGCTTGAGATGTCACTTTAAGTTGTTAACTTCCTCTCTTTTCATTCTCTTGAGGAAGGCTTGCAGTGCTATAAATTTTCCTCTCCATACTACCTTTGCAGTATCCCAGAGGTTCTGATAATTCGTAGCTTCATTGTCATTTTGTTCCAAAAATTTGGCAATTTCCTTCTTAATCTCATCTCTGACCCAGCTATCATTCAGCATAAGGTTATTTAACTTCCATGTTTTTGTATGAGTATTCAGTTTCCTGTTGTTACTGAGTTCAACTTTTATTCCAAAGTGGTCTGAGAAGATGCAAGGAATAATTTGTATACCTTTAAATTTACTGAGGTTAGACTTGTGACCTAAGATTTGATCGATTTTGTAGTATGTTCTGTGGGCTGATGAGAAGTATGTGTATTCAGTTTTGTTGGGATGAAATGTTCTGTAGATGTCTGCTAATTCCGAACGTTGGATGGTTAGGTTTAAATCTAAAATTTCTTTGCTCAGCTTGTTATTGGAGGATCCATCCAACACTGCCAAAGGAGTGTTGAAATCTGCAACTATTATGGAGCTGGAGGAAATCAAGTTGCTCATGTCTGTTAGAGTTTCTCTAATAAAGTGAGGTGCATTCTGGTTGTGTACATAGATATTAATAATTGAGATCTCATCATATTGAGTATTATCCTTAACAAATATGAAGTGACCATTCTTATCCTTCCTGACTTTTGTTGGTTATAAGCCTATTGTATCTGCAAATAGAATTTCAACACCTGCTTTTTCTGATTACCATTTGTCTGAAATATGGATGACCATCCTTTCACCCTGTGTCTATATTTGTCTTTTAAGGTAAGATGTGACTCTTGTATGCAGCAAATATCTGGCCTGAGTTTTTGTATCCAGTCAGCTAACCTGTGCCCCTTTAAAGGACAGTTTAAGCGATTCACATTAATGGAGAATACTGTTAAGTCTGGTAAAATTTTGGGTATCAAGTTTTTCGAAAGTCCAGTGGACATTTTTAATCCTTTCACCAGTGTGGAATTTGGAGTTTGATCAAAAGTTTCTGAGTGAGTTTACTTTTGTGGTAGAGGATTGGGCTGGTCATTATGGAGAATAGGTCTGAGAATATCCTGAAGAGCTGGTTTGGTTATGGCAAATTTCTTCAAAATGTGAATGTCATTTAAGTATTTAATTTCCCCATCATAAATGAAACTCAGTTTACAAGATCCGGGGTTGAAAGTTATTTTGCTTTAGGAGATTAAAAGTCGATGACCACCCTCTTCTGGCTTGAAAAGTTTTAGCAGAGAGATCTGTAGTAATTCTAATACTCTTCCCTTTGTAGCTAATGGATTTCTTATGTCTAGCTGTTTTCAGAATTTTGTCTTTTATATTAATGCTAATGAAGTTAATTATGATATGCCTGGGGATGTCTTATTCAGAATGAGTCATGCTGGATTTGTGAAACTGTCTGCTATCTGAATTTCAGAATCTCTTGGCATGTCTAGAAAATTCTCTTTCATAGTTTCATGGAGAAGGGCCTCTGTGCCATGCAAGGCCACTTCATCACTTTCAGGGATTCCAATTAGCCTTCTTCAAATTATCCCAGAGCTCTCTGAGAGAATGATCTGTTTTTTTCTCTCAATTTCTCTTCCTCTTTGAGTGTTGGGGAGCGTTCAAAGCCTTTGTCTTCAATGTCAGAAATCCTTTCTTCTGCTTGCTCCACTCTGTTACTGAGGGATTCTACTGTATTTTTCAGATCTTTGAGGGCTGCAAATTCTTGCTCAGTGTGTCAAAATCTTTGGTGGTTTTGTTTTTAAATTCGTTAAATTCTTGAGACAACCTTTGAATTTCTCCTTGAATTTCTAATTCCGACTTTTGAATTGCTCCTCGAATTTCTCATTCCAAATTTTCCTCCATTCTATTAATCTTGTTTGCAATCCAAATTCTGAGTTCGATTTCTGACATCTTGGCCGGCTGTTTATGAATGGGATCTTCAGTTACATATGCCATACCTTTCCTTGGTGGGGTTGATCTATTTTGGTTATTCATGTTACCGGAGTTTTTCTGCTGAATCCTCCCCATGATTCTTTTACCCCATTTGATTTTTCCCCTGGAGCTTTGTCAAGCACCCGTACAGTGCTACGACCTGAGAAACTGGGGACCTGGTTGGTCTGGTGGGGCTAATTTGTTCTGTCTTGTTTTCAGGTTGTCTCTGTTTGACCCTAGTGAAACAATTACTCTGGGTTAAAGTCTCAGCTGTGGAGAAATACCAGCAATTAATTCACCTTGCCCCCCACAGGCAACAATTGAAAAACAAAAATCAAACCTTCCTACAACCACACACCCAGGGCACCACTGGAATAGTCCTCGGGCGATTGGTTCCGTTCAGAAGGTCCAAATCAATTGTCTCAGTCAGCACCTGACTAAAGTCTCATGTAGGAGACTTTAAAAGTTTTGTGGCAACTGGATCTCAGGGGTCTGGTGACTACTCAGGTATGGCTTGCTCTGATGCTTCATGGAGTCAGGAGGACCCACCCAGCAAATAGATCAGTCTGGGAAGGTTGATGCCTCCTTCCCCACCATGCAACTCTGTTACACCCAGTCACTGGTATCCCAGCAGGGCTGTGACCCAGTTGCCTGTAGTGAACAGATACTCCAGGGTTTTGCACCTGCCTGAATCAAAAGGAAATCTATTTCTGCTCAGCCAGGCTGCTGCGCTCTGCCTCTATCTGGCAGGGGGAAGTGAGGCCTGACAACCTCTGGCACTTGACGGAGGCTGGCTTATGTTCAGTCAGTTTCAGCCCAACCCCTGAATGATGTTACTGACAGAACAGAACAGAACAACTATGCGGAAATTTGTTTCTGTCCCTGCTAAATTCCCCTGCAGAAGAGAAGCTGTTTTGAGTTCCTAGAGCCTGCGCCTCAGGCCCTGTGTTTGCTTCTGCAGATTTGCATTTGGTAACCTGTCAGTTCTAGCCTCCTGTCTTCCTTTGTCTATAGGCTGACAATCCCCTGAGGGTTGGGTGCGTCTTAGGCTCAGTAAAGCGGTTCTTTGGTTCAGCCCTGCCCTGGGAACTTCCGGGCTCTGCGCGTGCATTTCTTGTCCCCACACTCCACCTAGTCTGGTATTGCCTCAGGCAAATCCTTTACTCACGGGGCCTGTGTTTCCATCCCAGATCTGTTCCCTGGTTGTTGCTAGCTGAGTAGATGCCCATCCTCCTCTGTTTGCCCAGGGAGACAGGGGATGTGGCTTCAGAATATCCAGGAATGAGCCTTATTGTTGCCTAAAGATGGCTGCTGCTCTGCTCCTCGGGGCACTGCCGCTCCAGTGTGGTTCCCTCTTAGCCAACTGTCCTTTTCTCACTCCTGTTCGGCAGAGTCAGCACTGAGCAGGTGCAGTTTAGGCCCTGTCCACACCCCTGGAGAAATCACTCAAGAATCTGGACTCCTTGGAGATAGGCCTGCAGACCTCAGAGTGAGAGTGGAGGGGAGTCCTGGGAGCTCAGAGTTACAGGTAGCGAATATATACAGTTTTACACAGTTTTATGCCTGGCAGGAGAATACCATGGCACCCTAGTAGGGGAGGTGGATTCAGTTTTTAGAGGGTCTCTTCGTGGAGTGTAGTGGGAGGACCTTTGAACTCTGCTCATTTATTTGTGGGGCACTTCGAGCCGTTCTCATGAGGGAAGGGTCTCCTGTCCACTTGGTGATGGATTTTGTACCTTTTGTTTGTATCTTTTGGGTCACAGCTCGCCTCAGCGGGGTTGATGTGCATTCATCAGTCTTCTGTCTTGGTGCAGCTCTAATCCACCAGGTTACTTGCTAAATTTTTGTCCTTTAACTCTCCTTCTGGACGGGAGCCTCTGTGGTAAGCTGGCTTCAGTCAGCTATCTTCTCTCTGCCTCCCGACTGTCTATTTTCAATCTCCCTTTTAGTGCAGTTTCACTACAGGGTGTCCCCCTCAATTTTTTTTTTTTTTTTTGAGACAGAGTCTCACTTTATCACCCTAGGTAGAGTAATGTGCCATCACAGCTCACAGCAACCTCCAACTCCTGGGCTTAGGAGATCTTGCCTCAGTCTCCCAAGTAACTGGGACTACAGGCACCAGCCAGAGCACCTGGCTATTTTTGTTGTTGTTGTTCTTGTTGCAGTTTGGCTGCAGCTGGCTTTGAACCCACCACCCTCGGCGTATGGGGCCAGCACTCCACCTACTGAGCCACAGGCACCTCCCACACCAAAAATTACCCTAAAGTCATCATAGGTAGGGAAAGGGGAAATTGTAGCTAAATTTACCTTTATTTAAAAAATATTTATTATGAAAGTATACAAAACATTTACAAAGCATTCTCTATGTGTTGGCTACCTCTTTGTAAAATTTTCTAATGAATTTTCCATATTTATAGAGACATTGGTGTGACTTTGGGGACAATCTGTAGATTTCTTCAAAAATACATTTATAGGGCAACAATCAACCCTCTTTCTCATATAATGATCCTGATATCTTTAGACCTACAACTGATACAGAGATTATCAGTCCCAGAAACATATTCTGAATTACAGATGTGCGTTAATATACCTGAGGATTTCCATTTTTCCATTTTTCTTCTTTCTGAATTCCTTTGGATGTACACAGGGCACTAGCTTGCTCCCCAGTTCTCCAAGACCCAAGTTTGTAGTTCCAAATTCTAAATACAGTTCCCTAGTCAGACACTGCTACCTTCTCTAGTCCTAGGAAACTTTGAAGGTCCAGCAGACAATGCCGTGTTTCAAGATTATGATTGGTGTTCTTAACTTAGACCAGCATTGTTTGTGTTGTTAAAAAGGTGTTGAGTAGAAGGAACTCTGCTGTGTTCTCTAGCTCAGTGCTGGTGTAGTCTGGGACAAGTAACACCAACAATAGGGGGAATTGTTGAAGAAGCCATTTCATAGACTCACTCAAAAAGTGCAAAATTTTATTCAAATTCAAGTTTGATTACTCACTTCTCAAAAGCCAAACTCAGCATACCAGAGTTGGTAGAGCTGGTAGAAATAAAAGCAGTTTATTCAAGAGCAACATGAGGGCTTGGTGCCTGTCGGTCAGTGGTTAGTGCTCTGGCCACATGGTCTGGGGTTGGTGGGTTCGAAGTGTCCCAGGCCTGCTAAACAAAACAAAATAAAATACTAGGGGATTATGGTGGGAACCTGTTTTTCTAGCTACTAGGGTGGCTGAGGGAAGAGAATTGCTTGAACCCAAGAGTTTGAGGTTTCTGTGAGCTCTGATGCCACCGGACTCTATGGAGGGTGACATAATGAGACTGTCTCAAAAAAAAAAAAAAAAAAAAGAGCAACATGAGGAGATGGCAGAATATATGTTGCCTTTGTGCTTATTTTGAATGGAAATAAGTGGATCCCCATTTTACTCGGTGTGGGTGATATTTGGTCATCGTACATTAGCAAAGCAGGGGAGTATGTACCATTAAGTTTCAGTCCAGAAGCCCCCTCAGTGCTGTTTAAAATAAGGTGACACACATGCAGTTTACAGAAGATGTCATGAATGGCCTAAAGTAACTCAAGGTTCTCAAAATCAGAATTATTAGAAAAGCCTTGCTTTCTAGGATGCTAAGGAGAGTTTTTAAAGATAGCATTACAGATTAGAATTTAGGGCAGATATCTGTACCTTCAGCGTTTTTTTTTTTTTTTTCTTTTTTTTGAGACAGAGTCTCAACCTCTCACCCTGGGTAGTGTGCCTTGGTGTCACAGCTCACAGCAAACTCTAACTCTTGGGCTTAAGCGATTCTCTTGACTCACTCTCCCAAGTAGCTGAAACTGCAGGTGCCTGCACAATCCCTGGCTATTTTTTGGTTGTACTTGTCATTGTTTAGCAGGCCTGGGCTAGATTTGAACCCAACAGTCCTGTGTATGTGGCTGGCGCCCTTGCCGTTTAGCTATAGGCACTAAGCCTGTACTTTCAACTTTAAAAAACATTTTTTTAACTGTTTTTTATCAGAATATGATTAAATACTTTGGGGAGAGTATCAACTCATATGCACCTTCAGAGATTCTCTTTTTATACCTTGTTTGGAAAATAAAGGCTCTAATGGTTGTTTACTGGGTCACAATTCAACTGGGATAAATCTAGTCTCACGTGTGATAAAATATTATCATGGGACAGAAATATTGGCATCCCTGTTGAGCTTTTTGGAAATTCAAAAATGAAGCTTCACCCAATATCTACTGAGTAAAAAACTGCATTTAAGGCTTGCACCCATAGCACAGTGGTTACTCTCCAGCCACATGTACTAAGTCTGCCTTGTTCCAGCCTGGCCCAGGCCAGCTAAACAACAGTGACAACCGCAAGAAGAAAATAGCTGGGCATTGTGGTGGGTGCCTAGAGTCCCAGCTACTTGGGAAGTTGAGGCAAGAGAATCACTGAAGCCCAAGAGGTGTGAGCTGTGACACCATTGCATTCTACCAAGGGTGATATAGGGAGACTATGTCTCAAAAAAAAAAACAAAAACACAAAAAACTTCATTTGAGAAGATCTCCAGTTCATGCCTGCACACGTTAAAATCTTAGGATTTCTATTTACCTCACCATGATATTTTCACGTAATAAATAATGCACAGGTCATAGTGTATGATGTAAGAAGGTGCAAGAATTTACACGCCTGTATTGGTGGCCTGATTTTTGCATTGTAAAGACAAAAAGCACATTATCTACACTGTTGTTGTAGATGTTATCCCATCCTCTTTCCTCAGTTTTAGAGAGCACATGAGGGACTATCTCTGTGCTGTACTTACTACATAATACCAGTCAGTCATGTAAGTCAAAAGAAGTTTTCACCCACTCATTTATGTAAAAATGAAATTAAATCTTCCCGTGGTGTCATGATAAATATTTATTTATTTATATTTTTCAGGAACTGTTGACATTCAGAGATGTGTCTATAGAATTTTCTATGGAGGAGTGGGACTGCCTGGATTCTGCTCAGCAGAATTTGTATCGTGATGTCATGTTAGAGACCTACAGACACCTGGTCTTCCTTGGTGAGGATAACTTACATGCACATTTCTTAACTGTACACTAAGCATTTCATATTGTTTCTCTGAAGGTGGGTTCTGTGGAGATTCTTCTTTGACTGCATTAGTTTCAGATTGTTGTTTCTAAGGAAAACATAAGTTCTTGGTATAGAAAAGAAAATATTTCAGATGTTATCTTGGCATTATATCCTTCCCTACATTGATGGTAATTTCAAAAATGTAGAGGCTTAGAAGTGTTGCCCATACCTTTAAGACTAGTTTCTAGTACCAATTTTTATTTCCATAGCGCTGGATAGTGGAGCATTTTTAATGCTTTTAAAATATTCTAAAGTTTCTGTGAGAAACCTCTATTTTTAGATTTTTCTTTTAGGATCTCTAAAATGTTGTGTTCTGTACTCTATGAAGGTACTAGATTGTTAACTGGTGAAGACTGACAAATATCATGTTATCTTTTTTTTTCTAATGAAACAGGGCTTGCTGTCTCTAAGCCAGAGCTCATCACCTGTCTGGAACAAAGGAAAGAACCCTGGAAGGTGAAGACTCAGCAGACATTAGTCAAGCACCCAGGTAGGTTGGAGTGAATGAAGCAGAGAACACTGGTCAGAGGTCCAAAGTTGAAGGAGGAGACCAAACAATGCAATGTGATTAGGGAAGCTTAGCTTTATTGGAAATGATTTCTGGAAGTATGGGTTTCTTTCTCTTGTTACATAAAGGCACCTCTGTTCTTGTTTTCATTTCTTATGTTCATTTTCTCATTAAGACAAAGGCTCACTGTGTTGCCATCAGACCAGTGTGCCGTGGAATCAGCATAGATAAGAGCAATTTTAACCATCTTGGTTCAAGTGATTTTTCAGTCTCAGCCTCTCAAGTAGCTGGGAGTACAGGTTTCTACACAAGGCCTGGCTAATATTTTTACTGTTTTTTTAGTAGGATCAGAGTCTTGCTCTTGCTCAGTCTTGTCTCAAACTCACAAACTCAAACAATCCTCTCACCTTGGCCTTGTTTGTACCCTCATATTAATCTGAAATCTTAAAAAAGAGAAAAAAAAAACCAAAAAACTAGGGTCTAAAATTAAAAATAACCACATGGCTGTTTCTTCCTTTGCTTTTGCCATGATTTATTTCTTATATTTGGAATCAATCATGTTATAAATACTTGTTTATATAATACAAGATATGTAATATACCTAAATGAGGTTTGTGAGTATATGTAATAGATAGTGAGGATTCTTTGTAAAGGGGCCTATTCTATAACTACTACATTTTTTTCTTGGCTGTTTAGGCCACAAGTGTATATTGTCTGATATAATTACAGCTACTTCACCTACTTAGAGTTACTATTTGCTTGGCATACAGATTTTTTGTCTTTTTAACTTTTAGCTTATTTGTATCCATAAAGCTAAAAGGAGTTTTCTTTAGACCTAATATTGTAGAAACTTATTTATTGTAAGTCTATTCAGCCATATCATCTTTTTAGATTATTGAGTTAATTACATTAAAAGTTACTATTACTTTATTTGTTCTAGATATTTTCTCCTCATTTCTTCTCTTGCTACCTTCATTTCTGTTTTATTGATTTTTGTAATTATTCTGATTGCTTTCTTTGTTTACTTCACATGAATTCTATAGATATTTTCTTTCTGAACACCTTGAAGAACGGAAATTATAAAAAGTTCTTGAAGATATAACAATATTATTAATATTATTCAGACTCATATCAAGCTAACTTTAATTGAACGCAAAAATTATAACTCTTTATATTCCTTATTTTGTTGTTCTATGGAGTTTTTGTTTTGTTTTTTTTTGTCAGAGTCTCACTCTGTGGCCATGAGTAGAGTGCTGTGGTATTGTCATAGCCCACGGCAACCTCAAACTCTCAGATTAGAGATTGTCTTGCTTCAATCTCTTCAATAGCTGTGAGTACAGGCCCCTGCCACAATGCCTGGCTAGTTTTTTTGTTTTGTTTTGTTTTTTGAGACAGTCTCACTTTTCTCACCCTTATTAGAGTGCTATGGTGTTGCCCTGGTATTGTAGTGCACAGCAACCTGCAACTCTTGGGCTGAAGCGATTCTCTTGCCTCAACTCTCTAGTAGCTGGAACTGCAGGTGCTTGCCACAGTGCCCAACTATTTTAGAGATGAGGTCTCTCTCTGGCTCAGGCTGGTGTGGAACCTGTGAGCTCAGGAAATCACAGGCCTTGACATCCCAACTGCTAGGATTACAGGCATGAGCCACCTTGCCCATCCTTTCTTTCAACTTACTGATGTCACCAATTTCATCTTGTTACATTGAACACTTCTACCATTAACAGATGTATCATGTTAAGATTATTTTTTATCTTTGAATTTTAAAGCATGATTTAAAAATCTTTCTGGGCTCAATGCCTGTAGCTCAGCAGCTAGGGCATTAGCCACATACACGTCGAGCTGGCAGGTTTGAATCCGGCCCCAACCTGCCAAACAACAATGACAACTACAACCAAAAGATAGCCTGGTGTTATGCTGGTAAGAAAATCACTTAAGGCCAAGAGTTTGAGGTTTCTGTGAGCTGTGATGCCATGGCACTCTACCCAGAGTGACAGCTTAAGACTCTGTCTTAACAAAAACAAACAAAAAATAGGGCAGCACCTGTGGTTCAGTGGGTAGGGTGCTGGCCCCATATACCGAGGGTCGTTAGTTCAAACCTGGCCCCAGCCAAACCACAACAAAAAAATAGCCGGGCATTGTGGTGAGCGCCTGTAGTCCCAGCTACTTTGCAGGCTGAGGCAAAGAGAATTGCCTAAACCCAGGAGTTTGAGGTTGCTGTAAGCTGTGTGATGCCATGGCACTCTACCAAGGGTGAGTGAGACTTAGTCTCTACAAAAAACAAACAAACAAACAAACAAATATTTAAATAAATAAAATAAAAGTGCTTTCTACCCTGTCATTATAATAACACAAAAGTTTACTTAAATGTACTTAGTTTTTGTTTTTTTTTTTTCAGATTTACTTATTGTTACCTAATTTATCATTGTTCTCAAGCGTAAGTTCAAAGAAAGGGGCTTCCTTTGAGATTTCTTCCTTGGCAGTTTTCAGCATTCATTTATCTTGATAAATGTTTATTTTTTTCTTTATCTTGAAGGAATGTTTTGCTGGATATAGTATATGTGTTTTAAAATTTTTGTCCTTTCAGCACTTAGACTATATCATCTAACTCTTTTTTGATGGGGAATGTGTGTGTCAAAAAAACCACTAGTAATCTTATAAGAACATTCTTAGAGATGACACATCTGTTTCCTTTCCTGGCTTTCAGGATACTCTTGTGTGGCTTTCAAATCTTTGATCTTCATGTGTCTTTTTATGGGTTTCTTTGTGTTTCTCCTAGCTGAAGTGTGGTGAGCTTGACATTCTGTATTTTTTTTTTGAAAATTTCTCAGTCTTTTCCACTATTTTCTTCAAGTTAGGAATATTTTTTTTAAAGCTTTTCTTTTTGTTGATATCTCACTTTTTATGATTTTACTTAGTTTTTTGTATCATTCCCATTTCATCCATTTACCATCATTAAGATAAAACTCTTAGATAATTTAGACACCTCTATTTTGTATGGTGTATTCTACATTGCTTATTTTGTTTCTTCAGGTTATGTCACTCTATTATTTTTTACATGTTCTAATCTTTCATTGATTTTTGAGGATCATAAAAGACAATTTTGTTTTCTTTTTTTCTTTTGAGACAGAGTCTTACTCTGTTACCCTCGGTAGAGTGCTGTGGCATCACAGCTCACAGCGACCTCAAACTCTTGGGTTTAAGGGATTCTCTCACCTCCGCCTCCAAGGTAGCTGGGACTACAGGTGCCCACAACAGTTCCCTGCTATTTTTTTTTAATTTATTGTTTGGGATTAATTGAGGGTGAGAGAAACTAGGTTACACTGATTGCATTTGTTAAGTAAAGACCCTCTCACAATTGTGTCTTGCCCCCAAAAGGTGTGGCACACAACAAGACCACACCGCCTCGCTCCTTGCCTCTCTCTGCTCTTCCTTTCTCCACCCCTCCCTCCTTCTTTCTCTCTCTGCTCTCCCCTTCCCCTACCCCTACCGTGTCATTAATTGTCATTAATTCTCCTCTTATCAAAATTGAGTACATAGGATTCATGTTTCTCCATTCTTGTAATGCTTTACTAAGAATAATGTGCTCCATTTCCATCTGGGTTAATACAAAGGATGTAAAGTCTCCATCTTTTTTAATGGCTGAATAATATTCTATAGTGTACATATACCACAGCTTGTTAATCCATTCTTGGGTTAGTGAGCATTTAGGGTGTTTCCATATTTTGTGCCTGGCTATTTTTTGTTCTAGTTGTCATTGGTGTTTAGCTGGCCCAGTCTGTGTTCAAACGCACCACCCTCCCTGTGTGTGGCTGACACTGTAACCACTGTGCTATGGGCACCAAGCCACATAAGGCACCTTTCACAAAATCCATGATGTGACTTTACCTTACAGGACTCTGACACAAATTATACTAAAGACTTGAGGCAGTTCAGTATACATTCTGAAAGTGTGTTGCCTGTGGAATTGTGTGGCTATTTTCCAGCTGAAGCATTTTCCCCACATTTCCTAAGAGCTTGTAATCAGTTGCTAGACCTGAATCTGTCTGTTGTACTGGAGTTACTCTGGTGCTGTAACAATATTTGACCTTCGGTTTCAGCTCCCCCAGTCAGTTTTATAAAAACTACACCATTCTTGGGCAATGCCTATGGCTCAAAGAAGTAGGACACCGGCCCCATATGCCAGAGGTGGTGGCATCAAACCCAGCCCTAGCCATAATCTAAAACAACACCAACAAAAGAACAAACAAATAACAGCAACAACTACAAAAAAACCCCAAAACTGCACCATTCCCTTCATCACTCTCCCTCTTGGGAGACATAATCTATCTTTAGAAAAGCCCTGAAAAGCCAGTAGAGTTAATGAAGGTCTCTATTTGGGGGAGAGAGGGAGTTTACTTTCATATGGACAATGCTGTTTTCAGATGGATGTATACCAGTGGTGTATAAGAAGAACAAACTTTTCTTCCCATATTTTGCACCTTTTATCATGATCATTTTTTTCTTATTTGATTTTATATAGTTAAATGTTTTTGAGACAGAGTGTCTTTTACCACAGATAGAGTCCTGTGGTATTACAGTTAACAGCAACCCCAACCTCCTGGGCTCAATAGATACTTTTGCCTCAGCTTCGTGAGTTGCTGGGCCTGCAGGTGTCTGCCACTTGCCTCACTAATTTTTTCTATTTTTGATATAAACAGGGTTTCACTTTGGCTCAGACTGCTCTCAAATACCTATGTTGAAGCAATCCACACTCTCATTCTCCCAGAGTGCTAGGTTTACAAACATAAACCACTGCACCCGGCCTCTATATGCCTCTTCACATTGTGCTCACATGATGGGCTAAAAGTTCTCACTTTGTTTTTATAATTGCTAAAATGCAGTATATATTTCTTACTTATATGTATCTCAAAAATTATTATGGCATTTGTACTGTTCTATGCCATCTTATTACTGTGCAGGGCATAATTTTACAGACAAAATTTGTAATGTATATTTATTCAATTGTGATAAAACTCAATGGCATAATTTTGTATTTTTAATTTTCTTTCAGTTATATTTAATCATTCTACCCAGACCAATTTGCAAGTGCTCGGCATGAATATGTTATTACCAGAGATAATCCTGAGAAGATACGAAAAAGATACCCCTGAAAATTTAAACTCAATAAAAGACTGGGATAGGCTGTGTGAGTATAATCAGCAGAAAGTATGTTACAATGGACTAAATGAAAGTTTAACAGCTACGCATGGTAAAATCTACCAATGTAGTAAGTGTTTTAAAGTTGTCAGAAAATTATCAAATGTAAATAGACATAAGATGATATGTACTGGGGAAATAACATTTGAGTGTAAAAAATATGGGAAAGCCTTAAATCTATGCTCAAACTTTGGTAAACATAAGATAACCCATTTTGTGGAAAAGCAGTGTAAATGTAAAAAATGTTGCAAAGTTTTTCCATCTTGCTCAAGACTGTCTAAGCACAGGGGACTTCATACTGCAGAGAAAATCTCCCATTGTGGCAAGTGTCTTAGCCATAGCTCAAAATATTCTAACTATAAGACAATTTATAATGTAGAGAAACCCTACACATGTAAAGAATGTGGCAAAGCCTTCAACAATTACTCAAACCTTTCTGTACATGAAAGAATTCATTCTGGGGAGAAACCCAACAAATGTGAAGAATGTGGACAACCCTTTCACCAATACTCAAACCTTTCTTTACATAAAAGAATTTATTCTGCAGAGAAATCCTTCAAATGTAATGAATGTGGCAAATCCTTTAACCAGTCCTCACATTTTTCTGCACAGCAAACATTTAATTCTGTGGAGAAACCCTACAAATGTCAAAAATGTGGCAAAGACTTTAACAAGTACTCAACCTTTTCCGTACATCAAAGATTTCATACCAGAGAGAAACCCTACAAATCTGAAGAATGTGACAAAACCTTTAAACAGTACTCACACCATACTGTACATCAAAGAATTCATTCTGGAGAGAAACCCTACCAATGTGAAGAATGTGACAAAGCCTTTAACTGGTACTCAACCCTTTCTGTACATAAAAAAATTAATTCTGGAGAGAAACCTTACAAATGTGAAGAATGTGGGAAAGCCTTTAACAATTCCTCAACCTTTTCTGTACATAAAAGAATTCATTCTGGAGAGAAACCCTACAAATGTGAAGAATGTGGAAAAGCCTTTAACCAGTACTCACATCTTTCTGTACATAAAAGAATTCATTCTGAAGAGAAACACTACAAATGTGAAGAATGTGGCAAAGCCTTTAAGGATTCCTCAACCCTTTCTGCACATAAAAGAATTCATTCTGGAGAGAAACCCTACAAATGTGAAGAATGTGGAAAAGCCTTTAACTGGTACTCAAACCTTTCTGTACATAAAAGAATTCATTCTGGAGAGAAACCCTACAAATGTGAAGAATGTGGAAAAGCCTTTAACCGGTACTCACGCCTTTCTGTACATAAAAGAATTCATTCTGGAGAGAAACCCTACAAATGTGAAGAATGTGGGAAAGCCTTTCATGATTCCTCAACCTTTTCTGTACATAAAAGAATTCATTCTGGAGAGAAACCTTACAAATGTGAAGAATGTGGAAAAGCCTTTAACCGGTACTCAAACCTTTCTGTTCATAAAAGAATTCATTCTGGAGAGAAACCCTACAAATGTGAAGAATGTGGCAAAGCCTTTTACTGGTACTCAACCCTTTCTGTACATAAAAAAAATCATTCTGGAGAGAAACCCTACAATTGTGAAGAATGTGGAAAAGCCTTTAAACAATACTCACATCTTTCTGTACATAAAAGAATTCATTCTGGAGAGAAACCCTACAAATGCGAAGAATGTGGCAAAGCCTTTAACCGGTATTCATACCTTTCTGTGCATAAAAGAATTCATTCTGGAGAGAAACCCTACAAATGTGAAGAATGTGGACAAGCCTTTAACTGGTACTCAACATTTTCTGTACATAAAAGAATTCATTCTGGAGAGAAACCCTACAAATGTGAAGAATGTGGAAAAGCCTTTAAGGAGTCCTCATCCCTTTCTGTACATAAAAGAATTCATTCTGGAGAGAAACCCTACAAATGTGAAGAATGTGGGAAAGCCTTTAACAATTCCTCAACATTTTCTGTACATAAAAGAATTCATTCTGGAGAGAAACCCTACAAATGTGAAGAATGTGGGAAAGCCTTTAACAATTCCTCAACATTTTCTGTACATAAAAGAATTCATTCTGGAGAGAAACCCTACAAATGTGAAGAATGTGGAAAAGCCTTTAACCGGTGCTCACATCTTTCTTTACATAAAAGAATTCATTCAGGAGAGAAACTCTACAAATGTGAAGAATGCGGGAAAGCCTTTAACCGGTACTCAACCCTTTCTGTACATAAAAGAATTCATTCTGGAGAGAAACCCTACAAATGTGAAGAATGTGGAAAAGCCTTTAACCGGTACTCAAACCTTTCTGTACATAAAAGAATTCATTCTGGAGAGAAACCCTACAAATGTGAAGAATGCGGGAAAGCCTTTAACCGGTACTCAACACTTTCTGTACATAAAAGAATTCATTCTGGGGAGAAACCTTACAAATGTGAAGAATATGGAAAAGCCTTTTACGATTCCTCAACCATTTCTGTACATAAAAAAATTCATTCTGGAGAGAAACCCTACAAATGTGAAGAATGTGGCAAAGCCTTTAATGGGTGCTCAACCCTTTCTGTACATAAAAGAATTCATTCTGAAGAGAAGCCCTACAAATGTGAAGAATGTGGCAAAGCCTTTAACTGGTACTCAACCCTTTCTGTACATAAAAGAATTCATTCTGGAGAGAAACCCTACAAATGTGAAGAATGTGGAAAAGCCTTTAACCGGTACTCAAACCTTTCTGTACATAAAAGAATTCATTCTGAAGAGAAACCCTACAAATGTGAAGAATGTGGCAAAGCCTTTAATAATTCCTCAACACTTTCTGTACATAAAAGAATTCATTCTGGAGAGAAACCTTACAAATGTGAAGAATGTGGAAAAGCCTTTAACTGGTACTCAAGCCTTTCTGTACATAAAAGAATTCATTCTGGAGAGAAACCCTACAAATGTGAAGAATGTGGAAAAGCCTTTAACCAGTACTCAACCCTTTCTGTACATAAAAGAATTCATTCTGGGGAGAAACCTTACAAATGTGAAGAATGTGGAAAAGCCTTTAACGATTTCTCAAACATTACTGTACATAAAAAAATTCATTCTGGAGAGAAACCCTACAAATGTGAAGAATGTGGCAAAGCCTTTAATAATTCCTCAACACTTTCTGTACATAAAAGAATTCATTCTGGAGAGAAACCCTACAAATGTGAAGAATGTGGAAAAGCCTTTAACTGGTACTCAAACCTTTCTGTACATAAAAGAATTCATTCTGGAGAGAAACCCTACAAATGTGAAGAATGTGGAAAAGCCTTTAACCAGTACTCAACCCTTTCTGTACATAAAAGAATTCATTCTGGGGAGAAACCTTACAAATGTTAAGAATATGGAAAAGCCTTTAACGATTCCTCAACCATTTCTGTACATAAAAAAATTCATTCTGGAGAGAAACCCTACAAATGTGAAGAATGTGGCAAAGCCTTTAATGGGTGCTCAACCCTTTCTGTACATAAAAGAATTCATTCTGGAAAGAAGCCCTACAAATGTGAAGAATGTGGCAAAGCCTTTAACTGGTACTCAACCCTTTCTGTACATAAAAGAGTTCATTCTGGAGAGAAACCCTACAAATGTGAAGAATGTGGCAAAGCCTTTAATAATTCCTCAACACTTTCTGTACATAAAAGAATTCATTCTGAAGAGAAACCCTACAAATGTGAAGAATGTGGCAAAGCCTTTAATAATTCCTCAACACTTTCTGTACATAAAAGAATTCATTCTGGAGAGAAACCCTACAAATGTGAAGAATGTGGCAAAGCCTTTAACCGGTACTCAACCCTTTATGTACATGAAAGAATTCATTCTGGAGAGAGACCGTATGAATGTGAAGAATGTGGCAAAGCCTTTAACCAGTACTCACACCTTTCCTTACATAAAAAAATTCATTCTGGAGAGAGACGTTACAAATATAAATAGTGTGGCAAACCCTTTAACTCAGGAATAAACCAGCCTGTATATTAAAAAAAAAGGAGTTAGCATGGAAACTCTATAAATATGAAGAATATGGCAGTGACTTACTTGGTGTTCATAACTTACTAAGCTTATAAGAATTTACACTGGAAAGGAATCCTACAACAGTGAATGGTGTGGCAATACACTTAACCATAGTTCAAACTTTACTACACGTAAGAAAATTTATATTGGAGACAAATCTTACAAATGAGAATAAATGACTAAGGTTTTAACTGATTCTTGGCCCTTAGTAAAAATAAGAGAAATTATGTTGGAAAAAAATCACAATATGAAGGTGTGTGGAAGCTTTATGCCAGTAATTATAGTTTTCTGTACATAGTAGAATTCATGTTGAACAGAAAGGCTATGAATGTGAAGAATGTGACAAGTGTTTAACTTGTGCTCAAACCATTCTCTATATGAAATTTATGACAGAAAACCCCTACAACTGTGAAGACAGTGTCGAATATTATAACCAGTATTCACACATTTCAGTACATACCAGAATTCATAGAGATATTCTACATATGTGAGGAATATGACAATGTCTTTAAATACTTCTCATACTTTTCTAATTATAATTCATACAGAAGAAATATTCTACAAATGTCAATGATGTCTTAAAGTTGTGTTTATCCTGTTCAGTAGGGCTAAGGAGACAGGGGCAGATGATTCTAGGGCATCCCTTGTCCATAATAAGAAGGAACAAAGTTTCCAGAGGGGGCTGCCAAGAAAGAAATGCATTTCAGGAAGCCTTTAAAAAACTAAACTGATGTTTGCTTTACAAAACTGACTCTCAGAAGTAAGAGGTCCCAGTGTGGAGCTATGGCCAAGGCCACAAAAAGGGGTTTTACAGCATCCATACAAGTAAGGTGACAGTAACCTCTGGGGACCCACTTTCATAAACACAGTAAAATTTTCACCACTTTTATCACAGTTTACAAATACTATGAGAATTTCTGGAAATTGGTTTACAAGGATAAAAATGGAAGGACTCTCCACTGAGGAACTTTTCCCCCTTTCCAGTAAAAATAGTAAATATATTACCCTCTTCCCTCCACCACTTAACATAAATTTGGAAAATTATTATAAAGGGGAAAAATCTCACTAACCCAAGGTATTCTCCACTTGATAAGGTAGATGTCTTCCTTCTCTGGAGTGTACTGTGCTTCAATAAACTTTGACCTTTGCTCACTTGTACCTACTTGTTCTGCTCATTTGTTCCACTGTCTTGGTAACAGTAACTATGCTTTGTCACCTGGAACCAAAAACCAGGGAACGCACACTTGATATCTGTTCCCTATATGTGACATTTTAGTGACAAAATCTTGGAGGATAGTGTACATTTTCAGCAAGGTAAGGTAATGGAACTGTAGACATTCTGAGTTCACGCTGCCTGATGCACAGTACTTACTACACTTAACAGCTCTCATTCTCTTTGCTTTCCAGGTAATGTAGCTCCTTAACTACCGCTGCTCCATTTTTTTCTTTTTTTGTTTTTGTTTTTTTTCATCTCCACAATGCATATCACCCCCCTGTTGGGCCTAATATTCAAAAGCATACAAAGGGACCTCTTGTTCCACAAGCAGAACATAAAGCAGATTTTTACGGTCTTCAGAAGGAGAATTGGGATGAAGAGACAGCAAGAGAAAGCCAGGCAAACATCAGTCCCAAAGAGCAGTAGGAAGCTTTTGAAATGTTTGCTGCCACTAGGGAAGAAGGTTGTCAGGAACAGAGTTACTCTAGGTTCAGGCAAGAAACCACCAGGCCAGAGCCCTTTCCGCACCATGACTATGGGTTCCTGGAGTCAGGAATGGCTCAGGAAGCAGCAATTGCTGGGATTATCCCCTCACTGCTAGAGAGATGCCCTGGAAGTGACATTTTACTCTCATGGAGATGGGGGATCAAACTTGTCTTGTAGACTCTGAAATCCCTGAACCAGCTCTGACTCTCTGGAACTCTTTTAGTTTGGTGGACACGCTCCAGCTTCAGAACAAGGTCCACTTTCCGATGCTGGGAAGGCAGGTTGTTGGGTAGTTGTCTCTGTCACAGTAAACAAACTAATGTTCATAGCATTAGAGCCACCCCTCTGCTCTTCCCAAATATTCAGGGCCTCTGTTTCCCTCTCTTATATCTTTCTTAAAAATGGAAGGTAAAATACAATCCTACAGCCCCTCTGCTCCCTGGTTGATGATGCCTTGTTTCCTTTTTTTAATGTTTTCCAGCTGGTCTACCCCATTGTTTGATGAAGTCTGAACTTTAAGCTAGAGACCTAAATCCTGTAAAACCACCCTCCCAGGCCTTTAAATAGAAAAGACTTAACTGGGATCACAAATCCATTCAAAATAGGAAAAAAACTTAAAGCAAAAAGGAACCAGTATGTGGGAGAGAGATGTGAAGAAACTCATGAATATGAAGAAACATGGGTGGGAAGTAGCACTAAAAGAAAATAGAATGATTTCCTAATAACAGAATTGAAACCTAATAACAATATTTCTCCTAAAATAAGTGATGATTTAAGAAGAAAATATTCTTTTTTTTTTTTTTTGAGACAGAATCTCAAGTCACAGCTTAGTGCTGTGATGACACTGCTCACGGCAACCTCAAATTCTTGGGCTTACGAGATTCTCTTGCCTCAGCCTCACAATTAGCTAGGACTAAGGTGCTCACCACAACACCCAAATTTTTTTTGGTTATAATTGTTTGGTGGGCCCGGGTTAGATTCGAACCTACCAGCTCCAGTGTATGTGGCTGGTGCCTTAGCTGCTTGACCTACAGGTGCTGACCCAAGAAGAAAATATTCTGACAAACATAGAGCTTCAGCATGTCGAAAATGGTCTATGTAAGGGATAACATATGTAAAGGTAAATTTATGAAAAATTTTGTATGTGAACAGGGTGGCCTAACTGAAAAGGGAATTGCCAAGTAAGTGTTAGTTTTGTTTTGAGAATTTGTTTAAAACCTCATCAGATTGCTGTGTTTTTGCTGAAAGTGACAAACATCAATTATTCAGCGCCAATCTGCCACAATAGTGTTAAATCTGCTGCTCTGTATTTTCTTCTGCCTGCCTGAAGCTGTATTTCCTTAGTTATGGGTTTTGAGATCACTACTCAAGGTTATGAGTTACTCCTTTGAAAATGAAGCAAAGAAAATCAGGAGCCAACTTTATCCTTTAAAACACTAGCCTCTTTTTCTTACTGCCTGACATTTTCACTGCTTTCTCTGTGTCGTTAATTCACTCCACACTCCTGGATTTTTGTTGCTAAGATAAGATGACAGACTATGTATGTATAACTGCTGCCACCCTTGAACAATATATTTTTTCTTTCACAAGAAATGGCCAAACTGGACGATTTCCGGTTGTGGTACAAACTGGGGACTACCTGCTCTTCTTGCTGTCCTTTTTGAGTTGTGACTTTCTCAATCAAGTAAAGTGTTTCAAATGGATTTTTCCCCTGCTGCATCAATGGTGTCTCTTTTATAAACCTGTGGTCTTGATCTGCTCTTGGCTTAAAGCTCTAGTTAGCATCCCCTTTAAGTGGAGGCAAAGGTCTGTGTTAAACCTCCTCATGGACTCCCTGAAAAGGAGTACACCCCAGATTCCTCTCAGGCTGAATCAATGGGCAGCTCTTTCACTGTGGTCAGTAGTAAAACTCAGGGAAAACAGGGAGGTCGTGTGACCAAGAGGACTTGGTAAGGCAATGGCTAAAAAGAGGTACCCAGGCAGAGGTAAATCTGAAAGTTGGGAATTGAGGGTAGAAAGTGGGTGCATGCTTGTTAAGAGATGCCACCTGCCAGTGGAATCTGACCTTGAGACTCTGAGTAAATGCAGATCTCAGCCCACCTGGCAACCTGAGATGGTCACAACTTTGTCCACAGGTAATACTTGGTCCATGACAATGATGTCTTTACGTGCAACCAACTATTTGGTACAATGTCTCTAGGGATGCCCAGCGCAAAGGGTAGTCTACCCTCTCCTTACCTATGGAAAGCTGTGGGCCAAGGCTTTCTAATAAATACTGGGGCTACGTATTCATTGCTGAATACCCTGCTTCCCCGAAAATAAGACAGTGTTTTATAATAATTTTTGCTCCCAAAGATGTGCTAGCTCTTATTTTCAGGGAATGTCTTATTTTTCCATGAAGAAGAATACGGTACACAATTTTTGTTCGCCATGCACGTCCCATCTGCTCTGATCCTCCTGTTCTTCTACCCGCATCTGTGGAAGTCTCCTCCTCCCTACCGCCCCTCGCTCACCCCTCACTCTGACCTCCGCTTTGCCTCCTCACAGCAGTGACGTCAGGACTCGGCCTAACATCTCTGGTTGCTAGACGCCAATTGGGGCGGCCCTAATTTACCCGTTTATGGTAAATTAATTTTCATTCTGAGACAGAGCCTAGAGGGGCCTTATTTTTGGGAGGATGCCTTATATTTCACCCAAAAGAAAACCTGTGAGTAGGTCTTATTTTCAGAGGATGTTTTATTATCGGGGAAACGCGGTACTTCACTCTCCTCTTTGACTAAACAATCTGGTTCTGTAGCCAGAGTGACAGGACAGCTGGAACACAAATTCTTTCTTAAACCTCTTACATGCTAGATTGGAGAAAAATAGTTGACTCATCAGTTCCTTTCAATGCCTGATTTACTTATCTATTGTTGGGGAGAGAATTATTGTCTAAATTAAATACTCCTGATTACTAACTCTAGAAAACAATAGCCTTCTCATGAAGGTACTCCATGAACACACCTGGTAGGTGTGACTCTAGTGTCTAGAAAATGAGGACAAATGGCCAGAAGAAATCACAATCCGGGTAAATTTTTCTCTCTGGGAAGAGCTTCACCATGGGAAACCTCAGGACCACAGCAGTAGATATTCACTTAATACCAAAAATGTTCTCACCCTCTGAAACAGGAAGCATTAGTAGACATAGCCCCTTTGATTGACAAATTTATGAGATACGGCTTTCACAAGTTGGTGCTGTAAAATAACATGCTACAAATACAGATGAAAGGCAATCTGTTACCCAAATAGCAAATGGTAACAACACTTTTCAATCTTTTTTTTTGCTTAAAGTTAATGTCTTTAATTTATAATGTGCCTTATATACATTGTTTTGAAATTATTTTGTAAATTATTATATTATAACTAAGCTAGTCATACAGTACCTCAAAGACAGACACAACATCTTAATTACTATATATTTCTAAACTGAGCTGTCCAAAAAACCTTTCATTTGCACAGCCTATGGGGCCAAAAATTATGTTTTGTTCCCAAAGCTTTCTTGGAAAATAAAAAAAGAAGAAATGCATAATTCTAAAACATCAATTAACACGTTCAGAAAATACCATTTAATTTTCTACTCATACAGTCAAAAACAGAAACTTTCTTAAACGGTTGCCAGAATAGACAATTTTTACTAAAGATTTACTGTTCAGTGCTGAAACTACTGTCTGTATAAGATTTGTAGGGCAAGCAGAGATTATTATATTTACATGAGCAAATTTCTAATATCTAATTCTGATTTCTAATATCTGATTAGGGTAAATGGGTAGTCGTTAGAAAAAACTGAAGGTGATACTAATTAAAATATGTTTATAATAACTGTATAATATGTATGTTTTAGATATAATGAATACACCTAAGCATACACATATAAATGACTTTTCTAAATGAAAGTAGTAAACTAAATCTAAAATTTAAGTATAGGGTTATAGGTTAATTCATAATTTAATTATATAGTTATTGGTTAACTGATGACTCCATGGTGAACCTCACAGTCAAAGCATTCTTTTTTTTTTTTTTTTGGCCAGGGCTGGGTTTGAACCTGCCACTTCTGGCATATGGGACTGGCGCCCTACTCCTTGAGCCACAGGCGCCACCCAAGTCAAAGCATTAAAGCATTCTATAGTGGACAAACTCTTATTTGACAATGTGAGTGTTGCTTTCTTGGCATTGTTGTTGTTATTATTGCTTGATATTTTGATGCAGCAATCGTCTGATTTCTTTTCTGAATGTATTTATCCTCGTTCATTCTTTGCGAGGTTTTTGTTTCCGGTCTTTGTTTTGAACATCGTTATTGTTGTTGAATTGTAAGCCTTTTTCGTTTTGTGAAGGCAAAGGGTGGAACCTAAGAAACAGAAGTATATGTAAAAGGAAAAAAAAAAGTAAGTCACAGAAGACTAACTCATTCATTCAGCAAATATTTACTAGAGTTTTACCCTGAACAAGATTATTGCTGAGTATTTTGTGATCACAGTAAAAAATCAGTTTTGAACCCTATACTCTAAAATTGTATGATCTGATATAAAACATATGTTCAAAGTAAGCTTTTTAAAGTGATGTCATCTTTACTGGGCCAATATTTACATTAAAGCAATGATGGAAAATACAAAAAAGAAAATAAAATTTAATTATATATCTGTGTTAATTTGAAGACTCCTCAGTATTTTTTATTTTTATTAGTTCTCTAATTAACCTTCATGACAATATTCCAATTATGAAGACCTTGGGTTATTTCCTGAGGCTACAATCTTCTATTTGTAAAATTTTTCAAATCCATTTTCTAAGTATTAAAGTACTGAATCAAGGATTAAGTTTCAAGATATTTGTTTTCTTTGGTTCACAAAGATAAGTACAGACTATACACTTCATGACTTCGGTGCACAGAAAGAGTAAAGATGCAATAAAATATTTCTAGTAATAAACACTTTAATTTCGTGTGGTATATCACACAGGTTTAATTACAGGAATTATAATTTATGATATAACTTATGACTAAAAGACTCTGGCATATTCACCTGCTTCTCACTGCCATTCTTGTGTTATTTACAATCTGTTTAATGATGGTTCCATGCTACAGACGATTGGCCAGAACATCATGTTGCCTTATATCACTGCTTGTCTACCCACAGCCATCAGTGAGTCATGTGGCCACAGCTTCCTGGTCCAGGACCAAAAGATGAGAAAATAAGCACTGTCACTGCAAAGGTATGACTCAAAACTTTGCATCAGGAATATCCTTATCTTTGAAAAAACGAGGCTCTTCTGGACCAAGAGAAAATAAAGCTTCTCTGAATTCAAGTCTGAAAGGAAGTGTCCGAAGAAGGGAACGGAGATGACAGGATTCACCCTGATTTCTGATTCTGCTTAAATTGGTGAATTCTCTAGGAACAGGCAGCTCCAAACTGTAGTGTTTAATTTTTTCCCTTATCCATACTGATTATTTGGCACACTGGAATAATCCTCTCCAAATAAATCCCCAAACATTGTACAACTAAATACTACCTGATTAGAGCACAGCCCCAGTCCCAGGCAGAACATGCAGTGGATGAACCGGCCCCAACTGGGTGCCGCCATGTTGGCGAGGATGTGTCTTCGAAATGTGATTTTCTTAATTTTTTTTCTAATTATAAAGAAATTTATTTGAGATCTGAGAATTACATTGGTGAACTTGCCACTGTGCACTTACAGTGGCAACACTGTACAAACCACTCAGCAAGTTTCCATAATCTTGGTATATCAGTGTTTCACAGTTGTATTCCATTGACTTGTGTTGGTATATTGCTGTGTTTTGTTTATTTTTATTATTCTGTGTTTTTGTGTGTTCTTGGGAGAATGTCAGAGTTTGACTCAGAGCAATAACCAAACTTTTGAAAATTTCTTAGTCTTTTTTTTTTTATTTGTGAGATAATGTCTTGGGGTACTCTAGTGATTCTCTTGCATCAGCCTCCCAAGTAGTTGGGACTACTGGCCCCCACATCAATGCCTGGCTGTTTTACAAGACAGGGTCTTGCTGTTGCTCAGGCTGATCTCGAACCCGGGAACTCAGGCATTCCACGTGCCTCACCCTCCCAGAATCCTGGGATTATAGGCATGAGCCACATAACTTTTTTTTTTTTTTGAGACACGGGCTTAAGCTTTCGCCCTGGGTACAGTGCCTGCTATCACAGCTCATAGCAACCTCAAACTCTTGGGCTCAATCGATTCTGTTACCTCAGCTTCCCAAGTAGCTGGGACTACAGGCGCCAGCCATAATGCTTTGCTATTTTCTGTTCTTGTTGTTGCAGTTGTCGTTTTAGCAGGCCTGAGCAGGGTTCGAGCTTGCCAGCCTTGGTGTATGTGACCAGAGCCCCTACCCACTTAGCTGGTGGCACCACCTGAGCAGGAAATATTTTTTTAAAAAGATATTTTACTGACATTCTCAATGTCAAGAGTAATACAACAGCAGCCATTATAGACATTCAGAGAAAACTAAAGACTTACAAAATAGCGGGAGGGGGGAAGAGGAGGGGGTTGTTGGGATTATACCTGCGGTGCATCTTACAAGGGTATATGTGAAAGTTAGTAAATGTGGAATGTAAATGTCTTAGGACAGTAACTAAGAAAATGCCAGGAAGGCTATGTTAACCAGTGTGATGAAAATGTGTCAAACGGTCTATGAAACTAGTGTATAGTGCCCCATGATCACATTAATGTACACAGCTATGATTAAAAAAAAAAAGAAAGACTTACAAAATTGCATTGAAGGGTAGATTAGGCACTGGCTTCAGTACATAGCTTTCTAAGTGGAGTACTTTGAATGTGATCATAGTGATATTCAGGAATGAGGTATGTAGCAGAGTCCTGGTACAATAAAAATGTCATTATATCGATGTACATGAGGAGAAAATCTTTACTTTCCTTGAATGATTCATAGAAGAAACTATTAACAGTGTTTATTTTTCTGGAGACTTCCTATGAGTTTATAAATACACACTTTTTAAAGAATAAATTATGTCATTCTCCATTGTTCTTTTATTTACTGTTTTCCTGGCTATGGTTAGCTGACATGTATTTATATCAGTCTGAGGCCTATTTCATAAATTCTCAGGACTAGGGTCTATTGTAGGTCAACAATTCTTACTGTTAAAATTCAGGTCCCAACATAACTGAAATGCTAAAAACTAAAAATTGTAGTGCACATGTAGGCACTTGTCTTTGAAGACACGTTCTGGTTTTAAACTGATTTCTACTTTATCATCATTAAATTGTTTTCATTTACTGGAATACTAAAATGTTATCTTACAACCACAATGAGAACTGGGTTTGGGAACCTCAAGGTTGGGATGAAAAATTTTAGAGAAAACTAATCTGCGATTTACACATGCAGTTAAAATGAATTTTATTGGATAAAATGAAAAATTATCTAAAATTAAAAAGACTCAAACCATTAATGTTTTCTGATGCTCTATAATATGGAAATTTAATACATTTATATGATAAAATATTGCATGTTCCCAGTGTAAAATGCCAAAGAAATACAGAAAAAGTGGCCAGGCAGATAGCTCTTACTTGTAATCCCAGTTCTTTGGGAGGCTATGGCGTGAGGATTTCTTGAGCTCAGGAGTTCCAGACCACCCAGAGGAAGAGTGAGACCCTGTCTGTATTAAAAATAGAAAAACTAGGCTTGGTACCTGTGATTCAAGCGGATAAGGCACCAGCCACATACACCTAAGCTGGTGGGTTTGAACCCAGCCTGGGCCCACCAAACAACAATGATGGCTGCAACCAAAAAATAGCCAGGCATTGTGGCAGGTGCCTGTAATCCCAGCTACTTGGAAGGCAGAGGCAGGAGAATCATTTGAGCACAGGAATTTGAGGTTGCTCTGAGTTATGATGTAATGTCACTCTACCCAGGGTGATAGCTTGAGGCTCTGTCTAAAAAAAAAAAAAAAAAAAAAATAGACAAACTATCCTCAGCACCCATACCACAGTGTTTATGACATCAGCTATATGCACCGAGGCTGGTGGGTTTCAGCACCAACCAGGCCAGCTAAACAACATTTGCAACTGCAACAAGAAAATATCTAGGTATTATGGTGGGTGCCTGGAGTCCCAGGTACTTGGGAGGCTGGGGAAGGAGAATCGCTGAAACTGAAGAAAGTTGGAGGTGGCAGAGCACTATGATGGCACAGCACTGTACGTGGGGTGACATAGTGAGATTCTGTCTCAAAAAAATAGAAACACTATCCAAGGGTTGTGGTGCACACCTGTAGTCTCAGCTCCTCAGGAAGCTGAGGAAAGTAGACTGCTCTTCGTCAACTATTTGAGGTTGAGCTATGAAGCCATGGCACTCTAGCCAGGGTGACAGAGTGAGAGTCTATCTAAAAACAAAAATGCAACAAATGTCACACAAAGGTCAATACCTATATTAGATTTAACATCATATAATAAAATAAGATCCATCAAAATAAACAAGTTGAAAATTAGAAATAATATCAATAATATCAAATAATAACCAGGTAGAGGATTATTTTTTCTTTTTGTTAGTGACCAATATTAAAATTATAGAGAAGGATCGAGGCCTATAACTCAGCAGCTAGGGCAGCAGCCACCTACACCAGAGCTGATGGTTTTGAACTCAGCCCAGGCCTGCCAAAGAACAATGACAACTACAACCCCAAAGTAGCTGAGCATTGTGGCAGGCACCTGTTGTCCCAGCTACATGGGAGCTACATGAGGCAAGTGAATCACTTAAGTGTTTGAGGTTGCTGTGAGCTGTTACACCATAGCATTCTACTGAGGGCAACAAAGTAACTGTTTCAAAAAAAGTATAGAGGGAATATGTATTATCAAAAGCATTTAATATACATTTTCTGTGATTTTATGCAAAGAAAATCTAAAGTAAATGACAATAACAAGATGATTTCTCAATAGAATAAAAAAAATAAAACATTTCTCACTAGAAAGTGCTATCAAAGTTTAGTGGATTATAGTCCTTCATGTACTTAGACTAGAAGAGTGAAGATCTCCATCATTTTCTGAATCAAAGAATCATGTTGAATGGAGTTAAATTGAAATCATTCCCACTCAGATCGGGAGCCAGACAAGGCTGCCCATTGTCTCCTTTGCTCTTCAAAATTGGAATGGAAGTTTTAGCCACCGCAATTAGGACAGAAAAGGTGATCAAGGGTATCCATATAGGGTCAGAAGAGATCAAACTTTCACTCTTCGCAGATGATATGATCATATATCTGGAAAACACTAGGGATTCTACTACAAAAGTTTTAGAAGTGATCAAGGAATATAGTAATGTCTCAGGCTACATAATCAACACCCATAAATCTGTAGCCTTTATATAGACCAACAATAACCAAGCCGAACAAACAGTGAAGGACTCTATTCCTTTCACAGTACTGCCAAAGAAGATGAAATATTTGGGAGTATACCTAACAAAGGAAGTGAAAGATCTCTACAAAGAGAACTATGAAACTCTAAGGAAAGAAATAGCCGAAGATGTTAACAGATGGAAAAACATACCATGCTCATGGCTGGGAAGAATCAACATTGTTAAAATGTCCATACTACCCAAAGCAATATATAATTTTAATGCCATCCCTATTAAAGCTCCACTGTCATACTTTAAAGATCTTGAAAAAATAATACTTCTTTTTATATGGAATCAGAAAAAACCTCGAATAGCCAAGACATTACTCAGAAATAAAAACAAAACAGGAGGAATCACTCTACCAGACCTCAGACTATCTTACAAATAGATAGTGATCAAAACAGCATGGTACTGGCACAAAAACAGAGAAGTAGATGTCTGGAAGGGAATAGAGAACCAAGAGATGAATCCAGCTACTTACCGTTATTTAATCTTTGACAAGCCAATTAAAATCATCCAGTGGGGAAAAGATTCCCTATTTAACAAATGGTGCTGGGTGAACTGGCTGGCAACCTGCAGAAGACTGAAACTGGACCCACACCCTTCACCATTAACTAAGATAGACTCTCATTGGATTAAAGATTTAAACTTAAGACATGAAACTATAAAAATACTAGAAGAGAGGGTAGGGAAAACTCTTGAAGAAATCTGTCTGGGTGAGTATTTTATGAGCAGGACCCCCCAGGCAATTAAAGCAGCTTCAAAAATACACTACTGGGACCTGATAAAATTATTATTATTATTTTTTTATTAAACCATAGCTGTGTACATTAGTATGATCGTGGGGCACCATACACTTGGTTCATAGATCGTTTGACACATTTTCATCACATTAGTTAACATAGCTTTTGTAGCATTTTCTTAGTTATTTTGCTAAGACCTTTACTTTCCATATTTACTAGGATTCACATATACCCTTGTAAAATGCACCGCAGGTGTAATCCCATTAATCTCACTCCTTCCCCCTCCCTTTCCCCTCCCTCCCCACCTTTTCCCCTTTCTCCCTATTCTTAGGTTGTAACTGGGTTATAGCTTTCATGTGAAGGTCCTACATTAGTTTCATAATAAGGGTGAGTACATTGGGTACTTTTTTTCCATTCTTGACACACTTTACTAAGAAGAATATGTTCCAGCTCCATCCATGTAAACATGAAAGAGGTAAAGTCTCCATCTTTCTTTAAGGCTGCATAATATTCCATGGTGTACATATACCACAATTTATTAATCCATTCATGGATCGATGGGCACTTGGGCTTTTTCCATTACTTAGCAATTATGAATAGGGCTGCAATAAGTATTCTGATACAAATATCTTTGTTATGGTGTGATTTTTGGTCTTCTGGGTATATGCCCAGTAGGGGGATTACAGGATTGAATGGCAGATCTATTTTTAGATCTCTAAGTGTTCTCAATATCTCTTTCCAAAAGGAATGTATTAATTTGCATTCCCACCAGCAGTGCAAAATTGTTCCCTTTTCTCCACATCCGCGCCAACATCTCTGGTCTTGGGATTTTGTGATATAGGCTAGTCTCACTGGAGTTAGATGATATATCAAAGTAGTTTTGATTTGCATTTCTTTGATGATTAAAGATGATGAGCATTTTTTCATATGTCTGAAGGCCGTGCGCCTGTCTTCTTCAGAGAAGTTTCTCTTCAAGTCCCTTGCCCAGCCTGCGATGGGATCCCTTGTTCTTTTCTTCCTAATGTGTTTGAGTTCTCTATGAATTCTGGTTATTAAACCTTTGTCGAAGACATAACCTGCAAATATCTTCTCCCATTCTGAGGGCTGTTTGCTTGCTTTACTTACTGTGCTCTTGGCTGTGCAGAAGTTTTTAGTTTGATCAAGTCCCAATAGTGTATATTTGAAGCTGCTTCAATTGCCCGGGGGGTCCTTCTCATAAAAAACTCGCCCAACCCAATTTCTTCAAGGGTTTTCCCTACACTCTCTTCTAGTATTTTTATAGTTTCATATCTTAGGTTTAAATCTTTAATCCAGTGAGAGTTTATCTTCGTTAATGGTGAGAGTGTGTGTCCAGTTTCAATCTTCTGCAGGTTGCCAGCCAGTTCACCCAGCACCATTTGTTAAATAGGGAATCTTTTCCCCACTGAACGTTTTTAATTGGCTTGTCAAAGATTAAATAACGGTAAGTAGCTGGATTCATCTCTTGGTTCTCTATTCTGCTCCAGACATCTACTTCTCTGTTTTTGTGCCAGTACCATGCTGTTTTGATCACTATCGATTTGTAGTATTGTCTGAGGTCTGGTAGCGTGATTCCTCCTGCTTTGTTTTTAATTTTGAGTAATGTCTTGGCTATTCGAGGTTTTTTCTGATTCCATACAAAACGAAGTATTATTATTTCAAGATCTTTAAAGTATGACAGTGGAGCTTTAATGGGGATTGCGTTGAACTTATATATTGCTTTGGGTAGTATGGACATTTTAACAATGTTGATTCTTCCCAACCATGAGCATGGTATATTTTTCCATTTGTTAACATTCTCAGCTATCTCTTTTCTTAGAGTTTCATAGTTCTCTTTGTATAGATCTTTCACGTCCTTTGTTAGGTAAACTCCCAAGTATTTCATCTTCTTTGGCACTACTGTGAATAGGATAGAGTCCTTAATTGTTTTTTCAACTTGACTATTGTTGGTATATATAAAGGCTACCGATTTATGAATGTTGATTTTGTAACCTGGGATGCTGCTGCATTCCTTGATCACTTCCTTTTTTTTTTTTTTTTTGTAGAGACAGAGTCTCACTGTACCGCCCTCAGTAGAGTGCCATGGCGTCACACGGTTCACAGCAACCTCTAACTCTTGGGCTTACGCGATTCTCTTGCCTCAGCCTCCCGAGCAGCTGGGACTACAGGTGCCCGCCACAACGCCCGGCTATTTTTTTGTTGCAGTTTGGCCGGGGCTGGGTTTGAACCCGCCACCCTCGGCATATGGGGCCGGCACCCTACTCACTGAGCCACAGGCGCCACCCTCCTTGATCACTTCTAAGAGTTTTGTAATAGAGTCCCTAGTATTTTCCAGATATACAATCATATCATCTGCGAAGAGCGATAGTTTGATCTCTTCTGACCCTATGTGGATACCCTTGATAGCCTTTTCTTCCCTAATTGCGCTGGCTAAAACTTCCATTACAATGTTAAAGAGCAATGGAGACAATGGGCAGCTTTGTCTGGTTCCAGATCTAAGTGGAAATGATTCCAATTAAACTCCATTCAATATGATATTGGCTGTGGGTTTGCTGTAGATGACCTCTATCAGTTTAAGAAATGTCCCTTCTATACCAATTTTCTTAAGTGTTCTTATCATGAATGGATGTTGGATGTTATCAAAACCTTTTTCTGCATCGATTGAGAGAATCATATGATCTTTGTTTTTTAATTTGTTTATGTGCTGTATTACATTTATAGATTTACGTATATTGAACCAGCCTTGAGACCCTGGGATGAAACCGACTTTGTCATGATGTATGATTTGTTTGATATGTTGCTGGATTCTGTTTGTTAGAATCCTGTTGAATATTTTTGCATCTATATTCATAAGTGACATTGGTCTATAATTTTCTTTTCTTGTTGGGTCTTTTCCTTGTTTTGGGATCAGGGTGATGTTTGCTTCATAGAATGTGTTGGGTAGTCTACCTTCTTTTTTCTACCTTTGGAACAGGTTGAGTAATATAGGTACTAATTCTTCTTTAAAGGTTTGGTAGAATTCTGACGTGAAACCATCTGGTCCCGGGCTTTTCTTTTTTGGGGAGACTTTGTATGGTTGATGATATTTCTGAACTTGATATGGGCCTGTTCAACATTTCCACTTGTTTTTGATTAAGTCTTGGAAGGTGACGTGCTTCCAAGTAACGGTCGATTTCCTTCAGATTTTCATATTTCTGAGAATACAGTTTCTTGTAATATTCATTAAGGATTTTTTGGATTTCTGAGGAGTCTGTTGTTATTTTGTCTTTGTTATTTCTGACTGATGAAATTAGAGATTTTACTCTTTTTTTTTCCTGATTAGGTTGGCCAAAGATTTATCTATTTTTTTGACCTTTTCAAAAAAACAGCTTTTTGATTTATTGGTCTGTTGTATTATTCTTTTGTTTTCAATTTCATTTAATTCTGCTCTGATTTTGGTTATTTCTTTTCTTTTACTGGATTTGGGGTTGGAGTGTTCTTCCATTTCCAGTCTCTTGAGATGTCCCATTATGTTGCTTACTTCCTCTCTCTCCGTTCTCTTGAGGAAGGCTTGCAGTGCTATAAATTTCCCTCTTAGAACTGCCTTTGCTGTGTCCCAGAGGTTCTGATAGTTCATGTCTTCATTGTCATTTTGTTCCAGAAATTTGGCAATTTCTTCTTGATCTCATCTCTGACCCAGCTATCATTCAGCATAAGGTTATTTAACTTCCATGTTTTTGTATGTGTATGCAGATTCCTGTTACTCATCTCAAGTTTTATTCCATGATGATCCGAGAAGATGCATGGAATAATTTCTATTCCTTTAAATTTGCTGAGGTTAGACTTGTGACCTAAGTTGTGATCGATTCTGGAGTAAGTACCGTGGGCTGATGAGAAGTATGTGTATTCAGTTTTGTTGGGATGAAATGTTCTGTAGATGTCTGCTAAATCTAAATGCTGGATGGTTAGATTTAAATCTAGAATTTCTTTACTCAGCTTTTTGTTGGAGGATCGATCCATCACTGCCAAAGGAGTGTTAAAATCTCTGACTATTATAGAGTTGGAGGAAATCAAGTTGCTCATGTCTGTTAGAGTTTCTCTTATAAATTGAGGTGCATTCTGGTTGTGTGCCTAGATATTAATCATTGAAATCTCATCATATTGAGTCTTACCCTTAACAAATATTAAGTGACCATTTTTGTCCTTCCTTACTTTTGTTGGTTTAAAGCCTATTGTGTCCGCAAATAAAATTGCAACTCCTGCTTTTTTCTCGTTACCATTTGCCTGAAACATGGATGACCATCCTTTCACCCTGAGTCTGTATTTGTCTTTTGAGTTAAGATGTGACTCTTGTATGCAGCAAATGTCTGGCCTGAGTTTTTGTATCCAGTCAGCTAACCTATGTCTCTTAAGAGGGCAGTTTAAGCCATTCACATTAATGGAGAGTATTGATAAGTTTGGGGAAATTTGGGGTATTGAGTTTTTTGAAAGTCCAGTGGGCATTTTTAATCCTTTTGCCATTGTGGAAGTTGGAATTTGATCAGAAGTTTCTGAGTGAGTTTACATTTGTAGTAGAGGATTGGGTTGGTTATTATGGAGGATAGGTCTCAGAATATCCTGAAGAGCTGGTTCTGTTATGGCAAATTTCTTTAGCATATGTATGTCATAAAAGTATTTAATTTCTCCGTCGTAAATGAAACTCAGTTTAGCTGGGTACAAGATCCGGGGTTGAAAGTTATTTTGCTTGAGGAGATTAATCATTGATGACCACCCTCTTGTGGCTTGAAAAGTTTCAGCAGAGATATCTGCAGTCATTCTAATGTTTTTCCCTCTGAAGGTAATAGATTTATTTCACCTGGCCGCTTTGAGAATTTTCTACTTCATATTAACTTTAGTGAAGTTAATTATGATTTGCCTGGGGGATGTCTTATTGGGGTTGAGTCGTGCTGGGGTTCTGAAGCTATCTGCTATCTGAATTTCAGGTTCTCTAGGCATGTCTGGAAAATTCTCTTTCATAATTTCATGCAGAAGGGCCTCTGCGCCCAGTGAGGCCACTTCATCTGTTTCAGGAATTCCTATGAGATGGATATTTGCCTTCTTCAAGTTATCCCAGAGATCTCTGAGTGAGTGATCCATTTTTGCTCTCCATTTCTCTTCCTCTTTGAGAGTTTGGGAGCGTTCAAAGGCTTTATCTTCGATGTCAGAGATCCTTTCTTCTGCTTGGTCCATTCTGTTGCTAAGGGATTCTACTGTATTTTTCATATCTTTGAGGGCTGAAAATTCTTGTTTCAGTGTGTCTAAGTCTTTCGTGGTTTTGTCTTTAAATTCGTTAAATTCTTGAGACAGCTTTTGAATTCCTCCTAGAATTCCTAATTCCATTTTGTTAATCTTGTTTGCCATCCAAATTCTGAATTCGATTTCTGACATCTCAGCCAGTTGTTTGTGAATGGGATCTTCAATTACATCTGCCGTATCTTTCCCTGGGGTGTTGATCTATTCTTATTATTCATGTTACCAGAGTTTTTCTGCTGATTCCGCCCCATGCTTGTTTTACTCCTTTTGATTTTTCTCTGGTGTTTTGTCGCGGACCTGTACAGTGCTGTGGCCTGAGAAACTAGGGCCCTGTTTGGTGTAGAGGGGCTAAGTGGCTCTGATTTGTTTTCAGCTGGTTTCTATGTGACCCTAGTGAAACAGTTACTCTGGGTTGAAGTCTCAGGTGTGGAGAAATACCAGCAATTAAGTCACCCCACCCACCACAGGCAACAAATGGAAAAGGAAAATCAAACCTTCCTACAACCACACACCCAGGGCACCACCTGTATAGTCCCCAGATGAGTGACTCACTTCAAAAAGTCCAAGTCAATTGTTTCAGTCAGCAGCTGCCTCGGGTGGGAGAGTTCAAGAGGTCCCTGGGAACTGGACCACAGGGGTCTGGTGAGTGCTCTAAAATGGCTTGCTCCAGGGCTACATGGAGTGAGGAAGAGCCACCAGTAAATAGATCAGTCTGGGAAGATTGATGACTCCTTCCCCATGTTGTAGCTCTGTCACACCCAGTCGCTGCTAGCCCCACAGGGCTGTGACCCAGTCAGTTGTCTGCAGTAAGCAGATACTCCAGGGGTTTGCACCTGCCTAAGTCACAGGGTAGTCTGTGTCTGCTCAACTAGGCTGCTATTCTCTGTCTTTATCCAGCAGGGAGTGGTGTGGCCTGTCAGCCTCGGGCACTTGATGGAGGCTGGATGTGTTCACTCATTTCCAGCCCCACCCTTAGTTTATGTTACTGGGTGAAGGGAACAACGCTGTGGGAGTTTGTTTCTGACCTTGCCAGATTCTTCTGCAGAGGAGAGGCTGATTTGGGTTCCCAGAACCTGTGTCTCAGGCCCTGTCTTTAGTCCTGTGGGTTTGTATTCGCAGCATGATCAGTTGTTGGCTGTAGCATCTTGGCCTCCTTTGTCTATAGGCTGGTGATCCCCTAAGGGCCAGGTGCGTCTTAGGCTCAGTAGAGCGGTTCTCTGGATCAGCTTCACCCTAGGAGTTTCCCAGCTCTGCAGGTTGTTTTCTAGTCCCCGTGTTCCACCCAGGTCGGTACCATCTCAGGAAAACCCTTTACTTATGAGGCCTGTGTTTCAGTCCCAGGTCTGTTCCATGGTGGTTGCCATCTGAGAAAATGCTAGGACTCATCTGGTTGCCCAGGAAGACAGGAGGAGAGGCTATGGGATATCTGGGAGTGGTCCTTGTTATTGCTGAAGACGGATGTTGCTCTGCACCTCGTTGCACCACTGCTCCAGTGTAATTCCCCCTCAGCCGACCATTGTCTTCTCGCTCCTTTGCTACAGAGTCAGCACTGGCCAGCTGCAGTCCAGGTCCTGTCTACACCTCTTGAGAGTTCAGCCAAGAGTCTGGACTCCTGAGGGTGCAGGTCTCCAGATCACGGGGTGAGAGTGGAGGGGGCTGTTAGGAGCTCAGGGTTGCATGTCGTAACACCAAGCTCATTGAGACCAAATGAACAAATAGACAGATACAAAGGTTACCAGGCACATGGGCCCATAGATACAGAGATGGATGGAAACACATAAACATACAAGCAATAGCAACAACAACAGCAATATAAGAACAACTGCAATAAAAATAGTGATAATCATAAAATAATTGAAAGAAGGGAGAAAAAAGTGGTGTTAGAAGGAATGTTCCGTGAGAAGAAAGAAGAAATTAAAATTAGAAGACATAGAAATAAAAAAATATATCTATATAAAATGTAATAATAAAAAATTATCGAAATCTCCTCTAAGATAATGGTGAGGAAAAATCAGACAAAAAGAAAACAACAGCAAAAAAAAAAAAAAAAAAAGAAAACCAAAACCAAACCAAAACAAAACAAAAAAAAAGGCACCAACTGCAAAAATATTCTTGTGGTAGAAATATACCTATAAATATCTATATGTCTGCTGTAGGGATCAACTTTCATAGGAATATATTCATACTGCAATATACTTTCTGGACACCAGGTGGCGCTATGAGTGGCTTCGAGACTTAAACCTGGTTTACAGTTTATACCGTTACCATGGTAACCACCTTCCATGGCCGATCGCCATTTTGGAGTTTCCATAAATTTTTGTCACCTAAGAATTGTGCAACCTCGGCTGTTCTTTTCCGGACAGCACTTGAGACCGACCTTCCCACTCAGTGCAGGTGTCCATGCTTCCTAAGTCCCTCCACTCTGTTCCCAGGTTTCCCCGCAAACTGGCAACTGCAATCGGCCATAAGGGGAGTGGTGTTGAGTTCACGCGGTATCTCCTGTTGCTGGTTCCTGGGGCTTCAGTAGCTTTGCGGCTCCAGAAGCCAAAGCCAGGTCCTAGGCTTCAAGCCGGTTCCCGTGGTTGGAGTGCTTAGGGGATTTATTCTGAGTTTTATGGTTCAGAGTTTTGGAGGGGCTTCCGCCAGTTCGCTGCGCAGCCTGAACTGCTAGCCCCCTCCAACACCTGGGGGAAAGGTGCCCGCCCTTTTGTGTAGTTCAAAATGTCTGTTTCCCAGGCAGGATCCCTTCCCTTCAATTGTCCAACAGTTTGCCCAGCTCCCTGTGGTTCTGAGTGGCTCTCCTTTCGGATGCCTCCCTCAGTTCAGGATTAATTACTTGTCAGTTGGATTTTGTCAGCATTTACAAGCTGCTGACCTCCGTGGGGGAGGGGCCTGCAGGCCGGCATGGCCGAGCAGGGAAGAATCTCTACAACAGAGTCTGTGATTTTAAATTACACCCCATATATAGCAAACCGCCAGTTCGCTGGGCATCTCCAGCTGTTTGTCCACTCCAATAATCCACACACAGGGAAGGTCCAGACCGCCTTTCCTCTCACCGGTGGGTTGGGAGAGGTGGGCTACACGTCTGTCCTGTCCCCCATCATGCTCCGCCCTCCTCGACCTGATCAAATTAAAAAGCTTCTGCACAGCCAAGAACACAGTAAGTAAAACAAGCAGTCTGCCCTCAGAATGGGAGAAGATTATGCGGGTTATTTCTCTGACAAAGGTTTAATAACCAGAATACACAGAGAACTCAAATGTATAAGAAAGAAAAGAACAAGCGGGTGGCGCCTGTGGCTCAAGGAATAGTTTGCCAGTCCCACATGCCATAGGTGGTGGGTTCACATCTAGCTCTGGCCAAAAACCACAAGAAAAAAAAAAAAGAAAGAAAAGAACAAGCGATCCCATCGCAGGCTGGGCAAGGGATTTGAAGAGAAACTTCTCTGAAGAATAAAGGTGCGTGGCTTACAGACATATGAAAAAATGCTCATCATCTTTAGTCACGAGAGAAATGCAAATCAAAACTACTTTGAGATATCATCTTACTCCAGTAAGATTAGCCCATATTACAAAATCCCAAGACCAGAGATGTTGGCATGGATTTGGAGAAAAGGGATCACTTCTACACTGCTGGTGGGAATGCAAATTAATACATTCCTTTTGGAAATATGTATGGAGAACACTTAGAGATCTAAAAATAGATATGCCATTCAATCCTATAATTCCTCTACTAGGCATATACCCTGAAGACCAAAAATCACATCATAACAAAGATATTTGTACCAGAGTGTTTATTGCAGCCCTATTCACAATTACTAAATCATGGAAAAAGCCCAAGTGCCCATTGATCCATGATTGGATTAATAAATTGTGGTATATGTACACCATGGAATATTATGCAGCCTTAAAGAAAGATGGAGACTTTACCTCTTTCATGTTTACATGGTTGGAACTGGAACATATTCTTATTAGTAAAGTATCTCAAAAATGGAAGAAAAACTATCCAATGTATTTAGCCCTACTATGAAACTAATTTATGGCTTTCACATGAAAGCTATAACCCAGTTACAACCTAAAAATAGGGGGAAGGGTGAAGGGGAGGGGATGGAAGGGGGAGGTGGGCAGAGGGAGGGGGGTTGGTGGGTTTACACGTGTGGTGCATCTTACAAGTGTATATGTGAAACTTAGTAAATGTGGAATGTAAATGTCTAAGCACAATATCTAAGAAAATGCCAGGCAGGCTATGTTTACCAGTGTGATGAAAATGTGTCAAACGGTCTATGAAACTAGTTTATGGTGCCCCATGATCACATTAATGTACACAGCTATGATTTAATAAAAAAAATAAAAATAAAATAAAAAGAAAGAGAATAACAATATATATTCACTTTGCTGTTTCTAATATACAGAGACAAATGAATAATGAAATGCTCATAAGTTTTTAATTGTGAAGAATGCATATATTTCAAATAAATGCATAAAAATTTTTAATCTCCATCAAATAAATCATTTAACAGGCATTCCTTAGAATAGCCAAGGTCAGGCTATAACTGAAAGACAGAATAGAACATTAAAAGATATGCTTTTAAAACAGAAAAGGGGAGGGCAGTATACCTCCCCCCAAAACAGATTATCTTCAGCTCTATTTACTTCAAATTTTTTAAATTTGAATGATGAAAATGAAACGCCAGCATTTAAGCACTGGCGTGTGGTCACACCGCCATCTACTGACCAACCAGTATATTACAAGGACAACATCAACAATCAGTGGATGCCCGCCACTGTAGTAAAATGGGGAAGGGGATTTGCTTATATTTCCACAGGAGACCATAACTTTTTGGTTCCAGATAAAAATATTAAACTCAGAAGTATTACCCATGAAGAACAAAGGGCAGAGAAACCTGATGAAAATTCGAGTGAACAAATTAGCCATGAGATTCCAGCGTCTAACCTTGATACACAAGAATGGGAAGAAGAAGAAGATGACATCAGTGCACCCAGAAACGGTGACCATGCAACAAATGCAGAAACTGGGGAAAGCCTCTGTGACAAGTATACGCAAACAAAAGCGTACGTTAACACCTGTGAATTTTTTTTTATCAATGTTTGTTTTCCTTATGTGAACTGTAGAAGGAAAGGAATTTCATTATTGGACTTATGTCCCTAATACACCTCTGCTGTGAGGGGTTAGTTGGACAGAACCCATAGTCCCCATATTTACAAATGGATCTGTCTGGCTCCCAGGACCATATGATACCCGAGGACCATTTAAACCTGAAGAAGAGGGAGTGAAGCTTGTTAATCATACTTCTGGGGTCACTGGCCCTTCTATTTGCTTTGACCAACAATGTCAGTGTTTAAATATGACTGTACAGTACTGGCTAAGTCATTATGACTGGCCAGCTTCTGGGAATGATGTCAAACATGAGATGTTTATGCTAAGTGCTAATTCCATCTCTCGTTTTATCCCAGGTTTTACTCCTATAGATGTGGAAGCTCCTCATTGTAAAGAGCACAGTTTTACATTACAAAAGGAATGGGTGCATTGGACTCGATGTAAAGGAAATCAAACTTTTTTCTTAACTAATACTTATAAAGGTCCTATAATGGACTGGAGTCCAAAGGCAACTTTACTTGACAATAATAAAAGACCTATTAACATTGAGTTGCCAAGAGATGAGTCTACCTACCCTATAAATAAAAATAAAATTAATATTAATATGATAAAACCTATGAGTTGGACAGATGTTGGGTTTGCACCCCCGCACCTGGAATTTATGGCTTTCCTAAACAAAATCATTTGTCGAAGGTGGCACCAGCCCTAAAACCTATGAAGTGTTGGACTGGTGGATTATTTTATCATCAAACCACCACACCTCATATGTATCGTATGGAATTTACTGTCCATGATGAAAGATACAGTCAAGCTTGTGTTCAATTACCCTTTTTGTGGCTTAAGGGCAACATAAAGTAGAATGAAAAAACAGGAGAATTATTTTGTCCTGTGTGTCAACTGTTTACTTGTATTAATAGTTCTCTAAGTTTTAATCCTCAAAAGAAACAGCTGTATTTATTGATAGCCAGCACAGGTGTATGGATGCCAGTGAATTTAAACAGACTGTGGCAAGAATCTCCTGCCCTGACAGTCCTTCAACTTCTGGCTGATCGAGTCTTGAAAAGAACGAAGAAATTTATTGGACTTTTACTTGCTGATTGGCATAAAGACTCCGAACAATTATGGACTGCTCAAAAAACAAATTGACACTGAATTATATAATGAAATTGCTGATTTAGAGCAAGCTGTTGTTATGTTGGGGGATGAGTTAGTTAGCTTAAAGAAAAAATGAAGTTTTGAAATGTGATTGGAATATAACTACTTTTTGTATAACCCCTGTTAAATATAATGAGAGTAAATTTCCTTGGGAGAATGTTAGAAAGCATTTGTAAACCATGATAATTTGACTAAGGAAATTGTAAATTTACAACATGAGGTATATTCCACTTTTGAAAATAAGTTACAAAAAATAGATGGAGATCAGATTTTACAAGGCATAGCAGATGGAATTGAACAAATGAATCCTATTCCATAAATACAAGGACTTATAGGAAGTTCAGTAGGATCATTAGTATTATTTTTAATTATTGGATTCATTTTATACTTGATTTGTAAGAAAATGAAGCATGCACAAAGTGAAAATGAACGTTATGCGCAGGTGTTTGCTTTAATGATGACAGATATGAATTATGTTTGTCAAAAAACAGAAAGGGGAAATGTAGGATAATATTTAGATATAAATATATCCTACATCAAGCACACAAAGTGAATTCAGTGTGAATTTAAAATGACTTGCTTTTCTCCAGAGGCTTAAGGGACTTTGACCCCCCGGGTTACACGGTTAGGCTTTCTTGGAGTTATAAATTCCTTAGGCCTTTTCTCTGAATCTGTACACCCAGTGAAGCCTGAGATGAAAGGGCATGCTGCCCTTCCTCAGAGATACGGGCCAGAGGGTTAACATATGTTAACAACATATTGTCAGAGGTCTATAGGTATTCTGCCCTGAAAGAAAGACACAGTCATTACTTCATACTGAGTAAACTGAGTGAATGCTTGAAGATATTATTCTATTTAGTCTGTTCCCCTGTGGCTACTTTCTTCTTTGTGGTCTTCCTTTAGATACCTGCTCAGAAATTAGTCAATGTTTAGAAAAAGAGGTTTACTACAGAGGTGATTGTATTGATATGATAAGAAAATATTTCCTTTCAAGTTAAATTTCAGATAGGTAAAAGAAGATAATGATGAAACTAATAGATAATAGATTAAGTGTGCACGTGGCTGGAAATGCATAAAGTCAAAACCTGTAATAAAGATTTTTGCTACAAGCCATCTCATCTCATCTAATTGTGTGTCGTCTGTTTCTTGAGTTAATAATTACAGGAGCGAGTTTACACCCACGGCAAAGCTGCTGTTCGTTTGTGTCTCCGGTCACGCAACATCACTTATTGTAAACTCTCTGTGCTATGCTCATGAGTTCCTCCCTCTTCTTTCCCTCAAAACCTCCTAATTTTTGCAGCTTTTTCCTAATATCTGGGGTCGACTGCATGACAAAAGCCAGGTTTACTGCTTGTCTATTTGTGGGTGGGTAGAGATCTATCAGAGTCTAAGTCAGATATGCCTTGAGCAGCCACTCTAAAAAGGCTGCAGGGGACTCTGAGGGACTCAGTTAGGTTTGTCAATTCCCAGGCTGCTGTTTTCAGGTCAGTTAAAAGAGCCTGGAGATACTCATCAAGGAACTCCTTACCTTGGTTAGTATTTGGATCCCAGTCAGGGCAGTTGGAAGGGAAAATACGTGCAAGGGTTCCTGGTGGTCGGGGAGTGCATCCCTCAGCCTTACGGGCCTCAGTGAGAATGTGCTTGCTCTCTTCTGAAGTGAAGAGAGTCTGCAACAGTTGTTGGAAATTATCCCAAGTGGGATGGGTGAAAAAGACAGATTCTAGAAGGGAAATAAGGGCCTGAGGTTTCTCTGAAAATGGAGAGTTTTGTTGTCTCTAGTTATATAGGTCACTTATGGTAAAGAGGACATAAACAACTCCCTTTCCTCCTGGAGCCTCAGGCAACTGAAGAATTTCAGATGGAGATGTGGTGGAATCAGGATAGGGTGCCCTCTGCCAGTAAGAGGAGCCTGCTTTAGTGTGTTTGTGTGGGGAGAAGTGGTAGGTGGGGGTGAGGTCTCGGTGGGAGGGAGGTAGGGTGGAAGGCCCAGTAAGGGGTCCTATGGTCCCTCTGGAGCTGGAACAGGGTGGCTCCTCAGACTTGCCTTTGTTACAAGGACCATGGTCCCTAGGTGGAGAGAGCAGACACAGAGTCAGGTTGTGGGATTATTGACTTGTTCAGTTCAAACATCAATACAGAACTGATCCAGGTGACCCGGTTTTCCTGCCAGACCTGATGACAAAGGGAGGAGACAAAGGAGCCTTAGGGGGGGTCAGTCCACACTGAAGGTTGGCCATTTGAGTTCACAGAGGGTCTGGAGATGTCTCCCAGAAAACTTGATTCTTTATTCATCATTCTTATCTGTAGAGAAAACATCTTTAAAATACTTTAATAAACAACCTAGTGGGGTATCTGCCCTACAAGAGGAACCCATTTTAAAAGGACAAAAGGGTCTGTGAAGCATAGAGAGGTACAAAAAAGCACACTGATAACATTACAATGCACCAACAAAAACCAAACTGACAACCAGAGAAATTAACCAAATTAATCAGAGGGACCCAGACTAGAGGGACCCACACCAGACGGATCCAGACCAGAGGGACTCAGAACAGAGAGACCAAGACCAGGGACCCAGACCAGAGAAATTCAGACCACGGACCCAGACCAGAGGGATCCAGGCCAAGGACCCAGACCAGAGGGACCCAGACAAGAAGAACACAGATCAGGGACCCAGACCACAGGGACCTAGACCAGGAACTCAGACCAGAGGGACCTCTGGACATATTGGGGTCCCAGGCCCAGGGAATTATGTCCCATCTGACTTCCTCGTAGAGTCATTCCATGTCCATGGACCATGAACAGAAACAGAAACCATACAATCGCTTACCCCTGAAGGTGACCAGACAGACTCAGCTTTCTACATTAAGGTGGTCGTGAGTCAGTCTTCTGAGGGCTCCAGGTCCTCTGAGGGCCCTGGAACATCTAAAGTGCCACCTCCCATCTGAGGAGCCATGGCTTCTTCCTCACTGGGAGGCCGTCTGAGGACCAGTAAGGCCGGGGTCTAGAGATCTCGCTGGGGCCTCCAAATGTTATGCCCTGTAGTTCCCCAGAGACCACACAGCCAGACAAGCTGAATTTGCAAAGGAGTCCTTTATTGAAGAGCCAGCCAGGGATTGTCTCAGTGTCCCAATGAGGGGTTTCTGAGAGCAGCCCCGAGTGCTCAAGGGGTCAGGATTTTAAGGCTTCATCTGCATCCTGGTTGTTGCGTAGACTGCCCAGGTGCATCTGGGTAAGGTAGTAAGGAAGCCTTGTACAGAAGTAGAATTTTGTCACATATACCAGAGCTGGCAGATTTGAATCCAGCCTGGGTGTGCCAAACAACAATGACAACTACAACCAAAAAATAGCCAGGTGTTGTGGCAGGTGCCTGTAGTCCCAGTTATTTTAGAGGCTGAGGCAAGAGACTTGCTTAAGCCCAAGAGGTTGAGGTTGCTGTGAGCTATGATGCCATGGCACTCTACCCAGGACAAAAGTTTGAGACGCTGTCTAAAAATAAATAAATAAATAAATAAATAAAATATAAACAATGTCTGTCTCTTTGTTTGCCATACCCTAAATGAAACAGCAAGTTGAGAGAAGTCTAGATATTTAGCATAGATTGTTCTATATTAAATAGAACTTTGGAAGAGTTGCGGAGAAAAAGCCTCCTGCAGAAGATTCCCAGGATACCTCAATTGTGGCATCAGAAAACAGAAGAAAAATGGACTCTAGGGGTGTCTCTTCTTCCCTTGGTTCTTTATTCATTTAATCTTTATGCATTCCCTGGTTTGTTTTATTTCTGAGAACTTGTTAGGTGGGATTATCTTAAAAACACAAGATGATCATATGATTTCTCACATATACATACATGTATTTCTTTCTTCTCCTTTTCCTTCTGCCTCTTTCTCTTCCCCTGCTTATTTTCCTTCTCCTTCTCCCTCCTCCCCTCCATCCCTTTTCCCTTCCCCTCTTTCTTCTTCACCTCCTTATCCTTCTTCACTGTTATTTACATATCTACAAAAAGCATGCCAGTGTGGGCATTTCGGTTCAAGCATCCTTATCACATGCCTTTTAAAAGAGTCCTATAAACAAAAACATGCAACTTTAAAGTCTCACTGCATATTTCTTTCTTTTTTTTTTTTTTTTTCTTTCTGAGACAGAGTCTCACTTTACCTCCCTCAGTAGAGTGCTGTGGAATCACTGTGCACAGCCACCTCCAACTCCTGGGCTTAGGTGATTCTCTTGCCTCAGCTTTCCTAGTAGCTTGAACTATAGGCATCTACCACAACATCTGGCCATTCTATTGTTGCAGTTTGACCAGAGGCCTATTCGTACCTGCTACCCTTGTTATATGCGACTGGAGCCCTATCTACTGAGCCACAGGAGCTGCCCTTTATTTCTTAATTGTTCATCAACAATTCATTGGCCAGCTTGGTGCCCATAGCACCATGGTTATACTGCCAGCCACATACAGAAAGGGCCAGCTAAACAGCAATGACAACTGCAACAAAAAATAGCCATTGTGGCAGGTGCCTGTAGTCCCAGCTACTCGAGAGGCTGAGGCAAGAGAATTGCTTAAGCCCAATCATTTGAGTTTGTGAGCCGTGATGCCAAGGTAACATAGTGAGACTCTGTCTCAATAAAAAAAAGTTCACTGGCCATTTGTACTCTGTTTTCAACATATATTGGTATGTAATATGTGATTCTGTATATAACCTATATAATTTTCAATATATATATCCTGTGTTTGTGAGTATATGTAGATATTGTAGCTCCTGGAGAGATGGGCCCATTTTATCATTATATGACTTCCATCTTTTTGTCCTGTCTATGTTGATCTAATGTGTATTCTGTGTAATATCATAGCTAGTGTACTCACTTTTACTTACTTTTTGCATGGTGTATAGATTTTTTTTGTCTTTTTACTGTTAGCCTATTTAAGCCCTTAAAACTATAAGGAGTCTTCTGTAGACCTAATATTGTTGAAACAAACTCATTGTAATGCTATTCAGCCATATCATCTATTTAGATTGGGGAATTTGACTCGTTTATATTTAATGTAATTAAGTTACTATTATCTTATTTCTTCTAGGTATGTTATCTCTCATTTCTTCTCTTGCTCTTTTCATGTCGGTTTTATGGATTGTTGTAGTGACTTTCTTTGACTATTTAGTTTCTTTCACATAGATTGTTTAGATATTTTCTTTCTGAACACCTAAATGTACCATTATTTATAAAACATTCATTACATAATTTTATAAAATATTTCTTTGTGTTGATATCAAAACATTACAATACAAAATGTGTGTTTCCTATATATGTGTACTTTTAGGACACTTTTTAATTTTTTTGAGACAGACTCTCACTATGTCACCCTTGGTAAAGGGCCATGGCATCATAGCTCACAGCAACCTGAAACTCTTGGGCTTAAGCTATTCTCTTGCCTCAGCCTTCCAAGTAGCTGAGACTATAGGAGCCTGCTACAACGTCTGGCTATTTATTTATTTATTTTATTTTTGGTTGCAGTTGTCATTGTTCTTTAGCAGGCCCTGGCCAGGCTCAAACCCACCAGCCTCTGTGTATGTGTATGTGCATGTGCATTCATGAATATACACTCTTTTGTGTTAAACATTTGTGTGATGAAGATGTTGTTTGAAAAGCCATGTAACTCTAGGTAACTCTATTTTTTGTATTGTTTTCTGTTAAAAAAACACATAAAAGTGACAATTTTTAATATTTAATTATACAAATTAGTTGTGTTAAGTATGTTGACATTTGTATGCAATATATATCTCTACAATGTTTTCATCTTGCAAAACTAAATCTAAATATACATGAAACTACTCTCAAATTTCCTTTATGAACACTACTCTATTTTTCTTTTGTTTCTACAAATGTAACTATTTTAGATACTTTATATAAGGGGATTCAAAGGTATCAGTCTTTTGGAGAAACTACATTTGTTTTCATTTACCATAATGTTAAGATTTGTCTTTATTAGAGATGTTAGATTTCCTGATTTTTTTTTTTTTTTTTTGAGATAGAGTCTCACTATGTTGCCTTCCGTAGAATGTCATGGTGTCATAGCCCACAGCAACATCCAACTCTTAGGGTTAAAAGATTCTCTTGTCTCAGCCTCCCAAGTTGCTGGAACTACAGGCACCCACCAAAATGCCCAGCTATTTTTTGTTGCAGTTGTGATTGTTTGGCTGGCCTGGGCCGGGTTTGAACCCACCAGCCTTGGTGTATGTGGCTGGTGCTATAACCACTGTGCTACGGGCACTGAATTTAAAAAAGCTTACCTTATCAGATTGTTCATGATAAAAGAAAAGAAAGTTGAATTGGAAGTTCCAATATTTAGAAGATGTAATTCAAGTTATATGGGGTTATTATAATAATAGTACCTTAATTCAATAGGATCAGTGGTTGTAAGAAGAGGAGCTTGGTGTGATGTGGTGGCTAACACCTGTAATCTGAGACCTCAAGGAGGTGAAGTTAGGAGGATTGCTTGAAGATGGCAGTTCTAGGCCAGTGTAAAGAAGAGTGAGACTTTGTCTTTACTAAAAATATAACAAGTAGCTGGGTATGGTAGCAAGTGCCTGTAGTCCCAGGTGTTTGGGTACCTGAGGCAAGATTATTACTTCACCCCCTGAATCTGAGGTTCTTGTGAGCTACAATGACACCATGGCTATTTATACAGGGTGACACAGTGAGACTCTGTCCAAAAAAAAAAAAAAAAAAGAAAGAAAGAAAAAAGAAATAGAAAAAAAGAAGAGGAAGAAAACACATACAAGCTTGGTGCCTGTGGCTCAAGTGGCTAAGGTGCCAGCCACATACACCTGAGCTGGTGGGTTCAAATCCAGCTTGAACCTGTCAAACAACAATGATGGCTGCATCCATAAAATAGCCAGGTGTAGTAGCAGGTGCCTGTAGTCCCAGCTACTTGGGAGGCAGAGGCAGGAGAATCACTCCAGCCCAGAAGTTGGAGGTGGCTGTGGGCTGTGATGCCCATGGCACTCAACCCAGGGCAACAGCTTGAGGCTCTGTCTCAATAAAAAAGAAAGAAAAATCAGAAGAGTAACATACATGTACAAGTGTATGTGCAGATAAAGGCATTAAGCAAAGGGTTAAACATGGTGGCTCATGCCTGTAATCCTAACACACTGGGAGTCTAAGGCATAGGATCACTTGAGCTCACATGTTTAAGACCAGCCTGAGCAAGAGACCTACTAAAAGCATAGAAAATAATCAGCCAGGCATTGTGTTGGGCACCTGAAGTGCCAGATATGTGAGACTAGAGGATCACTTGAACCCAGAATTATGAAGTTGCTGTGAGCCAGGCTCATACCCAGGGACTGTAGTCAGGGCATCAAAACGAGACTGTCTCAAACGAAAAAAAAAAAAAAAGAAAGAAAGAAAAGAAAAAAAGGCTTTGGTTAGTGATGGATTATGATAATATTTTCACATATATCTACATAACAAATTGCTTCTAACTTATCAAATTATATATTTCCAATGTGTACAATTGTTTGTATGTTAATTATATCACAATAAAAAAGGTAGGAAAACATATGGATGTATTCACTGTGTGTACAATCTCCATTATTAATAAAAAGCTATGGGTGCCCATAGCTCAGTGGTTAGGGTGCTGGCCACAGGCTCCAGGGCTGCTGGGTTTAAACCTGACCCAGGCCTGCTAAAAAACAAAAAAATACCTGGGCACTGTGGCAGGTACCTGTAGTACCAGCTACTAGGGAGCCTGAGGCAAGAGAATCGCTTGAGCCCAACAGTTTGAGGTTGCTGTGAGCTGTGAAACCACAGCACTCTACTGAGGGTGACAAAGTGATACTCTGTCACAATAAAATATTAAAAAAAAACTAAAAATAATTATTCCAAAAACCAAAATATTGTGCATTAATTCTAACATCTAAGGAAAGAAGTCATTGAATGATATAAAATTAAGACCTTTAACACATCCTTCGATGGTGCTGACAAAGATAGCAAATATTTATGCTATCAGCCATGTCCAATAGTTTTGAAGTAGTCTTGAGACCTAGACTTCTAGGTATTTTTTGTTAGGCTTAATATCAGTTTCAGCACAGTTACATTCCAAAACAATTACATCAGCATTGCACAGGAGCTATGGTCTAAATAAGATAGCAAGATAAGCAGGCTATCACACAATCCCTAAGGAGCAGCTACTATTTCCTTGCACATGGTATATTTGTATATTTAATGAATATTTTGGAATCCATAAAGGAAGAATTCCAGCCTAGGTGACACCCGGGCCCAGTGGGTAGGGTGCTGGCCACATACACTGAGGCTGGCATGTTCAAACCTGGTGCAGGCCAGCTAAACAACTGCAACAACAAAAAAAATAACCAGGCATTGTGGTGGGTGCCTGTAGCCCAGGAGTTTGAGGTTGCTGTGAGCTGTGATGCCAACGTCACTCTACCGAGGGTGACATAGTGAGACTCTGTCTCAAAAAAAAAAAAAAATTCTTATTCCTAGTATCACGCTGATTCAAGTTGTGATTTAGTGTTTAATTGCTAGGGTGAAACAAAAGCAGGCCTAACTCCACTTTATTGTGCCTCTTATTTCTGAGAATCAGTGGGGAGTAAAGACAAACAGAGTCCATTCTGTTGTTTGGTAACATTTTATTGCTTTAAAAAAAAGAACAGTTCCGATTGCTTCCCCACCCATTGCATGGTATTTTAACTGGACCAGGTTAGAATGGTTAGAATTATTAGCATTGTATGGAAAGTCACTAACTACCCTCGTGACAACAACCCTCTGATTCTATTAAGGTGGTCTTCATACCATCTGTATATGATATTGAAATGTTAAAAGAACAAGCTTGACTCCATTTACTATTTACTCCCTTTTACCTTCAAAACTAGTTCCTCTTGTTTGCCCTCCCATTCTCACTTTACCACCCTCAGTAGAGTGCCGTGGCATCACATAGCTTACAGGAACCTGCAATCCCTGGGCTTAGGCGATTCGCTTCCCTCAGCCTCCAGAGTAGCTGGGACTAGAGGCGCCCACCACAAGGCCCGGCTATTTTTTGGTTGTAGTTTGGTGTGGGCTGGGTTTGAAACCACCACCCTCGGTATATGGGGCTTGTGCCCTACTCACTGAGCCACAGGCGCCATTTGATTATAGCTTTTTCTGATCATGCCCTTTATGACCTTTACCTGTAAGATCTCCTCCCTGCATTTCCCCCCAAAGACATTGTGGTTTGTACCTATTTTGTAAGAAAGAAAAATCACTAGTGGCTCTCATGATCATAGCATTATGTAAAATGACTCACCTCTCTACCCTCGCTGACCCCTGTAACTGCCATTTTTGCTACTGTAAAAACGCTTGCTTACCCCTCTCACCCCCTGGAAAAGTTTTGCCCTACAAAACCAGAGCCACCAAGAACTCTGGGCTGCTCTCAGAAACCCCATGTTCGGAAACTGAGGCAGTCGCCAGCTGGCTGTTCAATAAAAGGACTCCTCCTTAAATTTGACTTGTCTGGTGGTGTGGTCTTTGAGAAAATCCTGGGCATAACATAATGATCATTTATTCGATACAAATATTTATCAAACACTTAAGAAGTGATAAGTTCTGTCCTAAATAATAAAGACACTGAGGAGAACCAGACAAACACCATTTTAAGGGTTCAGCCATTTTTGTCAGCCATTTTGTTCAAAACTGATGAGTCGATGTGAGTCGCCGGTTTTCCGCTTGAGTCATCGGCCTCCAATCAGAAACTGCCTTCTGGAGTGTGCCATATGGCAGGACAAGTGGCAGCCAATCCAAAAGCAGTCCCTTTGTTTAAAATGTACATGCCCACTTTGCTGTACTACACTATAAAATAACCCTGTGACAGAGCTCGGGGCTCTTGGCTTGGATCCGTTGTAACAGAGTCCCTGGGAGCCCAAGCTGGAGCTTGTAAAAAATGTCTCTTTTGCTTTTGCATCAGAATCAGCTCCCTGGTGGTCTTTGGGGACTTCGTGATCTAGGCATAACATCTGGTGGCTTGTCCGGGATCCCCCAAAACTCCCTGAGGACCCCCGACCAAAAAAGCTGATAAGTGGTAAGTGTTTTGTCTATCGTGTTCATTTTTGGGGATTGAATGTCTGTGAATGATTTGGTCAGCCTAAAGTCAAGGTGGATGCGCTGGAGGCAGCCTGCCAGGAGAGCCATGGAGACATCTCGGCCTCTTCTGAGGTGCAAAATTCAGTGTATGTTGTAGAGGTTATCCCACCAGACTGGGACGTGGACTCCCCAGGGCGTGGTTTGGAAGAAATGGTTCTGGTGCCTGGGCAGTTTCGTGGGTCGCTCAGACAGCATGGTCTGAGACTGTCAGATTACTTTCGGTTTTGTTTCCACAGACCGTCTGTCTGGTTTGTCCTTTTGTGTGCTGTGTGTTTCATTGTTGTCTTTGTGTGGTTGTGGTTGGTCCTGATGGGGCGACTCTGACTTTTACTGTAACATGGGACAGACTCAAACAACCCCCCTTGCCCTTTTCCTTGACCATTTCTCAGATGTCAAGTCCAGAGCGCAGGACTTAGGACTTATGGTGAAGAAAGCTAAACTTATTACTTTTTGCAGCAGCGAGTGGCCAACTTTCAACATCGGCTGGCCTCTTGAGGGAACCTTTCACCTTCCCATTATTTTCCAGGTTAAAGACATTGTTTACCGCCCACGGACTGGTCACCCCAAGCAGGTTCCATACATTACCACCTGGATGGACTTGGTGGAGGATCCCCCTCCATGGCTAAAGGCTCTTTTGCCTCCAGCAGATGTCTGAAACAGTGTAGTGGTTCTTGCAGTGCGTGAGAAGCCCCTCACTGAGAAATCCACTAAATCCACCAAACCCAAACACTCTGATCCACTTTATCCTGTGTTACAGGACAGCACAGACCAAGATTTCTTTTGTCCTCCTCCGTATCATCCTCCTGCCCCTCCACAGGTTGACTCTCCATCTCCTGGAGAGGCGGCGGCCGGGGAGCCCGCTGCTGAAGTTGAAACTGCAGTCAGACCTGGTGCTGGGAGTCCTCTGTACACAAGGCAGTGGGCCCAGCGAGAGGCAAATGCTGACTCTATCATTCTTCCTCTGAGGGTTGCAAGCCCCCCAAATGCGCATGGGGCACAAGATCTTTATTATTGGCCCTTTGCCACAAGTGATTTGTATAACTGGAAAATGCAAAACCCTACATTCTCTGAAAAGCCTAGTGTCTTAGTTAATCTCTTAGATTCTGTTCTCTTTACTCATCAGCCTACCTGGGATGATTGTCAGCAGCTTTCATAGGTGCTCTTCATTACGGAAGAGAGAAAGAGAATTCTGTCAGAGGCTTGGAAATCGGTCATGGGTGCAAACAGAACTGTGACCACTAACCCTGCTGAGATTAATGCTGTTTTCCCCCTTACCCGCCCTGATTGGGATTTCCATACAGGGGATGGTCAGACGAGTCTCCAAGTCTACCGCCAGACTCTAATGAGGGGTCTCCAGAAAGCCCATAAGCCGACCAATTTTGCTAAGGTAGGGAACGGGCAGCAGGAAAAGAATGAGTCTCCTGCTGCCTTCCTAGAAAGGATCATGGAAGCATTCCATACTTATACTCCCACGGATCCTGAGGAAGACAGTAGCAAGGCTGCGGTTATCACGGCTTTTGTTAACCAATCTGCCCCTGATATACAAAAGAAACTTCAGAAAGTGTATAGGTTGGCTGAGAAAACTTTACAGGATTTGCTTGCAGTGGCTGAGAAGGTTTATAATAACAGAGAGACACCAGAGGGAAAACAGACCCACGCATGGACTAAACAAACTCAAGATCTGGCTAAAATCCTTCTGGCCATCACAGCTACCGAGCCAAAAGATTGGCAGGCTCGACTGAAGCGACTAACCGCTCAAGGTGAGGAGAAACCCTGGGAGGGGGGACACCAACGCTTACAGAGGGACCAGGGCGCCTACTGCAAGGCGATAGGGCACTGGGCCAGAGAATGTCCCAAGCGGAGAGCCAACAAATCCACCTCCTGTGGCAAAACTCAAATTTTGGAAATGGGGGAATTAAGTGATTAGAGAGATCAGGGTTCAGCACACCTCCCTGAACCCAGGGTAACCCTCAAAGTGGAGGGGACACCAATTGTTTTCCTTGTGGACACTGGTGTCCAGAATTCAGTGCTTTTAAGAGATCAAGGTAAACTAGATACAAGAAAATCTTGGGTTCAAGGGGCAACTGGGATGAAGCAATACTCATGGACTATCCAAAGAACAGTAGACCTGGGCACAGGCCAGGTATCCCGTGCATTTATGAATATCCCAGACTACCCATACCCCTTACTTGGGAGAGATTTATTAACTAAAATCAGGGTTTAGATATCTTTCAAGCAGGATGGTGGCCCCCAGGTCACAGATGGGCAAGGGCGCTAATACAAGTTCTGAGTGTTCAGTTAGAGGATGAGTACGTGCTCCACCAAACACCGCATGGGGCCCCGGCTGACATAAATGACTGGCTCCACTCTTACCCATTGGCATGGGCAGAGACAGGAGGAATAGGATTAGCCTTTCATCGGCCTCCCGTTTTATTGGAACTTAAGCCTGGGGTAGAACCCATAAAAGTGAAGCAATATCCCATGGCCGCAGAGGCAAAGAAGGGCATAATTCCACATATTAGATGCCTCCTTCAGGCGGGTATTTTGATCCCTTGCCAGTTTGCTTGGAATACCCTCCTGTTGCCTGTTAAGAAACCCCTTACCGCCCAGGACAAGATTTACGGGAAGTAAATAAGTGGGTAATGGACATCCACCCCACAGTGCCAAACTCGTATGCACTTCTCAGTGATTGTCACCAACTCAAAAGTGGTACACAGTACTAGATCTAAAAGATGCCTTCGTCAGTTTGCCTCTTGCCCCACAAAGCCAGGCTCTATTTGCTTTTGAGTGGAGTGACCTAGAGGAAGGCCTCAGTGGACAACTGACATGGATCTGCCTACCGCAAGGCTTTAAGAATTCCCCAACCATCTGTGATGAGGCTCTACATGCAGACTTAGGTGAGGTCCGTAAATCTCACCCCAGCTTAACCCTTCTCCAGTACGTAGATGATATATTAATAGCAGCCGCCACAGAGCAAGATTGCCTGAAAGGGACACGAGACCTACTTGCTACCCTGGGAGACATGGGATACAGTGCATCAGTGAAGAAAGCCCAAATATGTCAGCAAACTGTGAATTATTTAGGGTATGTGCTTAAAGATGGCCAGAGATGGCTGAGTGAGGCCAGGAAGCACACAGTACTCAGAATTCCTGTTCCCACTACCCCCAGGCAAGTGCGGGAATTTCTGGGGACGGTGGGATTCTGTAGACTATGGGTGCCGAGATTTGCTGAAATGGCTAAGCCCCTTTATGAGGCCACCAAGGAGGGACAGCCTTTCCAATGGACAGCAGAAAGAGATCAGGCATTCAAAAACCTTAAGACTGCCTTGTTAACCTCCCCTGCGCAAAGCCTCCCTGATATCACCAAACCTTTCCATCTATATGTGGATGAGCATAAGGGAATTGCAAAGGGGGTATTAACCCAGACTCTGGGACCCTGGACCCGCCCAGTAGCATACTTGTCCAAAAGACTCAATACAGTAGCTTCGGGATGGCCCCCTTGTCTACGTATTATAGCAGTAACTGCCCTCCTAGTGAAAGATGCCAATAAACTCACCTTGGGGTAGGAACTGCTAATAACAACCCCTCACACCATTGAGGGAGTTTTGAAGCAGCCCCCAGATCGATGGATGAGCAATGCACAACTGACTCATTACCAAGGTCTTCTTCTGAATCCACCGAGGATTCAGTTCTTTCCCTGTACAGCCCTGAATCCAGCCACTCTTCTGCCCAATCCCGATGCAGAGGTGCCGCTACATTACTGCCAAGATATACTGGTGCAGGTCCACAGCCTCCACCAAGATTTGACTGATCAGCCTTTGCCTGATGTCGACGAAACCTGGTTCACGGACGGCAGCAGCTTCATAAAAGATGGACACAGATATGCAGGGGTGGAGGTGGTTTCAGAAACTGAAACATTGTGGGCTGAGCCCCTTGTGAGTGGAACCTGTGCCCAACGAGCAGAACTTATAGCCCTTACCAAGGCCTTGGTACTGGGAGAAGGGAAGAAGGTCAACATCTATATGGACAGCCGTTATGCATTTGCCATAGCCCATATCCATCGGGCCATTTACTGAGAGAGAGGATTGATGATGGCAGAGGGAAAAGCGATAAAGAATAGGCAGGAAATACTGGACCTCCTGACAGCCATCTGGTTGCCTAAAAAGCTGGCCATCATTCACTGTCCGGGCCACCAGAAAGGAAATTCCCCAGTGGCCAGGGTTAATCGCCTAGCTGACAAAACATCCAAGGATGTGGCCCTTAGTATGGCCCAGGAGCTAGCTCTCCACTTGCCTGATCCAGGAGCACCAGTGTTACCTGAAAAACCCAAATATACCCCTGAGGACCTGGCTTGGCTCCACACCATACCTCAAGCCCATTACCCAGAAAAATATGATGGCTGGTGGCAAACCACAGATGGCAGGACTATCCTCCCAGCACAATTAGGAATGGAGATGCTCCAACGCATGCACCAGGCCACCCACATGGGCAACAGAAAATTAAAAGATCTGGTTCGCCATGCAAAAATTAAAATAGAGCACCTAGACACCAAGATAGACCAAATCATTGGGGCCTGTAAGGCCTGCCAGATCAGAAATGGCAGAACGGGTCCTTCTGCTCTGGGAACCCGAGAGCGGGGAGACAAGCCTAGTGCGTATTGGGAAATGGACTTCACAGAGGTCAAACCAGGTCAGTATGGATATAAGTATCTTTTAGTCTTCATTGATACTTTTTCTGGGTGGGCTGAGGCATTTCCAGTGAAGCACGAAGCCATCCAGGTAGTGGTGAAGAAACTGCTAGAAGACATCCTCCCCAGGTATATACTACCAGCCCTGATAGGATCAGACAATGGCCCTGCTTTCATGTCACAGGTAACGCAGGGAGTGGCTATGGCTCTGGGAACTACCTGGAAATTACATTGTTCTTACTGGCCCCAGATCTCAGGGCAGGTAGAAAGAATGAATAGAACTCTAAAAGAGACCTTAACCAAATTAACTCTTGTGTCTGGCGGAGACTGGGTGGCTCTCCTTCCTTTTGCCCTGTGTAGGGTCAGGAATTCCCCATATAAGCTCGGGCTAACTCCCTATGAGATACTTTATGGGAGACCACCTCCTATAATTCCCAACCCTCATATAGATTTAATAACTAAGGCAGATGATAAAAATTTCCTCCTTTCCCTTCAGTGTTACCAGCAGGTACATAAAGAGTGTTGGTGTCACCTGCGGGCTACTTATGAGGCTAGTCCCGTACCTGAGCCCCACAAGTTCCAGCCTGGTGATTGGGTCTACTTAAAGAAGCATGGCTGAGAGACTTTGGAATCCCGGTGGAATGGCCCATATGTTGTGATCCTGGCGACACCCAACACTCTCAAAGTAGACGGCATTGCCTCCTGGGTACACTACACCCATGTAAGACTTGCAGACCAGTTCACCATTCAAGAAGACTTCATTGCACAATGGAGAATCCAGCAGGCCGAAGACAACCCTTTAATACTCAAACTAACACTGTCCCCACCTACTCGCTGCTGATATTATTTGTATGTACCCCTTTGAGTGCATTCCCTTACCCTAATCCTCATCAGCCATATAATGTCACCTGGTATGTCTATGGGGGAACTGTGCGTGGGATGTTCGGGGGCACCTTCATCCGGTCTGCTAACTGGTTGCTGTTAAATTCTACTTGGGGTATCCATACTAAGAACATCTGGTACCCAGATTTATATATAGATCTAGACCAAGTAGTGGGTCTCACACAGAGCCCCTGGAGCCCCTGACACAGCTTATATTATGTGTGCCCAGGTCACAAAACACATAAGTACGGGGGGAAAAGATTATTTTTTCTGTCAACATTGGAGCTGTGTATCCACAGGCTAAATCTGGTGGACACCACCAAACACCCCAGATTTAATTGAGGTAAAAATAAGTCCTGATCCTTGGTCTCATACAACTGGCAGAGACAATTGCCACCGTAAAGAGCTCCTTGGGGAAGTGAGACTCTTTGACCCAGTGCACATTCAGTTCACTGGCTTGGGGAAAAATCGTTTCATCACTTGGGAATTTGAAAAAATATGGGGACTCCATCTTACAGCTCTGCCCGATGGGGTTCAGACTTTGCCATACACAACAAGGGGGGATTTATTAAGATAAAAGTAGAATACAGCCCGGTTCCTGATAAACCCACCCGAGTTGGGCCAAATAGTATCCTCCCTGACCCAGCAATTGCCCAAATATTCTCCAGATCAATAACTCATGCACCTGTGATGTCCCCATCACCATTCAATTCCAGTAAGAGTCAATTTGCATATCTGGACTCCACATGGGAACTGCTCACCAGTACATATCAAGTACTGAATTTAACCCGGCCAGATCTAACTGCAGCCTGCTGGCTCTGTCTTAGTGTAAAACCCCCTTATTATGAAGCTGTTGACATCCTAGGGCAATACACTTCTGCAGAACCTGCAGCCCCTGCTGATGGCATCAAAGTCACCCTAGACTCACTGCTCAGACAGTGGTGTGAAAGGGCTTGTGTGTTGGAAAGGTGCCCACATCTCACCAACATCTATGTAATGCCACTGTCCCATGGAATGGAAGCAGGTATCTGACACCCTCGAGCGATACCTGGTGGGTTTGCTTAACAGGTTTGGCTCCATGCATACATGTGGGGATTCTAAACCAGAATAATGATTATTGTATTCTAGTTCAGCTCATACCAACAATAATCTATCATGAAGAAAGTACAATACTGCAGAGATTTTCAGGCACCTTGAGCCCAGTCCCATGCAGAAAGTGGAAAGTAATTATGGCTCTCACTATTGAGACCTTATTAGGACTAGGAATAGCTGGGGCCGGGACTGGAGTGTCTGCCCTAGTCCTCCAGGATAAGAACTATGGTGCCCTTCAGGATGCAATTGATCTGAATAGTCAGTAATTAGAAAAATCTAATTACTCTCCTCCAAAACTCCTTAACCTCCCTTTCCAAAGTAGTCTTACAGAACCTGAGGGGATTGGACTTGCTGTTCCTCCAGCAAGGTGGGCTGTGTGCCACCCTAGAAGAGGAATGTTGTTTCTATGCTGATCATTCAGGGGTCGTAAAATAATCTATGGCTCTTGTCCGAGAAAGCCTGCACCAGCACAAGATAGACAAAGAAAATAGTCAGAGCTGGTATGAGTCCTTGTTCAATTGGTCCCCCTGGTTAACAGCACTAACATCAGCATTAGCTGGGCCTCTGGTGATATTACTGTTGCTCCTAACCATAGGCCCCTGTATTATCAACAGGCTCATAACATTTGTGAGAGAACGTGTAGGTGCAGTACAATTGTTATTTCTCAAAGGCCAATATCAGCCCTTAGCAGAACAAGAAATGATGGAGACGCAGATGTTGGGGTAGGGCCCATGATTGGGCCCTTCAATTTATGAGTAGAGGGGGGAATGAGAGAACCAGACTAATGCCATTTTGAGTGTTCAGCCATTTTTGTCAGCCATTTTGTTCAAAACCGATGAGTCACTGTTAGTCCCCAGTTTTCCAGCTTGAGTCATCGGCCTCCAACCAGAAACTGCCTTCTGGAGTGGGCCATATGGCAGGACCAGTGGCAGCCAATCCAGAAGCAGTCCCTTTGTTTAAAATGTATATGCCCACTTTGCTGTGCTACACTGTAAAATAACCCTGTGACAGAGTTCGGGGCTCCTGGCTTGGATCCATTGTAGTGGAGACCCTGGGAGCCCAAGCTCGAGCTCGCAATAAAACAGCTCTTTTGCTTTTGCATCGGAATCAGCTCCCTGGTGGTCTTTGAAGACTTTGTAATCTGGGCATAACAGATACAGTAGTAAAAAAGTATACACATTCCACCAGCATGGAAAAAGTTGACAGTAAAAGTTGAACAACTACAGGTTGGTACAGGTATCTATCGAAGAGGGTAACTGTAGAGACACATGTAGCTACAGATATAAGGAAGGGCTCTTTCAGAAACTGTTTCTTCAAACTAAGACCTGAGCATGATGACATTTTATCACCAGAGGAAAAGGTGCAAGAGAAACATAGGAATGAGTAAAACACAATTGAGATCTATAATTAATAAGCATGATATAGCAACTTAGTGGAAGTCTCATGAAAGAGAATTCATTTTTAACTTCAACAACTGCTTTTAGGTTCACGGAATTGTTTAGAATTCATGATGTATACAGAAAGAGGGAGCTTACCAGGCTGTGACAGGGGATACTTCCAAGGACTCACCACTGCCCACTGCCAGATGGTATCTTCTAAAAGGTGGTTCCCTCCAATGACCCTCACATCCTGAATCCACACAGCTTAGGAGCACCTAACACTTGTGGGAGATAGCCAGGAAGGCAGAGGCAAGCATAGACTAAGAGGAAAAGACCTGAGTGTGCTGGGAGGAAGGGACTAATGAGGCAGCTGAGCAGAATGTTCTCATTCTGTCCTGGGATCTGCTACCCTAGGTTGCCCCCCACCTCTGCTCCATCTTCCTGGCTGGTTTCTCCCATCTCCTTGCCTGCTCACCCCAGAGGGCACAAGGGCTCAGTCTGCACAACATCAGTCTCCAAGTTCTAAGTGTACCCCTGTATATCCCTTGATGTCCTTCATGTGGATGTGCATACCCCTCAGCTCCTCTAAAACAATTAGCCCCACCTCTCTGAGAGGGCCCTTCATGGCTAGGCAAAGTTTACCAGCTAGTATCCCAGGCCAAACCCCCAGGCATCATCCCCAAATGCTGTCTCACACCCACAGTCCATCCAAACCCAAAGAAGCTGCCAGCTCCCCCTTTATATTCCCATAGCCACCACCCCTCTGACTGGGCTGTGGCTGTCACCTGCAGGTAACATCAACCCTTAGTTCATCTGAACAGGAGCAGCCCCCTGGGCCCCTGTGCACTGTTATATTCACCTGTGGTGGTCATATAAACTCGGGCCAACATCAAAGTTCCTACAGGCCAGCCCTCGCCTTCTCACTTCCTGGACACCCAGAAACCTGTACCTTAATATCCCTATCTTCAATATGGCTGTCCCCCTCCTAACCCCAGCCTGTCACACAGATCCCAGGCCCAGGTATCCAGAGCCATTTAGATGACACAGCCACTGATCCACCCTGACATTCAGTGTGACCCATGGGAGGGTCACAAGACCCTAGGCCTTGATTCCTCATCTGTCTATTAAGGGCAGGAGTTGGTGGGTAGGCTCGGTGCTCATAGCTCAGTTGTTAGGGTGCTGGCCACATACACCAGGGCTAGCAGGTTCAAACCTAGCCAGGGCCAGCTAAAAACAACAATGACAACTACAACAAAAACAAAAATCACCGGGCGTTGTGGGCGCCTGTGGTATCAGCTACTTGGGAGGCTGAGACAAGAGACTCGCTTAAGTCCAAAAGTTTGAGGTTGCTGTGAGCTGTGATGTGATGGCACACTACCCAGGGTGACATAATAAGACTCTGTCTCAAAAAAAAGAGTTGGTACATAGAAAGCAAGTCCCACCCCCAGCCAGCTCAGAATGCCCGGCATCTGGTCTCACTTATGTCTTATTGTTGCAGGAAGACAAGGCCCAGTGGAGAGAAAGAGCACCCAAACATCACGTTTATAAGAGGAAGGGCTTCATCCACCAGCCAGGAGCTTATGGCGTAGAAGAATTACAAATAGCCATGCTCCCCGACTGGATTGGTCTTTCCCTTTTTATTGACAGTCAGAAAGTTCCACCCCACGGGTCCCCTTCTCATTAGCCAGTTTGAATCAAGCTGGAGATGCTATTCCAGCCCCTACGGATTTCAAAAAACTTGGAAATCTCCAAGTTCCAGGAAGTTAAGTTTACCAATTCCCAAGAGCTGAGTCACCATGGAGAGGTCCCTGCAGGTGTATCCTTGTGCTCTTCTTGAGAAGATCTGTTCTCCTAGACCTCACCCTTCTTGGGTATCCTCTCTCGTTATCTTTCCAACTTCCTATTCCTCCTGCAATGAGAATATAGCACCTGCAATGCAGCAGATGGTGCAAGTGGGTAGAAAAGTTTCCTTTTTCCTCCTTGAGTTATACCAGTCCAGCATCTGCTTCTACCAGCATCCCCACTCCCACCCTCACCCCGTCCAGGTGCTGAACTCAACCAGCTGCCTCATACCTACAACAGCCCACTGGTACAGCTCAAGGGGTGCTGAGTTCTGAAGAGGCCTGGCAGGCATTTGGCAATGACAGAGTCTGGCTTTGCCAGTTATCGGCCCCATATCTCAGTTCCCCTGACTGTGGAAAGATAAAAATTCTACCCTCAAGGCCAGTGGCCCAGAGAGCTCACTACACCATGTTACAGGGCTGAAGGGGGTGTGAGTGGGTGGAGGTGAGAGATGTTCCCAAGGCTGAGTCACTTCCTTGGGGACTGAGGTCAATTAGGCTGTTGTACTCATGCCACTTGGAAGAAAGACTCGGACCCCACTTCAGGTATAAATCAGATGGTGATTTTTTACACCTGTGCAGGTGGGTCGCCGCCCCGAGGGGCAAATGGCTGCAAAGAGAAAAGCAGGTTGCCTTTTATACCTTTTTTGTTGCCATGCAAAGAAGCAAAACAAAAGCAGAATATGGCAGTTAGCTGAGGCGGAGTTACAATGAGTTGGCTCTGGGGGTTACATTGTGGCGACTGCCTGGCGTACAACGTGGTGGCTGGCATGGGGACAAACTTGGCTTGGGAAATTTTGCTCCACCATTGTTTAGCCATTGTTAGGGGTTTGGGGTAAGTTCAGGGGGGTTACAGAACATGGGAAGCTCTGCTTGCGTGAGTTTTCACTATTGTTTGGTAAGGGAGTCAGGGAACTCAGAGAGAACTTCCTTGTAACCTGTTCTCAGAATTAAACTAATAAGGGGGGTTTGAGATGGACGACTCAGGCTGAAACAGTTAGGGGCCTTTAGGGGTCTTCTTGCTGTGTCAGTTACAACAGGCCACTGCCAGGGTGTTGAGGAAAGGCATGTGTCCTGCCTGAGGAGCTCTTCTCCAGTTCTGGGTCTCCAGAATTGAGGCAGGGATAGGATGCAGGTGGAGCAGTGCAGCATAAAAAGGACCTTGGGTTAACCTCAGGGAAAAAAGCTGCAAATTCAGCCTCCTCTCTGAAGCTGGCCATGCCAGGGGATTTGAATTTTGGGGTGGCAAGAATCTGGGGTGAGGGAACAAAGCCTTCTGGTTTTGGACACACCTGAAGTTTCTTGCAGCTCTCTGAGGTACAGCAACTGTTACCAGATGCATGGTTTCAGAGAACCTAAGGAAAGGGGGGAGGCACCAGGAAGGGCCCCTGAACCCAAGGGCAAAAGTCATGAAGCTTCCTTCCTCCATGCCTGTTTCCCCACTTGGAGACTTCAGTTTTTTGAGAAAGTGTTTGCGGAGTGGCAGGAACTGGAAGGACCGGCAGGCTGAGAACTTACCGCAAGTATAAATCTGATCGTTGAAACAAGGCTGCCATTACAGGGCCTCTCCGACAGGTGAGGAAACTGAGGTACCAGACCGACACATGGGTGAGTCACTGGCTGCCTGGAACCCTGGAGATCCAGGCAGATCTTCCAGTTCCCAAGATAGGCGGCCCCATTCTCTGCTCGCTCTCTCCTAAACCTCTCAGGCCTGCGGGTCTCTTCCCTCCTCCAACCCCCTCCTCACTAGGCCATGGCTTCTTTACTCTCTGCTGCCAGGCTGAAGATTGAGGTGCCTGTGGTCTCTCTTCCAGTCGGGGAGCTGACTGTCCCCAGGGGAGGACTTCTGGTAGTTGTCCTCTGCACCTAAATCAGGAGCGCTTACCCTGTTTATCAGGGAGCCGTGTGGACCGTAGCACCTACACCGTGTAGACCTGGCGGCCCCTCTTAGACCCTCAACGTCCCACAGGACCTTGACCTCCAGTGGCCCATTATCCCTGGGATATCCTTGACCTGGCTTTGCCATAGCAGCCCCATGGACAGATTCTTGAGACCACCATTCACGAAAGCAGGGGGAGAAATACTGGCTCCAGGGGGTGTCATCTCATCGGTATGGGGGATCATTGGCCGGCTTCAGCTGAGGCACACACACCGTCCAAAGTCCATCCTCAAGCTTTGACAGAGACTGGCCAGGAACCACGGCAAGAGGCAGGGGTCGGTGATGCTGATCCTAGGCTGGTTCCCCAGCTGTGGCTTCGTCTTTGGATGGCAGCCCTGAGGTTCCAAGTGCCCCAAAATTTAGCTGCACCAGCTACGCTCCGATCTTCAGGGAGGAGAAGCGAAAGCAATGCGTGTAGCGGTCCAGTGGTGACACTCACACCGGGCGATCCCTCCCCACTAGGCACCCGTTGGTGTCCCTGAGCCTCTTCCTGCAGGGCTCCGGCCCTTCCTTCCTTCTCATCTGCCAGTCTTGGTGGAACACTCTACTCGGTGACCCGAGGCTCTGAGGCGGTGCAGCCCACAACAACCACCGCCAGGTGCAGGCGCCCACTAGGTGCCACGAGTGCTCAGGCTGCGGCGCTAGCAGGCGGAACCCCGCACCCCTCCCCTGCTGGCGCAGGCACCTGCAGGAGGAGGGAGCGCTGCGGAGTCTGCAGGAGGAGGGCAGTTGACCCCGGAGCTAGGTGCGCGCAGGGGCGGAAGCGGCGGTGGCCAGGCTCCTACTACCCGAGCTCTCCAAATTCCAGCCCCCGTCCTGCGCCGCCCGGGCCGGGACAGCCTGTCTCCCGCCGCCTCGTCTGCGTGGTGTTCCCTCTTCCAACTGCTATTGAGCCTCCCCCTCCGGCAGAGGAGCAAAATTTCCAGGACCAGAACCTTCTCCCCAGCCACATTCATCTCAGAGACGTCCCAGGATCCGACCCCACCCCACCCCCCACGGTGTCTCGGACTCTCAGAGCCCGGCCCAGACCTGGCTGCGGCTGGCAACAGCCCCCACCTTGTACCTCTGCCTGGGGACCCGCAGGGGCGGCGAGCCGTAAAGCTAAAAGGGGACGCTACGCCCGCTGCGCCCACAGTTCTCTGGGGTTTGGGGACACCCGCTTCTTTTAGGGTAAGTGCTGGAAATGTTTTTTTTTTTTTTTTTTTGTGACAGAGTTTCACTTTGTGGCCCTCGGTAGAGTGCGGTGGGGTCACAGCTCACAGCAACCTCATACTCTTGGGCTTAAGAGATTCTCCTGCCTCAGCCTCCAGAGTAGCTGGGACTTCAGGCGCCCACCACAATGCAGGCTATTTTTTGGTTGTAGTTGTCACTGCTGTTTTAGCTGGGCGGGGCGGGGAGAGCTGGGTTGGAACACACCACCCTTCCTATATGGGCTGGTGCCCTACCCACTGAACCACAGGCGCCACCTGGGAAGGGGTGTATTTTCGGCAGAACAGTTTGTGAAAAGCGGCTGTTTGTTTCCCTAAGGGGACAGCCTGGCTTTATGATTACATGCTTTTCTTACATTCAAAAATGGGTAGAGTCTAATTAACATATGATAGCCTCCTGATTCTGTCAGTAAATATGAGCACATTTTAATTTGTTTTTGTCAGTTTTGGTAGTCCTTTTGTTAGTTTCTGTGTTTTTAAGTCGAATTGTAAATCTTCTGAAATCATTAAGATACCAGAAGAAAAAATGAAATGAGAGGAGGAGGAAACTTTTATTTCCCCCAGAGGAACTTACATTGAGAGAGGGTACCCAGGAAGGGTGAGGTCTAGAACAGAAATCTTCTCAAGGACTCCACAAAGATATACCTGCGAGATCCTCTCCATGGTGACTCAGCTTTTAGGAATTTGTAGACTTAACTTCCTGGAACCTGGAAATTTACACTTTAATAAACTCTTGTAGTTCTGTGGGGGCTGGAACAGCATCTCCCACTTGATTCAAACTGACCAATGAGAAAGGTACCTGTGGGTCGGAACTTTTTGACTGGAGATAAAAAGGGAAATTCCAAGCCAGTCTGGGAGCATTGCCATTTTGAATTCTTCTCTGACATTAGCTCCCCCAGGTAAATAAAAGCCTTTTTTCCTCTTAAATAGTGTTTGGGTGCTCTTTCTCTCAATTGGACCTTGTGTTCCTGCAACAGTTTTGTTCCCTGACTGAGAATCGAGACCACCCAAGGAGACAACAGGCTCAGATGTACCTCCTAGTTGTCACCAATCCTCTGCACACCCACCTGGGGGGGGCTTGATCAGCCTGGGTGATGTGAACCACTGCACTCACCAGGGAGGCAGCTTGGCCTTCCTGTGTGGATGCCTCAACTGGGCAGAGAAAGGACCCCCTCAGTGAATCTTGAAGGAGTCAAACCCTGGGAGGAACTGACAGGCAGGAATTGATGAAAGAGGATACCCAAGAAGGGTGAGGTCTGAGAGAACAGGTCTTCTCAAGAAGACCACAAGGATACACTTGCAGGGTCCTCTCTATGGTGACTCAGCTCTTGGGAATTTGTAAACTTAACTTCCTGGAACTTGGTAATTTCCACTTCTGTGAAATCCTACAGTTCTGTGGGGCCTGGAAAAGAATCTCCTGCTTAATTCAAACTGGCCAATGAAAAAGGTACCTATGTGTTGGAACCTTTTGACTAGAGATGAAAAGAGAAAGACCAAGCTAGTTGGGGAAGGTAGCCATTTGTAATTCTTCTATGCCAAAGATTCCAGCCAGTGAATAAAGCCCTTCCTCTTATAAACATGATGTTTGGGTGCTTTTTTTCTCCATTGGGCCTTGTCTTCCTGTAAAATTTTTGGTTCCCTGACCTGGAAGCGAAACAAAAATTTTTGGTTCTCCTGACCTGTTCTGAGGAGAGAACAGGCTCAGATGCACCTGGTAGTTGCTGCCAATCCTTTGGACACCCATGTGGGAGCCCCTGATCGACCTGGATGGCGTGAACCACTGAGCATGCTAGGGAGGCAGTTTGGCTTCCCTGTGTGGATGCCTCAAGTGGGCAGAGAAAGGATCCTCTGGGCATGTCTTCAAGGAGTCAAACAGCAGGAGGAACTGGCATGCAGGAACAGGTACCTACACAGGGAGATGAATAAGGCAAGGTATGATCAATCTGGGGTTCCCACCATTTGGTTGGAACCGGGGGGTTCTGATCAACCCCTGGGGCATTAGATCTCTGTGAGGATGAGATGGTTGCCTGGTGAGCCAGGGGCCCAGCTCCCCTTCCTGTAGTTACTCCAGAGTTGGGAGGGGAGGCTGAGCAGGGGACACATGGGGTGAGGCCTTGAAGAACACACACAAGATAAGGCCTTGCTGATTTCATGGTACACACACAGGCAGGATAAGATCATGCTGACCCCATTGATGTTAAAAATGGTTTTGTATCTAGCTATTATTTTGCTTAACCAAGTAAGTGCAAGTGACATAAAAGCCGGTTGTGGAGTCCTGCAGCTTGCTTGCTGTGTCATCCAACCTACAAGAACTGTGCATTAACCCTGGTTGGGGCTGCTCTCCCCTAATCTCTCTGAGACTTGCAGAGACAGCTAGCCAGCTGGTCTAAATAAAGGCTCCTTATAGGCATTTTGAAGATATTTGTCCGGTGGTATTTTCTTGTCCCATAACATCTGGAGGACCCAGCGAGGTCTCTGGGATTTAACCGAGGCTACGACCACTGGTTGCGGCTAGGGCACAAGAGCCAGTTTTAACCTAGGGGGTGGCCTCTGAGAATTCCTCAGCCCCAGGTGAAAGACCGAATCTGTCACCCTGTCTCAACCTACCAAATTAATAGACTAAATTTGGGCACCTTAACAGAGTCATCAGTTCTGAATTCCTTACTGGTAAGTCTGTTTGTTCTGGGACACCCAGAGGCTGGACGCAGCCGTAGATTGAGGGTGTCTGTAGCCTTCTATTAGACTCTTCTGGTGTTTGCAATCTTTATTAGGCTGTTCTGGTTTTGGTTTTGTGTGTGTTTCATGTGTTTGTGTTATTGTACGTATGTCTGTTATGTTGTTCTTGTCTTGCTTTTGTGTTTTTGCATGTTCTGTGTTATTTATGAGTGAGTGAAAGTGTTTGGATGTGATTCTATGACCCTGAGGTTACGGAATTCGGTTGGGCCTCTACCCACGGTTCCCCGACTTTATCATACAGCTTAGTGAAAGGCCCCCTCGGGGCGACCTGGAACAGGGTTTATACGTCTCCACCTATGCCAAGATAGAGTTTTCATCCTTTCAGGGATGTGGCTGGGAAGGCAACTGTGTGGGGTCAGATGCAGTTCCGTGCCTGACTGATTTTGTGTCGATCTGTCTCCTCTGTTCTGTCCATCTGTCTCCTTTGTTCTCCAGGTCAGACGTATGTCTCTTCTGTAGATTTGGATATTTTCTGCGGCGTCTCCTTGCAGATGCCTCCTGACCTTTTTCCAGTACCTGTGATCACGTTCCTTTTATCAGGGAACTCTCCAGCAATTTCATCCTGTGGAAACTAGCCTTTTTACTTTCTTTCTCTTATGTCTCCCTTGTCTCCCATTGCCTTCGACATCGCTTTCCGGATGGGAATCGGACTTTTACTGTACAGTGTTGTGCCTACTGGCTTCTACTTTTCTTTCATGGAGCTTTTGTACTTCCTCATTTTTTATCTTGACACTGTGGTGTAAATGAACCACCTGTGTTTAGGGACTATCTGTTTTCCGCCGATTAAAGAGTTAATACAAAGTTTGTTAGAACTGTTTTTCTATCTTCTTGCCTGCTATAGCCCCGAGATAAGGTACCAGCTCTCAGCAGAAGACTCAAGGTCAATTACTCATTTGGAACGGAAGAAAAAAAAAAAAAAGAGTCCTTTTTACTTTTTGAAATAGCAGCCATTTTCCTTTCTGAATTGGCATTACTCTTTCTGGCTCTTATTCTGCTGATTGTCAGGCGGCCTCCAGAAGAGGGGCAGGCTGTAGTCCCTCTGAGGGGAGGTGCAGCCTGGAAACATCCCAGGGCCCCTGGTGAGCCTGGAGCCCTCAAGAGTCAGGCTAACGTCCACTCCTAAAATTCACCTGTGAGTCCACCTCCGGAGGTAAGCCACTTTAACGTCTAATTGGCTCGTGTCTGCAGACGTTAGTGTAACTATTGATGGCATTTTTGTTGTGCTTCTTTGTTGTGTAGATATGTAACTGTTCATTGAATTCATTTGTAATAATTTGTGTAGAGCCCTTAGAAACCTCCGAGAGAAGGCCAAAGAGAAGAAACTTTGGACAGGGACCCCGGATTGCTGGGCTATTGGCCTGTCAAAAGCTCACAGAGGCATGTGTTGGTAGAACCACCCACCAGTGGAAAGCCTCAGCCCAGCTGACCTGTTGGGGCTCCCAGAAATGTGTGTCAAAACCCCTCGCCAGTAACACCATTGGAATGAAAGCGGGGGTCAAATTAACCCCCGGGGTGTTAGATCACCCACAGGCCTGTTAAAAAGTATATGAGAATGTCTTCTGGTTCTGCTTCTGAGAGTACGAGAGTGTGAGAGTTAGTGTGGACTACTAGATATCATTCATGTCAGGCCCGTGTCTGTCTTGTTGTTTTATGTCATTTGTTCAGTGTTTATTGGGGGATTGGTCCCAACCTGAAACAGTTCTGGATCCTGCAGATCTTTTCCTTCAAGGGACCCTTCAAACTTTGCTCCTTCTGAGACCGCCTTATTTACCTACTTGCTCTTATGTGTCCTAAACTTCTCACCACCTGGTGTGCCTTTGACCTGGCAATCATTGGTTTCTTTATTCTTATTATGGGTATTGGGCTTGGTAGTGCTGCCCCTCCAGATTGGTCCACCAGATAGCATGTGGCCCTAACTTGTTTATATCTTGGTATTGACCTTTTTCATATTTCTGTCCCCACTCTGAGTATTTTTCCAGCTAATTCTAATTCCTCTGTGCCTTCCTAGCTCTTTGATGCCCCATCATCACTGGAAATGGGCCGCTCTTTTTTTCTGTCCCCTGGGGAGGACTCTTCCATCAGAGATACTAACCCTTAACATGGAGCCCTCACTTTTTCCTAGTTGAGGGAGGTCTGTATCACAGAAAGTGAAGATAATCTTGAACCACATAAAGACCCCGGCAACTTGTCTCTTCTCCCACTATCAAGTGTTGTCACTCGGACTGACTTACCTTTCAGGATTCTCATGATTGGCATTTGCTTGATTGTACTACTCTTGGTTGTCATCAGTCAAGAGAAAGTAATTGGGTAGATTTTTATAATAATATTATCCCCTGGTGGGTCCAAAATTCCCACCCTGTTGACTTGTTAGTGCATTTATTTTGTCATCAGTCACATTTCCTGTAAGGCTTCATTCTCGATTACACAGGCAATAGTGTTGCCGCCAGCAATGGTAGCAACTGGCTAAAAATTCAGATATAGTAAGAGAGTTTTGACTCTTTTCACTGCCTGTAAAGACTTGTCCACTCCTTTTGATGGACACCTGATTTTCCCATCTCACTGCCTCTGTCTCCCCCCTTGGGACCGTCCTCGGCCAGTCTATCCACCTTGCCCCCACCACTTGTCTCACACTCAGGACACGGCTCCTGGGTGGCAAGTGGGTACTTTGCAGGGTTTATCTATTGCTTCCTTGTTATGGCCCTTAGGTAAAACATCCCTGATTCTCTTCCTTGAACAATACCCGGACCAGGGCCACTCCCTTTTCCTATATTTGGGCAGAATAGTGTAGGAATGGAACAAAAATTTTCAATCTAGGCAGGGGGACCTCCTCCAAAAATTTCCAGTACTTTATAAATGGAAACATATTTTTACAAACTGGGTACTCTAACAAATGGATGAATATAGCCTTGCACAATGGGGAAGGTTATTAAGCTTTTGCAGTTTTTATCTGGGAGAAAACTAGGGTGTGTACTCCCTACTGAGAGTGGAGACATTAAAAATGTTTGAGACTGCTTTATTCATAACCTTGCTAGGGCACAAAGGGTATGGCCTGCAACATGTTTGTGTCTAGAGATGGGAATCAGTTTTTTAAACTTTCCTGAGCCTGAAAAATAAGGATTCCCTGTCCAGCCTTGAGTGGAAAAATTCTGTATTAATGTTATATTTTATAAAATGTCTCTCATTGGTAAAATGTAATAATTTGGTTATGTAAACTGTTGGAAAAACTGAGTCTTTGTCAAAGAAAAAGATTCTTGCCTTTTAAACCTTCTAATTATCAGTTTTGTAAGTGAATGGTTCACTGTGATCCTGTTTGGTGAAAAGTGAGTTTTTGGGAGTGAAGGAAATCAGACAGAAAGAAAAATGGCATCGTGTAAGGAAAGAATCTTGTGTGATAAACTTGTCTTGAAATAGCATGATTGTTTAAGAAAGTGAAAGGCAGGGCGAAAGTTAAAGAAGATTTAGAGTGCTCATACATTGTCTGTGCAGGTTGAATTAAGCTCATAAAGGAGATTTTGTGAAGAGGTTTACATGTGATCCAGTTGACTCTGTATTTCCTTTAAAATCGTTGGGCTTGTAATATGTTTGAATAAAAGTTTTAAGCCTTTGATATTTGACAAACCTTCCGAAATCAAAATTCGAAATTTGGGGCTTAGTGGTTGTAGCGCTGGCTACATACACAAAGACTGCCAGGTTCTGAACTTGAGAAAAATAAATTGGACTTATTTGGTTTATCAAAAATGTATAGAAAACATTGTCAAATATGAAATGGTAATTAATTATGTGTGGATTATCTTTACATGTATGTTCCAATATTATAAAGCATTTGTCTGTCCTACCATATAAGACATTGGTCTGTTGGCTTGGCACCTTTAGCTCAAATGGCTAAGGCGCTGGCCACACATACCAGAGTTGGTGGGTTCAAATCCAGCACAGGTCTTCCAAAGAACAATGACAACTACAACCAAAAAATGGCCAGGCGTTGTGACGGGTGCTTTTAGTCCCAGCTACTTGGGAGGCTGAGGCAGGAGAATCACGTAATCCCAGGAGGTGGATGTTGCTGTAAACTGTGATGCCACAACACTCTACCCAGGGAGAAAGCTTGAGGCTCTGTCTGAAAAAAAAAAAAAAAAAAAGAAAAGAAAATGTTTTTTGTAACTGACTGAGTCCAAAGTTTGTCCTAAAAAAAAATAAAAAGAAAAAAAGAAATATTAAGAGAGGCCAATGAATTCTCTCAAATTCAAATCCCTAATATCTTTGGAAATTGAATACCTTCTGACTAAAAACAGAATTTTGGAACTTTCATTGGAAAGTTAACATGTCTATGAGTATTGGTAACTTAACTTCAAACAGAACAGAAATCAGTTATGTGGAACTGGGCCAATTTGTGCTGGCTATTTGTTTGAAATATTGTTGATTATTTCTATGTTGTGCTTTCCAGAATTTAAGAAAACCATTTTCTTCCCCAGAGCCTTCTCAGCTAACTCCTGGGAGGCAAACTGCACAAAAGCTTCCCCTGTTATCTTGTCCTCAGGGTCCACAGGTAATGTGATCCCGCTTGGCCCGATTTCCAACCCTGAGAAGAACTGGACAATTTCTTCCTTTGTGCATCCAAATGGGAGTCCTGGAAGAGGGACGAAGCCATTGTTGGCGCTGTCAGCACTATTGGGACCACTGTGCTTCAATACCCAATCCATCTCCGTTCTGTGGGACTTGAACACCTAGATGTACCGGTGTCCCATGCTATCCCTGTCTTTTTTCAGGGCCATTTTTACATCATGTTCTGATTCAAGTTCAACAAAAGCCTCACCACTCTGCTTGCCCTCTCAAGTGGACACCTGCTGTCCCATCATGAATCGTGCAGTAGGAGAGGAAGTTCTGCACATCTTCAATAGAGCAGGACCAGGGTAGGCCATGGAGCTTGACCACAAAACCTTCACCTACCTCGGGGCCCAGCATGATGGACACTTGGTAAGGCAGATGCCAGACAACCTTGGGCACTGTTTTGTGATTGTTTGTTTGTTTTTTGGGGCTTAAAGAACTTTGGATGCCTCAGTGGGAGACACTTCCCATAGGTGACAAATTTTCTATGGAGTTGAGCAGGACAGATTTCTATTAAGTAGCAAGGCTTACAGCTCAAGGCCCTCAAATTCCACATAAAGCTTAACAATGCAGAGAGATCTGGGGAAATTCCAGGTGCATCTTTTTGTTCTTAACCTTCTTCAGAGGATGCGGTGCAGTCCTCAAAATATCCTTTTATCATAAAATATTTGCACTAGATTTTTTATTGCAGCTCAATTTATAATCACCGAAATGTGGAAGCAACCTAAATGCCCAACAACCAGGAATGGATTAACAATCTGTGGTATATGTATACCATGGAATACTATGCAGCTATAGTGTTCTTTTGTATTAATTAATTTTTGTATTAACCTGATTGAGTTGGAACACATTCTTCTTAGTAAAGCCTCTCAGTAATGGGGAAGCAAGAATCCAATGTACTCAATTCTCATATGAAGGGAGTAGATGACCTAATACAAAGTGGAGGGTAGAAGGAGAGAGTGGGTAGAGGGGAAGACGGAGGGGCATGGGGGTTATGGTGTATGGCACACCTCTTAGAGATATGGCACAATTGTAAGAGGGACTTTACCTAACAAATAACCTAATTCTTTGTACCCTCAATTAATCCCAAATAAGAAAGAAAAGACAAAAACAAAGAAAAGAAAAACTTCATTTACTAAGCTAAATATAAAAAAGATGTAGTTAACCACATAAATTCATATATAATCTATTTCTACTTATTCACAATCAAACAACTACAAAGTTTAATAAACTTTTTTTTTTGGTAATAAGTATGCCATGTGATAACCTTTTTTTTTTTCTTTTTTGAGACTGAGTCTCACTATGTCACCCTCAGGTTAGTGCTATGGCGTCGCAGCTCACAGCAACCTCCAACTCTTGGACTTAAGCGATTCTCTTGCCTCAGCCTCCCATGTAGCTGAGACTAGAGGCACACACCATAATGCTCGGCTATTTTTTGTTGCAGTTATCATGGTTGTTTTTTAGCTGGCCTGCGCTGGGTTTGAACCCGCCAGCCTCAGTGTATGTGGCTGGCACTGTAACCACTGTGCCAATGGGCACTGAGCTGACATGTGATAACTTTGAGTGCACTTAAATTTCCAGTCACTTCAGAATTAAAGAAATTACATTTGTTATAATGCTAATGTTAAAGTTTATTTCCTTGTTCTTTAAAAAAGCAGTAGATTTAATATAACTGAGTTAATTAGATATTAAGTGTGTCAAGATCACCCTGGCACTTTGTTACTGTGAATGAATGGGGTTAACTTATTGTATCAAGATTTTATTTACAATTCATGCATCTTTCTGACTGTTTCTTGCACTTAAGCATATGTGAAAATGTATTACTGAATATAAAACAGTCAGCTCTTAAGACAAAAAGAGGAAAGACAAAGATGAAATTATGAATGTCACTGCTACACAAGCATGAGACATGTACTTTTCTATCCTCTAGAGCAGGCGTCCTCAAACTTTTTAAACCGGGGGCCAATTCACTGTCCCTCAGACCATTGGAGGGCCAGACTATGGTTAAAAAAAAAAAAAAAAAACAACTATGAATAAATTTCTATGCACAGTGCACATATCTTATTTTGAGGTAAAAAAACAAAACGGGAACAAATACAATCACACCGCCTCATATGGCCCGTTGGCCGCAGTTTGAGGACCCCTGCTCTAGAGTGTATCTGTGAGAAACAAACTTTATATTTGACAATTTTGTATGGACTAGATTTTGAGTCTATGTAATGCCCAGGTACACTGAATGGTGTGCTCAGTGTTGAGAGTGCTTTCTCCAATTATGTATGTAATAATAATAAGAAACAGACCAAGATTGACTCTTTTCTTTTCAGAAAGAACCATTAAACCATGAGAACACAGGAATTGTATTGATTTTGTATTCTACTGTATAAATGATTTTACTGTATTTTGAACATGTGATTTTGTATAATATTGTGTCGAAAATCTGTACAGCAAAGCAAAGTACAAGGACATGTATGTACAGCAGGCCTACTTCCTTATGTTGGCCACTTCCACATGTTCACCAGTTTGTGGCAATCCCATGGGCAGTCAATTTACAGAGGTTTTCCTAAATTTGTTAAAGGTATCAGTTCTTCCTTATAAAATACTAAACAGTGATTCTTTTATGTGATTATCTAATTTAGGGTTGAGAAAAAATATGATTAAAATTCGTCTGGTCCCTGAATACTACAATAACAGGGACACAAAGAGTTTGTGAGATTAGACTACCAAAGGTCAGAAGTAAAGCTTAGTTATATCCTCATAAATTCAAGGACAAGCTTTGGTTTCTAACCAGAGAAATAATAATCCTAAGGAGTTTTATTAATACACATCAGTTACAGTTAATGTCCACAGCATCTTCCTAAGCTCTACATCAAAATAAAAACTTTCCATCCTAAATCAACACAATTAATATTTGTCTGTAAAATGGAGAGATCCAGTATGGATTGTTAAGTGGAACTTGGGTTTCCCCAATCCCTGACCCTTAGTTCAGCCAGCATAATCTAGATATTTATAGAATGATCCTGTAATTTTTCTTTCAATTGGAATGTGTGAACCTGGTCAAGAGATATCTTTTCTTTTCTTTTTTTTTTTTTTTGCAGTTTTTGGCCGGGGTTGGGCCTGAACCCACCACCTGTAGCATATGGGGCTTGCGCGCTACACTTTTGAGCCACAGGTGCCGCCCCTGGTCAACAGATATCAATGGAGAAGTGTCTACACTTATTTGTTATGTACTAAAACATTGTGTGTGTGAAAATTTGCAGATAACACCATGTTATGGATAATCAGTGGTGAACTTTATGCACGTGTTTACACTTTCTATAAAAAAAGTTAAAAATAAAGTGTAGATTTTTGACTGCACTAATTGAGGCTTATGTAGGAGTATCAGCAAATGCCTCCTCTTCCTCTGTTTTGTCATTCAAGTCACAGTTACAAGAAACATTAAAGGAGGTGTCTTTACCCTGCAGAGAGAAGAGGGACAGAGCTAGAGGAAGGGAAATGTGAGAGAATAAGGCACTGAGAAGCAGAGCAAAGTGGTCCGAGATAGGAATAAGGGAAGGAATGAAGAAAGGGGAGGACCTGGGGACACAGTGCAGTACACCAGGCTGTACAAAGGAGACCCAGCAAAGCAAGATACACATCTTCATCAAGAAGGGAGGGGAAGCCAGAGGGACAACCTTTGTAGAAACTAACGGAGAAGTAACAAACTCAGAATCGTCCTGCTCAGCCACTTAAGACTCCTCTCATGGACTCTCAGTCAGGCTGAAGAGTGACTACAATATGATCCAAGACCAAATCAGGTGTGGTGACTTCATGGTCACCCCTGGCTCTGATGTTTCAGCTACAGAAAGGAATGCTAAACTGTCCAGGATGATCTGGTCAGACTCCTCAAAGGGGTCTTCCTCTGCAACTTCACTCCCCCAGGGACAGGCAATAGGTTTAGAGGAAAAGAGGAAGCGCAATGGATGAGTGCTGCAGGTGGGCTCATAAAAACAGCGTATTCTCAAGAGCAAAGCCACGGTTGCATGTGAAATGACACAACAGATACAGTCAAAGGAAAAATAATGCCAGAGAGAAAAGACAAAAGAAATGGGTTGGTAGTAAAAACTTTCACTCTAAAGTAGGGATAAAATTAATGCATGATATGTCATAAAATGAAGTATAAAATCTACTTTTTAATTTTTTTTTTGGAGTTTTTGGCTGGGGCTGAGTTTGAACATGCCACCTCCAGTATATGGGGCCAGCGCCCTACTCCTTTGAGTCACAGGAGCCGGCAAAGGATCTACTTTTAAAGAAGAAAAAGCAGAATAATTTCATCATATAAAATTTACAAAAATAAGTTAATTGAATTATTATTTTCAAACTGGTTGCAGGAAGGTCTTATGAAGCTAAAAAACATTATTTAATTAAACCTGGTTGCTGACAGACGTACAATGCATTCGTTAAAATACCACCATACCTAGTCAGTAGCTGTAGACAAGCAGCAGGTCCTTTGAAACTTACAAGGACATAAAAACAAAAATGATAACTACATGTGTCAAATTAGGCAAAATGAAAAAGATACTTCCTGATACGCTGTGCTTCTCTGTTTCAGATGTAAGGAGTTACTCTACAGGGTGCCTTGTTGGAATGATTACAAAAACATGTTTCTGACAGTGTCTCAGAAATTGAAGGATACCACCTATTGGACAGAATTTCTATTGTTTTCAAATATAATTTTTAAACAAATAATATTTCAAGATGATAGCCAAAAATTCTTTTACAATGAAATGCAAACAATTTAATGTCTCCTGCTGTATGAAGCACTTGTACTTGTGGCATGAGCCAATGTCCACATGGTCCTTGAGACCTCCTCCCTGCTGCATACTAGAGCTACTGGTACAAGATTCCTCGGGCATTGGTAGATACATTATATAGCAGGTTAATTATAAATTCATGTTACGTGTCTTTAAAATTTTCTTTTCTTTTTTTTTATTAAATCATAGCTGTGTACATTGATATAATCATGCGGCATCATTCACTAGCTTCACAGACCGTTCACCAAGTTTCACATATACCCTTGTAAGATGCATCGCTGGTGTAATCCCACCAATCCCCCATTGCTCCCCTCCCTTTCCCCCTTCCTCCTATTCTTAGGTTGTAACTGGGTTATAGCTTTCATGTGAAAACCCTAAATTAGTTTCATAGTAGGGCTGAGTACATTGGGTACTTTTTCTTCTATTCTTGAGATACTTTACTAAGAAGAATATGTTCCAGCTCCATTCATGTAAACATGAAAGAAATAAAGTCTCCATCTTTCTTTAAGGCTGCATAATATTCCATGGTGTACATATACCACAATTTATTAATCCATTTGTGGATCGATGGGTACTTGGGCTTCTTCCATGACTTAGCAATTATGAATTGGGCTGCAATAAACATTCTGGTATAAATCTTTGGCCAACCTAATCAGGAAAAAAAGAGTAAAATTTTCAAAGTTAGTTTTAGAAAACATTATAAATGCACAGGCTGATTTCATTTGTTTTTTTGTGAGTAGGCTTACTTCCCATTTTATGTGTAAAAAAAAAAAGTTACTTTGTGCAGACCTGGAAAAGAAATCTGAAGAAATCCAAGACTCTTCCAATCAATATTCCAGTGATTTTAGTGGTATTTGAAAAACACTTTATAGGTTACTTGTCCATTCACTATGGTGTATGCACAAAAGAAAGCCAATGGCAACACACCTTCTTCTACTCACTCTTGACAAAACAGTTACATTTCCTTAAGGATGACTTCATCAGTTATAGTTTAAAATTTTTCCTAAAGAACATTTTTGTTTTTGTTGAAAATTGAAGTCAACATAATTAAAATCACCAAGTCATAGGGTTCACTTTAAAATTTACTTGTAACAAACCAAATATACATTTTGAATTATCTTAGCTTTCATAATTTAAGAATCTTGCCAGATGATTATGAAGATAGTTGAAAAGTCCAGTAAATTACTTACTTGCATTAATACAATTTGCATGAAAATATTTTTCTAAAAAGGTTAGAGACCACAGTGAGAGCCAGCAAAAGCCTACACATATTTGAAAGTTGGAAAATTTTAACAATTAGAGAATATACAATGGCTAATTTTGAATATTTGATTTCTGAAACAGAAAATGCAACAGATAACCTTGAGTCTAGGCAAACATTAAAAACCACATATGGTACTAATGTTCTGCAGCTTTCAAAAAGTGCAGGACTTAAATTAGTCTTCTCAGTGTCTTTCTGCTGTCCATGTGTCATATGACAGCAATGATGACAATGCCAGGGCCACTTCATGTAATCCGTCCAGAATAGACAGGAACGTCCCTCATTGGACTTGTCCAAAGCACCAATTTCACTTCGTAAGGAATGAAAATTTTCAATTACTTTAGAATATATAAATGTTAACATTTTATGGAAATCCCCCTTAAACAGATAGACAGCACGTAAACAATTAAGAGGAATGGGAACATTGATTGAGTTATCAAAATGCCACCATATAAAAGAAACTCAGTTTTAGATTTTTACCAAAGTCTAAAAGTACTCTGCATTGTAACCAACTGAACTACAGTATGGGTTTCGAATCACAGAACTTTAAATTATATACCCTGATCATGGAGCTGGACAGTGGAAGAGGGTCTAACATCAGCTAAAACAATACAATCTGGGCAAAATGTCAGAATTACAATTGTAGAGTACAATATTTTGGAGTTGCTTTGATCTTGCCTGGATTTACTTCTGAATCTATCTAATGCAACAAATAGTTATATAATTATTAAAATGATTCCCTTCAATAAATATTAAAAATTACTCCATAAGGCCATCTCTAATGCCAACACCATCCAAAAGATAAGAAAACCAAGGTAAATTTGAGGAATTTAACTATGCTTATGTTTAATATTTTTCATTTTTTAAATCTTTCTTTTCCATGCCTCAATACAATGGACAGTAAATCTAATATATAGACACCTGCCCCACCCAGAAGTCCTGGCACTCATGTGGTCTCTCTTCATCTCTCCTACTCAATGGCACTTTAGGGAAGCTTCTCTCATCTTTGCACCCATGTATTTTCTTATGCCAGGGACCTGGACATTTTCTAGGCCTCTTCTTCATCCCTCATCACCATCATGTCCAACAGGGTCCTTGGATACATTTCTGAATGTGAACCATTCTTCCCTCCTCTAGTTCTACTTCACCTTTTAAGAACTTGCCATCCCTTAACAATTTTTCAGAGGTTTTCTTTTTAACTTTAATAATACTTTAATAATTTTCCTTTGGAAATTATGTGTATGGCTATGATTAACTCTTTAGCTTATTGTCATGATTTCAAAGCACCTATTACAGATGCTCAGGAATCTTTGGATAATGAAAAATGTGCCATACACAGCGGTTTTCAATGTTTGTGTCACAACACCTTTGTTCAATTTGTAACAATGTGGCCTTTAGGAAGGTTGAGAACCACTGCCATAGAGAGAGAGACAAGATGGCTGACCAGAGACACTAATGCTGGATCATCTGAGAAAGTATTTTAGATGAAAAAGAAAGAATCGATCACAGATTGGGTGTAATTTCTGTGGAAAAGCTTCAGAACCTATAGATGATTCCATGACAAGGTTGCAGAGTAGAACACAAAGGAGCAAGACAACCTGGTGTACAGTGAGAAGGGTTGAGGGAGCAATTTGCTTCTCTTTCCCCCACATCTCTGGTAGTTGATGGGCTCTGTACCTGCTGGAGAGACTTTCTCCTCACATGAGCACACAGGCTGCTGCCACCAGTGATCTGAGAACTGTTTGCAGACACGTCATGGGGCTCCCAACCTACATAAGAATACTTTCTGCCCCCAGAGATGCAAAATGAAATGGCAGGTGCCATATTGATTCTGTACCTAACTTGGGCTTTTGTCCTTCTCAGTGGTCTTCAATTCATCAGGTTGTGGTATGTTTCTTTCCACACACACACATTTCTCCAGCCCAGACTGTGAAATCCACAGGGTTCTGGGTAATTTGCTTGAGTCCAGAACATGGATCTTCTGGGTAGATGCCCACCCTGGGCATCTATTTGTACTGTTGCAAACATACTCTTTTCTGTTCCTGCACTTCCCACACATATAACTGCCAAGAGCAACCCAAAGGCAACTCAACACCAGCCCTTTTCTCCCACACATTGTCAGGACCCAATCTATGCAGTCTCAGAGACATGCCCATAAACAAGCAGGTTCTTCAAAAAGACACTTGCAACCTGAATGTTTATAGCACCACAGATCACAACTGGAAAGATGTCAGAACAACCCAAGTGCCCATCAATTTATCAGTGGACAAATAAAATGTGATATATGTAAAGTATAGAGTAGAAATCATTCATTAAAAAAATGGTGATCATCTATGTTTTTTAACAACCTGGGTAGAACTGGAGGCCATTGCACTTGGTGTATCACAAGAATGGGAAGAACACCACATGTACTTAACACTAAACTACAACTAGTAGATCAATACTTACCTGCACATCTGGAACTAAAACTCAATAGAAATCAGGTAGGTGGGAGGGGAAAAGGGGTTAAGTAAATTCAACCTAACTGGTCTAATGCACACATTCTGGGTGAAGGGCACACTTATAACTTTGACTTAAAATGTATAAAAGCAAATTATGTAACTAAAACATGTGTTCCCCTGTAATATTCTGAAATAATAAAAAAGACCTAATACAGTTTCAAATGTAACATATTAAAATTTGTAGGAATGTCAAATTAAAAGCTGACAAAATGCTGACTCTGCATACTTTTAGGCACTCAGCTCTCCCTCATTTATTCCCTTAGTCCTACCACCTCTGCTTCCTACAATGCTTTAGAAACTCCGGTCATTCCACTGGCTGCCTCCTTCTCACACTTCAAGTCTCAACCGACTTCCTTCTTCAGTAGGCCTCCCTTCCCCTGTAATCCAGTCTAAGTGGCGCCCCTGCTCATAACTTTCTACTTTCAGAAAATCATATCCCTTGCACACCCCACCAGTCACCATGCAGCTTGGTGGTTTGTTCTCTTAAATGACTTGCTTTCTTTTTAGTTCAATTTTCTAATCTTGGAGGATTTGCCATTTTAAATTGCTGATCTACATTGATTTTTATTTTGATATTTGATCTTTAGATAGAACATTTATTTTTACTTTCTATGTAATTACTAGAGGATTTATTTTACCTTGCCAAACTTCAGAGGGAGGATTATTTATATACTTAAATTATTCTAGCCTAACTTATAGGAACAGAAAAAAGAAAATATAGCACATGTCAATGAGAGAAAAAAGTAAGTTAGTTAGAGGTGGTGAAGAAAATAATGCTCAGTTCCAGGTTACTGCCTAGCTTTTCATGGGGTAAAAAAGAACACAGCCCTAAAACAAGAGTTCACTGATTGTCTGGTCATGTGTTGGCATCAAAGCCTTCCTATTTTTTTTTTTTTTGAGACAGATTCTCATGATGCCACCCTCAGCAGAGTGCTGTGGCATCACAGCTCACAACAACCTTAAAGCCCTAAACTCTTGGACTTATACAATTCTCTTGCCTCAGCCTCCCCAGAAGCTGGCACCTTCCACAACGCCCAGCTATTTTTTTGTTGCAGTTGTCATTCTTTAGCTGGCCGGGGCTAAGCTCGAACCCACCAGCCCTGGCGTCTGTGGCTGATGCCATAATCAATTTGTTATGGTCACTGAGCCAAAAGTATGGGAGAGGGCACCCAGATTTGACTTCCCATTTTTTACAGTAACACAACAATGCTTTTGATGACTTGCTCATCAGAAGAATTACAGTGTCCTAAGCACAACTGGAATAATAAGAGTTTACTATGCTGTTGGTCGCTTTTCTTTATAAAAATTATTGTTTTCAGATACAGACCTCGGTCACCCTCTCTGCTAACTGCCCATAAGACATGGTGGGTTTCCTTGAGCATGGTTTATACAAAGAGAAAAAAAGTCCTTTGGGTTATTGTTCTCTTAAACACTAAAATTCGCAATATAGGAGTTACAGAGCCTCAGAATGTCAAATAAGTGCTGAAAACAGACAGAGTTCCAGAAAGAGCAATAATTTCTTATGGGGGATTAAACAACAGTGACTTCATTGATTCAGCACTTGCATAAATTCACTGTGGCAAGGGGTAAGGCTTGTAAAATATTTACATGGATTGGCACTTTTGTTTCCTTAAGAAAGGGCTCAGAGTTGTTAATGAGCTAAAAGATATTCTGACTGATGTAGTACATTCATAATTCACTTTCTTATTCTTTTTGTCTTTCAGATTAATATTATAGTACAAATGATTAGGTTACAGTGTTTGCATTAGTTAGGTAAGGTCCCTGTTGTAGTTTGGTTCTGCACCCAGGAGGTGTGCCATATACCTTTACATTGTGCCTGTTAGTTGGGGGAGTATAATTCACTGAATTTCAATTCTTACTATTTGCAAGTACGGACGTTTGTTTGAAGCATGGTTCATGCTTTCCTTATATAGTTATATATTTTTTTCTTTTTGTTCTGTGGCATCATAGCTCTCAGCAACCTCAAACTCCGGGACTCAAACCATTGTCCTGCTTCAGTCTCCCAAGTAGCTGGGACTATAGGCATGTGCCACCATGCCTGGCTAGTTTTTTCTATTTTTAGTAGCAATAATATCTTCTTCTTGCTCAGCCTGTTCTTGAACTCCAAAGCTCAACCAATCCACCCCCCTCAGCCTACCAGAGTGCTAGGATTACAAGATGAGCCACAGCACCTGGCCTCCTTGTATAGTTTTTATGTGGCCTCATGATATTACACAGGAGATTCAACAGAATCAAGATTTAATAACTGTATACAAAAATGGCCAACAACATTTTCTAGGATAGATCTGTCTCTATGTGTCCACCTGCATCAAGGTGTTTTCTAGGAAAAATAGATCAAGACCAATGGATGCCAATACTGCACTAATGAGAGAGCTGTTTTATCTCTTAGCAGTATCTTGTCTATTTTACCTAATTATTTAAAATATAAGTTGTTACTTATTCTAAAATATATCAAGAAATTATCAAAAATATTTCTGCTAATAAACAGTATTAAAATAAAATTTCAAAATTTATATTACATATCTTTGTGCATATATACATATAAGTATATATATATGTCTCAAAATGTATGTGTATGTATATATATATGAAAATAATCAACGAAAAATGTAGGAATACTATTTCTTTAGAAAGAATATTGTCCATACTAATCTTTTTCTATTACGTAGAAATAAAAATTAAGTCCTTCATAAGGTATTCCAATATAAATCTACTTTTAAGTCTTTTACAGAAAACATATTAACCCCAAAGTAGACCAGGTAATGAGATGCACATGTGAAGTAACATCAGTATTTCCATGTGTAACTCATATAAAACAACACATATGTAGCTGATTATAATTGCAATTGAAAATAATTCAAATTTAAACATATCTCCCCTTGGGTTGAAGAACAAATAAATTGATTTTCTTTCTTTTTGTAAAAATGCTGTATTTAAAATTAGTCTCTTGAAACAATGAACATTTTGTATCGCGGGAAGTCTTATAAGCTTCAGTAGGAATTTTTTGAACTCAAAAATGTGATAATGATAGAAATGTTTTATGTTAATTTGAAGTAAGGTGCATATGCTAAAAGCCCTTAGGATTTCATTTATTAATTCAAGTTCTTTTACCATTGAATCCAAGTTCTAGAAATTGAACCAAATAAACCACACCATAATCAAGTTTAACAACTCATAAGCAAGAACTCTTAAGGAATATTTTTGTTCACTAAGCAGAAAGTTGAGTATCCCTTATCCAAAAGTGTGGGTCCAGTAATGTTTCAGATTTTGGATTTTCTCAGATTTGGAAAACCTGCACTATGTATCCTTACCGGCAGTGCATTCCGAATTCAAGAACCTGAAATCCAAAATTCTCCAATGACTATTTCCTTTGAACATCTGTTGGCATTCAAAATGTTTCAGATCTTGGAGCACTTTGGATTTCAGATTTGGGATGTTCAACCTGAACAAAGAGAATATATATTTAGAGTGACATTTTCAAACCAATATAAAATTATTTCCTTCAGAATATGTGTAATAAGCATTTTTCTTTTTTTTTTTATACTTTTTTTTTTTTTATGTTGGGGATTCATTGAGGGTACAATAAGCCAGTTACACTGATTGCAATTGTTAGGTAAAGTCCCTCTTGCAATCATGTCTTGCCCCCATAAAGTGTGACACACACTAAGGCCCCACCCTCCTCCCTCCATCCCTCTATCTTCTTCCCCCCCCATAAACTTAATTGTCATTAATTGTCCTCATATCAAGATTGAGTACATAGGATTCATGCTTCTCCATTCTTGTGATGCTTTACTAAGAATAATGTCTTCCACTTCCATCCAGGTTAATACGAAGGATGTAAAGTCTCCATTTTTTTTAATAGCTGAATAGTATTCCATGGTATACATATGCCACAGCTTGTTAATCCATTCCTGGGTTGGTGGGCATTTAGGCTGTTTCCACATTTTGGCAATGGTAAATTGAGCTGCCATAAACAGTCTAGTACAAGTGTCCTTATGATAAAAGGATTTTTTTCCTTCTGGGTAGATGCCCAGTAATGGGATTGCAGGATCGAATGGGAGGTCTAGGTTGAGTGCTTTGAGGTTTCTCCATACTTCCTTCCAGAAAGGTTGTACTAGTTTGCAGTCCCACCAGCAGTGTAAAAGCGTTCCCTTCTCTCCACATCCACGCCACCATCTGCAGTTTTGAGATTTTGTGATGTGGGCCATTCTCACTGGGGTTAGATGATATCTCAGGGTTGTTTTGATTTGCATTTCTCTAATATATAGAGATGATGAACATTTTTTCATGTGTTTGTTAGCCATTCGTCTATCGTCTTTAGAGAAAGTTCTATCCATATCTCTTGCCCATTGATATATGGGATTGTTGGCTTTTTTCATGTGGATTAATTTGAGTTCTCTATAGATCCTAGTTATCAAGCTTTTGTCTGATTGAAAATATGCAAATATCCTTTCCCATTGTGTAGGTTGTCTCTTTGCTTTGGTTATTGTGTCCTTAGCTGTACAGAAGCTTTTCAGTTTAATGAAGTCCCATTTGTTTATTTTTGTTGTTGTTGCAATTGCCATGGCAGTCTTCTTCATGAAGTCTTTCCCCAGGCCAATATCTTCCAGTGTTTTTCCTATGCTTTCTTGGAGGATTTTTATTGTTTCATGCCTTAAATTTAAGTCCTTTATCCATCTTGAATCAATTTTTGTGAGTGGGGAAAGGTGTGGGTCCAGTTTCAGTCTTTTACATGTAGACATCCAGTTCTCCCAACACCATTTCTTGAATAGGGAGTCTTTCCCCCAAGGTAAGTACTTGTATGGTTTATCAAAGATTAGGTGGTTGTAAGATGTTAGTTTCATTTCTTGGTGTTCAATTCGATTCCAAGTGTCTATGTCTCTGTTTTTGTGCCAGTACCATGCTGTCTTGACCACTATGGCTTTGTAGTACAGACTAAAATCTGGTATGCTGATGCCCCCAGCTTTATTTTTGTTACTAAGAACTGCCTTAGCTATACGGGGTTTTTTCCGGTTCCATACAAAACGCAGAATCATTTTTTCCAAATCTTGAAAGTACGATGTAGGTACTTTGATAGGAATGGCATTGAATAGGTAGATAGCTTTGGGAAGTATAGACATTTTAACAATGTTGATTCTTCCCATCCATGAGCATGGTATGTTCTTCCATTTGTTAATATCCTCTGCTATTTCCTTTCTGAGGATTTCATAGTTATCTTTATAGATGTCCTTCACCTCCTTCGTTAGGTATATTCCTAGGTATTTCATTTTCTTTGAAACTATGGTGAAGGGAGTTGTGTCCTTAATTAGCTTCTCATCTTGACTGTTATTGGTGTATACAAAGGCTACTGACTTGTGGACATTGATTTTATATCCTGAAACATTGCTGTATTTTTTGATGACTTCTAGGAGTCTTGTGGTTGAGTCTTTGGGGTTCTCTAAGTATAAGATCATGTCGTCAGCAAAGAGGGAGAGTTTGACCTCCTCTGCTCCCATTTGGATTCCCTTTATTTCCTTGTCTTGCCTAATTGTATTGGCTAGAACTTCCAGCACTATGTTGAATAGTAAAGGTGACAGAGGACAACCTTGTCTGGTTCCAGTTCTAAGGGGAAAAGCTTTCAGTTTTACTCCATTCAGTAAAATATTAGCTGTGGGTTTGTCATATACAGCTTCGATCAGTTTTAGAAATGTGCCACCTATGCCTATACTCTTCAGTGTTCTAATTAGAAAAGGATGCTGGATTTTATCAAATGCTTTTTCTGCATCTATTGAGAGGATCATGCGATCTTTATTTTTGCCTCTGTTAAAATGGTGGATAACGTTTATGGACTTGCATATGTTAAACCAGCCTTGTATCCCTGGGATGAAGCCTACTTGATCATGATGAATGACTTTTTTGATGATAAGCTGTAATCTATTGGCTAGGATTTTGTATAGAATTTTTGCATCTATATTTATGAGTGAGAGTGGTCTGAAATTCTCCTTTTTGTTTGCGTCTTTTCCTGGTTTTGGTATCAGGGTGATGTTTGCTTCATAGAATGTGTTGAGGAGGATTCCTTCTTCCTCAATTTTTTGGAATAATTTCTGCAGTACAGGAATAAGCTCTTCCTTGAAGGTTTGATAGAATTCTGGAGTGAAGCCATCTGGACCAGGGCATTTTTTGGTTGGAAGATTTTTTATTGTTTCTTTGATCTCAGTGCTTGAAATTGGTCTGTTCAGGAGCTCTATTTCTTCCTGGCTAAGTCTAGGGAGAGGGTGTGATTCCAAATATTGATCCATTTCCTTCACATTGTCAAATTTCTGGGCATAGAGTTTCTGGTAGGATTCAGAGATGATCTCTTGTATCTCTGTGGGATCAGTTGTTATTTCCCCTTTATCGTTTCTGATTGAGGTTATTAGAGATTTTACTTTTCTATTTCTAGTTAGTCTGGTTAATGGTTTATCTACTTTATTTATTTTTTCAAAAACCAACTCCTTGTTTCATTAATTTTCTGAATGATTCTTTTGTTTTCAATTTCATTGATCTCTGATTTGATTTTGGATATTTCTTTTCTTCTACTGAGTTTAGGCTTAGATTGTTCTTCTTTTTCCAATTGCATAAGATCTCTTGTGAGATTGTTGATGTGCTCTCTTTCTGTTTTTCGAATGTAGGCATCTAAAGCGATGAATTTTCCTCTCAAAACTGCTTTTGCAGTATCCCACAGGTTTTGGTAGCTTGTGTCTTCATTGTTGTTATGCTCAAGGAAGTTAATGATTTCCTGTTTTATTTCTTCCTTCACCCATCTGTTATTCAACAGAAGATTGTTTAGTTTCCATGCCTTTGGGTGGGCTTGAGCATTTTTGTTAGAGTTGAGTTCCACCTTTAGTGCCTTATGGTCTGAAAAGATACAAGGTAAAATTTCAATTCTTTTGATGCTGTTGATATTTGTTTTGTGTCCCAGGATATGATCAATTTTGGAGAATGTTCCATGGGGTGATGATTAGAATGTATATTCTTTATCTTCGGGGTGGAGTGTTCTATATGCATCTATCAAGCATAGTTGTTCTAGGGTCTCATTTAAATCTCTTACATCTTTGTTTAATTTCTGTTTAGAGGATCTGTCCAGCTCTGTAAGAGGTGTGTTAAGGTCCCCTGTTATGATGGTATTATCAGATATCATATTGCTCAGACTGAGTAAGGTCTGCTTCAAGAATCTGGGAGCATTTAAATTGGGTGCATAAATATTTAGAATGGAAATGTCTTCTTGTTGTAGTTTTCCCTTGACCAGTATAAAGTGACCATCTTTGTCTTTTTTGACTTTAGTTGCTTTAAATCCACATGTATCTGAAAATAAGATTGCAACTCCTCTTTTCTTCTGAATTCCGTTTGCCTGAAAAATTGTCTTCCAACCCTTGACTCGGAGCTTTAATTTGTCTTTTGAGGCCAGGTGTGTTTCTTGCAGGCAGCAAATGGATGGCTTGTGTTTTTTAATCCAGTCAGCCAATCTATGCCTCTTCAGTGGGGAATTCAAGCCATTAACATTTATTGAGATAATTGATAAGTGTGGTAGTATTCTATTCGTTTTATTTGGTAAGAGTCCATTGCTTAGTTTTATCTTTTGCATCAGTGTGGAGGTTAGGTTCTGTCCTTTGATTTCTGAGTTCTTACTTTGCTGCTGATCCATTGTGGTGGTCAGTGTGCAGAACAGGTTGAAGTATTTCCTGTAGAGCTGGTCTTGTTGTGGCGAATTTCCTCAATGTTTGTATATCTGTAAATGATTTGATTTCTCCGTCAATTCTGAAGCTTAGCTTAGCAGGGTACAGAATTCTGGGCTGAAAATTGTTCTGTTTAAGTAGGTTAAAGGTAGATGACCATTGTCTTCTTGCTTGGAAAGTTTCATTAGAGAAGTCTGCGGTAACTCTGATGGATTTGCCCCTGTAGGTCAACTGGCGCTTACTCCTGGCAGCTTGCAGAATCTTTTCTTTTGTCTTGACTTTGTACAGGTTCATCACAATGTGTCTTGGAGAAGCTCGGTTAGAGTTGAGGCGACCTGGGGTCCGATAGCCCTCTGAAAGCAGTGTGTCAGACTCTTTGGTGATGTTTGGGAAATTTTCTTTTATAATATTCTCTAGTATGACTTCCATTCCTCTGGGGCATTCTTCTTCCCCTTCTGGAATTCCTATAACTCGTATGTTGGAACGCTTCATAAAGTCCCATAATTCTGACAGTGAACGTTCTGTTTTCTCTCTCTTCTTTTCTGCCTCTTTTACTGTCTGAGTTATCTCAAGAACTTTGTCTTCTACCTCTGAAATTCTTTCTTCTGCATGGTCTAACCTGTTGCTGATACTTTCCATTGTATCTTTAAGTTCCCTAATTGACTGTTTCAGTTCCTTCAGGTCTGCTATATCCTTTTTATATTCTTCATATCCTTCATATCTTATTTGATTCTGTTTTTGGATTTCCTTTTGGTTATTTTCCACTTTATTAGCAATTTCCTTCATTGTTTCCATCATTTCTTTCATTGTTTTCAACATGTGTATTCTAAATTCCCTTTCTGTCATTCCTAACATTTCTATACTGGTGGAATCATCTGCAGTAGCTACCTCATGGTCCCTTGGTGGCGTTGTTCTAGACTGGTTCTTCATGTTGCCTGGAGTTTTCTGCTGATTCTTCCTCATGAGTGATTTCTTTTATCTGTTTCCTTGCCCTAATTTTCCTTTCACTTCCTCTTGCTCTTTAAGTTCTTGTGCCTGTGGACTAAGGGTTACAGGACCAGAAGGGTGAGAAGGTTGAAGAGCAAAAAAAGGGGATGAAAGAAAGTAGGACCGAGTGATAAGAAAAAAAGAAAGATAGAGAAAGGAGAGGGGGTGGGTATAAGGAATATTGACAAAAAGAAGAGAGGCACAGAAAGAGGGAGACAGGGCAATATAGGTGTACAGTAGGGTACTTTGACACAACCTTAAAACACCCCACCTTCTGGGGGTGCCCAGTTGCGTGGTTCCCTTGAGGTCAGCAGCTCTTTGCTAACCTGATCAGACACAGTACCCCACCTCCACCAAGTAGAGAGGAAAGACAAAAATGCTATAAATCAAACCAAAACAAGCAAACAGAAAACTTTACGGGGATAAAATTGGGTGAAAAACCAAATTATATCGGTAGAAACACTAGCAAAAATGAAGTTGAAGTTATTAAAAAAGGCAGGAATGGGAAATTATAATTAAACTAGGAAAATTGAGAAAGAAAAAGGGATCTGTGTGGAAAAGATTGAAATTAAAAAAACAAAAGAACATCAGCAACGTCAAAATAAACAAACAAAAAAAACAACCAAACCAAAAAAAAAAGAAGAAAAAAATACACAACCAAAAACAAAGCAGTTTGTATATGTTATTGAATATTGTCTGGGCAACACGTGGTCTTCTGGGGTATGAGATGTTAGTCACAGTTCTGATACGACTGGAGTCTGCTGATTTCTCAAACCCCAGCAGGTAGACACCCTAAATCTCTCTTCAGCCTACTTAAAGGCACTTTGAACTTGTAAACTTGGTGAGCAGAAGCTTTCCCAGCTTTCTCGCTGGAATCGCTGCTGAAGTGGCTATCCACTTACTCAGTGTGCCAAAACTGGTCTCACTCTGCCCCTGAGGGTTAGGGCTGCAAGGCGGCTCAGACCCCACCCTTAGGCTACTTGGTTGCTGGGTTACCACCTCCCACCCGTTTCTAGCTCTGCGACCCTGAGGGCGGAGCTTGCCGGGGCAGATCACTGACAATGGATCCGTGTGACCCACCACCAAACACTATTAGCTCCGTCTGGCTCAGCGGCTCAGACTGGGGCCCTAGACAACGGCCAAAGTTCTCCACACACCCGCTCAGGCCTTCCCCAAGGCATTTCAACTCAGTGCGAAGTCCAAGGACATCAAAACAGTTCACAGGTAAGGCCTTTCTGGTTTGCAGTCTCGCTTCTACTGAACTTACAGTTGTGGGCGGGTTTAGACTGATTGAACACACGCGACCACTTGCCGGTTTGTTTTAGTCCTCCTCTTGGGGTCCAGAAGTCTCTCGCTGACTCCCTGTATCTTCATAGGAGTGATGATAGGCAGTTTTCACCAGCCAGAGATGCCTGGAGTCCTATCTCCCCAGACTCACGGTGCCCAGATGCAAGGAAGCTGTTACTCGGCTGCCATCTTGCTCCGCCCCATAAGCATTTTTCTTTACTCAAGGAATGGAATGGCTATCCCTCTAAAGTATTTCTGGTAACTCTGTTAACTAGATCAATATTTTCTCATCTCACTGGTTTCAAGAAAGGTAAGTGAAATCCAAAAGTATCATAAATGTATTTACCTTCAATGAAAGGTGCATAGATGTACATGGGAGGAATACACTTAATCTTTGGTGATCTCCTGCAGATGAAGGCGTTTGCCTGGCTGACCTGTGCCCGGGTCCAGCCACTTTACTGAAATTTGGACCAGGTGAGAAATCTGGCCTTAGGTGCCTGTTCCAGCCTATATGGGAAACAAAGGAACTAAGTTAGATGTGAAGGCTTAAACTTTAAATCTACATAGTTTATTAGATGGTATCTCAAAAACGATGCTGCCTAAGCTTTCTCATAAGAAAAGAACATAAATAATCCTAAACAGACAGCTTTATGACAGGAATAATGTGAGTAAATTTACACTCGTGGATACACAAATAAGATGTTTTTCTCAACCTAAGCAAAGGAGCAGAGGTTGTCAATGTTTGTCAAAGGTTATTTATTTGTATTAGATTAAATCATTTCCTTATATACCCGTTTAAGAATTCTTCCTGCCAGCTGTACATTCTAAGTAGGAGTCCATTACAATTAGTGTTTCTTAATACTTAAGTCTATTTCTTCTGGGAAAAAACACCTAACTCAGGAATTTGCTTCATCCGCTGATTCTTTCCCTGAAGAACAAAACACACAGTTGTTCTGCAGAGATGACTAAGATCCTGTCTTGTTAGCACAATTCTACTTTTTAAATCCTGGGTTCACAATGAAGTCAATTTTCCTTGAGGTCAAATATATGAGACTTTTGTAAAAGCGCATGTTTAATAAATAAGACAATCTTTTTGGAAGAAAATGGAAATTGTTTTGTTTTCACTATATGATAAAGAGCTCACAAACAAAGACACTCTCAGAACTCTTGTACAATTCTTTAAATAAGTCTTAAGTTGATACACAAGAATATGGAGAACTCTTTCAAAATTTTCCTATTATTTGCCCAATTTCAAGTATTACTAGAACTTCTGTATGATTTTGTAGAAATCTTCTGCAATGAAAGCTATCAAATTCTGGATGAGTCTAAATGTCATAAATACAGGAAGGGATTCTCCATCAACTCTATTCACCTGGACAAACAGCACATCAGAACTAATTGATAAAAGAAGAACCAATACACTCTGGCTTTCCTGGCTTGTATCTGTTCATGTAGGGTAGCAGAGGTGTTTCTTGCTTTTCAAAGGAAACACAGGTGATGCTACAGAGAACTGAAGTTTGCCAATGGCCATTGCCTCCAACTCTACATTGAAAACTCTCCCATGAGAATGCTGGAACTGCAGAAATGTAGACTTGTTACAAGACTCCATGTGTAACATCAAAATCACTAAAAGACATCTATCATTTCACTTTGGAATTATAAAAATAACTAAAAAGGACTAATCTTTATAAAAAGTTCAAAGGCCTTGAGCAAGATGTAGATCAATGATGCATCAAAAAGGAATTCATAAATAAGAAGTACATGACCATTTGAATTTTTTAAATCTTGCCATTATAAATCAAATATCATTAATGATTTTTATGGAGTATAGAAGAATATTAAAAAATCCATTTATCTAGCCGGGTGCTGTGGCGGGCACCTGTGGTCCTAGCTGCTCGGGAGGCTGAGGCAAGAGAATCGCTTAAGCCCAGGAGCTGGAGGTTGCTGTGAGCTGTGTGATGCCACAGCACTCTACCAAGGGGCATAAAGTGAGACTCTGTCTCTACAAAAAAAAAAAAAAAAAAATCCATTTATCTGATTCAGCTCCCAGAGTACAGTGGATATGGTGCTGGCCACATGCACCGAGGTTGGCAGGTTTGAACGCAGCCTGGGGCCAGCTAAACAACAATGACAACTGCAACAAAAAAATAGCCAGGCATTGTGTGGGCACCTGTATTCCAAGTTACCTGTGAGGCTGAGGCAAGAAAATTGCCCAAACCCAGGATTTGAAGGTTGCTGTGAGCTGTGATGCCATGGCAGTCTACCGAGGGCAACATAGTGAGACTCGGTCTCAATTAAAAAAAAAAATCCACTTACTTACTGAAGTTAATCATTCGTTTAACTAATATAAGTATTTCCACAGGGCTCTCTATGAAGCCACCAGTGACACCAACACACTTGGAATTACTCCGGCCCTACAATGCCAAGTTTAAGAGATAGTTTAATGTCAAACTACAAGACTATCATGTTAATCTCTAGTTCAAATGACAATAAGAACAATTTAGGAATTTAGAAAAATACAAAGAGGTTCCTATCTGCTGTCAATACAACTGAGCAGTGTAACATCCTGGATATGTTTACAAACACTTGGAGCCACACTATCTGGGTTTGAATTCTACATCCACCACTTACTACCTTAGCGCATGTTTCTTAGCTCTTCTGTTCCTCATTCTTTCCATATGGAAAGGTTTGATATAAACCTTAACACAACCCTTTTACAGCCCTTACAATTCCATTACATACCAAATCACAAGAAGCAGCTTTATTATATTCTCATTCCACTAATATCAACAGAAAGATTTGTTTATTTAATGACTTCAATCTGCAAGCCTCTATAATTTTCTGGAAAAAAAAATCATTTTCCCCTTTGATCTAAAACAAAACAAAAACCATTGATCTGATTCAAAGAGCTCTGTAGACAAAATACATTTGCCTTTTCTTTGTTATCTATACTGTTTTACATAGCTTTGTTATGTAATACAATGCTATACAAAGTTTGAAATGTTAAAAAGGCTGTTGTTAACCATTATCTCAATGGTTTGTAGGATCAAATTGGTTTACTTTTACACTGGAGTCCATGGTACATTAGCAAAAATAATGAAGGGGAATAATGCTAACGTATCTCAGAAACTCTTGCTAGAAGAATGTAAGAAGAGGACAACACAGTGGTGGAAATTGTGGGCTTCAGAGTCACAGGGCTGGGCCTCCGCCTCTGCTCAGTGCCTGGCTGCTGTGTTCTTTTGCAGGCACCTGCCTATAAGCACCAGCTGCCTTGCCTGGGCTGAGAAATAAATGAATCATTGTAATAGAAACCAATCAATTCTGTGTCTGACAACAAGCAATGCTCAATATATGTTAGCATGTGTCAATCCTTTCTAAAAGAATTATTGCTATTATTACCATTATTGCACAGCAAAAGCTGCTGTCATCTGCCTTACACTTGTGTCATAAATGCCATTTACTAGCTTTATAGCAGTCAGGCTACTGTGGAATTGAGCAGAAATTGGTCATAGCTACCAGGAGAAGTTATCAACTCGTCAAAGATTGATCAGATCAGTGTAACTGATTCAGATGGATTAAAGGATTTGTTATGAGTTACATTTCTCCTTCAAAAGAAATATAGATAAATAGTCTCAATAATACAGGTTATTTTAATTTCACGAAGAAGTTATTTGTGCAAGCTGATAACTCACTTTCATAATAACAAACTGTGTTATCAGACTAATAATAATGGTGATAATTATAATGAATACAATCTGTATAAACCACTAAAAATAATTCTGTTTTGTCTGTTTTATCCTCATTTGATTTTTAGAATAATCTTATCAGGAAGATATTATGGTTACCACCAAAGATGGATGATGAAAGTGAAGCCCAGAGAGGCTGAACCACTTAGCACAGTTGCACAGCTAGTGTGTGGAAGAACAGCATTAGCCCCAAAACCCAGAGCAAAGACTTTAAAGATAAATGGTCTAGACACAAAGCTAGACACAGAAAACTGCAGAAATGGGTAAAAGAAGGATAAGCAAACTATATGTAAACATATGTCCTTGAAGAGAAGTATGAAAGGAGATAGAACATAGCTAAAGATGGATAGTTAGTTAAAGAAGATTTGTTTGTTTGTTTCTAAAAAATCAAGACATGAATATTTTTATTGGGCAAGGAAGCCAAATGCATGCAACGTACAGTACAAATTTTATTGTATAAAGCAGGAATCTTTATGAGTCATGAAATGAGGGACCAAGGCACAGAAATTGCTATCTCCTCTTTGTGACAGGAGATGAGGGAAAGAATGAAAGCTAGTTGGAGAGGAGGAATGATGCTTAGGTCAGGGAAAAGGGGGAGAAAGAGAAAATGCACGACACCGAGAACAGTCACGACCCACACTCCTACCACCAGTGACCCACACAATGAATGGCATCAGAGGAGAGTAGCAGGGGGGACTAGGAACTCAAGATGACTATGGACATCTGGAATGGCAAAGGAAGTAACAAGACTGCTTGATTGTCCAGTTCCACTGAGGATCTGGCTTATGCTGTGAATTACTTATCTGTAATAGCACTAATCCTCAGAATTGTGTTAGGTTCTGTAACAAAGAATAATTTCCTGTGTTGCCATTGTTGTGCTGCTTAAGGTAGAACTGGTAGCACAGGTACAGAAGGGGTGCAGGCAGCACAAAGACTCATCCAGGACTAACAGACTGGGAAGGTCAATGGGAAGACAGTACTGGGCATGAGGGGGTAAGGACAGTTCTGACAACGTAGCCAGGAGGCCGGATGACAGGTCTCAGGCTGGTTTGGGAAAGAAGTTAAGCCAAGAGGGAGCTGACTAGATCATCTAAATGGAAGCTAAGATGAGTGACAGTGGAAAGAAGAAAAGTAGAAGGTGCCGGGCAGTGTGGTAGTGTGGGAAGGGAAGTGGTTTGAATTAGGAAGTGGACTTCTGGACAGCTGCAGAGTGACTCAGGTCTGAGTGGGTGAGTACAAGACAGGGCTTTAGGCCATAAAAATGGACATGGAAGGGACTGCAGACAAAGGAGATAAGGCACAGAGTAGAAGAGAGAACCCAAGCACATGTACCTAATATAAGATCCATGTTGCCATCTCCAAACCAGTAGAGTCTACCGAGGACAATACTACACTACGTTCCTAAAAGTACCTGAATAATGTATGTTGTTACACACACTCCTTCCACAACCTTCTGGCTGCCTGGGGACATGGCATTTTAAATGCAATGTTGCCATGAAATTTGTTCTTCTGTAAAAAATACACGAAATATATCAATATATAAAAGGCGATGAGAAGCTACTTAGAAACATGGATTTAGATGGCTCTATTAAAAGCCTTTCTAGGGAGGGGGGAGGGTAATGGATGGGGCCACACCTACGGTGTATCTTAGAATGGGTACAGGCCAAACTTACTAAAGGCAGAATACATATGTCTACATACAATAACTAAGAAAATGCCATGAAGGCTATGTTGAACGGTTTGATGAGAATATTTCAGATTCTATTTGAAACCAGCACATTGTACCCCTTGATTGCACTAATATACAAAGCTATGATTTAACAAAAAAAGTCTTTCTTCATAAAAAAGGTAAATATTGTATATCTAATGTAATTAGACAAAATGGACTTTTCATAAATTGACACTATTGTCTATAAAAATCAAGTAGAAGTTATTCAACAACAACCAACCTACCAACTTCAGTGTCCACTAAACTCCTTTTGTTGCATTCCTATTCATCTCCACCACTTAATTAATTTAACAACAAAAACCTATTGTTGCTTCCCTACTGTGTGATAAGAATTTATGACTTTTTCTGTGCATGTCTCTCCGTGTGTGTGTTTAGTAACAAAAATAGGTATATGTAGACTAATCGTCAAAAAAACTGACCTTTTTATAATGGAATAGAGAATAGTTCATTTTCTTAAAATTTTAGTGGAAAGAATTCATTTAGCTCAAGGCTGTAAAGGAGCAAACTGACACAAATGTTTAGGTATGCGAATGGTAATGAAACATTGCTTACCTCTTCAACCCTTCAAACGCCCTTACAAGAGAGTTTTGAAATATTACTCCAGTCAAAGCTACAGAACATCAGCTCTTCCTTATGGATGAACACACCATTGCCAGACACGCCCAGCTTGATGTTCTGCCAAGCATAACCCAATTAACCATAATTAGAGCTGTCAAAGTTATATAATCAAGAGGCTAATTACCTCTCTGAAAGAAAGAATGGCAATTTAATGTTTTTGTATTTAAATTATAGTAATAGTACACAAATTAATAGAAACCGTAAGACATAAGCACATCTGAAATCTATTTGTCTTGAGGACTCAGATTTGATTTGCCAAGCAATTTATTACAACATGAATATAGGACTCAATATTCCTTTGTTTGTTTGTTTTTTGTTTTGAGGCAGAGTCCCACCTTGTCACCCTCAGTAGAGTCCCCTGGTGTCATAGCTCATAGCAACCTCAAACTTTTGGGCTCAACCAATTATCATGCCTCAGCTTCCCAAGTAGCTGGGACTAAAGGTATCAGCCACAACGCCTGGCCATTTTTAGAGACAGGGCCTTACTCTACCTCTGGCTGGCCTTGAACCCATGAGCTCAGGCAATCCACCAACCTCAGCCTCCCAGTGTGCTAAGATTACAGGCATGAGCCACCACCCTTGGTCCTAGGACATAATATTCTTCAAAAGCCATAAGACATATGTTCTCCAGCTCTGTTTGAACAATAACAAGGAAGAAAGGAAACAACTGTATCAACTATCCCGACGATAAAGGAGATAAAATACGCTTTTCTGAAGGCTATTCCAGCTATCAGAAATTATCTGTTGGTCCACCCTAAGATGCACTCAACCATCTTATTTGAGGCCAATTTAATTCAGATAAATCACTCTGAATAATTTATTTATTCAGATAATTTATTTAATAAATTTTATTTAATTTTTTAAATTAATTTATTTGAATTAAATTTTATTTAATTCAGCTTATTTGAATTTTATTTAATTCAGATAAGCTGTTGAAATGATGTCAGTAGTTCACAAAGCACAAATCCACCACAGAAAATTTCACTGAAATCTCTGAATTGTTTCAAGAACTTTTTCAATAAGTCAGAGTGCTGACATCCACTTCTCATCAAGCATTCCTTTGAGTGGCATCCTTTAAAAGGCTATTATTGAATCTCTTAATAGTTTTCTTTCCCCAGAGATTTTATTTAAAATGGATGACAATTGAGAATAATTAAGAGCCTGAAGGGCCTTTAGAAAACTGAATCAGTGGACAGCCAAAGTGACAAATTATCTCCTCACATTTTAAGTAGTGCTAATTATCTAAGATGCACAATCTATAAATGATACAAATCCTCATTTGTCTTTAAGGGGAGAACTGGATATCATCCATGACATGTAAAATTCCAATCTTAGGTGCACACCTTGAAGTAAAACTGAATAGAAACCACGTAGATAGGAGGTGGGAAGATGGGTTGGCTGAATTCACATTTAACTGGTATAATGCTACATTTTTGGGTGCAGAACACTTTTAACTTTGACAGAAATGAACAAAAGCATATTAGGGGTAAATCATGTCTATCCCTACAGTATTTCCAAACTGAAAAAAGAAATATAAAATTAAACAATACTATCCAAAAGTCTATCCACTTTCTTAAAAGTCAACAACATGAAACAAACTGTCAGAAAAACATGCTGAAACAAATATCATATTCAGTCTAACTCACACTTCAAAAAGCATAATATCTTGACTACTTTTACTAAGAAAAGTTCAACACAATTTACATGTCTTTTAAAAAATAGAAGCACAGGTTAAGAAAGTAAATGCCAATTGCTTTCTCTGCTGTGATACTTGAATAATTCATACAAAAAAAACTACATTAGATCAACCCAAGCATGTTTTTAAAAATCTAGTCTATTCCTTTACTCACCCTGTCCTTGCAGCCACAACTCTCTCTAGGAATAGAATAAAAAGGTGGAGTGAATCAGGTGCATGTGCCAAAGTAACTTTGCCAAAACTATCCCCGCCCACGTCCACAGGGAGCAAGGTGGAAGATTGCCCACGGTGTCATGTTCTCACCACAAGAGAGGAAGCAACCCAAGTGGAAACACTGCACAAGACATCTCCAGTCTGAAGGAATCTTTGGACAGTACAAAGAAGCCATCTTACCTGACTTAAAAATAAGGGCAATGCAGATTCAAGTAAATTGGTTGATTTTGGTATTGCTCTACAGCATGGTTTTAGGATTATTATCATTTGTGTGAGTAGAAATTCAAGATGAATGGCAGGGAGTGAAAAGAAAAAAGCATAACTTAACCCCTCATATGTGAGTTCTGCCACTGGGCAGCAAAGGCAGAAAAGAAAGTCTAGAAAGGAACACCTGCTCTGCCTTGCTCACCACCTCAGGACGCTGCCCCTTGTGGATAACAACTGGATCCCATGATATCTGGCTGCCAAATGGGTTTGGAAATTTCTCACAAGAGATCATGGAGAAGAATGGAGGGGAGGTCAGGGTATTTTACACTCAGATTCCCTCCCTGTATGGTGGCATCACGCTGCCTGGGTTCCTTTGACACTGGCTCCTCTCAAGACAACCATCTCCACACATCTGCCTTCTGTGTTCAGGTACACAGTCTGCTCTGCCACCTTCAGACCTGGGGAGGTCAAAAGGGAGGCTGACACAGCCCAGGGGACCGCAGATGATGCACTGATGCATTGAGGTTTGCTTGCACCTGTGTTAAGACTCCTTTTATTCCAAACTCTTCTAATTGTCCTAATATGAATACACCATTAAGAACTGATCTAACATTTTTTTTTCCATTCTTGAGATACTTTACTAAGAAGAATAGAAGAAAAAGTATCCAATGTACTCAGTACTATTACAAAGCAATTATATAATTACCCACGCTTTCATACAAAATATAAAACACAACTACAGCCCAGGATGAAGAAGGGGAGGGTGAGGGGAGAGGAGTGGGGAGGCTGGTTGATGGAGGGTAATCAGTGGGACCTCACCTATGGTGCGTATTACAAGGGTACGTGTCAGATCTATTAAAAGTAGAGTAAAAATATCTTAACACAATAATTAAGTGAGGTGTAGGCTACGTTAACCTCACATATGCTTGATGTAAGCATTCCAAATTGTATACAAAATCAGCACATTGTATCCCAAAATGTATTAATGTACCCTGTTATGATTTAATAAAAAAATTGTTAAGAGAAAATAATAAACTGTACAAATTGCCATGGCTGAGATGGGCAGATTAAAAAAAAAAAAAAAACAAAGAAAAGAAAAGAACTCCTTTAACAGCAATAAATAAATAAATCTGATCTCAAGACAATGAAAAATGAGCAAATAGAAAAAGGAACAAAACTATAAACTACATGAAAACTTCTTTTCAATCGCTACACATAGTCTGTTCAATAAGCCACAAACATCTTACTCATCAAATATTATCTAACAAATCAAATAGCTAACAAACACAATGGTGATTACTTTGAGGTTTTTAGTCTTCTGCTCTTAACTACAAAACAAACACTGATATTATAACAGGGCCTGTAACTTTTTAGCTTTCTTTCTAAGATATAACATTTAAAAACAAGAATTTTGAAGCCTTGCAACATTGTCTGAGAATTTGTTTCTCAATGATCACAAGATGCAAGATTTATAAGTGTCAAGCATAGTAGGGTTTAGAGAAGGAGAAATGTGCTTGGGAGGTCTTTTTGGGATCCAAACCTGTTGTCTCCTCTGTTCCTTATTTCTACCTTTGGGCTAAAGCAGCCTGTCCTCGTCATATAGGAAATGAGCTGAAAAACAGTTAAATTTTTGGATGCTCTTTTTCAAATTCTACTAGAATTTATCCAAAGGTAACAGACAGATGAGACCACTTAATAATATATGGCTTTAAGTAAGTCATTCTCTACACTCTGCTTTATGTTGGAATATTAAAAAAATTCAAAATCTATGAGAGCATTTTCACTGTGAAAATACTTTGAAAATTAAAGATCCACCACATGTAGTAGTTACAAATGATGCTGCCAGAAATCAGTTAGTGAGATGGAAAAATGTTTATAATAGAAAGTTAAAAAAAAAGAAATGCCTAATAAGAATGATAGTCAGAGTACTAACCTATTTCAGAAAGACATCAGAATTTAACTGCTCACAGATCTCAGAAAAAAAGACAAAAAAGAAAATGTATCATAGTATTAGCAGTGCTTATTTTCATATGAAGACATTTAAGTGCCTTTTATTTTTTTCTGTTTGCATCTATTTTTATTATAATAAACATTAAAAACCTTAATAATTTAAGAATTATTAATATGAGGCATATAAAGGAAACCTATGTTTCAGTGGAAGCTTTCCTAAATCATGCAACCTGGGCTGCTAAACTGCAGGTAGGTTTTGACAGAGTCCTTTCAAAGCTCACAACTGTGGGTTCCCTCAGTGCATTTCACTGACTGTGGACACATTTCTCAAAACCAAATCCATCTTTCACCTTGGATCCCATTCTCTTCCCTGACTCTTCCCACTACGTAATTACCTAAGCTAGAATCTTGAAATAGGTGACATATGTCACTAGTAATAACCATAGTATAATGCATTTACAGATTTCATTTTCATTTCTTGATGGATAGAGTTCACCTATTCATAACTGTTATTATATCGAAGTGACTGTCACTAGAACATCTGAGTATCTATGCTCACAAAAATAGGTATAGTATTGCCTATTTTATTGTATGAAATGGCCTATGAAGTATTCTGTCATGTTTTTATGTTTCTCAATTCAAACCCCTTTTAAATGTACAAATAAATATGTTTTCAATTTTTTTGTAATTATTTTTTCAGAAATTTAATCCTTAGGATTTTATTTTTCAGGACTATGGCATTCAAAATCATATCTTCAAGATCATGATCAGTGCTCCATAATTCCTTATTCTGTGATCTTACTACCTCTCACATGAGACTGAGGGTGCTTCATCATGTGAGCCTGGGCCAGCGTACTTGATCTTTCACAAAGAACAAAACAAACCTATAGGAACGAGCCCAAGGCTAGGGCTCCTTCACAGCCCAGAAGCTTTTGGAAGCAGTCAGAACTGTGCCACCTCAGCCCTGTTAGGTTTACTAAGATCTGCTCCCCTCTCCTAATGCAAATGTGGGAGAGGAAACTGGGGTAGACAAAGCACTTCACCTAGCGGAAGCTGGGACTCAGTATAAACCAGGATAAGTGGTAAAAAATGCTGACAAGTTGTGCTTACAATAACTACCCATTAAAAGGTGCTCATTAAAAAGACTGTTGAAAAGAAGTTGGGGGAGAATAAATGGTTCCTCCCACTACCATAAACCCCATGATTAACTGAAGAATTATTAGAAACCCTCAAGTAAGGCAACAGTCTTTTTTATTTTTTTTTGAAGGCAAACAGTCTTTTTCCAATAGTGAACTAGGCCACTCTTTTGTTATTCCCTTCCTTCCTTCCTTTCTTTGCTCCCTCCCTCCCTCACTTCCTTTCTCTCTCTTTTTTATGAAAGTAGGCCATTCTAAAGCTAGAGCCCTGGGAAACCTTCAGTGAACACACTGGAGTGAAGTTACTTTCCATGACAATGACATTACCTTGGCCTCATGTAGATGAACGCCATACATGGGCATTCCCCTGGTGTGCTCTATGAACTGATAATCAGTTTCTGCTGAAGCTATGCCACTGAGAATAAAAAGAAACAATATTATGGTTGTTATGAATACATGCAAAAAAAAGGTGTTCAAAACAGGGCCAGGTGTGTCTCAGATTAGACAGTTTGGAGTAAATGATGTAACCCAGGAAAATTGGCAGAAGACTAGGAAACAGAAAAACAGACTCAATTGTCAAAATCTAGCATTTTTCTCTTAAGGTCATCTCATCTAGGATGGCATCTGTGGCTTAGTGAGTAGGGCGCCGGCCCCATATACCAAGGGTGGTGGGAATGAAACTGGCCCCGGCCAAACTGCAACAAAAATTAGCCAGGCATTGTGGTGGGTGCCAGTAGTCACTTCTTCTCCGGAGGCTGAGTTAAGAGAATCGCCTAAGCCCAAGAGCTTTAGGTTGCTGTGAGCTGTGACACCATAGCACTCTACCAAGGGTGACAGAGTAAGACTCTATATCTGAAAAAAAAAGTAAATAAAAAAGATCCTTTCATCTAAACGTGCTAACAGCAATGAGTCATATACCTCCACCCTTATGATTTGTATGCTAAGAGAGTTGATTTTGATTATTTCTACTGGTGAAGAAAGCCACAGAATTAATGGGTAAATGTTAACAGGGAATTTTTTTTAAGTGGTTTCATTTCTCTGATACAGACAAATGCTTACTCCCTACTTTTATTTTGCTAGGACTGACCATAATGAACACTGAAATTACTTGCATTTCATTTTATACCTATGATAGATAATCACATTCTGTACACAGTACAATTATTTCTATTCTTAACCCTAACTCAATAAATTTTTGTCTCCTAGAGAACAAGTCCATGTCGCATTAATCTTATATTCCCCAAGGCATTTCAGTACCTGATAATTCATATTACTCCTAGAGAACAAGTCCATGTGCCATTAATCTTATATTCCCCGAGGCATTTCAGTACCTGATAATTCATATTAGAACTACACAATAAAGGCCTGTTGATTACAACTGAAAGCACAGTAACATTTTCAGAGTGAAATGTTGTATTTATTTTTTAAAGAAAAGTCAATAAATGTGGCCTATTTTCTAATATGTGACAGTTTCTTGCAGAATGTTTACAAAATATTTTATAAATCTACAATTTTCTTTTTTTTTTTATTTTGGCTGTGGCTGGGCTTGAACCCACCATCTCCAGTAAATAGGGACAGTGCCCTACTCCTTTGAGCCATAGTCGCTGCCCTATAAATCTACAATTTTAAATAACAGAACAAATTATAAGTGTGTAGTTAGGCTTTTAAAAACTTGTGTAAAAATCCATTTTATTTTCACACAGATAGAAACATTCCCAAAGTATAATATGGTATTGAGTTACTAATGTAATTTAAGTAATCTTTAGCTAAGCCAAAGGAGTCATCTTGTGTGCATAAAGTAACCATCTGTTTATTACTAGGTTTCTTCAGATTTTTTTTTTAAGACAGGGTCTCACTCTATTGCCCTAGCTAGAGTGCCATGGTGTTATCACAGCACACTGCAACCTCCAAATCTTGGGCTCAGTGAACCTCCTGCCTCAGTCTTCTAAGTACATGGACCTACAGTGTGAGCCATGACGTATGGATAGTTTTTCTGTTTCTAGTAGAGACAAGTGTCTTGCTCTTGATCAGGCTGGTTTGGAAGGCCTCAGCTCAAACAGTCCTCCCATTGGCCTCCCAGTGTGCTGGGATTACAGTGTGAGCTGCCACATCCAGCCCCACCTCCACATTTCTGTTGCTATTTTCCTGCATCCATCACCACCTACACTTCTAATTCAAATCTCAGTACCTTGTCCCTTCTTTTTTATTTACAAATCTCAATGCTTTGTTATCTCCCTGGCTTTTTACCACAGTAATAAAAACCATTAAAAGGCAGAAGAAATAGAAATGTCAAACATGTATGTGTATATGCTTGTTTCCAGTGTGTATAGGGTAAAGGAAGAGGAGGTGTCCTAGGGAAAGGTGTATTCATCCAGTAAATGAAGCGTTTGAACATGAACTTAGGGCCTCATGTTAGTCACCAAACCAATGAGGGGGTGCAGGTAGGCTTGATCAGAGCTAGGTTATCCAAAAAGAAAACTGGATAATCCCCAAAACTGTGCTCAAATGTCTACCACGTGTTACAAGAGACCCTATTTAAATCTACCATGACCAGTCTCCCTCCAGGAAGCATGACAACATACATATGTGCTTTGTAGAAATTCAACACCAAGTCCTCCATCTTCTTGGTGTCAATGGACCCAAAATAATAATCAGTATGTGGCTTGATTTTGTTGACGACCTCATCATCCACATAGTTTCCACGTTCCGCCTGGACGGTTTAGGATTCCAGGAGGGCACGAGTCACAGAGGGGCAGGGCAGGCGCCCAGAAGCAATGTCTGCCCAGATCTGGAGGCATAGGAGGTATCTGTGAGATGCAGAGGGAGAAAAGGAGAGAATAATTAGTTAAGACTGCAGCACTTCTAATCCTTCAATGCTTATGTGACTTTGGTAAAAAATATACAATATAGACCCCCTTCATATCTATAGAAAAAAGGGTATTCTCTATGAAGAAGCCTCCTCTCACTCCTTGGGCTCCTAACCTTTGGTTTATTTACAGAAATTGAGTTTCAAAGGCTAATGAATAGAATGGTATTGTTATTTATTTGCGTTTTTTTCTTTTTTCTTTTGAGATAGAGTCAAACTATGTTGCCCTTGGTAGAGTGTAGTGGCATCACAGCTCACAGCAACCTCCAACTCTTAGGCTTAAGTGATTCTCTTGTCTTACCCTCCAAAGTAGCTGGGATTACAGGCACTCACCACGATGCCTGTCTATTTTTTTCTTGTTGTTGCAAACCTGCCACCTCTGGCATATGGGGCCAGCGCACTATTCTTTTGAGCCACTGGGGCCACCCAAGATTCTCATTATTTTAAAAATTTCATTAATCTTCAGAACTTTAGAGGGGCATGCTAATGTTTGTTAACATTTTAAATCCAAGAAGACAGTTGATGTGTTTGGCATTTTTACTTTATTATAAGAGTAGTGACCAAAACAGCAGTTAAGAATTTTAAATTCTAGGCTGGGCTAGTACAGTGGTTACAGTGCTGGCCACATACACCGAGTGTGCCGGGTTTGAACCCACCTCAGGACACCTACACAATGACAACTGCAACAACATCTAGTTTCCTAAAAGTACATGCACTGTACACAGTTGACGTTGGCCACGAGATAAGCCATTTTAAAATGCTGTACATAAAAATGACTGTCACAAAGAGGAAAACACTCTGTAGTTACCATTCGAATTCTCAGAAACAGTAAATATTCGCTTCTTACTAAACTGAGTCCTTTATTTGCAATTGAAGTGGAGTATGTTTTAATAGCCCACACAATCTCAGAGGAGATGGAATTGGAATAGTTATTGACTCTACAAGGGAAAGCCTACTTCGTTTGGTGGTTTGGGTGGGGTCAGGAAACAAAAAATTACAAGTTCAATTGACTTTTAAAAATAGTTTCATTTTTCTATCTCTATATCACCTTTGTTATATGAGATTAGTGCACAGATACATGAGCTCTACAGTAAAAATCACCAGTATTAAAGTTCCAAAGATTAAACATCACTGACTTTTTAAAAGACCACATACAAAACAAAGTTACCCATTATATCATTTTTTTATGTTTCCATTTCACAAATGGAAATCAAAAAACTAAAGGGAGTAAATTTTTTTGAAATTTCAAACTAATTGGGATTACTCAATTCTAAAGAAACTTTTAAAACTTACCTTAATGAAAAACTGTTAGGTTTCAACCCTGAAATTACTACTATGCTCCCAGAAATAAATGAATGCTGTATGGAAAGGTTATTTTTAAAATGCAAATATAAAGTACCTTGTAATACTCTCAGTCATCTGAGAAGCACAAGATGGGTAAAATTTGACATTGGAGGTAAAAAGCAAGGAGAGATCTGTAATATTTACATATCATGATTATTTAAACAATCAATAGAATGACATTTTTGATAAAACTTTAAGGTCAATGTTTAAATGGTACAGACCAATCTCACTGCAGATCCATGTGCAGAATTTTATTTTATTATTTTAAAAATTAGGGTGGCGCCTGTGTCTCAGTCGGTAAGGCGCTGGCCCCATATACCAAGGGTGACGGGTTCAAACCCGGCCCCGGCCAAACTGCAACCAAAAAATACCCGGGCGTTGTGTCAGGCGCCTGTATTCCCAGCTGCTCGGGAGGCTGAGGCAGGAGAATTGCTTAAGCCCAGGAGTTGGAGGTTGCTGTGAGCTCTGTGAGGCCACGGCACTCTACCGAGGGCAATAAAGTGAGACCCTGTCTCTACAAAAAAACAGAACAAAAAAAATAAAAATAATAAAAATTAATACAATTTACCAAACAAAAAGAAAAGAAAAAATAAATTAGAAATCAATTACACAAATAACCCATCATTAACAGTAATAGGTTCACTTCTTTAGAAACATTCATTTCTACTTTAATAAATGTTTATATGGTGACCCACTATGTAAAAATTTTAATATGACTTCCAAGTAATAGTTTAGAGATAAGATTTCTTTTAACCGCAGGATTTTCAGTTGCCAAATATTCTCTGCCATTTTCTTAAAAAATAAAAATTAAAAAAAAAATTTCAAGATTTCTACATTGTTGGGGGAAGGGAGTAATACTACTCAGTATATTACCATTAGGATGCAGTATTTAAATAAAGCATGAAAGGGATGCCAGAAAACAGAAGGTTTGGTAAAACTTCACAATAATTAAAGACAACAAAATTTTTCCCCAGGCTGTATACAATAAGTGTAAGAACACTCAAATAACATCCAGTTTTCTGTGCTGTCATCTAAAGGATAATCATTCATATCATAAATGACTTATTAAAAATAAATCTTACCATTTATGCATTAAATATTAATGTTGTGAGATGTCTCATTTTGAATGCTCGAAATAATAAATTATAGGGAAAGGGGCAGGTATTAATTTTCTAAGAGGATTCAAATCACGCCATTAGACTGAATTTAGAGTTCTGCTCCAAGTTTACAGGATTTTTAAATAAAAACAAGAATGTGCATATACACTTTAAAAGATCTCGCTAGATCTCTAATTTCTTGACTTGAAGTTTCTTTAGTCCCATCTTCTTCTTCAATGTGTCAGTTTATCTTTTTCTCCCCACAAGCACACTCCCTTTCTTCTAACTCAGTAGTCCACAAATAGTTACTGAATGGCTACTGTGGACATATATACACTTTTGCTGTATTTGGGGCACTACATCACCGTTCTACTAATAATGTCAATCCTACCAAAGTCAGATTTCAGGTTTACTTTACACATATAAAAATAGGATACTGGGATACAGGATTTTTCTGAGTACTGTTAAATATTAAGTCTCTTGCCTTGTAGCACTTAGGTGACAGCATCAAGCATCCATGCACTGTGTAAGAAAACATACTTTTTGGAGGTGACTGCCACTCCAGAGTAAAGCAATATCCTCACAGGATTATCATTTCATAATGGTTTCTTGTTGATTTTCTGTAAGATATGAACACAGCACTTGAGTGCCTTGATATGACTACAGAAATAAATATCTAATAGAATGCCTATGTTTTCTAAAAGGTAATGAAATGTATCCATAACCCTAACCTTTTTCTGAAGTGACAAATACAAATTGTATACATTTCTGGTTTATAATGATATGTTGTAAAGTATGAATACATTCTGGGATGGCTAAATCAAGCGAATTAAGATAGTTATTATACCTCAGATATGTCTTTGTGTTGAGAACACTCAAAATCTACTCCTAGGCATTTTCTTTTCTTTTTTTTTTGTAGAGACAGAGTCTTACCTCGGTAGAGTGCCATGATGTCACACGACTCACAGCAACCTACAGCTCTTGGGCTTCCGCGATTCTCCTGCCTCAGACTCTGGAGCAGCCAGGAGTACAGGCATCTGCCACAACGCCTGGCTATTTTTTGGTTGCAGTTCAGCGGGGCTGATTTTGAACCCGCCAACCTCAGTATATGGGGCCGGTGCCCTACTCACTGAGCCACAGGCGCCACCATTTTCTTTTCGTTTTTATTGTTAAATCATAGCTGTGTACATTAGTACAATCAAGGGGTACAATGTGCTGGTTTCATATACAATCTGAAATATTCTCATCAAACTGTTCAACGTAGCCTTCATGGCATTTTCCTAGTTATTCATTTGTATTCTGCCTTTAGTAAGTTTGGCCTGTACCCATTCTAAGATGCACTGTAGGTGTGGCCCAACCCATTACCCTCCCATCACCCTAACCACCCCCTTCTCTTCCCCTTCCTTGGCCCTTTCCTCATAGTCTGGTGCTATAGTTGGGTTATAGCCTTCATGTAAAAGTTATAATTTAGCTTCATAGTAGGGCTGGGTACATTGGATACTTTTTCCTCCATGTCTGAGATACTTTGCTAAGAAGAAGAATATAATCCAGCTTCATCCATGTAAAAATGAAAGAGATAAAGTTTCCATCTTTCTTTAAGGCTGCATAATATTCCATGGGATATATGTACCACAATTTGCTAGTCCATTCGTGGGTTGATGGGCACTTGGGCTTCTTCCATGACTTAGCAATTATGAATTGGGCTGCAATAACCATTCTGGTACAGATGTCTTTGTTATATTGTGATTTTTGGTCTTCTGCGTATATACCTAGTAAAGGAATTATAGGATCGAATGGCAGGTCTATTTTTAGGTCTCTTAAGTATTCTCCAAACACCCTTCCAGAAGCAATGTATTAGTGTGCATTCCCACCAGCAGTGTAGAAGTGTGCCCTTTTCTCCACATCCACGCCAACATCTCTGGTTTTGGGATTTTGTTATGTGGGCTACTCTTACTGGGGTTAGGCGATATCTCAAAGTAGTTTTGATTTGCATTTCTCTGATGATTAAGGATGATGAGCTTTTTTTCATGTGTTTGTAGATTGTGCATCTGTCTTCTTTACTGAAGTTTCTCTTAAAGTCCCTTGCCCACCCAGAGATGGGATCACCTGTTCTTTTCTTGCTAATACGTTTGAGTTCTCTGTGGATTCTGGTTATTAGACCTTTATCGAAGGTATAACCTGCAAATATTTTCCCCCATTCTGAGGGCTGTCTGCATGCTTTACTTACTATGTTCTTGGCTGTGCAGAAGCTTTTTAGTTTGATCAGGTCCCAGTAGTATATTTTTGATACTGCTTCAATTGCCTGGGGAGTCCTCCTCATAAAATATTCACCTAGGCCGATTTTTTCAAGAGTTTTCCCTGCACTTTCTTCAAGTGTTTTTATAGTTTCGTGTCTTAAGTTTAAATCTTTTATCCAGTGAGAGTCTATGTTAGTTAATGGTGAAAGATGTGGGTCCAGTTTCAATGTTCTACAAGTTGCCAGCCAGTTCACCCAGCACCATCTGTTAAATAAGGAATCTTTTACCCACTGAATGTTTTTAATTGGCTTGTCAAAGATCAAATAATGGTAAGTAGCTGGGTTCATCTCTTGGTTCTCTATTCTGTTCAAGACATCTACTTCTCTGTTTTTGTGCCAATACCATGCTGTTTTGATCACTGTTGATTTATAGTACAGTCTCAGGTCTGGAAGCGTGATTCCTCCGACTGTTTTTATTGCTAAGTAATGTTTTGGCTATTCGAGGTTTTTTTCTGATTCCATGTAAAATGAAGTATTATTTTTTTCAAGATCTTTAAATTATGACAATGGAGCTTTAATAGGAATTGCATTAAAATTATATATTGCTTTGGGTAATATAGCCATTTTAACAATGTTGATTCTTCCCAGCAATGAGCATGGTATGTTTTTCCATTTGTTAACATCTTCAGCTATTTATTTTCTTAAAGTTTCATAGTTCTTTTTGTAGAGATCTTTCACTTCGTTTATTAGGTATTGTCCCAAATATTTCATCTTCTTTACCACTACTGTGAAAAGAATAGAGTTCTTGACTGTTTTTTTGGCTTGGTTATTGTTGGCATATATGAAGGCTACAGATTTATGGGTGTTGATTTTGTAGCCTGAGACATTACTCTGTTCCTTGATCACTTCTAAAAGTTTTGTGGTAGAATCCCTGGTGTTTTCCATATATATGATCATATCATCTGCAAAGAGTGAAAGTTTGATCTCTTCTGTCCCTATGTGGATAACCTTGATCAGCTTTTCTTCCCTAATTGAAAGGGCTAAAACTTCCATTACAATGTTAAAGAGCAATGGAGACAATGGACAACCTTGCCTGTTTCCTGATGTAAGTGGAAATAATTTCAATTTAACTCCATCGAATGTGATATTGGCTGTGGGTTTGCTGTAGATGGCCTCTATTAGTTTTAGAAATGTCCCTTCTATACCAATTTAATTAAGTGTTCTTATCATGAAGGGGTGCTGGATATTATCAAAAGCTTTTTCTGCATCAATTGAAAGAATCATATGGTCCTTATTTTTTAGTTTGTTTATATGCTGAATTGCATTTATAGATTTACGTATATTGAACCAGCCTTGAGACCCTTGGATAAATCCCATTTGGTTGTAGTGTATAATTTTTTTGATGTGTTGTTGTATTCTGTTCGTTAGGATCTTATTGAGTATTTTAGCATCAATATTCATTAGTTATATTGGTCTACAATTTTCTTTTCTTGTGGGGTCTTTTCCTGTTTTGGAAATCAAGGTGATGTTTGCTTCGTAAAATGTGTTGAGTAATATTCTTTCTATTTCTATGTTTTGGAAGAGGTTTAGTAATAGGTACTAGTTTTTCTTTAAAGGCTTGCTAGAATTCTGAGGTAAAGCTATCTGGTCCTGGGCTTTTCTTTTTAGGGAGATTTTGTATAGTTGATGCTATTTCAGAACTTGATATAGGCCTGTTCAGCATTTCCACTTCATTCGGGCTAAGCCTTATTAGGTGGTGTACTTCTAGGTATTGGTTGATTTCTTTCAGATTTTCATATTTCTGAGAGTAGAGTTTCTTGTAGTATTCATTAAGGTTTTTTTGAATTTCTGATGGGTCTGTTGTTATTTCATCTGTACCATTTCTGATTGATGAAATTAGAGATTTTACTTTTTTTTCCCCTGGTTAGGTTAGCCAAAGGTTTATCTATTTTATTGATCTTTTAAAAAAAACAACTTTTGGATTTATTCATCTGTTGTATAATTCTTTTGTTTTCAAGTTCATTTAATTCTGCTCTGATTTTGGTTATTTCTTTTCTTCTGCTGGGTTTGGGGTTGGAGTGTTCTTCCTTCTCCAGTTGTTTGAGATGTCCCATTAAGTTATTAACTTTCTCTCTTTCCGTTTTCTTGAGGAAGGCTTGTAGTGCTATAAATTTTCCTCTTAGGAATGCCTTTGCAGTATCCCAGAGGTTCTGATAATTCGTGTCTTGATTGTTGTTTTGTTCCAAAAATTTGGTGATTTCCTTCTTAATCTCGTCTATAACCCATCTATTCTTTGGCCTAAGGTTGTTTAGTTTCCATGTTTTTGTATGGGTATGCAGGTTTCTGTTCTTATTGAGTTCAACTTTTATTCCATGATGGTCTGAGAGGATGCAAGGAATAATTTCTATTTTTAAAAATTTGCTGAGGTTAGATTTGTGGCCTAGGATGTGGTTGATTTTGGAGTTCCATGAGCTAATGAGAAGAATGTGTATTCAGTTTTGTTGGGATGAAATGTTCTGTAGATGTCTGTTAAGTCCAGATGTTGAATGATTAATTTTAAATCTAAAATTTCTTTGCTTAGCTTCTTTTTGGAGGATCTATCCAGACTTCTAAAGGGGTATTAAAATCTACAACTACTATGGAACTGGAGGAAATCAAGTTGCTCATGTCTGTTAGAGTTTCTCTTATAAATTGAAGTGCTTTCTGGTTGGGTGCACAAATATGAATAATTGAAATCTCATATTGAATATTACTTTTAACAAATATGAAGTGTTCATCCTTATCCTTCCTTATTTTGGTTGTTTTAAAGCCTATTGCATCTGTGAATAGGATTGCAATGCCTGCTTTTTTCTGCTTTCCATTTGCCTGGAGTATAGATGAGTGCCCCTTCACCTTGAGTCTATATTTGTCTTTTAATGTAAGATGCGATTCTTGTATTCAGCAGATATGTGGCTTGAGTTTTTGTATCCAGTAAGCCAACCTTTGCCTCTTTAGAGGACAGTTTAAACCATTCACATTAATTGAGAATATTGACAAGCCTTTTGAGAGTCCTGTGGACATTTGTAATCCTTTTGAGACTTTGGAAGTTGGAATTTGATGAAAATTTTCTAGTGGGTTTACTTTAGTTTTGGAGGATTACGCTGCTCCTTATGGAGGATAGGTCTGAGAATGTCCTGGAGAGCTGGTTTAGTTATGGCAAATTTCTTCAACATGTGAATGTCATTGAAGTTTTTAATTACTCCAGTATAAATGCAACTCATTTTAGCTGGGTACAGGAACCTGGGTTGAAAGTTATTTTGTTTTAGGAGATTAAAAGTTGATTAACATCCTCTTCTAGCTTGAAAGGTTTCAGCAGAGAGATCCGCAGTTAATCTAATATTCTTGCCCTTGTAGGTGATGGTTTTCTTTCGTCTGGCTGCTTTCAGAATTTTCTCCTTCATATTAACTTTAGTGAAATTGCTTATGATGTTTCTGGGGGATGTCTTATTTGAGTTGAGTCATGCTGGAGTTCTGAAACTGTCTGCTATCTGAATTTCAGAATCTCTTGGCATGTCTGGAAAGTTCTCCTTCATAATCTCATGGAGAAGAGACTCTGTGCCTTGTAAAGAAACTTCATCATTTTGGGGGATCCCTATAAGACAAATATTGGTTTTCCTCGAATTATCCCAGAGCTCTCTGAGAGAGTGATGTTTTATCCCTCCATTTCACTTCCTCTTTGAGAGTTAGGGAGCGTTCGAAAACTATGTCTTCAATGTCAAAAATCCTTTTTTATGCCTGGTCCATTCTGTTACTGAGGGATTCTACTGTGTTTCTCAGATCTTTGAGGGCTGCAACTTCTTGTCTCAATGTGTCAAAATATTTGGTCATTGGTCTTTGAATTCACCGAATTCTTGAGATATCTTTTGGGTTACTGCTTGGAATTCTAATTTGATCTTTTTTACTATGCAGATTCTGCATTTGATTACTGACATCTCAGCTATTTGTTTGTGCATGGGATCTTGTGCTGTGTCTGCCGCATTGATCCTTGGGGGAGTTGATCTACTCTGATTATTTATATTGCCAAGGTTTTTCTGTTGATTTTGCCTCATGATTGTTTTTCATCCTTGCCTCTGGTCATCCTCAGAGTCAAGAAGGTGTCTCTCCAAGATTAGACTCCAGCGGCATCACTCTATTGTTGCTGGATCTTTGTAGAAATTGACCTTGTATAGTTCCTCTGGGTCTGCCCCAGCCAGGGAGTTCTGGTTGTGGAAGAGGCTCTGTAGTGTGACACACCTGGATCCAGCAACAATTTAAGAGGTGGCGCACACAGTTCAGGGAATGCCTGGTGCCCCATGACTTTGGTACAGAGAGCCCAATTCTCCAACAGTTTCTGGCCAGGAGAAGAGCTCTGTGCATAGGCAGGGAGGCCTCCAGATGACACATGGCTAACAGAGTCCCTGGCCAGATGATAGGGCCGGGAGGGTACAGGAGGGAGAATGCAGGTTTGCACAGCTCCTGCAGTTCCTGGTCAGGACATGCAGAGGCCTGTTGGGCATGGTTCGCAGGTTGGGGTTGGTGGTGCAGCTCTTATGGAGGTCCAGGCAGCACCAAGCCCAGGAGTTTAGGTTGCTATGAGCTGTGATTCCATGGCACTCTACCCAGGGCAAAAGCTCGAGGCTCCATTGTGCCAAAACTGGTCTCACTCTTCCCCTGAAGTTTAAGGCTGTAAGGCAGCTCAGTCCCCACCTTTAGGCTGCTCAGTCACTAGGTTACTAGCTCCCGCCCGATCCTTGCTTTGCAACCCTGAGGTCAGAGCTTGCCAGGGCAGTTCTCTCACAATGGCTCCCTGCAGCCTACAGCTGAACACTATTAGCTCCGTCCGGCTTAGCGGCACAGTCCCTAGACAATGCCCAAAGGTCTTCCCACTCCTGTTCAAGCTCTCCCCAAGGCAGTTCAACTGAGTGCCAAGTCCAAAAACACCGAAACAGTTCACAGGTAAGGCCTTTCCAGTTTGCGGTCTCACTGCTGCTTGTACTTCCGGCTGCCACAGGGATTAGGTGGATCAAACACATGCAAACATTTGCCAGTTTTCCACAGTTTTTGTCCTCCTTTTGGGGTCGAGAAGTCCCTTGCTGACTCCCTATATTTTCAAAGGGATGATTATAGGAAGATCCAACCAGCCAGAGATGCCTGGAATCTTATCACCCCAGACTCACCATGCCCTGTTGCAGAGAAGCTGTTACTTACCACCATCTTGGATTGTTCCTAGATGCCATCTTTTAAGACACATCCAAAATTAAATTCATTTGTTCACTTATTCTTTCCAGAGGTTATCTGAGCCAAAGTTCAAACTATTGGAAATTATATTCATGCTATCCCCTTCCATGGCCCATCAAATCTTCCTTCCGCTAAATGAACTCCAACATCTTCACAGATACCAGGCCTTACTTATTCTTGGTGTCTGCCATCCTCCGTTCATACCAGTCAATCATTAGATTGATTCTGTCTTCTTACAAAGACTTTCTTATTCACTCTTCTATTTCCATTGCCACAACCTTAAAGCCATGTTTGTGCTTTAGGTAATCACCCTTATTTAAGTCTCCTTTCCTTCCATTCTTAGTGCTAGCACAAGTGTTTTATTTATTTATTTTTTTCTTTAGACAGAGTCTCACTCTATTGCCCAGGCTAGCGTACTGTATTATTATCCAGCTCACAGAAACCTCACACTTCTAGGTTCAAGTAAATCTCCTGCCTCAGCCTCCCAAGTGTCCAAAACTACAGGGATCTGCCACAAGGCCCAGCTTCAAAGTGACATCTTTAAAGGCAAAAGTGCACATCTCACAAACTTGCTTCATCATATCAATGACACCATTTGTTAGGAAAAAGAAAATTACCCAAATCTCAGTGAATAGCCTAGATATCCCCACATGATCTGATCCATGCTAACACTTAGCCTACCCTACCCTTATCACATCCTCATCCTCACACCACTAACTACAGGCTTCTTTCCAATTTTCAAGCAGATAGCTGCCCTAGCCTCAGGGTCCCATGTCTGTAATTCCTATGTTCTGTTACCCAGCCAAGGCTCACTCACATCATAGTTCTCTGCTTGAACAACATTCCCTCTTAAGAATGGTCTTCCTGGATCAGTGCCCAGTGCCCATAGCATGGTGGTTATGGTGTATGACACATGCACCAAGACTGGTGGGCAGGTTCACACCCAGTCCAGGCCAGATAAACAATGAAAACTTCAACAACAACAAAATAGCTGGGCATTGTGGCAGGCATCTTTAGTCCCAGCTACTTGGGAGGCAGAGGAAAGAGAATTGCTTAAGCCCAAGAGTTTGAGGTTGCTGCGAGCTGGGTACTCTACCGAGGCTGACAAAATGAAACACTGTGTTAAAAAAACAAACAAACAAACAAAAAAACAACAGTATTTCTGTTTGTGTCCAGAATTTTTCCTGTAGAGCAGGAATCAAACGTAGTAACTGGGTAATTAGTTCTTACCTCTGTCTCCGAAACTAGAACAGAAGCAGAAACACCCAGGAGGGCAGACTCTACATGTTCATGGTTCACTGTTAGATCCTTTGGCATTTTGCACATAGGGAGGCTTTTTTTTTTTATTGTGAAAAAAACCACATAGTGTAAAACCTTCCATTTTAAACATTTGTTAAGGTACAGTTATGTTAACTATATTCTCATTACTGTGCAACACATCTCTAAAACTTTTGCATTTTGCAAAACCGAAACTACTTAAATAATTCCCTAGTTTCCTTTCTCATGGCCCAAGGCAACCACAATTCTATTCTGTTTCCATGAGTTTGACTTTTCGGATGCTTCATCAAGTGGAATCATACAGTGTTTGTTTTTGACTAATAAGCTTATGTCACTTAACATAGTGTTTTCTACATTTATTCATGCTAAAACATATGAAAAATTTCCTTTTTTAGGAGTGAATAATATTCCTTTATGCATATATGCCACACTTTCTTTATCCATTAATGGACATGTAGCTTATGTCCACCTCTCAGCTATTATGAATAATGCTGCAATAAGCATGAGTGTCCAAATACCTCTTCAAGGTCTCACTTTCAGCTATTTTGAATGTATACCCAGAAGTGGGATTGCTGTGTCATATGATACCTCTACTTTTCATTTTTATGGAATGTCCATACTGTTTTCCATTAATAGCTGTACCATTTTACATTCCCGCACACATTACACAAGGGTTTAAATTTCTCCACATCCTCTTGTTAATACCTCTTATTTTCTTGTGATGACAATGGAGAGGGTCTGAGATGGTTTACAGGTAACAAGAATTAGTTAATGTCTAGATATAGTGAGGCAACAAAAATAAATAAAACAAAGTCTCTATCCTCAAAGAGTTCATAGGGTCATAGTAAGAAAGAACAATACACACATAAAATTTGTAGTAAATTTGTAGATGACAGGCATAAAAATTACCAAATCCCCTCCCTATAGTAGGCTGAGATTCAGGAGTAGAATATAAATTAGACACATATGTTGGGAGTTATCAAAATAAAATATAATAAACCTAATTATGTAAATATCACTCTTACGCAAAACTAGTGTTCCAGAAATTCTAGATTTCTTAATGCAGCATAGTCTATTTCTACTAACAGAACAGTCTATACGTTCGACAACATACTAAATTTTGTCCCTCTTTTACAAAGATTAAATGCTCATATAAAACTACCAATAGGTAAGTTCAAAAATTTAGATAACAATGGCCAAATTCTCACCACATTCTCTTTTATGCCTTTGAGGGCCAACAGAGGAGCACATGTGTGCGAACATTATTAAGATCAGCTTATAATTGATAGCCTCAAAAAATGTCTAGTTGTTACTTCTGAGAAGAGTGTTCTACACACAATCCTAGTAAGGATACTACACACTTCTCAGCAGGTAGGCATGCAATTTAATTGTCTCTAGTCTAAACATGAAATTAAACCACAAACTAAATATCAAGATTAGAAAAGTAGCAAGTTCAGAAAATGTCCTGTTCTATACTGCCATCTTTCCTACCCTGTATTTTATTAGTGGGACATGGAAATACAAACAATGATGTCATGTAGGCAAATAAAATGCACACTCACGTTCCTGTATTCACCCTTCTATTCTCCTTTCTGTGATTTGAATGTGAGGTCTCAGACAGTAATCGCTTTTACTGGCACCATGAGCCTTGGGTATCCTCACATAGAATCCCTCCAATGTGTCTCCATCCCATGTGTCAGGCACCCTTAATACCCATGCAGGTACCTACACAGTGTGAACTGACTTAGCCATCCTTAGCAACAAAAAGGAAGACTGAGACATTGAAAACCAAAAGTTTAATGCCATTTTTAAAACTCAGTGTTGTTTTTATACCAGAACAACAATTTTCAATTGATGATGATTACATTCTGTCTACTTACAAGTGCAAAACACGCAGTTACCAACAAACCCACAAAATGTATAGATCATTTTCTCTACACAAGATAGTTTTTCCATATTTCTAAGGTGAAGTCTTGATAATACACATGGTATTTTAAAGATACATTTTATACTGATAAAAACTTTTTTAAAAAAGTTCTAAAAAGGTAAATATAGACTCAAAATCATTTACTTTCTCCTCAACATTTTCATAAAACATGAGCCCCAAATAGTCCCTTTCCAGCAAATCCAGATGGTCACATACGTTTTTCAACAATGCTTGTCCCTTTGAATGTTTTTGAAGTAAAAAGCAGCCTTTTTACTTTTCACGCTCTAAAGATTCCTTGAGTACTGTAACTAAAGAACATACTGGCAGATCTATGATATACTGTAAATTAACCTAACATATTTATTTCCCAATTTTCTGACAATATGAAAGTGATTCATAATCCTTTTCACTTTAGCCTTTATACCTCCCACACATAAAAAAGCAGAAAATCTAAAGTGAAATCATAATAAAATACCCTCTGCTTTATTGATACTAGTCCCTGTAACAAAAAGGACTAAAAAGTCACTATGCAAGCAGTTCATTTACTAATGGTACAAAAAATCTGTTCAGACTGATTCCCTTTATTCCTTCAGGTGGCTCATGACATATGTACACTGGATAATCCCGAGGAAAATCAATCAGCTCCATTATTCAATATATCCTAAATAATTTATTCCACCAACACTTAGGTTTGATGTTTCACTTTTTGCCATATTTGTAGAACAGAATTTTCTTTGTTTTTTTCTACTTTCAAAATTAACATTTTTATTAAATCAAGAAAAGATTCACTGTAGAAAAGTCAACAAGGGTTTTAAGAGAACAAAATATACCTTTTTACAATATATGTAGATATTAACAGCAAAATACTTCTGAGATTTGCTTTTATGTTCTTTTAGTTATTTTAAAGGAAGCATAAACAATGTGAATTAGTAGGGAATGTACTACTATTAGACGATTACACGAAGAGCTAATCCACTCTTCATCCTTTATCTGTGATTTAGAACATCTGCAAAATAGTTTATGATTCCTACTAATGAACAAATTCAGGTTTGACCAAAAAGTACCAAAACAGAGTGGCTGGTAGAATCTGTCTCACCATATCATGTTCACCCATTATCTTTGAAAATAAGAAATAATCACCATAGAAGTAGTTAATTTTGTGTGTGTGTGTCTGTAAAATCAGATTTTAAGTTGTAACAGTGGCTAACTAGATCAATTATCATGTAACTGTCATTTTTTTAATTTTTGTGATACACAACATTTTAATCACAAGACATGAACACTTCAATACGCTATTGTTTGCCCCTTTTAGAAATTCTTAATAGAAATTCCCTCGATAACATTGGTTGCTACTGCAGCATAATCTAGTGAAGGTTGGCAGCGATCAAGTAAACACAAATTAAAATCCTAATGTGATTTACCATACATATGATTGGTCAAAAGTAATAAGTTTGATAACAAGATATGCTAGTGATAATGTGGTAAAAACAAATTTAAATGGCTGCTGGTTAAAATGAAAGTTATTGGCATATTCACTTTGGCAGTATCTGTGAAAAGTGAAGTCAAACTTCATTAATAATTTCACCACTGTCTGTCTACCCTAAAGAAACTCTTGCACAGTAGACGAGGAAACTCATGCTACAATGTTCACTGAAGTACCATTATTGTACATAAAGGAGGTCAGCCTCAGCAGGGGAAGAAATCGTTCAGTCATATAAAGGAATACTCTACAGTTTTAAAATAAATAAAGATCAACATATCATAAAATGATATACAGAGCAAGAAGTAAAAGATGACAATGAGATAGCGATGTCCCTAATATTTTATTTTGTTAAAGTTCTAAAACACACAGTAAGATAGTAATGTCTGATTAAATGTTTATGGTGGATATCAACTGTCCCTTCTATTGGTTCTATGTTTTTATACTTTTTAAAAATAATTCATGACTTTTAAGAAAAGATAGAACAAAACTAGATTTAAAAAATAAAGGACAGTGGTCACTCCTGTGGTTCACTGATCAAAAGAAATTTACAAACTAATAGGCATTTTGGATCATCTAAATAGTCCTATATTCTATAGATAAAGAAATAGGGCCAGAAAGATTGAATCAATGATTCAAGGTCACTTATGATCAAGTTCAATGCTCAAAAATATAGATTCCCTAACTTTGAGGATAGGTAGAAAAAACAAAGAACATGGGGTCCATTGACCCAAGTTCAGAAATTCATTCTTTTCTATTCTTTTCCCTGCATAGGAGCTGCCTTGTCCCTTCTGTCAAGGGAGGACACAGCACTTGCGCCTAGAACTTGGTGAAAATGCAAGAAGAGAAGCCATCTTAGAAGCAGCTCCTCACTAGATACCAAATTTCCTGGCTCCTTTGACTGGAACTTTCCAATCTCCAGAACTGAAAGCAATTAATTCCTGCTGTTTATGAATGACCCAGGCTAAGGCATTTTGTTATGGCAGCAAGAATTAAGACAAGGATTTTCAGTCCCCTTTCGCTTCTCCCTATCTTGAAATACAATTGAAATATCAAAGTGAGCACAAGAACCAAAAATCATTTGAATATATAATAAACTACTGTTTTACTTGATACACTCTAGATGATATTACCAAGCTGAACTCTTTCATCGTTGTTAAAGAATACCTTCTATTTTTAACAAGAATGTCAAAAGTTAGAAAAAATGTTAATAGAAGACCAACTAGACCATATTTTAAACCAGAAAGATAAGTCCTATGTGGAGTAGAAAAAACAGTATCATTCTGTGCTCAGGTCCATGAGCTCTAGAATCAAATTACCAGGGCTACAATATTGATTCAACAACAAACTAGCTGTGAAACATGGGGCAAGTTGTTTAATACCCCTACTCCATATTTGTCATGGTAACACTGGCTATATTAATCATGCCTACCTTACACAGTCTCTTAAGTATTAAATGAGATAATCCATCAAGCATTGCAAACAGTTCTTCAGTAAACAATAGCTTTTAGTATATGTCATGTAAATGAAGTAATTTAGTTGTAAAAAGCAATAAACTCTTCTCAATGACAAAATGATAAGGTACTGAAGGCTTCCAAAATGACATTGGCTTCTGTCAGCATCAGTATTAAGGAATTGTTCTTTGAAGATTATTGATGTTTTCTCATTAAATGAAACTATATAAATAAGCCTGATTTTAGCTATTATCTGTCTCAAGGTAAAACATTTGGATTTACACTTCATTATTCGGAAATACCAACCTAATACCATAAGGTGTCCTCAGGAGAAACATCTTACAGCCAGATGTAGTAATCAGAATATTTCATGACCATTCAGAACAAACACCAGCCAGTACACAGGACTGGAGGACATTGTCCCTGATTATCTTAAGGGTCAGGTAATTGTGTTTGTAATGGTAATGACTTAGTTCTATTCTTTTAATACAAAAGTATGAAAAATAGATTACAGGAACTTGGTGAAACACATTCACTGTGCCATGCCATGACCACACATCACTACAGTTCTCCACTCAGCTCTGTCTCACCTCCACCTCACAGAGGTATTTGAAACCAGTTAAGAGGACCACAATGCACTTCTTCATCTGGGTCTTCTTCCTGCCTTTTGCAGAGGCCTCTGCTTTTATCTGAGTCTTTTCCGGAGAGGCAGAGCCTACTTCGGTGATCATCGTTACAGATTATACTGCAGATGAAACAAAAGCATAAAATGATACTTTATAAACTTTCTCAATTATAGTTTTGGCAAAGAGTGAAATTAGAAAAGGTGAGAGGGAGAACAGAAGAGAGATAAAAGGGAGAAATCACACAACAGGAAGGTTCAAAAGTATAGGAGAAAATGAAGACTGTTTGTCTGACTTTCAGAATTCTGTCTGAGTCACAGAACCCAAACATCACAATAGAATTCTAAATCAGGACAGTTACACCTTAAAGTGACCAAGACCATAGGTATTACTGTTCATTAGTTTCAACTAGTTATAAACAATAACTGACCTCCAAAGTCCAGTTTTTTACAGGATACTTACTTTTTTGTATACTTAGTATTCTGTAGTCTATATGTGGTAATATGAAACTGTTATCACCAAAGTATTGAAGACTAATTTTATTGCAGATTTACACATTAAAACCAAAATCTACCACAAGGCTAGGTATTATGGAAACAAATTTTAAATATGGTGTGTCTAATAGCAATAAAATTAAATCTAGAACAAAGATATATCATTTTGTGTTCCAGTCATATCATTTTTGCCATCACTGTTCCAATGCAAAAGTTAATATTCTGAGACTGGTACTCAAACTATTATCACACTTCTAAAATTTCCATCCTATCCATCTCACTTACTCTTTTCTTTGTGTACATGATGATAAGACAAATGTCTATGGACCCTAATCCAAACCAAATGAAGGAATTCTAGAGAAGAAAAAGCGTATCTAATGATTGATTTTATCTAGATTTTATCACAACTCATGGAAACAAAATTTAAATTAAATCTGAAAATAACTGGCTGGGTAAATTTACACAGGCAAAGGGACTTTCGAAGTGTGGAAACAACTGCTATAGAGAATAGGCAGGGTCTGGCAGACGGCAGATCATACTTTGTTTTCTCAAATCATAAAAGTCCTAGCACCCTGGCCAAGGAGTAATGCCCTGAATATCTTCAAAAGTGCTACAAATATAGAGCTAGGTGTGATGACTCACACCTGTAGTCTCACTGAAGTATTTCTGAAAATATGTATTATATGTGAAACACAATGAAGATTACGATTACTTAGAACTACATCTCCCAAACATAACATGATGAGTTGTGCCCTCAGCTATCAGAGGAGAAAAACAACACACATTTTCAAACACAAGGACTCTATAAGAACTCTGGGTCCACCTTACTATATACACTTCTGAGAAATTCAGCAAGAAGCAGAGTAGCCAGGTTTCGGGGTTGGAGGGATGAAGGAGGAGCAGTAAGTGTTGTACCCACAGAGAGTGGAATTATAGAGAAAAGCCAGCACACTGTGTATGAACTAAGCAAGATCCTTTATTGGGCTGACCAATCCAGAGCGGGCTCAGGCCGGTAAGTCTCTTGACCTTTTTAAAGCAGGGGTGCAAGGTTTTGCTATGGCACTTCAAGTGTGGGATGTGAATCCCTAGTTTAAGCAGAATTTTACAGAAGCTAACATCTGCAAGGTTAGAGCTAGGGGGAGGGGGCATACAAGGGGGAGTGAAAAACTGCACACAGGCAGACTAGACAGACTTGTGACAGGATTGTGATTTCACAAGATTTTGCAGCTGCCAAGATTTTGCAGCTCTCAGCTGCTTGCTCAAGGAGCTATTTTGGTTACAAAAGGGAAAGTGAGACTGCAAACTCTTAACAAAATGGAGTATGTCTGCTTCACTTGCTCAAAATGGATGGATTTAGGGCTTCATGGTCCCCACAGATCTTAACCCCACATCAAATTTTCAATGTTTCAGTCAAACTCTAGACTCTTTTATTTATTTATTTATTTTTTTGTAGAGACGGAGTCTCAATTTACCGCCCTCGGTAGAGTGCCATGGCATGACACGGCTCACAGCAACCTCCAGCTCTTGGGCTTACGTGATTCTCTTGCCTCAGCCTCCCAAGCAGCTGGGACTACAGACGTCCGCCACAACGCCCGGCTAAACTCTAGACTCTTATTCTAAGGATATAAAATCATGTTGGGTATTAATCACCATGAGTTTGATTGCAGCCAATCGAGTTTTTACAAAATTGATGAACCAGGGTACACGTACATCTGGGACAATACATGTACTATAGCACAAATGCCTTCTGGCTGAAGCAAGCTGGTTGTAATATATTGGGTTAAGCCCATAGTACAAGCTAGGCAAGTTCTGTTTGGAGCAAAGTAAGCTAAAGATGGTTCTAAATCTTGAGTATAATTACATACTGTGGCCAAACAGGATTTATTTGGTTAAGCTACAGCCTGGGGTTTGGAGACAGCTCGCCTGTCCAGTCACATCTCCTAAAGTAAGAGGTGGGGCTACTTGGGAACAAGACGAAGGGTTCTTGTCAGTTACTCCGAGGGCTAACTCACCTAACCCTACATAATATGGAGGCTTGGGTTGTAGGGATAACTAACAATCAGAAGCTATGTTAGGTTGAGTTACATTTAAAAGATGATGCATAAAATCTAATATGCTTAGTAAAGTAAGGAGCAAGGGAATTACTGATGTAGTTTCTTTTTTTTTTTTATTGTTGGGGATTCATTGAGGGTACAATAAGCAAGTTACACTGATTACAATTGTTAGGTAAAGTCCCTCTTGCAATCATGTCTTGCCCACATAAAGTGTGACACACATTAAGGCCCCACTCCCCTCCCTCCATCCCTCTTTCTGCTTCCCCCCCATAAACTTAATTGTCATTAATTGTCCTCATAACAAGATTGAGTACATAGGATTCATGCTTCTCCATTCTTGTGATGCTTTACTAAGAATAATGTCTACCACTTCCATCCAGGTTAATACGAAGGATGTAAAGTCTCCATTTCTTTAAATGGCTGAATAGTATTCCATGGTATACATATACCACAGCTTGTTAATCCATTCCTGGGTTGGTGGGCATTTAGGATGTTTCCACATTTTGGCGATTGTAAATTGAGCTGCCATAAACAGTCTAGTACAAGTGTTCTTATGATAAAAGGATTTCTTTCCTTCTGGGTAGATGCCCAGTAATGGGATTGCAGGATCGAATGGGAGGTCTAGGTTGAGTGCTTTGAGGTTTCTCCATACTTCCTTCCAGAAAGGTTGTACTAATTTGCAGTCCCACCAGCAGTGTAAAAGTGTTCCCTTCTCTCCACATCCATGCCAGCATCTGCAGTTTTGAGATTTTGTGATGTGGGCCATTCTCACTGGGGTTAGATGATATCTCAGGGTTGTTTTGATTTGCATTTCTCTAATATACAGAGATGATGAACATTTTTTCATGGGTTTGTGAGCCATTCATCTGTCGTCTTTAGAGAAAGTTCTATTCATGTCTCTTGCCCATTGATCTATGGGATTGTTGGCTTTTTTCATGTGGATTAATTTGAGTTCTCTATAGATCCTGGTTATCAAGCTTTTGTCTGATTGAAAATATGCAAATATCCTTTCCCATTGTGTGGGTTGTCTCTTTGCTTTGGTTATTGTCTCCTTAGCTGTACAGAAGCTTTTCAGTTCAATGAAGTCCCATTTGTTTATTTTTGTTGTTGTTGCAATTGCCATGGCAGTCTTCTTCATGAAGTCTTCCCCCAGGCCAATATCTTCCAATGTTTTGTTTATGCTTTCTTTGAGGATTTTTATTGTTTCATGCCTTATGTTTAAGTCCTTTATCCATCTTGAATCAATTTTTGTGATTGGGGAAAGGTGTGGGTCCAGTTTCAGTCTTTTACAAGTAGACATCCAGTTCTCCCAACACAATTTATTGAATAGGGAGTCTTTCCCCCAAGGTAAGTTCTTGTGTGGTTTATCAAAGATTAGGTGGTTGTAAGATGTTAGTTTCATTTCTTGGTGTTCAATTCGATTCCAAGTGTCTATGTCTCTGTTTTTGTGCCAGTACCATGCTGTCTTGAGCACTATGGCTTTGTAGTACAGACTAAAATCTGGTATGCTGATGCCCCCAGCTTTATTTTTGTTACTAAGAACTGCCTTAGCTATACGGGGTTTTTTCCGGTTCCATACAAAACGCAGAATCATTTTTTCCAAATCTTGAAAGTACGATGTAGGTACTTTGATAGGAATGGCATTGAATAGGTAGATTGCTTTGGGAAGTATAGACATTTTAACAATGTTGATTCTTCCCATCCATGAGCATGGTATGTTCTTCCATTTGTTAATATCCTCTGCTATTTCCTTTCTGAGGAGTTCATAGTTTTCTTTATAGAGGTCCTTCACCTCCTTCGTTAGGTATATTCCTAGGTATTTCATTTCCTTTGAAACTATGGTGAAGGGAGTTGTGTCCTTAATTAGCTTCTCATCTTGACTGTTATTGGTGTATACAAAGGCTACTGACTTGTGGACATTGATTTTATATCCTGAAACATTACTGTATTTTTTGATGACTTCTAGGAGTCTTGTGGTTGAGTCTTTGGGGTTCTCTAAGTATAAGATCATGTCGTCAGCGAAGAGGGAGAGTTTGACCTCCTCTGCTCCCATTTGGATTCCCTTTATTTCCTTGTCTTGCCTAATTGTATTGGCTAGAACTTCCAGCACTACGTTGAATAGTAAAGGTGACAGAGGACAACCTTGTCTGGTTCCAGTTCTAAGAGGAAAAGCTTTCAGTTTTACTCCATTCACTAAAATATTGGCTGTGGGTTTGTCATAGATAGCTTCAATCAGTTTTAGAAATGTGCCACCTATGCCTATACTCTTCAGTGTTCTAATTAGAAAAGGATGCTAGATTTTATCAAACGCTTTTTCTGCATCTATTGAGAGGATCATGTGATCTTTATTTTTGCCTCTGTTAATATGGTGGATAACGTTTATGGACTTGCGTATGTTAAACCAGCCTTGCATCCCTGGGATGAAGCCTACTTGATCATGATGAATGACTTTTTTGATGATAAGCTGTAATCTATTGGCTAGGATTTTGTTGAGAATTTTTGCATCTATATTCATGAGTGAGATTGGTCTGAAATTCTCCTTTTTGTTTGGGTCTTTTCCTGGTTTTGGTATCAGGGTGATGTTTGCTTCATAGAATGTGTTGGGGAAGATTCCTTCTTCCTCAATTTTTTGGAATAATTTCTGCAGTACAGGAATAAGCTCTTCCTTGAAGGTTTGATAGAATTCTGGAGTGAAGCCATCTGGACCAGGGCATTTTTTGGTTGGAAGATTTTTTATTGTTTCTTTGATCTCCGTGCTTGAAATTGGTCTGTTCAGGAGCTCTATTTCTTCCTGGCTAAGTCTAGGGACAGGGTGTGATTCCAAATATTGATCCATTTCCTTCACATTGTCAAATTTCTGGGCATAGAGTTTCTGGTAGTATTCAGAGATGATCTCTTGCATCTCTGTGGGTTCAGTTGTTATTTCCCCTTTATCATTTCTGATTGAGGTTACTAGAGATTTTACTTTTCTATTTCTAGTTAGTCTGGCCAATGGTTTATCTATTTTATTTATTTTTTCAAATACCAACTCCTTGTTTCATTAATTTTCTGAATGATTCTTTTGTTTTCAATTTCATTGATCTCTGATTTGATTTTGGATATTTCTTTTCTTCTACTGAGTTTAGGCTTAGATTGTTCTTCTTTTTCCAATTCCATAAGATCTCTTGTGAGATTGTTGATGTGCTCTCTTTCTGTTTTTCGAATGTAGGCATCTAAAGCGATGAATTTTCCTCTCAAGACTGCTTTTGCAGTATCCCACAAGTTTTGGTAGCTTGTGTCTTCATTGTTGTTATGCTCAAGGAAGTTAATGATTTCCTGGTTTTTTTCTTCCTGCACCCATCTGTTATTCAACAGAAGATTGTTTAATTTCCATGACTTTGGGTGGGGTCGAGCATTTTTGTTAGAGTTGAGTTCCACCTTTAGTGCCTTATGGTCTGAGAAGATACAAGGTAAAATTTCAATTCTTTTGATGCTGTTGATATTTGTTTTGTGTCCCAGGATATGATCAATTTTGGAGAATGTTCCATGGGGTGATGAGAAGAATGTATATTCTTTGTCTTTGGGGTGGAGTGTTCTATATGCATCTATCAAGCATAGTTGTTCTAGGGTTTCATTTAAATCTCTTATGTCTTTGTTTAATTTCTGTTTAGAGGATCTGTCCAGCTCTGTAAGAGGTGTGTTAAAGTCCCCTGTTGTTATGGTATTATCAGATATCATTTTGCTCAGACTGAGTAAGGTCTGCTTCAAGAATCTGGGAGCATTTAAATTGGTGCATAAATATTTAGAACTGAAATGTCTTCTTGTTGTATTTTTCCCTTGACCAATATAAAGTGACCATCTTTGTCTTTTTTGACTTTAGTTGCTTTAAATCCACATGTATCTGAAAATAAGATTGCAACTCCTCTTTTCTTCTGAATTCCATTTGCCTGAAAAATTGTCTTCCAACCCTTGACTCGGATCTTTAATTTGTCTTCTGAAGCCAGGTGTGTTTCTTGCAGACACCAAATGGACGGCTAGTGTTTTTTAATCCAGTCAGCCAATCTATGTCTCTTCAGTGGGAAATTCAAGCCGTTAACATTTATGGAGATAATTGATAAGTGTGGTAGTATTCTATTCGTCTTATTTGGTGAGAGTCCATTGCTTAGTTTTATCTTTTGCATCAGTGTGGAGGTTAGATTCTGTCCTTTGATTTCTGAGTTCTTACTTTGCTGCTGATCTATTGTGGTGGTCAGTGTGCAGAACAGGTTGAAGTATTTCCTGTAGAGCCAGTCTTGTTGTGGCGAATTTCCTCAATGTTTGTATATCCGTAATAGATTTCATTTCTCCGTCAATTTTGAAGCTTAGCTTAGCAGGGTACAGAATTCTGGGCAGAAAATTGTTCTGTTTAAGTAGATTAAAGGTAGATGACCATTGTCTTCTTGCTTGGAAAGTTTCATTAGAGAAGTCTGCGGTAACTCTGATGGATTTGCCCCTGTAGGTCAACTGGCACTTACTCCTGGCAGCTTGCAGAATCTTTTCTTTTGTCTTGACTTTGGACACGTTCATCACAATGTGTCTTGGAGAAGCTCGGTTAGAATTGAGGCAACCTGGGGTCCGATAGCCCTCTGAAAGCAGTGCGTCAGAATCTTTGGTGATGTTTGGGAAATTTTCTTTTATAATATTCTCTAGTATGGCTTCCATTCCTCTGGGGCATTCTTCTTCCCCTTCTGGAATTCCTATAACTCGTATGTTGGAATGCTTCATAAAGTCCCATAATTCTGACAGTGAACGTTCTGCTTTCTCTCTCTTCTTTTCTGCCTCTTTTACTATCTGAGTTATATCTAAAACTTTGTCTTCTACCTCTGAAATTCTTTCTTCTGCATGGTCTAACCTGTTGCTGATACTTTCCATTGCATCTTTAAGTTCCCTGATTGAGTGTTTCATTTCCTTCAGCTCTGCTATATCCTTTTTATATTCTTCATATCGTTCATCTCTGATTTGATTCTGTTTTTGGATTTCCTTTTGGTTATTTTCCACTTTATTACAGTTTCCTTCATTGTTTCCATCATTTCTTTCATTGTTTTCAACATGTGTATTCTAAATTCCCTTTCTGTCATTCCTAACATTTCTGTATAGGTGGAATCCTCTGCAGTAGCTACCTCATTGTCCCTTGGCCGGGATGTTCTGGACTGGTTCTTCATGTTGCCTGGAGTTTTCTGCTGATTCTTCCTCATGAGTGATTTTTTTAATCTGTTTCCTTGCCCTAATTTTCCTTTCACTTCCTCTTGCTCTTTAAGTTCCTGTGCCTGTGGACTAAGGGTTACAGGACCAGAAGGGTGAGAAGGTTGAAGAGCAAAAAAGGGATGATAGAAAGGAGGACCGAGTGATAAGAAAAAAAAGAAAGATAGAGAAAAGAGAGGGGGTGGGGATAAGGAATATTGACAAAAAGAAGAGAGGCACAGAAAGAGGGAGACAGGGCAATATAGGTGTACAGTAGGGTACTTTGACACAACCTTAAAAAAACCCACCTTCTGGGGGTGCCCAGTTGGGTGGTTCACTTGAAGTCAGCAGCTCTTTGCTAACCTGATCAGACACAGTACCCCACCTCCACCAAGTAGAGAGGAAAGACGAAAATGCTATAAATCAAACCAAAACAAGCTAACAGAAAACTTTACGGGGATACAATTGGGTGAAAAAACAAATGATAGCGGTAGAAACACTAGCAAAAATGAAGTTGTAGTTATTAAAAAAGGCAGCAATGGGAAATTATAATTAAACTAGAAAAATTGAGAAAGAAAAAGGGATCTGTATGTAAAAGATTGAAATTAAAAAGCAAAAGAACATCAACAACGTCAAAATAAACAAACAAACAAAAACAACCAAACAGAAAAAAAGAAAAGAATACACAACCAAAAACAAAGCAGTTTGTATATGTTTTTGAATATTGTCTGGGCAACACTTGGTCTTCTGGGGTATGAGATGTTAGTCACAGTTCTGATACGACTGGAGGCTGCTGATTTCTCAAACCCTAGCAGGTAGACATCCTAAATCTCTCTTTAGCCCACTTAAAAGGCACTTTGAACTTGTGAACTTGCTGAGCAGAAGCTTTCCCAGCTTTCTCGGTGGAATCACTGCTGAAGTGGCTATCCACTTACCCAGTGTGCCAAAACCGGTCTCACTCTGCCCCTGAGGGTTAGGGCTGCAAGGCGGCTCAGACCCCACCCTTAGGCTACTTGGTTGCTGGGTTACCAGCTCCCACCCGTTTCTAGCTCTGCGACCCTGAGGGCGGAGCTTGCCGGGGCAGATCACTGACAATGGTTCCGTGTGACCCACCGCCAAACACTATTAGCTCCGTCTGGCTCAGGGGCTCAGACTGGGGCCCTAGACAATGGCCAAAGTTCTCCGCACTCCCGCTCAGGCCTTCCCCAAGGCAGTTCAACTCAGTGCCAAGTCCAAGGACATCAAAACAGTTCACAGGTAAGGCCTTTCTGGTTTGCAGTCTCGCTGCTACTGAACTTACAGTTGTGGGCGGGTTTAGACGGATTGAACACACGCGACCACTTGCCGGCTTTCCACTGTTTTAGTCCTCCTCTTGGGGTCCAGAAGTCTCTCGCTGACTCCCTGTATCCTCATAGGAGTGATGATAGGCAGTTCCCACCAGCCAGAGATGCCTGGAGTCCTATCTCCCCAGACTCACGGTGCCCAGATGCAAGGAGCTGTTACTCGGCTGCCATCTTGCTCCGCCCCCTCTGCTGATGTAGTTTCTTATCGGGCATGGGGATCATGAGCTCTGGATTAAAAGAGTTGAACTGTGGGTCCTATAATTTGGCTAGTGACCCCACTGGTCTCATGGGAGTCTTGGGCAGATGAACTAACTGAATTAAAACCTGAGTCACCTCAGACTGGCACATGTAGAGTTGGAGTTTCCAAGTCTGTTTCTGTCACCAGACTCAGTCATTTGGTTTTTGCACCTGGATTGAAATTGGGTTACATGTTCAAGGTGTAGGATATGCCCAGCAACCTCCCTCAAGGTACCTGTGACAAGCCTCTGGTCTTTTTACAGTGACAAACTTGGTATTATGAAGGGGAAAGGCACTGCTCTGTAATAGGGATGCAAGATGAGTGATGCCACATTCATGCTGTACATAGTTGGAGTAGCTTCTCATCAGTGCACATGACCAGGATTTTCTGTAATGGGCTGCATTATATGGGCCTAATAATTTATACAGGACAGTGTAGAAAACCGGGCCTACAGTATTCTTTTGCCAGGTTATATTAGCTAAGACCTCCCCCTTCCTGTTAAGTGACATAAAATAAGAGGGGGAGGAAGCAAGGGTTAAGGAGAAGAGGACATGTACCCATAGGAAGTAGATTAAGATTTTTAACAGTCTTGGCTTGAGGAAGTCTTTTCCTGGGACTGCCTTCCAGTGGGTTCCACTGTCCCATGTGGTTTTCGTTACTCAGGAGTTGTGGATCCATGCTGAAAAGGCGTTGACTCTCACAGCTATTGGGATAGTGAAGATGACTGTGAAAGGACCTTTTCGCTGCAGGGCGAATCTTTCTTTCTGGAATGATTTGACATACACTTGATCAAGGCTAGAAGGCACTTTTGGGGTCCTGGTTAGTTCCTCTGGAATCCTGGTAAGTGTCTTGAATCTGGGATTAGATGTCTTTCTGGATCTGGGAGAAGGACTGGAGATACTTTTAACGTGTATGGTTATTTATTTCTGCTAATTAAGGATCATGTACTTGGGGAAGCAGTGGGGGAGGCCTCCCATACATGTTTTCATATGGAGTAAAACCAGTTCTGTATGGGGTACTTCTTGTTCTAAGGGTGGCTAAGGGCAGAAGCTCTGTCCAATGTCCATCAATCTCATCAAAGAGTTTTGTTAGTTTCTTTTAGGTTCCAGTTCTTTCTTCCTCTTCTGAGCTCTGTGACCAGTAGGTACAATATACCTAGGCCACCGTATACCTAGGGCTTCACTGATTTATTGGTTCAAGGCAGAAATGAACGCTGGCCCATTATCTGAGCCAGTTGATAAAAGGTAGTCCATACCTAGAGATTATCTCATTTAGAAGCATTTTTGCTGTGGTTAAAGCAGTTTCATTTTGGGTAGGGAAAGCTTCTACCTACTTCTAGAAGATGTCCACTAGCACCAGGAGATATTTATATCCTTTACTGGCAAGATGAAGTTCATTAAAGTCAATTTCCCAACTGTCTTCTGGCACATGTCCCCTGGGTGTATTCCCACAGGAAGCCTTGTTCCTACCTTGGAGTTGATTTTTGCAAGTGATGGATTGGGCTGCTGTGGACTAATTGGTTTTGAAAGTCCTTTAAATGCATATCTGGGTCACATTAGCTCTTGTATCTTCTTATCTCCTAGATGGATGTTTGTGTGTTTTTGCTGGACTAGGGATCTTTCCACTGATTCTGGCAAATATATCTGGTCCCCTGGCAGTTGCAGCCATCCACTAGTGGTTTCTGTTGCCCCCAGGCTGCTAGCATGTTCTCTTTCTTTTTGTGAATAGGAGTGGTGATGACACTAGGATCTGGAAACAACACTCCAGTGACTTGTAGTAATTTTTGAGCTACCTGAGATGGTTCATTTCTGGCTCTGCAAGCCTTTTATCTTGCTATTTCATTTAGGAACTCAAGGTGTTTCACCAGTATCAGAGCCACTTCTCAGGCGGTTTTATCTGCCAGTTGGTTGTGTGTGGTCACTGGGGTGTCAGACTTCTATGGCCTTGGCAATGGATGATAGCAACCTTCTTCGGAAACCAGAGGGTGTTTAGTAGCACCAGAATTTCAGTTGTATTTTTAATAGCCTTACCAGCTGATGTCAATAAGCCTCTCTATATATTTTTCCTGTGGAATGTGCCAAGCTGAAGGCATATCGACTGCCAGTGCAAATATTAATGACTTTGTCTTTTCCCCATCTGAGAGCCTGTGTGACAGCAGTCAGTTCTGCTTTTTGTTCTGAGCTGTTAGTGGGAAGAGCCTGTGCCCAGAATACTTCCTTTTGTGTGGTCACTGCCACTCCTACTTTCTGGGAGCCTTCCCATACGTAGCTGCTGCCATCTGCGAATACTGTGACCTCAGCATTTGAAATGGGTGTGTCTCACAAGTCAGTGCACCAGTGCTGGGAGTAGTCTAGGACGCCTTCACAGTTGTGCACCGGCTCTATTGAGTCATCATCTGGTATCAGTGTAGCAGGATTCAGGTTTTGTGTCTGAGTAAACTGCAGTCATGGTTGGCTATTCAAGTAGAAGGCCTTGATATTGGGTAAGCCTGGCATTTGATATCTGGTGACCTGCAGCCCCTTGGAGCAGTGTTTCCGTGGTATGAGGAGCTGTCAAAATTAAGTCCTATCCCAGAGTTAATTTGTTCACCTCATTCACCAGTAGGGCTATGGCTGTGATGCTAACAGACAGCCTGGCCACCCAGAGGCTTCCCGGTGTAGGCATTTAAACAAATAAGCCATGGGCCACTTCCATGGCCTATGAGTCTTGGTCAGCATACCTTTCGAAACCTCTTGTTTCATGTATAAACAGGTGGAATGGCTTGGAGATGTCTGGCAAAGCCAAAGCTGGGGCTGTTATGAGGGCTTGTTTTAAAGCTTTAAAGGCCTGGTCTTCCTGGTCTGTCCACTGGAGGGGTCCATCGCCAGCAGTAGCAGCGCACAGGGGTTTTGCGGTCTTAGCCAAATCAGAGATCCACAGCCAGCAGTAACTCGCTGCCCCCAGGAATTCCTGGACTTGCCATTTGGTTGTAGGAGTTGGGGTTTTTAGGATCACTTGTTTTCTTTCTCCAGTCAGCATCCGTTGTCCTTTGGACAACATGGACCCAAGGTACATCACCTCTGTCAAGCAGAGCTGCACTTTCTTTGCTGACACCATGGAACCTAGATCTTGGAGGTACTGGAGGAGGTCCTGGATCATTCTAAGTAGTCTTCATAATTTGTAGCAGCCAGCAGGATGTCATCAACATACTGCAAGAGAGCACAGTTCATATACCTGTCTTTGAAGATTTTCAAGTCTTTTCTTAAGGCCTCTCAAGAGAGGGTGGGAGAGTTTTTGAAACCCTTGGGGAGCCTTGTCCAGATCAGTTGACTGGTTATTCTGTACTTTGTGTCGTTCCATTCTGCTAGCTGGCTGGGGCCAGTGAGATGGAGAAGAAGGCATTCTTCAGGTCTAAGACTGTAAACACCTAGAATTCTGATGGGAGGAGACTCAAGAGAGTGTACACGTTTAGAACTGTCAAGTGAATGATTACCACCTGTCTTGTTTGCCTCCCAGAGATCTTGCATTGGCTGGTAGTCTGACATCTCCGGCTTCTTGAGAGAAAGGACTGGTTTGTTTCATGACAACTGGAAGGGAGTTAAGATTCAAGTTTCTAGTAGATGCAGGGCATGGGGAGTTATCCCCTGTTGGGCTTGCTGGCTCATCAGGTACTGCCAGACCCAAACCAGGGAGTCTCCAGCTGGGGGCTAGAGTACATACAAGTGGGGGATGGTGCCTGGCCAGCCCAGGGGGAAGATTCTGCCCACACTAAGGGGAAGTCTGAGTCAACAGTGTGAGGGCTGCTGGTTTTTCAGACTTTGTGACCCAAATCTCTGCCCTCATGATTCCTAAACCAGTTTTCTACTCTTGAGCACACCTGACATTTGGACATTTCATAAAGGCCAGGTTATCAACTTGAATTTGCTCTTCTAACCAACTCAGTTGCTTACAACATTCAGGGATGTCCTCATGAGAAGACTTACACCACTCCTTTATTCCTGTAGTCATATTTGGAGAAGTGATTGATTACTCACTTGCCAACTGGAAAGGCAAAAGTTGAATATTTTACCAAGGAGAAAATCTCACCAAATATGGTATTACTGTGATTGGTGAAGGCAGAATGGAGACCAAAGACCCCACTCTTGGCAGGGGAGGGCACCCCCAGAGAAAGAGACAATTGAAAAGGAAGCTGAAGGAGTCAGAAAAAAGAAAAGTCAGCTATTTTACCTTTAAGCTAGCCATTGATCAATTTCTTGTATGGACATGTTTCTGCATTTCCTGACTTATTGGGGATACAACTTACTCCAATACCCTGCTGATTTGTGAACACTCTGAGGAATGTAATGGTCATAAAAGAGACTATGACAAGACCTAGAATAGATACCCCTTCTAGGTTGTTTCCTGCTCGTTAAACAGACAAAACAGATACCCCTTGTGGAGATTTGCATTGCTAGGTCAGAGACCAAGGGAACAGCTTGAGCCCTGAGATATGGGCATGAACGTTTAACATCCCTTATATCAGAGGAAACTCCTCTGTGGTGGTGATGAGAGGAAAATGCCGCTCTCCCACTGATTTCTCAGAGGAGATCCACAGCAGTGGTGTTTTACTCCACAGAGAACTGGCAGAGCTTAACATCTCCCTAGGAATCTGTGTGTGTGACTTCAGACAGGAGGCTTCCTCCGTAGAAGACTTAAGTTTCAGATGCTCAAGTTCCAAAACTGCTCAAATCTTTAAAGTTATTAATAATAAAAATAGGAGCTGATAAGCTCACTCAGAGAAACTGCTGCTGTCTTTTTTCCCTCCCTCAGCTTACCAGCTGGGCAGATAGATTTCAATAAAAGCTATGTGGAACAAAGACTCGGGGCCACTCGCCAGAGCCCATGAACAGGAGGTGGTCCACTGAGCTCCCACCTTTGAAAATTATATTCTGTGTCTCGTGTCTCTTTCTTTATTGTCATTTCTAACTTTATACTTCTTCCATTGGTAGTGCCACTTCCATATGTTTTAGCGAACTCTGTCCGCAGGGTGGGACCCCAACAATTGACATTTATACCAGCCTGCTAATTGGTTTTCCCTTTTGAAGACCAACCTTCCCAAACATCATTTAGTTCTCCCTGCCTCAGGCCTGGACCCTTTTGGGAACCTCCACATCATCAGTCTGACCAATATACACATTTTTTATCCAAGGTCATATAATAGTAAGCACTGGGGAATGGCATTACCTGGGCCTTTCACCTTCCATACCAGCAAATGCTGTGAGCTAATAGAAAGAATGTACAGGCTGACAAAGAAATCCTTAATTCAGGATCATGTTTGTACATTCTTATTCATTCTATGTTTTGATAACTATTCTGATTGGTGGCAACTTACACAGACTTTTTCTGAGGGATGGTAGAATACATTGAGGAAAACTACAGGAAGGTAGATACAATTTAAACTTCTTTAAAAGGAAAGGGATGGGATCTGGTAATGCCATGGGAACTCCTTACATTTTCTCACATTCATATGCATCCCTGGGTTTAAAACCCCACCGTTTTATGTTAAAACCACAGTAGAAAATCATGTCCTATTTAGGAAAACTCCTTTTTAATAGTCTTATTAGTAGGTATATACTCAACAAGAAAGCAAAAATCTGTCAGAAAACAAAGTGGTTGAGTGTGGAAACTAAGAAGGAAACATTGAAAAGATGCCCCTTATAGAATTTTAATTTACAATATGTAACTTCACATAATTGGGAGAGATTCACCTTCACTGTTACTTCTGTACTGAAAAAAAAACTGAGGCTGGCCAAGTGATCCTTAACTGGTATCAGAGGGCTAGGCTGAGAACATAGAAGAAAAAACTGACATGCCAGAAAGCCTGGGAAGAGGCAGAAGGAGTTAATTTGAAGAGTTAGAAAAGGCTTTGAAAAGCTTTCATGTATTCTTGAGAATATGAAATGAAAAGCTCAGATCCAGGGAGGGACACATGATCTTACAAGTTTTGGAAAAGACCTAATAAAGACCTAATTTGTCATGTTTAGCTGAACTTCCTTCTGTGTGTAACAGAAAGCGAAAGCAAAAGAGAAAATGTTAACTGCTTTCGTGATGTTAAAGGTAAAGCCCATCATAAAGCTACAGCACTAGAGTTTAACAGCAAGACTTTTGTGACCACTCAAAATAAAGATTATAAAAAGATCAGAATAATCAGAATAAGTAAATAATTGCAACCCATAACAGGAACAACAAAAAATGGGGGATAATCTGATTTCTAGAGATACCATATTATACTATTCAAATAGCCAGTTTCAACAATAAAAATTGACTTATGCCAAAAAAAAAAAATAAAAAACCAAATTTTTGTCATTTAAAGGAAAGAAAAAAATGTAAGATAGCTTCTTCAGGAAAAGAAGACATTGTACTTACTGAACAAAGTTTTAAATTGACTGTCGTAAGCATGTTTGAAGAGCTAAAGAAAGCTACGACGGGCGGCGCCTGTGGCTCAGTTGGTAAGGCGCCAGCCCCATATACCGAGGGTGACGGGTTCAAACACGGCCCCGGCCAAAACGCAACCAAAAAATAGCCGGGCGTTGTGGCGGGCGCCTGTAATCCCAGCTACTCGGGAGGCTGAGGCAAAAGAATCACTTAAGCCCAGGAGTTGGAGGTTGCTGTGAGCTATGTGAGGCCACAGCACTCTACCGAGGGCCATAAAGTGAGACCCTGTCTCTACCAAAAAAAAAAAAAAAAAAGAAAGCTATTGACAAAAAGTAAAGAAAATGAGTAGAACATTATTTTACCAAGTAGAGTGTATTAATAAATAAATAGAAATTTTGAAAAATCAAACCAATTTGTGAGCAGAAAAGTATAAAAACTAAAATAAAAAAATTATTTAGTGGGGTTTAACTGAAGGTTTGAGCAGGCAGAAGAGTCCATGAACTCTACAAAAGGTAATTACAACAGTATACTAAAAGTCAATTAAACACAACAGAAGGAAGTAATGGAGAAGTGGGGAAACAAAACTCCCAGATTCCCTACTTATCACCAAGGTTGAAATAGTTCAAGTTATCAAGTTGAGATTTGTGGTACATCACCTAGAATTAAGGTCCTCTATGATATTACATTCTGCCTTGACATCTGGAACTAAGAAGGTTTCAAATGCTCTAACTGCAAATTTCTCAACTCTTTGGATAACTTCTAGCCATCAATCAGGGAACCACAGTTTTTTTTAATTCCTTAGATGAATATTTTTGCCATACCACAGATTTTTTTTTTAACAAATCAATCACATCTTAATGCAGTAAGTAGGAGTTACCTCACCCTCTTGATACTACAAAACCTCTTCTCACAGTCCCTAATTATTCACTCTGCTCCCAAGTATTACCCCAGTGTGGTTCTATATAGTGTCCAGTGTCTTTCCCCATAGCATGAGATGCTATATAATTAATAACCTACTGCTAATGTTATCTGTTTGATGCCAGATGTCATGTGTCCTTAACCCTAGAAATCAATTCCTTCCTCCTCAAGGTGGTAAATAGAAGGTAAATAAGAAAGCACCACCTAAGTATTGTGGGGGCAGGAGCATAAGGGAGAGCTCTATCCATGTTTTCCTTTGATGCAAAGACCATGGGGGTGCGGTGATGGAGTAAACCTATCTTGCAGGATGAGAATGGAAGTCACAATCCTGTTCAATGTTTCTCTAGAAACATTGGGAGAAGCCAGGCCTCAATATATCAGGTTGGGGATGAAAGACAGTTTATCCTATATTTTATGCAGCCCTAAACAGTGAAAAAGGTCAAGTCTTATTCGCGTGTGGTCTTTGCCAGAATGTGAACACATATGGTCAGATTATTGCTGTCTGCATAGGCCATTCTTAGCTCCTTTGGCTAGAGAGAGAGCAGTTTATGATATATATATACACACACACACATATCTATAGATATATATCTATTATTTTTGTCTTTTTAAAATCTGTTTTATTTCTCAGATTGCAGCGTTCTTCATAACTAGATCAGAATATAGAGATAATTAAGCAAAAAGAAAAATAAAACAAAAAATATCCAGGGAAGTGGTTCTGAGAACAGGGCTATTTTTCTAAGCAAATCAATCTTCTTTACTATAACCTTCAGAGTCTTTTGACTGATGGTTATATGTTTTTACAAGCCTCATGCTACAAGTTTTGAGAATAGAGCTGAGGTTGCTTATTCCACTTTGTCTAGAACCAAAACTTTTGGGGTCTGAAGGAAGTTTTGAGGATTTGAACTCTATTCTTACTTAGTGGAGCTGCAATTCCAACTCTATAGTTCATGCAGTGCTGGGATCCCATCTGTTCTTGTGCCCCGAACCACGGGGAATTCAACGGGGACCTGGGAAACAAAGGGGTCAGTCGAATGAGGGGACAAGAGACACAAAAGAATGAGAGCAAGTCAAGAGTCTGATCAAGCTCCGTCGAGTTTATTTTTCAGCTGGACATATAAGCACACAAACGAGGAAGTAACTAAGGGCTATTCCTAACAGGGCGGGGAGGGGGCTTGTTTCTGGAGAATTACTAGGAGAAGGACTCTAAGGCGGGGGGTGAATTTCTGAAGAGATACGCAAGCAGAAAGTACCGTTGCTGTTATGGTTGAATTACTGAGAGTAGTTTGCTTGTAAAACCGCAAATCAAGCAGGATTAGCACGCGGCATTTTTGTGAGATGTTTTGGCTCCTGGCATCTCCTCCCTTTTAGTTTTTTAAATTGTTGGGGTCTGTCAGTTGTCGGCGTAGAAGAGAGGGCACTAACCTTTTCGGGGGAAGTATTGACCTGATTACTCCCACGGGCATAATGACAGCATGATAAGTTTCAGCGTCTTTTTTGGAGGAGAGGAGAAATATTTACGATGCTAACCTCTATGCAAATCAGGTTTGCTTCCAAGGGACTCAGAGAGGCTGTTTATGCCTTCCCTTTGCAGTGTCTTTATTGCACCCCATAAAAAGGTACCCAGGTTGTACTCACATATGATGGTGAGTCAACATGAATACCTCTGAGTGCTTACGCGGTTCCCGGAGGAATATCTTCGTTGTTAGGTTCGGCAAGGCCCCGGTCTGCAAGGTCGAGTTTATGATAATGGACTTGAATGGGTTTTGATGCCAGGGAGTCAATCTGTGATTTGGTAAAATTCATGATTTTGTTAAGAATAATGGGTCCAAGGGTGACTATTAATAGCAAGCTAATAAGGGGACCTGCAAGGGGCATGAGTAAGGAGTACATGGAGGATTTCCACCACTCGTTTGCCTCAGAAGAAAATTTTTGTTTTTGTAAATCTACAAGTGAAGGGCTTGGTGACCGCTGGAACAGGTTGACCCAGTGCCGGGAGGTAGAAGATCAGGAGATAAGGCAGCATCATGGATGGAAATCCATGGTTCTGGAAGGGAAAGGAGAAAGATAATCTCAGGGAGGTTCTTCTCCCTGGATTTTAGATTTGTTATCAATTTGTTTTACTAATCTTTCAGGCAGCCATCTGGCTGCATTTTCTTTGGTATCAAATAGGCATACGCATCCTCGGCCCCAGAGAAGAACTGGGTCTGGGCCGTTCCATTTCGAGGTGAGTGGATCCTTCCATAGGACTGTGGCATAATTTTATTTGTTTCTGGGTGCCAAAGGCGGTCAGCGGCAGACTTGCCCTGGGGCATCCATATTTAAAAAATTAAGGACAAATAGGGCATGATGAAGACTGTTTCTTGGAGATCCTTTCGTGGGGTATAATTCTCCCTTTTTTAATTTGTGAAAGGTATTTTTAAGGGTTTGATGAGCACGTTCAATGATGCTCTGTCGAATGTTGGCCAAGAGGTAGTTGCTGATCCCTTGGGAGGGAGATTTCTCCATGCTTTGAGGGCAGCATACTGTATTTGGGCCAGAAGCCCGGGGGAAAATTTAGCTTGTGTAATGTTAGTATCATAGGGACTACGTCCCATGAGTTTATCCCTAGTCCATTTCTTGGAGGTCTTATTTTCAAGATTACGGGCTGCTGTTTCTTTACAGTTATCAGCATATTCAGTTCTCCAGAGGACATAATCACCTCCAGGCAGGGTGGCACGGGTTGTAAAGAACCAGTCATTTGGGGTGAGCCACCACTCGCTCAGAGATTCAACTATAGATATAGTGAAAGGGGCTGTGGGGCCATAGAGGGACACAGCAGTTTTTAATTCTTTAACATGCTTGAAATTCAAGTGGCGATACTGCTGATTGGCAGTTCCAGTTTTTTCAGCATCTGAATCAGAGGCCTCGTGGTCATTATCCAAGGCGTCATCTGCCGAGGGGTGGTCGTCCCCATCATAGGGGGGTTTTGGTTCTGATTCAGGAGGGGGTCCCCTTTTATCTTAGTTATGGGAAAGGCGTGCAGCGCCTTTAAAGGTTTTTGTTTTGAGCTATGTTTTTGAAACGTTGGGGTGGGGGGGATTTTTAGCTCCAATTATAAAGCACGTAACTCTTGAATGAGTTTTTAATGTTCCTTCCTTGTTTGGAGTAAGTACTTAAGGGAGGAGACCTCTTGACATAATTTGCGTTTGACATTTTCAATTGGAGTGTCTACAACTAGAATCGGAGCACAAAATGGAGGGGCAGAAGCATAGGAAGGGGAATGATTTAGGACAGAAGGGAAGGGAGGCCAGTCAGAATTGTGATACTTAGTGGCCTTCTCTTACCAGGTGGTCATTTCTTTGGGGGAGAGGGAGTTGGAGGGGGGCTCCTCGAGGGAGGGGTATAGGGAATTAACAGGAGGTTTGGGAGGTTCAGGATTAGGGGTAGTGTCAGGCTCAGGCATAGGAACAGAAACAGAAGGGCAGGCTGAGGGTGGTCTGGAGTGTTCTTTAAGCGCCTTCTCTCCTTCTTTAACAACTTCTTGGATATCAGGCCATTGGTTGTAAGTTTTTAAAATATCATAGATCAAGTTCCAGTAGGAAAATGCCTGAACAGGAATTTTTTGTGGGCCGAATGTTCTATAATAATCTTTTAGACAATCACCGACTCTAGTTGATCTCAGAACATCAATAGTGCCTTCTTGAGGGAACCAAGGACAGATATCACCAATAAAAACAAAAAATTTATAGAGATCATTTTTCTTTACCCGAATTCCTCGTGTCTTGAGGGACTCCTTGAGTCCCTGAATAAACAAGTCATGTTTACTTAACGTTTGTCCCATAAACTCGTTGCTTTCTCTTAACTTGACAGATCAGACTCGTAGGTGGGCAATTGTGCGGCAATCGCCATGTGGATCTTCACTCACGTCATTCTTGTGGCGCGGTGATCACAGTGCGGATTTTCACTCAAAACCTTCGTGTTGCGGCAATCCAATGATAAGGGTAACCTTACTGGCAGCAACGTTCGATGACACCCCCGTACCCTTGCCCCACTTTTGGGCGCCAATTGCCCTGGCCTGCGGGGAATTCAATGGGGACCTGGGAACAAAGGGGTCAGTCAAATGAGGGGACAAGAGACACAAAAGAATGAGAGCAAGTCAAGAGTCTGATCAAGCTCCGTGGAGTTTATTTTTCAGCTGGACTTATAAGCACACAAACGAGGAAGTAACTAAGGGCTATTCCTAACAGGGCGGGGAGGGGGCTTGTTTCTGGAGAATTACTAGGAGAAGTTCCCTAAGGCAGGGGGTGAATTTCTGAAGAGATACGCAAGTGGAAAGTACCATTGCTGTTATGGTTGAATTCCTGAGAATAGTTTGCTCGTAAAACCACAAATCAAGCAGGCTTAGCAAGGGGCATTTTTGTGAGAAGTTTTGGCTCCCGGCATTCTTGTACCTTCTAAACTGCTACAGAGCCCTGGCCCCTTGGATATCTCCACACATGTGCAACATGTAGGGTAACTACACTTACCCTGGACTTAAAGGGAGAATGTGTGTAGAATTTGGAGCTCACCTCCTATGTATTTCTCTTATATTGGCTGTCTCTACATTTCAGTCTCTCAGGAAACCCTGAAATGGATCCTTTTCTAAAAACCAAAACTCGGGGCTTTCTGGCACCATATAGATTGGAAAGAAAAGAGAAATTTAGAAAACTTGAATTACATGATTGAAAGTTGATTGAAATATGGTCATAATGTATTAGAAAATCTACACAGACAAAATCATTGTGGGTGAGAATTAGAGAGAGATTGATGTATAGAGGATCAAAAGAGCCATGCAATTATATTTCTTCTAGGATACTTGCTTGTGATATAATGACATGAACCAACCTGCTTGACATTTGGACTTGGAAGGAAGCAGAATACCAGACAAAGGGCCCATGCAAGATGGGCAGAGTAGGAACTCTGATATAAGCATAGGTCAGGATCATCAATGACCAAGACTTATAAATAAATCATGGATGTGGGGGGAGGATGTGTGGAGGGAGGGTAATTGGTGGGACTACAGCTATGATGCATCTTACAAGGGTACATGTGAAATTTACTAAATGTAGAATATAAATGTTTTAACACAATAACTCAGAAAAAGCCATGAAGGTTATGTTAATCATGTTTGATGAAAATATTTCAAATTGTATATAAAACCAGCTCATTGTACCCCATGATTGCATTAATGTACACAGCTATGATTCAATAAAAAAAAAAGGGAAAAAAATAAATCATGGGCACAGAACCTAGAAAGAGGCCAGTGGGGATCATTTGTTTCAGCAGACACATTGAAATGTCTGATGTGGTGTTTTCCTTGTTTAGAAGGTTGGATCTCTTAGAGACTTTTCTTAATAAGGACTGAAAACCCATGAACCACACAGGACAAATTGACATAGAAAAATTAACTATCATAGGAACATGTTTAGAACCCAGCTGTTTCTACTCTGTTGTTTTCCAGGAAGTAGGAAAGTTCAGTTTTCCCACTGGTGATTCTCCTTTCTAATCATCCCAAAGTCAAGGTTGTTTGGCTGCTAATAGTGACATGACACTTATGAGCCAGGAGGCAAATGAGTTGATGTCATTCCTACCTTATAACTACATCTTAAGAGCCTCCTCTAAAATGCATGGACTCGCTTTAAAGACTCAGCTAGGTAGTGTCTCGTTTCTCATCTACATTAACAGAGAGAGCTCAAAACTGAGGTGGGTGGTGAAATAAGAAAGGATTCTCTAAATGAAGTGTTAAGAGAATTCTCTTTTCATAATATTACTTACATGTCAGTGAATTATAACTAAATACAGTAATTCTTCAGAATCTCAAGAGGCAAAAAATGTACAGATTTTTAAAAGGAATTTTAAAATTCTGTAATGTTGAATTTGTTAAATTGTGTTTGATTTTTCCTATTTTATTATTTTTTCTTAAAACTTTGCAGGTTATTAGACTAAATTTTATCCATTAAAATACCAGATTTTTGATTTAATTGAAAATTACTTACATGTGTTTCTTGATTATTTTAAGTTTGGAGGCATTTTAGTATATTCATAGTATTTTAGGACTTATTAAAATTATAAAATCACAAAACATGACATATTTTTGATAGTTTAAATTACATGTATATACTTTTTTTTTTTGAGACAGAGTCTCACTATGTATCCCTGGTAGAGTGCATGGCATCACAGCTCACATTAACCTCAAATTCTTGGGCTTAAGCAATTCTCTTGCCTCCAGCCTCCTAAGTACCAGGGAGTAAAGCTGCCTGCCACAACTTCCATCTATTTTTTGTTGTTGTTGTTGTTGTCATTTTTGTTTAGCAGGCTTGGGCTGGGCTCGAACCCACCAGCCCTGGTGTATATGGCTGGCACCCTAAACACTGAGCTACAGGTGCCGAGCAAAATTACTTATATTTTTGAAGATGACTGTGAGAATAATTTTGTTCTGGCTTGGCACCTGTAGCTCAGAGGCTAGGGCACCAGCAACATACATTGGAGATGGTGGGTTCGAATTCAGCCTGGGCCTGCCAAACTACAATGACAACTACAACCAAAAAATAGCCATTCATTTTGGCAACCACCTGTAGTCCCAGCTACTTGGGAGGCTGAGATAAGAGAATCACTTAAGCCCAAGCGTTTGAGGTTGCTGTGAGCTTGGGATGCCAGGGCACTCCATCCAGGGTGACAGCTTGAAACTCTGTTTCAAAAAGAAAGAAAGAAAGAAAGAAAGAAAGAAAGAAAGAAAGAAAGAAAGAAAGAAAGAAAGAAAGAAAGAAAGAAAGAAAGAAAGAAAGAAAGAAAGAAAGAAAGAAAGAAAGAAAAGAAAGAAAGAAAGAAAAGAAAGAAAAGTAAAAGAAAAAAGTAACTTGTAGCAATTTTTTTCTATTATGCCATCATACTTGCTATTAGACAATTCGTTTTCTGGCTATAATAAAACTATCTGAAACTATCACTTTATGCCATCATCCAATCTCTGCAGAGTTAATGTGTACCATACAATAGAGATGGTTTTAATATTCAATATGATTTTATGTATCTCCAAAAATAAATTCACCTTTATTATTTTATTTTCTAAATAAATAACTTATAGGAAGTTTTATGTGTATTCGTTTGACTGACATAGTTTAGAGATGAGAGACTAATGATTTGACACATTTGAAAGATAGAATAACCCATTATTAAAACAAGAACCCTCTGATTTTTTTTCCATGATGTTTTCTCTGAAAGTTTCAGATTGTTGTTTACCACATTAAAACATATATTCACAAATGTGGCAAGTAAATTTTTACTTTATTTTTTTTTTGAAATTCACAAGAACATGTATGAATTCATGTGAATAATGTCCTCTAGCATTTATTTTTTTTTGAAATGGAAGATAAAGAGAATGGAGTGAGAATAATTGCAGAACAGGAAGGAAATATATGATAAGTATTAATCATTTGTGACTTATCAAATTCTTAAGAAACTTAAATAGTAGAACACCTCTATTTCTATTTGTTGTTCACCTATGAACAAGAGAACATAGTGTTCTTGTAAAGATAAAAATCTAAATTTTGTGTATTTTGAGGGAATTTTGTATGAAAAGAAGAAACTCAACTGATCCTATTGAGAATACATGGAGAAAAACAGGCACATTCCTCCAAATTTCAATTTCCAAATTGGAGATACTCAGATATATTGATGTTTTCCACAGTTGATATGATGCTCATCTTTCATTTCCTATGATTAACATACTGACAAAGGTTAAAAAAAGGTGTTCTATAAAATTTTTGGTGTTCTCTTGGGTGTTTTAAGCAGTATTTTTAGTTGTGTTTAAAATTTGTATCATGGGATTTGCTACTAAATTTTCCCATGTTTTCTGTCTCTGAAATCTGCAGTGCCACTTGTTTTTCTTCTGCTTTTCCTCTGGGACAGCTAAGCATTACTTGTCATAAAATTATCAACATCTTTGTCAGCCAGCACTGTACATGCAGTTTCAACAACACTAAGTCCAATTGCCAAAAGTTAGTAGAAGCATTTTAGTTACTCAGTGATAAGTGACAATTATGTTAATTTTTTGGCACATTAACGTTTTATGATTTTTTAACCAAAAAAATTTTGTTAGAAAAGGTGTTTTCTTTTCTCTGAAATCGACACCTGTTTTTTAGATTGTCAACTATTGCCACTGAGTCTTCAAATCCCCCTACTTTGTCACTTTCGATTCTCATGGTCATTTTGTGCCATCGATGCACAGTCATAGGTCTTACAGTCCTTCTTAGAGAATGAGGTATAATTCATGTGAAAATGACACTTTTGATTAGTATAAATATAAAAAATATATATTTTATTATGTAAACTTTATATTTAAGTCTACATCAGGCAGTGTGCAAAAAGCCCTACACAAATGATGTTATTAAAACTAAAAAATTCTACACTAAAATTTGTATCATCATCAGGATAAGAAAATAGATTTTACCAAACTTCATTACTTTAAAAACATATTTATTTTAACAATCATATTAAAATAAATAAAACATTTATTTTATGCAAAATAGCACTTGATTTCCTATAAATAACTTCTTTCTTTAATTACAGTTCTCCTCTTCATGTCATTTTACCTGATAGAAACCCTCAGGGATGATGTTCTTTGTTTCTGGTCCATTTAATGGTTTTATCTTTCCTACCATTACCCATGAGTGTCCATGTACTTTGGAACACAAAATAATGATTGCCTGAACTGAAATTCAGTATAATAAGGATGAACTTGTTCCGTACTATCTGTCTTCTGAGGGTTGACAGGGGTCCATACTCAGCCTCTGTAGTTCATAATTGTCACTTCTCATGGTGGGAGTCAACATGTGCATTCAGACTTTTAAGGAGTTAGTAGATCAGAGAGAATTCAATTTTATCTTTGTAGTCCAACAAACACATAGATGACCTCAATGCCTGTTTTCCTATTCCATTTATTATTATTCTCAGTTGCTATTACATTGCAAAACTCATAATTCTTTCTTGTTGGAGTTTGCAAATTTATAAGTAAAAATGTAGTGCAGCCATTAAGGTTACAATTTTGATAAAAGTTACTTTTCTTGGTGTATTAATGACACTTATTACTTGTTTGCTTTTTTCAGCTTAATAAATTTCCATAATATGTAATGACATAATTACACTTCTTCTGTTAACCCTAATCTATGGGAACTATAATTCTTTCCTGTCTAACTTCAGCATCAATGCCCTGAAGAGCGTCATTGGAGAAAGACACCATTTGATGATCAGGCAGATTATCTCTTTCTTAGTATGTGAAAGTCATTTACAAAATGAGGGCCATGAATTAAAGGGGAAAATATGGATACCTCTTGGGGTTAGAAAGAAAACTTTAAAAATTTGCATTTTCTATTTTATATAGGTACTTTTATCTTTTTGTATAAAGTGTGATATACTTCAAAAACACTTTAAATGCATATATGTGTATGTATATATATATATACTTTCCATATGTTAGCATGCTTTGCCTATTTGTTTTTACTTGTACTGGAATGTTGTCCCCACCATGAGAAGGCCATTATGTCTTTAGATGAATATCATCCTGTACCTGTTCCATCCCTAGGGTCTTAATATGATGTTAAAACCCAATCATTCAGCTGTATATTGGTTGTAACTATCTCTCCTTTCCTTCTTACAAATAAGGTAAATGTGTCTCTTTATTAAATTAACCTTCCAGAGAAAAAGTGAAACTGATTTAATCAACTTTACAATATCTCCTATGTAAACTTATATGTATCATGTGTTTTAGGGCAATGTTTTACCACATTCATTAGTATCTGAGGATGAGCTGAAAATATTAACTCTAAACATTTCTGCATTGCCTCACACATTTCCATTTATAGTCCAGTAAGTATAGTTGTAAATGACTTTGAAGATATAATTGTGTACTCATTAATCTCACAGTTTATATGAATCTGATCTTTTTAATTCTTTTTTTTTTAACTAAATCATAGCCGTGTACATTAATGCAATCATGGGGTACGAGGTGCTGGTTTTATATACAATTTGAAATCTTTTCATCTAACTGGTTAACATAGCCTTAACGGTATTTTCTTAGGTATTGTGTTAAGACAGTCATATTCTACATTTAGTATCTTTTACATGTAGCATTGTAAGATGCAGCATAGGTGTGGTGCCCCCAATTACCCTCCCTCCACCCATCCTACCCCCTTCCCTCTCCTTTCTATCCTCTTTCCCTTATTCTTGGGCTTTAATTTTACTTGAGCTATAATTTACACTTCATGGAAAGAATAATTTCAAGGGTCAAAGGAACTTATTTGCTTCTTTGAAATGTTTTCCAACAGTATAGATTTCATGAATTAGATCCTCCATGCAGATAACCCAGTTTCATAGTAGGGCTGAGTACATTGGATACTTTTTCTTCCATTCTTGAGATACTTTGCTAACAAGAATATGTTCCAGCTCCATCCATATGAACATGAAAGAGGTAAAAATCTCTGTCTTTTTTAAGGCTGCATAATATTCCATGGTGTACAAATATCTTAATTCATTCATGGGTTGATGAACACTTGGGCTTATTCCATGACTTAGAATTATGAATTGGTCTGCAATAAACATTCTGGTACAAATATCTTTGTTATAATGTGATTTTTGGTCTTCTGAATATACACACAGTAGAGGAATTGTTGATTGAATGGCAGGTCTATATTTAGATCCCTGAGTGTTCTCCAAACATCTTTCCAAAAGGAATGTATTAGGTTGCATTTTCATCAGCAGTGTAGAAGTGCTTTCTTTTCTCTACATCCACGCCAATATCTCTGGTCTTGGGATTTTGCGACATGGGCTAATCTTACTGGAGTTAGATGATATCTCAAAGTAATTTTGATTTGCATTTCTCTGATGATTAAGGATGATGAGCATTTTTTCATACGTCTGTAGGCCATGCGCCTGTCTTCTTCAGAGAAGTTTCTCTTCAAGTTCCTAGCCCACCCTGAGATGGGATCACTTGTTCTTTGTTTGCTAATACATTTGAGTTCTCTGTGGATTCTGGTTATTAAACCTTTATCGGAGACATAACGTGCAAATATCTTCTCTCATTCTGAGAGCTGTCTTCTTGCTTTACTTACTGTGTTCTTGGCAGTGCAGAAGATTTTTAGTTTGACCAGGTCCCAGAAGTGTATTTTTGCTGCTGCTTCAATTATCTGGGGGAGTCCTCCTCATAAAATATTCTCCCAGGACAATTTCTTCAAGAGTTTTTCCTGCACTTTCTTCTAGTATTTTTATAGTTTCATGTCTTAAGTTTAATCCAGTGAGAGTCTATCTTAGTTAATCTTTAATCCAGTGAGTCTATCTTAGTTAATTAGTTTATGATGAAAGGTTGGGTCCAGTTTCAGTCTTCTACAGGTCGCCAGCCAGTTCACCCAGCACCATTTGTTAAATAAGGAATCTTTTCCCCATTGAATGTTTTTAATTGGCTTGTCAAAGATCAAATAATGGTAAGTTGCTGGGTTCATCTCTTGGTTCTCTATTCTGTTCCATACATCTACCTCTCTGTTTTTGTGCCAGTACCATGCTCTTTTGATCACTATCGATTTATACTATAGTCCGAGGTCTGGTAGTGTGACTCTTCCTCCTTTGTTTTATTTCTGAGTAATGTATTGGCTATTTGAGGTTTTTTTCTGATTCCAGATAGAATGAAGTATTATTTTTTTCGAGATCTTTAAGATATGTGAGCAGAGCTTTAATAGGGATTGCATTAAAATTGTATATTACTTTGGGTAGTATGAACATTTTAACAATGTTCATTCTTTTTAGCCATGAGCATGGTATGTTTTTCCATTGTTAACATCTTCAGCTATTTTTTTTCTTAGAGTTTCATAGTTCTTTTTATAGAGATCATTCACGACCCTTGTTAGGTAAGCTCCCAAATATTTCATCTTCTTTGGCACTACTGTAAATGAAATAGAGTCCCTGACTGTTTTATTTAGCATGACTATTGTTGGTATATATAAAGACTATAGATTTATGAATGTTAATTTTGTAACCTGAGATGCCGCTCTATTCCTCAATCACTTCTAAGTGTTTTGTAGAAGAATCCTTTGTGTTTTTGACATATACAATCATATTATCTGCAAAAAGTGAAAGTTTGATCTCTTCTGACACTATAAGGATACGCTTGTTTGCCTTTTATTACCTAATTGTGATTGCTAAGGCTTCCAGTACAATGTTAAAGAACAGTGGAGACAATGCGTAACCTTGCCTGGTTCCTGATCTGACTGGAAATGATTTCCATTTAACTCCATTCAATATGATATTGTAGATGGCCTCTATCAGTTTAAAAAATGTCCCTTCTATTCCCATTTTCGTAAGTATTCTGATCATGAAAGGATGCTGGATATTATCAAAAGCTTCTCCTGGATCAATTGAGAGACCCATATGGTCTTTGTTTTCTAATTTGTTTATGTGATGAATTTCATTTTTGGATTTAGGTATATTGAACCAGCCTTGAGACCCTGGGATAAAAGCCACTTAGTCATGGTATATAATTTGTTTGATGTGTTTCTGGATTCTGTTTGCTAAGATCTTGTTGAACATTTTTGCATCAATATTCATTAGTGATATTGGTCTATAATTTTCTTTTCTTTTCCTGGTTTGGGGACCAAGGTGATGTTTGCTTCATAGAATGTGTTGGATAGTATTCCTTCTTTTTCCATATTTTGAAAAAAGTTGAGTAATATAGGTACTAGTGCCTCTTTAAAGTTTTGGTAGAATTCTGATATGAAGCCATCTGGTCCCAGGCTTTTCTTTTTAGGGAGATTGTGTATAGTTGATGCTATTTCAGAACTTGATGTAGGCATGTTCAACATGTGCAGTTCATTCTGGCTAAGGCTAGGAAGGTGGCATGCTTCCAAGTATTGGTCTATTCTCTTCAGATTTTTGTAGTTCTGAGAATAGAGTTTCTTGTAATCTTCATAAAGGATTCATTGAATTTCTGAGGAGGCTGTTGTTATTTCATCTTTACCATTTGTAATTGATAAAATTAGATATTTTACTCTTTTTTTTCCTGGTTAGATTAGCCATAGGTTTATCTATTTTATTGACCTTTTCAAAAAAACAACTTTTAGCTTTATTGATTTGTTGTATAATTCTTTTGTTTTAAATTTCATTTAATTCTGTTCTGATTTTGGTTATTGCTTTTCTTCTGCTGGGTTTAGGATTTGAATGTTCTTCCTTTTCTAGTTAATTGAGATGTCCTATTAAGTTGTTGACTTCCTCTTTTTCTGTTCTCTTGAGGAAGGCTTCCAGTACTATAATTTTCCCTCTTAATACTGCCTCTTCAGTATCCCAGAGGTTGTTATAATTTGTGTCTTCATTATCATTTTGTTCCAAAAATTTAGTAATTTCCTTCTTATTCTCGTCTATGACCCAGCTATCATTTAGCATAAGGTTATGTAGTTTCCATGTTTTTGTATGAGTATGCAGATTCCCTTTGTTATGGAGTTCAACTTTTATTACTTGATGGTTCAAGAACATACAAGGAATAATTCCTATTTTTTAACATTTCCTGAGCTTAGACTTGTGACCTAAGATGTGATCAATTTTGGAGTATGTTCCCTGGGCTGATGAGAACAATGTGTATTCAGTTTTTTTGAAATGAAATGTTCTATAGATGTCTCATAAATCCAACTGTTGAATGGTTAAGTTTAAGTCTAAAATTTCTTTGCTTACCTTCTTTTTGGAGGATCTATCCAACACTACCAAATGAGTATTTCAATCTCCAACTGTTATGGAGCTGGAGGAAATCAAATTGCTCGTGTCTGTTAGTGTGTCTCTCATAAATTGTGGAGCATTCTTGTTGAGTGCATAAATGTTAATAATTGAAATCTCATCATGTGGAGTGTTATACTTAAAAAATGTGAAGTACCATCCTTATCCTTCCTTAATGTTGTAGGTTTAAAGGCTATTGTATCTGCAAATAATATTGCAAAACCTGTTTTTTCTGATTTCCATTTTCCTGAAATATAGATGACCATCTCTTCACCCTGAGTCTATATTTATCTTTTAAGGTAAGATGAAATTCTTGTATGCAGCAGATATCTGACCTGAGTTTTTGTATCCAGTCAGCCAATGTGTGGCTCTTTAGAGTACAATTTAAACCATTCACATTAATTGAGAATATGAATAAGCCTGCTAGAATTTTGGGTATTGAGTTTTTCAAAAGTCCAGTGGACATTTTTAATCCTTTTGACACTGTGGAATTTGGAATTTGATCAAAAGTTTCTGAGTGAGTTCACTATTGGGATGCAGGATTGGGCTGGTCATTATGGAGGATAGGTCTGAGAATATCCTGCAAACTCCTTTTTTAGTTATGGCAAATTTATTCAACATGTGAATGTCAATAAAGTATTTAATTTCTCCATCATAAATGAAACTCGGTTTTGCTGGATACAGGATCTTGGGTTGAAATTTTGTTTCAGGAGATTAAAAGTCGATGACCACCCTCTTCTAGCTTGAAAGGTTTCAGCAGATAGACTTTTAGTCATTCTAACATCCATCTCTTTGGAAGTTATAGTTTTCTTCCATCTGGCTGCTTTCAGAATTTTCTCCTTCATTTTAACTTTAGTGAAGTTAATTATAATGTGCCTAGGAGACATCTTATTTGGGTTGAGTCATGCTGGGGTTCTGAAACTGACTGCTATCTGAATTTCAAAATCTCTTGGCATGTCTGGAAAGATCTCCTTCATAATCTCATGAAGAAGGGCATCTTTGCCTTGCAAAGCAACTTTGTCATGGTCAAAGATTCCTATAAGGCAAATATTGGTTTTCTTGAATCATTCCAGAGCTCTCTGAGAGAATGATCCACTTTTGCTCTCCATTTCTCTTCCTCTTTGAGAGTTTGGGAGCGTTCAAAAGCTTTGTCTTCAATGGCATGAGACACTGGGGACTTACTTCGTGTGGTGGGGCTAAGTGTCTCTGTCTTGTTTTCAGCTGGTTTCTGTCCTACCCTAGTGAATCAGTTAATCTGGGTTGAAGTCATAGCTGTAGAGAAATACCAGCAATTAAGTCACTACACACTGCAAGGGCAACAACTGGAAAAGAAAAAATCAAACCTTCCCACAAACACACACCCAGGGTATAACTTTGGATAGTCCTTGGGTGATTAGCCCAGTTCAAAAGGTCCAAATCATTTGTCCCAGTCAGCCCTTTTCTCAGGTGGGATAGTTCAAAAGGTCTCTGTCAACTAGATGGCAGGGGTCTCCAGTACTCCACGAAGTCAGAAGGTCCCAGTCAGCAAATGAATTAGTCTAGGAAGGTTGATGCCTCCTTCCCCCCACCCCTTGCACCTCTGTCAGACCCAGCCACTGATACCCCTGCAGGCTGTGACCAAGTTCCCTCCAATGACCAGATTCTCTAAGGGTTTGTGCCTGCCTGAGTCATAGGGAGATCTATGTCTCCTCAGGAAAGCCTCCACACTCTGCCACCATCAGGCAGGGGGAGCTGAGGCCTGACAACCTCGAGTCCTTAATGGAGGCTGGGGCAGTTTACTCAGTTCCAGCCCACCCCTGATTGATATTACTGACAGAACATAACAATTCCACAGAATTAGTTTCTGTCCCAGCTATATTTCCCTGAAGATCAGATTTTGCTTGAGTTCACAGAAACTGTGACACAGCCCCATGCCACTGTCCAGTGCTGGCATGTCTATCTCAGCTACAGTCTGTGCTGGGGCGGGCATTTTTAGAACTCACACTTAGCTTTCGATTTCTGCCTCTTCCCACCTGTCTTTGCCTCAGCTATTATCTCCTGAGGGCCACGTGCATCTTAGGCTCACCAAAGCAGTCCTGGATCAGCTCCGCCCTGAAACTATACCATCTCTGCATATGTCCTGGCTGCACCTTACCCAGGCAGGTACTACCTCAGTCATACTCTATACTTACAGGGCCTGCATTTCCATCCCAGATTTGTTCCACCAGTGGCTGGCACCAGAGAAGATGCCCAGCTTCCTCTGGTTTCCCAGAGAGTCAGGGAGTCTCTTAAAATCCCCAGGGATGTGAGCCCTATTGTTCCTGCCGCCACCACTGCTGCTCTGTGCTGTGAGGCACAAACTCTCCTTCTTCCATAGGGTTCCCTCAGCCTCAGTTAATCTTCTCCTTACTTTCATACCACAGAATCAGCACAGACCAGCGACAGCACATGCCCTGTCCAACCCTCTTGAGAAAATCCCCAAGAATTTGGACTCCATGAGGAACAGGCTTTCAGACCTCGGGGTGAGAATGGAGGGAAGTTCTGGGAGTTCATAGTTGAAGGTAGAAAATATATACAGTTTTATGCCTTGTGGGAGACTGCCATGGCACATTTGTAAGTCCTCTATAGGGAAGGAGTTCAAGTTTTAGAGGGTTTCTCCTGTGGGACAAAAATTGGAGGGGATCTGAACTCTGCTTGCTTGTTTGTATAGAGTATATTGCAAGCTGTTCTCATAGGGGAGGGGACTTCCATCTGCTTGGTGATGGATTTTGTACCTATTGTTTATTTCCTTGGGGTTGCATCTCACCGCAGCCGGGTTGATGAGCATTCTTCAACATTACCTCTTGGCTCAGCTCCAAACCATTGGCTTACTTGCTAAACTTCTGTCATTTAAGTCTCCTTCTGGATGGGAGCCTCTGTGGAAAGCTGGCTCCAGTCAACCATTTTGCCCCCACAGTCACTGATTGTAGTCTTTTTAAAAATTTGTGCTATACAGATAAATTTTTATAAATCCTGGATTAAATTAATATGATAAATTATGATGCCAGCATCCAGGACAAATAGCATGAGACATTACTTGAAAAATTATTCAGTGAAAGTGTATAAGGGTTTCTGGTAGTTGTGAAATCTTTATTAAAATTAAAAAATAAGTATTTTTACTACCGAAGACACATATTTTTTCAAGGTCTATGGGCCTATTTCTCTATTAAGTTATTTCTCAAGAAAATAAAGACCCTGTGATTATTTTTATGCAAATTTATGGATGTCATGAAGTAGGTAAATTAAATGTTTAGCCTCTTGGTAATCGAGAACTAAGAGATGGATTTAATAATTATCTCCTGATGTAAAGAGAGAAAGCTTATAAATTTCTGAGATGAAAAGTAAACAGGGGAAGATAAGAAGTTAACAGAACTTGTGTTAAACAGCATAAAGTTCCCATGAAAGATATAGCTCTGCTAAACCCCAGATTCTGGGAATGTATTAGGATTCATTGTAATGGGAAAATAATATTTAGATGCAGTCAAGTTGACTAATCTACCAATCTGCTAATTTAAAAAGGGAGATTACTCTGTAATATCAATTTGGTCCAAAATACCTAAAAAAGTTAAAAAAAAAAAACGTGGTAGAGTGGCAAAGAATAAAAATTATCAGAGGAATCCAATGTGAAAAATCTTCAACTGAATGTTTTCCTATTGTTTGTTTGGGTGAGTCTTTCCCCCATAACCAATAATTTTATTTTGTTTGGCTGACCAAATACCTTCAAGAGACTTTATATGTCTCTTATTGGTCTTGGTGATAAACTGTAAATGAGAAAATGCAGAACAGTGAAGAAATGCTGTTCAAAGTGGGATGCCTAGGTACAATGGGAGTTCAGATGATGGGCACCCTACAGAGACATGACTGTGGATGTGTCGCACCTTTGGATGTGTTGCACCTTGACTTCCATAAATTATTTGATGTAGAAAATAACACTTAGACTATTTTGAATAATTTATAGAAGAACCTCAGTCCATTCGGATATAACTGAGTGAAACAATATTAATAATAATAATGGTGATGATGACTTTGATTACTGAACAAAGAAGAACAATAATATGAGGTTCATTGTGGCTTTTTTTTCTCCCAGATATGCAAAATAGCTTTCCATTATACCATTGAGATCATCATTTTGTATTCATATTGCTACATAAAGATGCCTCTCTTTTACAAGCTAGTTTTGGGATCTCAACCAACACATTGCTCCTTTTCTCCCACATTTTCACACTGCTTCTGAATCACAGGCCTAAGCCCACAGACCTGATAACTTGCCATTTGGCCTTGGTCCACATAGTGATTCTTCTCATGGTACTGCTTTTGTTGTCTTCAGACATGTTTGAGCCATTGGATTTTCAGAATAACTTCAAGTGTAAGGTCTTTTTCTATGTGAACCAGGTGATGAGAGGACTCTCTATCTGTACCACCTGCTTCCTGAACATACTTCAGGCCATCACCATAAGCCCCAGTAGATCCTGGCTGGTGAAGTTTAAGCATATGTTTACAAATTACATCATCTATATTTTTTCCTTCTTTTGGTCCTTCAGTTTGTCCAGTTACAGTTACTCGATCTTCTACACTGTTGCTTCTTCCAATGTGACTCAAACCAATCAGCTATATCTCAGTGAATACTGCTCATTTTCACCAATGAAGGCCATCATCAGGAACTTTCTTTCTACACTGATAACATTCAGTGATGTCTTCTGTATAGGAGTTATGTTCCTATCAAGTGTGTACATGGTGAATCTATTGTTCAGGCATCAGAGGATGTTTCAACATCTCCACTCCAGCCTCTCCCCAAGCATTTCCCCAGAGAAAAGAGCCACCCACGTTATTCTGCTACTGGTGAGTTTCTTTGTATTCGTGTACTGGATGAACCATATTATGTCAGCATTGTCATTTCTATTATGGACAAATGAGCCAGTCATCCTAAGTATCCAGAAACTAGCAGTCAATGTCTATGCCACTGTCAGTCCTTTGGTGCTCTTGAGTTCTGAAAAAAAGGTGACTATTATTCTGCAATGTATTCAACAAAAACTTCATCCAGTTTTATAAAGCCAGTGATAAAAAAATTTCTAAAAAATAGCCTCTTTTCCCTTAGTTAAATTATCCAGACAGTACAGGACTTGCCACTGATTTAATTAAAACTGGTGGAATTGCAATTTGATTATATTTGAACATGTTTAGAAACAATGTTGCCTAGGACTATGTGCTTCCTTTAGTTCAATGTCCACCTTGAGTTGATATTCACATATCATGGCTTTTACTTTTTAATTTTGATTCTCAGATTTTATATACAAGAATATTGTATTCATTCTTAAAGTACATTCCAAAGTTTCTGTTGGTAATCAAATCACTGTGGTTTTCTTTTGGAAATGTTTAAATTTATACTTATTTATGTAAAATATGTTAGACAAATATCCAATTTAACTCAAGAATATTTCTTTCAACATTCTGAATATTTATTTCTCTATTTTTCTAGCTCTCTACAAAGTGTGCATAGTTTGCTCTTACCTTTGTAGATGATCTCTCTCTGTCACTATGCTGACGTAATTTTCCCCCTTATTTTAGGGTTATGCAGTTTGTCCAATACTTATTTTTTTAATGTTGAATTATTAGGAGATTACATCAATTAGATTACATTGTGTGTATTTGTAAGGCAAAGTCAGAGTTGTAGTTGAGTTCTTCCCCCAGACAGTATGCCATTAAGTGGAAACTTACCAAACATTCTCCACCCTCCCTAATCTTAAATTTAATTGTGTTTTTTCTCATGTGGGCTTATAGTTATTAATCCACTAGTTTCAATTTAGTATTGAGTACATGGGATGCTTCTTCTTCCATTCATTTTTGTTTTTGTTTTTGTTTTTAACTTCTTCCATGATTGAGATATTTTAGCAGCATGCTCTCCAAATCCATCCAAGAAAATACAAAAGATGGAAAGTCTCCATCATTTTATGATTGAATAATATTTTATGATGTACATACACCACAGTTTATTAATCTATTCGTGAGTTTATGGCCACTTGGATTGTTTATACATCTTGGCAATTGTGAACTGAGTTACTATAAACATTTTAGTACAAATGTCCTGATGGTAAAATGATGTATTTCCTTCTGGGTAGATACCTAACAATGAAATTCTGGGAAAAAAGAGAATATCTACTTTTGTTTCTTTGAGGATTCTTCATACTTCCTTCCAAAATGACTGTACTAATTTGCAATCCCAACATCAGTGCATAAGTGTTCCCTGCTCTCCACACTCATGGCACCTTCTGATTGATACAGGCCATTCTCACTGGGTTTAGGTGATATCTCAAAGTCATTTTAATTTGCATTTCTCTGATAATTATGGATTATGAAGAATTTTTTCATGTGTTTCTTGGTCATTTGTCATTTCTCTTGGGAAAAATTTCTGTTCATGTCTCTTGACCAAAAAATTCTTTACTACCTGGGGCGGCGCCTGTGGCTCAGTGAGTAGGGCGCCAGCCCCATATGCCGAGGGTGGCGGGTTCAAACCCAGCCCCGGCCAAACTGCAACAAAAAAATAGCCGGGCGTTGTGGCGGGCGCCTGTAGTCCCAGCTGCTCGGGAGGCTGAGGCAAGAGAATCGCATAAGCCCAAGAGTTAAGAGGTTGCTGTGAGCCGTGTGACGCCACAGCACTCTACCCGAGGGTGGTACATTGAGACTCTGTCTCTACAAAAAAAAAAAAGTCTTTACTACCCAAAGCAATCTACAGATTAATTCAATCCCCAATTAAGTATCAATGTCATACTTTGAAAAACCTGAAAAAGTAGTTCTTTGTTTTATATGGAAACAGGAAAAAGCCTGAATACACAAGGTGAGTCTATGAAATAAAAACAAATCTGGAGGGTGGCACTTGTGACTCAAGGGAGTGGGGCACCAGCCCCATACACCAGACGTGGCGAGTTCAGAAGCAGCCCCAAAGACTGCAAAAAAAAAAAATCTGGAAACATCACATTACCAGCCTTCAAGTTATACTACAAGTCTATAGTGATCAAAATAGCATGTTACCTGCATAAAAATAGAGACATAGATCTGTGGTACATTACAGAGAAGATAGAAATGAAACCAGCCTCATATCAACAGCTCATCTTTCATAAACCAAACAAAAGCATACACTGGGAAAAAAATCCTATTTAATGAATGGTGCTGAGAGAATTAGTTAGTCCCATGTGAAAGACTGAAACTGAAATTGTACATTTCATCACTTACAAAAATTAACTCACACTGGATAAAATATCTAAATCTAAGACATGAAATACTAAAAACTCTGGAAGAAAGTGGAGAACATATTTTTAATTATATTAGCCCAGGGAAGTATTTATGAAGAAGACCTCAGTGGAAAATTCAGCAACAACAATAAAAAAGTAAATAAGTGGGACCTGATCAACTAAAAAGCTTCTGCGCAGCTAAGGACACAATCAACAAAACACACAGAAAACTTTCAGAAGGAGAGAAGATATTCTCATGTTACATATTTGACAAAGGGCTAATCAGAATTTACAAAGAACTCAAGCAAATAAACAAGAAAAGAGCAAATGGCCCCATTAATCATTGGTCTAATACTTATTTTAAACATTTTTAAGAGAATTTATAAAAACAATATATGTTTCACTGAATATCTGTCAATGTCTTTAGATATTCACTAAGAAACATTTAAAAGAGTTGCTTGGAGCCCATTGCTAAGTGATTAGGGTGCCAGCCACATACACCAGGGGTGGCAGATTCTAAAGTGGCCCAGGCCTGCTAAACAACAATGACAACTACAACAAAATAATAGCCAGGCATTGTGGTGGACACCTGTAGTGCCATCCACTTGGGAGGCTGAGGCAAAAGCATTGCACTTAAGCCCAAGAGTTTTAGGTTGATGTGAGCTGTGACACCACGGACTCTAGCCAGGGCAACATAGTGAGACTCTGTCTCCAAAAAAGGAAATAAATAAAAAATAAAAGAAATACATTTTTCTGTATCTGTTTTGACACACTGCTCTCTGGAATTCCAAAATTTATGACTGTTTTTCTAATTTAGAAATTTATAACTATTTGACTATTCTATTTCATTTTAAATTTGTACATTGTATATGAAATACAAATATGCAACATTTCTATTTTATATCATTACCTCTCAATTGTATTTGACTACTTCAATCTCATCAGTAGTTTTGGTTTATTATTCCTCTCATCAACTCAGTCTAACTAATGTTTAACTCATATTCTGAACATAATACTTACAATATTTACTATTTTTCAATTTCTATTTTGTTTGTTTTCAAATATAACCAGTCAAGACTATAGTTTTTGCTCTTTCTACTTCATTTTGATTTCCTAGTTTTTCACTTTATTTACTTAAAACTTTTAAACATAATTTCAACATTGAAATTAACATGGTATCTATTTTCTTCTAAAACTTTACATGGCTCATTTTCTTGTGTTTTCTTGTGTGCTTCATTTGTTTTAATATTGTAGTCACTTCATTAATTTTAATATTGTAGTCACTTTGGTGAGACAGCAATCTGAGATGTCTAAAGTCAGTTTATTTTTTTGTTTATTACATTTGTAGTGGAAGTAAGCTGGAAAACCCATATTTCTTATACTATATTTTGCTTTTAACTCCTTTATGATTTTAAGGATATTTGTAATTTCTTAAGGTTATTTAATTGTATATATCATAGATTTGGGGTATATATTGTATTTTTCCAGAAACACAAATACACATGAGTAAAATATTTCCTGTAGGTATCTTTGACAAACAATAATATCTCATCAGAGATCTGAAAGTTCTTAATTTGTACTACTACCCCTGCCATATAACATATGGTAGTAAAAATCTGTAGAGTATATACAGATACTCTTTTAATACTTGAAAGCATATTTTATGTTTTATATAAAGTAGGGGCAGTACTTATGTATGGCCAGAATTGTTTGACCTATTAACTGAAGCTAATATTAGTAGAATTATTTATCTAAATTTAGACATTTTGCTCCATATATCAGATTTCTTTGTAATACTCCCTTGCCTTTGTAAAAATAACTGTAATTTAGAATTTCACTTTAAACCCAAAATTACTTACTGGAGTTATAAATAAAGTTTGCGTGTGGATAGATAATATTTACTTGTTACACTTTAATTGATAGACTTGTTAGATTTCTGGAGTTAATTAAAATTTTAGGCCTAAACTTTCTCATTTTAAATAATTACCTCTGGCATTTAAAAATAATGTGTATCATCAGTTTTTTAGTGAAAAATTCTATCTTTTTATTTTATATTTTTTTGGATAATTTTTCAAAAAAAATTATATAACATATTTATATTAATTTATCTGCTATATGCCAAAACCATTAATATCTATGATGGTAATATTCCCCAAAATGATTTTCAATGTGTCTGTTTGTCGTGTTGTTAAATTTTTGAAGTATATATGCTTAACTCTTGGGTATCAAGTCTATTTTGTTTTTTATTGTTTGGGATTCCTTGAGGGTACAAGAAAATGGGTTACACTGATTGCATTTGTTAGGTAAAGTCCCCCTTACAATTGTGTCTTGTCACCAAGGGGTGTGTCACTCGTAGACCCCACCCCCACCCTCCTTTCCTCTCTCTGCTCTTCTTCTTTTTATTAATAATAATATTATTATTAAATCATAACTGTGTACATTAATGCTATCATGGGGCACCATACACTGGTTTTATAGACCATTTGACATATTTTCATCACACTGGTTAACGTAGCCTTCCTGGCATTTTCTTAGTTATTGTGTTAAGACATTTATATTCTACATTTACTAAGTTTCACATGTACCCTTGTACGATGCACTGTAGGTGTAATCCCACCAATCACCCTCCCTCAGTCCATCCTCCCTGCTGTTCCTTTCTCCCATCCCCACCCTCCTTCTCTCTCTCTCTGATCTTCCCTTCCCTCAACCCCCACTATTTGCTAGGTTATTAATAGTCCTTATATCAAAATTGAATACATAGCATTCATGCTTCTCCATTCTTGTGATGTTTTACTAAGAATTATGTGTTCCAATTCCATGCAGGTTAATAAAAAGACAGTAAGTCTCGATTTTTTTAATGGATGCATGTTATTTCCTGGCATACATATACCACAGCTTGTTAATTCATTCCTAGGTTGGTGGACATTTAGGCTGTTCCCAGATTTTGGCGATTGAAAATTGAGCTGTGATAAACAGTCCAATGCAAAGGTCCTTATGGTAAAATAATTTTTTTTTTCCTTCTGGGAAGATGCACAGTAATGGGACTGCAGGATCAAATGGGAGGTCTAGGTTGAGTTCTTTGAAGATTCTTCATACTTTCTTCCAAAAAGGTTGTATTAGCCTGCAGTCCCACCAGCAGTGTAAAAGTGTTCCCTTCTCTCCATAGCCAATCCAGCATCTTCAGTTTTGAGATTTTGTGATGTGGGCCATTCTCTCTGGGATTAGATGGTATCTCAGGTTAGCTTTCATTTGCATTTCTCTAATAATAGGAATAATGAGCATTTTTTCGTATGTTTGCTAGCCATTCATCTGTCTTCTTTAGAGAAGGTTCTATTCATCTCAGTTCTCCACTGATATATGGGATTGTTGGCTTTTTTCATGTGGATTAATTTGAGTTCTCTATGGATTCTAGTTATAAAGCTTTTGTCTGACTCAAAATATGCAAATATCCTTTCCTATTGTGTAGGTTGTCTATTTTCTTTGGTTGTTGTCTGCTTAGCTGTACAGAAGCTTTTCAGTTTAATTGAGTCCCATTTGTCTATTTTTGTTGTTATTGCAATTGCCCTGGAAATCTTCATAATGTCTTTCTCCAAGATGATATCTTCCGGTGTTTTTCCTGTTTTCTTTGGGGATTTTTATTGTTTCATGCTTCAAATTTCAGGCATTTATCCATCTTGAATCAATTTTTGTGAGTGGAGAAAGGTGTTGTTCCAGTTTCAGTCTTTCACATGTGGATATCAAGTTCTCCTAGCACCATTTATTGAATAGGGAGTCTTTTCCCCAGTGTATGTTCTTGTTTGGTTTATCGAAGATTAGGTGGTTTTAAGATGGTAGTTTCATTTTCTGGTTTTCTACTTGAGTCCAAATGTCTATGTCTCTATTTTAGTGCTACTATCATGCTGTCTTGACCACTATAGTCCTGTACTACAGCCTGAAGTCTGGTATACTGATGCCCCCAGCTTTGTTTTTATTACTAAGAACTGCCTATATGGGTTTTTTTCTGGTTCCATACAAGATGAAGAATCTTTTTTTCCAAGTCTTGAAAGTATGATGTTGCTATTTTAATAGGTATGTCTTTGAATTGGAAGATATTTTTTGGAAATATAGACATTTTAAAAATGATGAATCTTTCCATCCATGAGCATGGTATGTTCTTCCATTTGTTAATATCTTCTGCTATTTCTTTTCTTCACATTTCATAATTTTCTTTATAGAGGTCCTTCACCTCTTTTGTTAGGTATATTCCTAGGTATTTCATTTTCTTTGAAACGATCGTAAAAGGAGATGTGTCCTTAATTAGCCTCTCATCCTCGCTATTACTGACGTATACAAAGTCCACTGACTTGTGGACAGTGACTTTATATCCTGAGACATTACTGTATTTTTTGATGACTTCCAGGAGTCTCGTGATTGAGTTTTTTGGGTTTTCTACATATAAGATCATATCGTCAGCAAAGATGGAGAGTTTGACCTTCTCTGCTCCTATTTGCATGCGCTTTATTTCCTTCCCTTGCCTAATTGTGCTGGGTACAACTTCTAGCACTGTGGTGAATAGTAATGGTGACAGAGGACAACAACCTTGTCTGGTATCTGTTCTAAGTGGAAAAGCTTTCAGTTTTCACCATTCAGTAAAATAGTAGCTCTGGGTTTTTCATAGATAGCTTCAATCAGTTTAATAAATTTGGCACATATGCCTATAGTCTTCAGTGTTCTAATTAGAAAAGGATGCTGGATTTTATCAAATGCTTTTCTACATCTATTGGGAGGATCATATGGTCTTTGGTTTGGCTTCTGTTGATATTGTGAATAAAATTTACAGACTTACATATGTTAAACAATCCTTGCGTCACTGGGATGAAACCTACTTCATAATGGCATATGACTTTTTGATGATAAGCTGTAATCTATTGGATAGGATTTTGTTGAGAATTTTTGCATCTATATTCATTAGTGAAATTTGTCTGAAGTTCTCCATTTTAGTTGCATCCTTTTCTGTTTTTGCTATCAGGGTGATGTTTTCTTCATAGAATGTATTGGGGAAGATTGCATCCTCTTCAATTTTTTGAAATAATTTCTGCAGTATGGGAATAAGCTCTTTTTTGAAGATTTGATAGAATTCTGGTGTAAAGCTATCCAGACCAGGGCTTTTTTTTTTCTTTTTTTTTCCGTTAGGAAAGTTTTTATTGTTTCTTTGATGTTAGTGCTCGAAATTGCTCTGTTCAGGAGATCTATTCCTTCATGGCTAAGTCTAGGGAGAGGATGTAATTCCAAATATTGATTCATTTCCTGTGCATTGTCAAATTCTGGGCATAAAGTTTCTTGTTGTATTCAGAAATAATCTCTTGTATTTCTGTGGTATCTGTTGTTCTTTTCCCTTTATCAATTCTGCTTGAGGTTACTAGAGATTTCACTATTGTATTTCTAGTTAGTCTGGCCAAAGTTTTATCTATTTTATATATTTTTTCAAAAACCAACTCCTTGTTTCATTAATTTTCTAAATGATTGTTTTGTTTTCAATTGCATTAATCTCTGATTTAATTTTGGATATTTGTCTTCTTCTGCTGGGTTTAGGCTTAGATTGTTCTTTTTCCATTTTCGTAAGATGGCTTGTGAGTTCATTAATGTGCTCTCTCTGTTCTTTGGGTGTAGGCATGTAAAGCAATAAATTTTCCTCTCAGGACTTCTTTTGCTGTATCCCACAGGTTTTGGTGGTTTGCATCTTCATTGTTGTTATGCTCAAGAAAGTTACTGATTTCCTCTTTTATTTCTTCCTGTATGCACATGTCAATCAGCATAAGTTTTTTTCATGTTCGTGCATTTTTATGGGGTTGAAAGTCTTTCTTGGAGTTGAGTTTCACAGTTAATGTCTTGTGGTGTGAGAAGATACTAAATAAAATTTCAATGATCAAGAAATTTGAGGACATTATCAATTTTGGAGAACGTTTCACAGGCTGATGAGAAGAATGTATATTCTTTATCTTTGGGATGGAGTATTCTACATATGTCTGTCAACCACGGTTGTTCTAGGGTCTCATTTAAGTTCATTATATCTTTGTTTAATTTCTGTTTAGAGGATCTGTCCAGCTCCGTAAGAAGAGTGTTTAAGTCCCCTTTTATTATGGTGTTATAAGATATCATATTGCTCAGACTAAGTAGGCCTGTTTTAAGAAACTAGGAGTGTTTAAGTTGGGTGCATAAATATTTAGAATTGAAATGTGTTGTTGTGTTTTTCCTTGACCAATATAAAGTGTCCATTTTTCCTTTTTTTTAATTTAGTTGCTTTAAATCCGCTTGTATTTGAAAATAAGATTGCAACCCCTCTTTTCTTCTGAATTCCATTTGAGTGAAAAATTGTCTTCCAACCCTTACCTCTGGGTTTAAATTTATCTTTAGAGGCTAGGTGTGTTTCCTGCAGACAGCAAATGAATGGCTTGTGTTTTCAAACCCAATCAGCCAGTCTATGCCACTTTAGTGGGGAATTCAAGCCATTAACATTTATTGAGATAATTGTTAAGTGTAGTAGCATTCTATTCATCTGATTATGTGAAAGTACCTTACTTAAGTTTATCTTTTGCATCACTGTGGAAGCTAGGTTTCTGTCCTTTAATTTCTGGGTGCTTACTTTGCTGGTGGTCCATTGTGAAGGTCAGTGTATAGAACAGGTTGAAGTATTGCCTGTGGAGCTGGTTTTGTTGTGGCAAATTTCCTCAACGTTTGCATATCAGTAAAAGTTTTGATTTCTCTATCAATTTTAAAGCTTAGCTTAGCAGAATCTAGAATTCTGGTTTGGAAATTTTTCTGTTTAAGTAGATTAAAGGTAGATGACCATTGTCTTCTGGATTGAAAACTTTCATTAGAGAAGTTGACAGTCACCATGATGAAATTGCCCCTGTAGACCAATTGGTGCTTACTCCTGGCAGCTTGCCAAATTTTTTCTGTTTTCTTGTCTGTGGACAGGTTCATCACAATGTGTCTTGGAGAAGCTCTGTTAGAGTTGAGGCAACCTGGGGTCTGATATCCCTCTGAAAGGAGTGTATCAGAATCTTTGGTGATATTTGGAAATATTTATTTATAATATTCTCTAGTATGGCTTCTATTTCTCTGGGACATCCCCTTCTGGGATCCTTATAACTCATATGTTGGAATGCTTCATAAAGTCCCATAATTCTGTCAGTGAATGTTCTGCTTTCTTTCTCTTCTTTTCTGCCACTTTAACTATGTGAGTTATCTCAAAATTTTTGTCTTCTACCTCTGTGATTCTTTCTTCTACTTGGTTTAATCTGTTGTTGATACTTTCTATGGCATCTCTAAGTTCCCCAATTGAGTTCTTGAATTCCGGCAGCTCTGCTATATACTTTCTTTATTCTTCATGTCCTTCATCTTTTATTTGATTCAATTTTTGGATTTACTTTTGGTTATTTTCTACTTTCTCAGCTATTTCCTTCAATTGTTTTCATCATCTGTATTTTAAATTCCCCTTCTATCATTTCTAACATTTCTTTATAGGTGGAATCCTCTGCAGTAGTTGGCTCATGGTTCTTTGGGGGATGGGGTTGCTCTGGACAAGTTTTCCATGTTGCCAGGATTTTCCTGTTTTTTTCTTCCTCATGACTGTTATTTTTTATCTGTTTTCTTGCCCCAATTTTTCTTTCACTTTCTCTTGCTCTTGAAGTTACTGTGTTTCAGGTCTGAGGTTTTTATGACTCCTTTTGATATAGGACTAAAAGGATGAGGAATTTAAAGAGCAAGAAGGGAAAAAATATTTTTGAAAAGAGCAGAGCAGAGGTGAGTAAAAGGGAATATTGACAAAAAAAGAGACGTACAGAAAGAGGGAGAGAGGAGTAACAAAAGAGTAGTGTAGGGTACTTTGAACCACACCTTAAACACCCCAAACTTCTGGGGGTTCTGGTTTGGATGAATCCCTTGAGGTCAGTACCTTTTGTGCAGTCTGAGCAGATATGGTACCCCACCTCTACCAAATAGAGAGGAAAGACGCAAATACTATAAATCAAACTGAAATGTACAAACTGAAAACCTTACAGGATAAAATTAGGGGAAAAACCAAATAACAGGGGTAGAAACACTAGCAAAAATGAAATTCTTATTACTAAAAATGCCACAATGAAAAATTATATTTAAACTAGAAAAATAAAGAAAGAAGAAAAAAAAAAGAAAGAAAAGAAAAGAAAAGGAAATCTAGGGTGAAAATGTTTAAGTAAAAAATAAAAAGAAAAAACTAAAGAAGTTTATGTATTGTGCTAGATATTGTCTGTTTAACAGGTGATCTTCTGGAGTATAAGATGCTAATCACAATCTTTTTACAGCATATGAGATAGAGATTAGATGTTTCTGATGACATTTTTGCCCTCAATCCCGACCGAGTTGATAGCATGAATTTCTCCTCAGCACACGTAAAAGACAATTAAACTGTTATCCATGGCTAAGCAGAAGCTTACCCAGGAAATCACTTGTCACTGGGACCTCTCCAGAAGTGGCTGCCTAACCTCTGAGGGCCCAGGCTGCAAGGCATCCCTCCTCCTGCCAAACACTGATAGCACCACTTTTCCCCCAACATCTCAGTCATGGCCTTTGGAACCGCTCAAAGTCACTAGAGCAGTTCAAGTCACTCAGAGACTCACTCATGATCTCTGAATTTGGCCTCACTTTATGACCCTGAGGGTGGAGACTGCAGGGGCAGATCTCCAACAATGGCTGCATATGCAGCCCACAGCAAACAATGTTAGCTCCTTTCAGGCCAGTGGCTCAGTCCTGTGCCCTGGAAAATGCTCAAAGTCACCCACACTCTTACCCAAGTTTTCCCAAGGCAATTCAACCGAGTGCCCAAGTCCAAACAAACAAAACAACTCACTGAGAAGGCCTTCCCTGCCTGCCATCTTGCTGATGTTGTAGTTACAGATGCAGGTGCCCGATCACAACCGCTTGCCACATCTCCACTGCTTTTGTCCTCTTCCTGAGGTCCAGAACTCTCTTGCCATCTCCCTGTGTCCCCAAAGGAATGTTTCTGGGCAGAGCTGAGAAGCCAGAGATGCCTGGAATCTTCTTTTTCCAAATCACTGCCATCATTGTTCTCACCATTATGCACCAGAGAAAGAGGCAGGCACAGACACTCTCAAAGTTCTTTTCTTTCTTGAACCCCATCACAAAACTGTGAGGCCTATAAAACAGGCTCATCACCCTCACATATTCCAGATGAGATAACACAAAGCTTAAGAGATAAGTCACTTCAACAGAGCCCCCTGAGAGGCATGCTCCTTCCGCAACCTGCCATTATTCCTCAAGATGCCTTCATCCCGAATCTCAAAACTACCATTAACCAAGCTGTAAACTCCTGGAATCTCTATGCTTGTCTAGTTCCCCAGCAAAGTACATCCAGGCTGACAGTGAGACAAAAAATACTGGAAGACCTGACTGAGTTCCTTCTGTCTAGCTAACCTGGATTGCTGCCACAGAGGCCATGGTAAAATTTTCAAAGTTCCATGTAAGGCATTTTTCACAAAACTACCTTTTCCACCACTCAGAAATGTCACCAAGGCACTAACTGTGCCTAATAAAACAGGGTCTTCAAAGGGTAATTGGGAAAACTTTGCTTCCTTTACAAGTAATATTTTGAGATCTGGTCGGGGAGAATCAATTAGAAACGTATGAGTTTCCCAGATCCTTCTCATAAGCTACCTGGAACACAAGTCAGTAACTGGGCAACTGGCTAAGAATCTTGTGGTAATTGGCAGTATCATAAGAAAAACCTGTTTGCCTAAGGTATACCCATTGGAACCCCAAACTGGGCAACACAACTGTTCATCTAGCACATGGGATTTCTCTGCCATCCTGCTCCCTAATATAGACAACCAGCCTGTCCACAAGCAGTGCAGACAGAATCATGATCAGAAGTCTGGCTTCCTGCAGAATTGTTGGCATAATTTGTGGGAGGAATTAAGGGTCCATACGTAGACCGAGCACCTTGGAGACAGATACCCTCCAATAGGATGGCTCTGCATTGGAGACAGAGACCTGGTAATACCAGGTCATTACCCCTACAGAACAACCCATCTGCTATCATCCCATCTCCTTACAGGGGGCTCCCATTTTCACACTTCTGTCCTATGGACAAACACATCTCTCTTCCTGTTAGCCTAGAGTAGACATGAATGGTGATGTGCATCTTAAATTCCAGTGAGAGCGTAAAACACACATGCACTCCTGACCCAGTCCTTCTTCCAACCTGCAATTTTCTTTGCCCCCTCCAACACTCATTTCCATCTCCTGTCCCACACTTTTACTTGATAAGCAGAATGTAGTTAGTGTGATTATTTTGGCATGTGGTATTCAAATTTTCTGGAACGTTTTCTGTAGAGGGGAAGACAAAGAATAAAGTTGGGAATAATGGAGACTTGAACAAGTTCAATTGCCTATATTGGAGAACCTAGTGATTCCAAACTGTGTGGTTGAGAGCTTTCACTGAGCTACCCTGAATTCCTGAGGGCTACCTGAACCCATGCTGCTGGATAGGAAGCTTTGTGGAGGATAAAGTACCCCCATCTTTTATGCTAATATGCTATACTGACTTCTGATTAACCCCTGTTTGGGGAATACTTCTCAGATTTTAATTTATCAACTGTTCCTTGTGTAAGAGCACATATTACCATACATTCTCCTCTTAGGTCAAAAAGCCCTTGGTGATATCACACGAGTTAGAGATAATGATGCAAATGGAATTGGCATTTTCCTATGTTCCAGGAAGGCCAACTTTAATTCTCCTACACATTAACATGTATACCCATTTCTTATAGTATATAAGCACTCTGTCTGGATTGTAACAGCATGGACATCTACCTGTCTTGTTGCTACCCATGTCCATGCACCTGCCCAAAAATTCTCTAATAAGTCACAACCTCTACTGATGAACTGAATTTCTCTGCCTTTTCCTGTGGTTTCTTGACTCTGTGTGTGTTTGGGCATCACATTGAATGTATGGACGTTTTATAAAACAATGATGAGCTAGCCAGCAACAGTCAAGTCACCAAAATATGGGCAAGGGAAAGTAAGTATTGGAGCAGAAAATCTGGAGTGTTAATCCTCTTCAATTTGGGGTAGGGTTGGCCAATAGGGAGTGAGATGCAGGTGGACTATTAAGTGACTACAGGGATGCCCCTAAAAGGCAGAGGGACTAGAGAATGTGAAAATAGAAGACTGCATTGTACTGTAGGGTAATTACGGTCACCACGTGACATTAACAGAGAATTGGCCCTTCCTAAGAGCTTTGATGTGTCCACAGACACAAGTTATCTTGTGACATGAAGGTTAAAAAAGCTAGATGAAAATTGCTGTTATAAAAGCATATGAAAATGCCAACATCTATGTTAGCATTTAGCTTTGTGGAGAAGTGAGCAACTGAGAAGTCATAGTAGGAAACTCTATCCTGCCATTTGGTGCAACTTGGAGAGTTGAAGCTGAAACATCCTAAAGTGTGACTATGTGATAGTCCATCTATGTTCAACAATTTGAGGGAGAAAAAGTTCACATAATTACCTTAACTGAATAGGTGGCAAGTAAAAAAGAGGATTTCTATGGGAGTGAATCTGCACACTGCAGACATGAGATATGTTAAGAAATAAATTTAATGTAGAGAAACTAAGTTTGGTTTGAGAATGTGGAAGGTTGAGTTTGCTTGGAAATCATCAATGGTTTTGAAATTTTCTGTTTTGATCCACCATTTCCATTTCCTTCTGAAGGTTGGTACATACACGCATATTTCTGCCCCTACAGTCCTCTTACACAGTTTATTTATGTTGTGGTATTTTTTTGTTGTATTAAATTTAAATCAAGACAAAATATTTCTATCTTTTCAATTGGCCTAGAAAAGGGCCATGTGCAAGAAAAAAAATGGGTTAAAATTTTATGAATGGCGATACAGAAATTAAAGGAAACACTTTAAATTATAGTCCCAAATAATCTTTATCATAACAACATCTCCATTGTTACGGGAAACTGAAATTAACACAAAATAATAATTTTGAGGACAGTATTCTCTAAAAGATTTCAATTTTAGTGCCACAAGGAAGAGATTGTTAAATAGGTTATTCCAGTGTATTACCAAAATAATACGTTATTTTCACCTGTCACTACAATCTTGTACAAGAAAGTTTAGCATTAGTTTAAGAATCACATTTCATTCATTGTGCATCAATGTTAAAACATTAAAAAACATTTTGTTTCATTAATTCAGGCAAGTTTATTAGCTCATAGTCTGAATAAAACATTTGGAAATTCACTATGTGCTCCTTGGCACTCAAGATTCATTACTTTTATCTAAGATAGTACTGCTAAAGCTTTCTTTAAAATGGAGGCTAGGGAGGCACCTGTGACTCAGTGAGTAGGGTGTCAGCCCAATATATTGAGGGTTGGGGGTTCCAACCGGCCCCCACCAAACTGCAACAAAAAAATAGCCAGGCTTTGTGGTTGGCACCTGTACTCCCAGCTACTTGAGTGGTTGAGGCAGGAGAATCGCCTAAGCCCAAAAGCTGGAGGGTGCAGTGAGCTGTGATGCCATGACACTCTACTGAGGGCAACAAAGTGAAGACTCTGTCTCTTAAAAAAAAAAAAAAAAGGATGCTATTTAGAGCACATAATGTCACCTTTAGGTAGGAGTTATCTTTACTATCCTTTTATATCTGTAGACAAGTAGGGATTATTTTTATTTTCCTGATATCTGTAAAGAATTTTTTTTTGAGACAAAGTCTCATTGTGTCACTCTCTGTAGAGTGCTCTACCATCACAGCTCACTGTAACATCAAACTCTTGGGCTCAAGTGTGTCCCTCCACTCAGCCTCCCAAATAGGTGGGACAACAGGCACCTGCCACAATGCTTGCCTATTTTATTTTGTTATAGTTGTCATTATTGTTTGTAGCAGGCCCAGGCTGGGTTGGAACATGCCAGCCATGGTGTATGTGGCCAGTGCTCTATCACTGAGCTACAGGCATCGAGTCTGTAAAGATGTTTTTATTTCTACTTACATTACATCAATTAATATTCAAGATTTCTATGTCTTCTATCAAATCAAATAATAGTCAAGACTTGTATTTCCTTTTACTATCAAAATATGTCAGTGTTTTAAGTAATGGGCCAGTTTGTTTTTACTTGAGACACAATTGGTAAAACAATGCATTTTCAAAATTTAGAAAGATTTACTCTTAAATCCAGAGGGAAAAAAATCCAAATTACACATTATATGCTTACATGCATCATACTTTAATGACTCAAAGCTCCCCCCCCCCAATTTTTCTTTAGATTTTCTTAGTGTAGTTTACATTTACCATCAAACTTCCATGGAAAATTTGATACTAATTATGTTCACATAACATTAAATGGCCACGGATAGCCCCAAGGCAGAAACAACAGATCACATATTTTCTTTCTTTCTTTCTTTTTTTTTTTTTTTGCAGTTTTTGGCCAGGGCTGGGTTTGAACCCATCACCTCTGGCATATGGGGCCAGCACTCTAACCCCTTGAGCCACAGGCACCTCCCCACATATTTTCATATACATGTTAAGAATGAACTTATAGCATCAACTAATATGAGATTGAACTACATCAACATTTGCTTCTGAATATTTTCTGTGGGTGTGAGACAGAATCTCACTCTGTCACTTGGGGAGAGTGTCCTGGTGTTTTGACTGACAGCAACCTCAAAATCCTGAGCTCAAGCAATCCTCTTGTCTAAGCCTTCCAAGTAGAATAAAGGCACCTGTCAGAATGTTCAGAATTTTTTATTTTAGTAGATTAAAATGGGGTCTCATTTAGTAATCATTGGTGTCTCATTCTTTTGCTCAGGCTGGTCTAGAATACATAAGCTCAAGCTATCCACTCACCTCCACCTCCCACAGTGCTAAGATTACAGGTGTGACCTACTGCCCTGCCCACTTTTGAATAATTTTAAATATTTTCAGTGCAAAACATCCATGAATATACTAATAATCATACATGTCAAACATAAAATTTATTGCTCTATTGAAAAATAACATAAAATTATCTGGCCTTCAGATTTTTCTCTACAGTAACTACTTGAAGTTAATGTAAAGTCTGAAAATGTCCTTTAGTTATTACTTGTGTGAATTCTCCGAGGCACTTAGAGTTATGTTTTAATTAATTACTTGTGCACATTTATTGTACCTTTTAAATGTTTGTCTTTGAATGAACTCCCTAATGATGTCCAAGTTGTGTATTTGGGATAAAACTCTTTTCACTTGTATTATATCTGTAGGGTTTCTGTAGTATAAATGTTCAGGTATTTTTATATTAGTAGGGTTTCTCTTCCATATAAATTTCCTGATATTGTGTAAAGCCTGAACTTGAAGAATATGCTGCCAGTCTTTACATACTTCTGGTTTCTTTGTGATATATATTTTCTGATGTTGAATAAGCCTTGAAAGACAGTTAAACATTTGGCTACATTTCTCAAATTTTTAGGGTCTCTCCTCAATATTAGGGATTTTTTGATGTGAAGTAAGATATAAAAATGTATTGCCAAATTCTTCACATTAGTATTATTTCCCTTTAGTATGAATCTTCTGATGTCTATAAAACTAAAGTGAGAGTTAAAGACCTCCTCATGTACATCACATTTGGAGAGGTTCTCTCCAGTGTAAATTCTCTGGTGTTGTGTAAGATTTTAGCATTTGTTAAAGTCTTTGCCACATTCTTTACAATTGTAGGGTTTTTCTCCATAATTTATTCTTTTATGTCCAGAAAGGTATGAGTACTGGTTAAAGACCTTGCCACATTCTTGACATTTGTAGGGTTTCATTCCAAAATGAATTATTTGGTCCCTAGAAAGTATTGGGTACTGATTAAAGGCTTTGCCATATTCTTGACATTTGTAGGGTCTCTCTCCAGAATGAATTCTTTGATGCCTAGAAACAATTGAGTACTGGTTAAAGGCTTTGCCGCATTCTTCACATTTGTAGGATTTCTCTCCAGAATGAATTCTCTTATGTATTGTAAGTACTAGCCCCATTTAAAGGATTTACCACAATCTTCACATTTGTAAGGTTTCTCTCCAGTGTGAATTCTCTGATGTCATTTAAGTTTTCAAGCACTGCTTAAAGACTTTGCCACATTCTTCACATTTGTCGGTTTTCTCTTCAGTATGACTTCTCTTGTGAGCTGTAGGATGTAAGCACTGGTTAAAAACTTTGTTACATTCTTTGCATTTGTAGGGTTTTTTCTCCAGTATGAATTCTCCTATGCGTTATAAGATCTGAGCTTAATTTAAAGGCTTTGACACATTCCTTACATTTGTAACACTTCTCTCCAGTATGAATTCTCATATATTCTGTAAAAACTGAGCACCAATTAAAGGCTTTGCCACATTCCTCACTTTTGAAAGGTTTTTCTTCAGTATGAATTCTCTTATGTGCTTCAAAAACTGAGTACCAGTTAATGCCTTTGCCATATTCCTCACATTTGTAAGGTTTCTCTCCAGTGTGAATCCTCCTACACGCTGTAAAATGTGAGGACTGGTTAAAAGCTTTGTCAAATTATTCACATCTGTAGGGTTTCTCTCCAGCATGAATTCTCTTGTGTGCTGTAAGATATGAGCAACATTTAAAGGATTTGCCACTTTCCTCACATTTGTAGGGCTTCCCTCCAGTATGAATTCTCTGATGTAGTTTACTTCTTGAGCACTGCTTAAAGGCTTTGCCTCATTCCTTACAGTTGTAAGGTTTCTCTCCAGTATTAATTCTCTTATGTGTTGAAAGATCTGAGCACCAGTGAAAGGCTTTGCCATGTTCCTCACATTCGTAAGGATTCTCTCCAGTATGAATTCTCTTGTGTGCTGTGAGATATGAGCACCATTTAAAGGCTTTCCCACATTCCTCACATTTGTATGGTTTCTCTCCAGCATGAATTCTCTTATGTGCTGTAACACCTGAGCAGCAGTTAAAAGCTTTGCCACATTTCTCACATTTGTAGGGTACCTCTCCAGCATGAGTTCTCTGATGTTTTGTAGGTATTGAGCCCCACTTAAAGGCTTTACCATAATCTTCACATTTGTAGGGTTTCTCTCCATTGTGAGTCCTCTGATATTCTTTCTCTAAAGTTAAAAAAAATTAAAATCTTTGCCATATTTTTTACACTTTCAGGGGTTTTCTCCACTGTGAATTATGTAATTTCTTCGATTGGAAGACTGAGGCATTTTTGCATGTATTCTATTTGTATGACTTTTTTTACAGTATGAATTTCCTGACTATGGAAAACTTCCATGTATTTAATGCACGAGCTTCAAATATTGATGAAAGACTTTCTCACATTTCTTGCATTTGTACAGTATCTCTGGATATTGAGCTTTTAGGCATATTATAGAGTATTAGTCTATATAGCATTCAAGGTCTTTTCACATTCATTGCATTGATAATTTCTCTCATCAGTATAATCACCTTGATAATTATTTAGTGTAAAATTTTGTGAAAAGAATTATCAAAATATTCCTGAATATATAAGGTTTTTCTGAATAATTTAATCCCTGATAATGATCAAGGAATGATTATTGGATAAATATCTTACTCTACTGATTTCAGTTGTGGATTTTGGCATGTGAAGGTAATGTTGGTTGGTGGAAGAATAACAAAGTTTTAATGAAGGAGTCATCAAATTGATGACATTCATAAATATGCTCTTCAATTTTATATCTCTTCTCTCCATGAACATCTGGCTGAAAACATAATCCAAACATGTACCCAAATCCCTGGATTTCTCTGGGGCTTTCAAAGGACTAGTTCTTCCTTCCATCAACAGGTGGTGCTGATAAAAATGCAGACATAATTTAAATGTCATCCTGAATCAAGTGAAAATAAAGTAGAATTACTATGGCAGTACCAGACACTGCAGAAAATATGGCATTTATCATGGAAGTGAAACATAAAGGTATTTTAACAAGAAATACACAAAATCTTTTTAGTAGGAAAATACAGAGGAATCCAGAAAAGGCGTATCTTGCCAGAAGTTTGGAGAACCTCCCAGAGTGCCTGGGAGGGAAGGGGGAGGATTGAATGGTGCTAAATTTTCTGTGAAAAAAGTCTTCTCTGAAGGATGAAATGGGAGGCTGTTTGTCTTTTTCTTTCTTTTTATTTTGAGACAGAGTCTAACTATGTTGCCTCAGTAGAGTGTCATGGCTTCATAGCTCACAGCAACCTCATATTCTTAGGCTTAAGTGATTCTCTTGCCTCAGCCTCCCAAGAAGCTGAGACTACAGGTGCAAGTCACAATGCCCAGCTATTTTTTTGTTGTAATTGTCATTGTTGTCTGGCAGGCCCAGGCTGGGTTTAAACACACTAGCTCTGGGGTATGTGGTTGGCATCCTAGATGCTGAGCTACAGAAGCCTAGCCAGGAAGATATGTCAATATCACAATCTTATTATAAATGAAAATAAATAAAAAAACCAAGCAAGATAGTACAATGAATGTCAAAAGTATTCAAGTAACCTAAAGTGAAGATTTATGAAATAATTTTAATGTCTGCCCATAGCTAGGCATTGTGGTGGTTGCCTATAGTCTCAGATACTTGGGAGGCTGAGGCAAGAGAATTGCTTAACCCAAATAGTTTTAGGTTCCTGTGAGTTGTGATGCCACAGCACTTTATGGAGGGCAACATAGTGAGGCCCTATCTCAATGAAATAAATAAATAAATATACATAAATAAATAAACATGTAAAAAAATAAAATAGCTGTCTTATGGGTGTTCTATTATCTCAACGAGAACACCTGACAACTAAATAAAAGGAGAAAAACAATGTACAAAAAAATGAAGTTATTACAAGTAGATTAAAATTAACAAAAACTGCACAAAGTATATAGCCAAAAAATTAAATAATGATTTTTAAAAATTCACTAGAAAGGGTCTACAGCAGACTTAATGTGGCAGGAAAAACCATTCTGAAAACTTGCTAAAGGTTCATTTAAAATTATTAGACAAGGCTTGGTGCCCATGTCTCTGTGGTCAGGGCACCAGCCACATACACCAGAGGTACTGGGTTCAAACCCAGCCTTGGCCTGCTAAAACAACATTGACAACTTCACATTGTCAAATTTCTGGGCATAGAGTTTCTGGTAGTATTCAGAGATGATCTCTTGTATCTGTGTGGGATCAGTTGTTATTTCCCCTTTATCATTTCTGATTGAGGTTACTAGAGATTTTACTTTTCTATTCCTCGTTAGTCTGGCCAATGGTTTATCTATTTTATTTATTTTTTCAAAAAACCAACTCCTTGTTTCATTAATTTTCTGAATGATTCTTTTGTTTTCAATTTCATTGATCTCTGATTTGATTTTGGAGATTTCTTTTCTTCTACTTAGTTTAGGCTTAGATTGTTCTTCTTTTTCCAATTCCATAAGATCTCTTGTGAGATTGTTGATGTGCTCTCTTTCTGTTTTTCGAATGTAGGCATCTAAAGCGATGAATTTTCCTCTCAAAACTGCTTTTGCAGTATCCCACAGGTTTTGGTAGCTTGTGTCTTCATTGTTGTTATGCTCAAGGAAGTTAATGATTTCCTGTTTTATTTCTTCCTTCACCCATCTGTTATTCAACAGAAGATTGTTTAATTTCCATGCCTTTGGGTGGGGTCGAGCATTTTTGTTAGAGTTGAGTTCCACCTTTAGTGCCTTATGGTCTGAGAAGATACAAGGTAAAATTTCAATTCTTTTGATTCTGTTGATATTTGTTTTGTGTCCCAGGATATGATCAATCTTGGAGAATGTTCCATGGGATGATGAGAAGAATGTATATTCTTTATCTTAGGGATGGAGTGTTCTATATGCGTCTATCAAGCACAGTTGTTCTAGGGTCTCATTGAAATCTCTTCTATCCTTGTTTAATTTCTGTTTAGAGGATCTGTCCAGCTCTGTAAGAGGAGTGTTAAGGTCCCCTGTTATTATGGTATTATCAGATATCATATTGCTCAGACTGAGTAAGGTCTGTTTCAAGAATCTGGGAGCATTTAAATTGGGTGCATAGATATTTAGAACTGAAATGTCTTCTTGTTGTATTTTTCCCTCAACCAATATAAAGTGACCATCTTTGTCTTTTTTGACTTTAGTTGCTTTAAATCCACATGTATCTGAAAATAAGATTGCAACTCCTCTTTTCTTCTGAATTCCATTTGCCTGAAAAATTGTCTTCCAACCCTTGACTCGGAGCTATAATTTGTCTTTTGAAGCCAGGTGTGTTTCTTGCAGACAGCAAATGGATGGCTTGTGTTTTTTAATCCAGTCAACCAATCTATGTCTCTTCAGTGGGGAATTCAAGCCATTAACATTTATTGAGATAATTGATAAGTGTGGTAGTATTCTATTCGTCTTATTTGGTGAGAGTCCATTGCTTAGTTTTATCTTTTGCATCAGTGTGGAGGTTAGTTTCTGTCCTTTAATTTCTGAGTTCTTACTTTGCTGCTGATCCATTGTGGTGGTCAGTGTGCAGAACAGGTTGTATTATTTTCTGTAGAGCTGGTCTTGTTGTGGCAAATTTCCTCAATGTTTGTATATCCGTAAATGGTTTGATTTCTCCGTCAATTTTTAAGCTTAGCTTAGCAGGGTACAGAATTCTGGGCTGGAAATTGTTCTCTTTAAGTAGATTAAAGGTAGATGACCATTGTCTTCTTGCTTGGAACGTTTCATTAGAGAAGTCTGTGGTCACTTTGATGGATATGCCCCTGTAGGTCAACTGGTGCTTACTGCTGGCAGCTTGCAGAATCTTTTCTTTTGTCTTGACTTTGGACACGTTCATCACAATGTGTCTTGGAGAAGCTCGGTTAGAGTTGAGGTGACCTGGGGTCCGATAGCCCTCTGAAAGCAGTGTGTCAGGATCTTTGTGATATTTGGGAAATTTCCTTTTATAATATTCTCTAGTATGGCTTCCATTCCTCTGGGGCATTCTTCTTCCCCTTCTGGAATTCCTATAACTCGTATGTTGGAACGCTTCATAAAGTCCCATAATTCTGACAGTGAACATTCTGCTTTCTCTCTCTTCTTTTCTGCCTCTTTTACTATCTGAGTTATCTCAAAAGCTTTGTCTTCTACCTCTGAAATTCTTTCTTCTGCATGGTCTAACCTGTTGCTGATACTTTCCATTGCATCTTTAACTTCCCTACTTGACTGTTTCAGTTCCTTCAGCTCTGCTATATCCTTTTTATATTCTTCATATCGTTCATCTCTTATTTGATTCTGTTTTTGAATTTCCTTTTGGTTATTTTCCACTTTATTATCAGTTTCCTTCATTGTTTCCATCATTTCTTTCATTGTTTTCAACATGTGAATTCTAAATTCCCTTTCTGCCATTCCTAACATTTCTGTATAGGTGGAATCCTCTGCAGTAGCTACCTCATGGTCCCTTGGCGGGGTTGTTCTGGACTGGTTCTTCATGTTGCCTGGAGTTTTCTGCTGATTCTTCCTCATGAGTGATTTCTTTTATCTGTTTCCTTGCCCTAATTTTCCTTTCACTTCCTCTTGCTCTTTAAGTTCTCGTGCATTTGCTGGAGGGTTTAGACAGATTCAACACACGCGACCACTTGCCAGTTTTCCACTGTTTTAGTCCTCCTGTTAGGGTCCAGAAGTCTCTCGCTGACTCCCTGTATCCTCTCAGGGGTGATGATAGGCAGATCCCACCAGCCAGAGATGCCTGGAGTCCTATCTCCCCAGACTCTCTGTGCCCAGATGCAAGGAAGCTGTTACTCAGCTGCCATCTTGCTCCGCCTCCCTCAGGAATACACACACTCAGAATTTCTACAATGAAGAACAAGAAATGAAAATTTCTCTGATTGACTTTGTTTGGCTCGCTCAAAAGAAAAAATCCTTGCTAGATTGTGGAATTCGCCCCTCCTTCTTGTGAGAGTTTGATTGGACAGATTCCACCCTAGATCTCCAAACCCTTCCCCTCAGTCTCCTAAATGACATGTAAATAGGATAACATTCTCAGCTGCAGTCAGTGTTTTCTCTCCAGAAAGTGACCTGGCACTGCCTGAAATCCATTTGAATTTAACCTTGGTTGTCATATTATATTCATTAGAATTAGTAGTATGATATTCAAACTGGGAAACTATAATGATGAATACTTTTAAATTTTAGAATTGGTCCTAGGAAGCATGACTCATGCCTCTAATGGTACTATTTTTGGAGCCCAAGGAAACAGGATCACGTGAGGCCAGGTGTTTGAGACTAGAATCTACTAGACTAGACCACCTTTACAAAAACGAAAACAAAATAACTAGGTATGGTGTTGCCGGTATGACCTCTCAGGAATTCAGGAGGCTGAGGTAGTGTTGTGCCCAGATCTTGAAATTTCCCACAAAGACCACCAAACAGCCGAGTCAGATGCAAAAGCAATAGGGTCTTTTATTGCAAGTTCGAACTTCAGCTCCCAGGGACTCTGCTTCAACAGATCCAAGCCAGGAGCTCCGAGCTCTGGATCAGGGGGTTCTTTTGGTACTGCACAGCGGGTGGGTGTGCACAGCTTGAAACAAAGGGGGCTCTTCTGGATTGGTTAGGTGGGGAGGTCCCTGATTGGTGGACAGTTGTCTCATGATTTCAGGGAATTGCCTGGGCTTGTCAGGAAAGTGAAACTTACTGAGCGAAAGGGCTGGGGGAGCGAAACTTAACTCCTAATATGGTGCAGGTCTGGTTCTTTCATTCCCCCCTCTACTTGTAAATTCAAGGACCCAATCATGGTTCTGATACCGTGTGTGTCATCTCTAGCTTTCTGTCTGAAAGGGGCCGATATTGGTCTTTTAAGACCAGCAGTTGTACAGCTCTTACACAGACCTGTACAAAAGTGATGAGGCTATTGACAATGCAAGGGCCCACGGTCAGGAGTAGAAGTAATAACACTAGGGGACCAGCCAGGGCTGATATTAGAGTTGTTAGCCAAGACAGACTTATACGAGCTCTGATTATTTTTTTCTTTCTCACTTACACTTGTGCAAGCTCTCCTGCACAAGGACCATTGATTCTTTCATTATTCCTGAGTGATAAGTGTAAAAACGGCATTTTTCACTTAGAGCAGCGCACAACCCTCTTTTTTTTTTTTTTTCTAAAGTCCAAAGTTTAATTAAGGCAAGTTCCTCAAGGAGTTTCCTCAGGCTTCAGCCGTGCGTTGATCAGCCATCTCCCAGTATGTGGCTGGAGCAGGGCATGTTGGATGTCAGGATGATGGTGTAAAGTCTTTTTTTACTTTGGTGTGAGGGGGACCAGGTTCTGATTCCAGACGTAAATTTGGTCCCTTGATCTGAAAGTCCTCAAAGGGCGTTGCTCCATATGACTGGATTCCTGGGGGTACCATTGTTCTTTGACTTATGTTGAACTGGCTGCAGGTGATACACTGTAGACTGACAGTTTTGCCCAGGGCTGCCAGTTGGGAGATGTAGAAGTACTGGCCCAGAAACTTCATCAAATACTCCTGTCACTACGGTGGCTCCTAGAATCTGGGAGACTGCTGAGTCTGGCATTTTTATTCATCCTCTATCTGCTTCCTGGATCCCTTCCACTGCTAACTATTCTTTCTCTTCCCAGGAGTAGATAGGGGTGAGCTCTGGGACCCATGAGATGAGGAGAGCCACTAGCGACACCTGGAATGGCTGGAAGGCAGCCCTCTTTGCCTCAGTATTGGCTCTAGAGTTCACTTTAGCTATGGTGAAAGCATTTCTTTGATGTCCATGACAGTGCATAACTGCCACTTTCTGGGGTTTCTATACTGTCTCTAACAACTGAAGTTATCTCCTGCTGATACTTAATGTCTTTTTTTTTTTTTCCCAGAATTTAATAGTCACTTCTCCTTGTACAATGTCCTGTGTACTTGGAGAGTCAGAAAAGCATTTGAATTTTTTCCCTTGACTTAATTCTAAGGTTCCAGTCAAAGCAATTAACTCAGCCTTCTGAGTCAATGTCCCTTGAAGGAGGGGCTTAGCCTCCACAATCTCTGTTAAGGTGACCACTGCATAGTCAGCCCACAGCTCACCTTGCCCCATCACATAACTGCTTCCATCTACATACAAGTTCCAGTCTGCATCTGTCCAGGGCTGGTCATGCAAGTCAGGTCTGCTAGAGTACACATTATCTATAATTTCCTTACAGTCATGCTCAGTCTCTCTTCCACTGACTGGAAGGAGCGTGGCTTGGTTCAGAGTGTTGCATTAGAAAGTCAAAAATGTCCCTTAGTGTCCATTAAATTGACCACAGAGTGCAGTACTTTCACTCTGAGATCCTGCCCAGAGTCAGCTTATTACCTTCTTGCACAAGGAGAGCAGTAGCAGTTAGAGCTGGTAAGTGGGGTGGCCATCTTCTTGCCACTCCATCCAACTGCTTAGAGAGGTAGGCTACAGGTCTTCACCAGGACTCAACTAGCTGGGTTAACACACCCCCAGCCATTTTATTTTTCTCTGAGACATATAGAGTAAAGAGCTTGACCAAGTCTGGAAGTTTCAATGCAGGTGCAGTTATCAACCTCATCTTTAGCTGGGAGAAGGTATGTTCCTGTTCTCCTTCCCATTCTAAGGGTTCTCCTTCCTCTTCTTTAGTTGCCTCACACAAGGGTTTAGCCAAGACAGCCAAAATGGCAAAGTTGGGAATCCAAAGGCAACAGAAGCTGACCAAGCCTAAGAATTTCCAAAATTGCTTTTGGCTCATGGGGCTGAGGAGGCAATTAATGACCTGCCTTCATTTCATGCCTAGATACCTCTACCCCTGCTGGATAGTAAATCTTAGATAACGTACTTGCTGCTGGCAAATCTGGGCCTTCCGTTTGGATACTTTATAGCCACAAACCTCTAGATGTCATAAAAGATAGTCCATGCCTCGGGCGCAGCCCTCCTGGGTAGGGTGTCCTGAAAGGAGGTCATCGACATATTGGAACAGCACACATTCTGATTCCTCAGTCAGGAATTTCTGGAGGTCATGAGCCAGTGCTTCTTCAAAAATCATGGGTGTTTTGAACTCCTGGTCATGTATACCGGCAACCTGGTCCATGTATACTGTTTCTATGTCTGGTCTATCTCACTGGAAAGCAAAAAGCTTCTGGCTTCCTAGAGACAGCCTTACACTGAAAAAGCCCTCTTTTAAGTTCAGACAAGTGGGACACTTGGCTTATGCTGGCAGCAGATTCAGTAGAGTAGAATGCAGTGTTACAGTTACACCATTTACTAGGAAATTCTAGATAATATTTAATACTGCACAAGTTTTCCAGTGTAGCCAACAGGTAACCTTTGTGGAGTCCTAAGGCTTCAGAGTAAATATAACTACTGTGTATAATTGTATATTCTTTGGCCAGTCTCTTAGTCTCATTTAATAGATCAATTTAGTAAAATAGTTACATCCCATTTTACAGGTTGACAGTACAGACAAGGCTGGGATTTAATACAGGTAGGCCACAGCTTCTTTTTCCTCCTTTTAAACTATTTTTCTCTCTCCTATTTCTTTTTTTACTAAAGGCAAATTACAGTAGAACTAACTTATTTGCTAAAATAAACTGTACCTTTAATATACGGGGTCTGATTATTTGCATAAAATGCAGTAAGAATTATTAATTATTAGCCATTTAGGCTCTGTTTATCTTTTAGAATTGGCTTTGCTGTAACCTTTTATAAGGAATCTCAGGCTGGACTTTCTGAAAGTCTTTCAGAGCCCAGGATTCATCTGTGCTGTTAGATTCCGGTATGCATTGAGTAAATCCCTCTTCTCTTGAGGTTCCCAAGCACATTTTGATTCCCGGACCCATTAGCAAGTGACCTTCATTACTTACCACAGATCAGGAAATGTTACTGATGGGTATCTGGCCAGTTTTCTAAAGGGCTTTTATTTTTGGCCTTATAAAGTCAACCTTAATTCCTTAATGCAGTCTGGACACCTCTGGAAATGTTATTCCAGCAAAAGCCTTGGTAAAATGACAAGTGCCATAGGAAAAAACAGATTCTTATCGAACTTATGCAAATAACTGTACTGTCAGAAACTAAGAATACTTACAAATTGCTTTCACATTCCAGAGAAATCAAGGAGAGAGAAAAAAATACATGTTTCAAACTCTGCTCATAAGTACACACATTGCTCAAAAAGCTACAAATAGCTCAAAAGACAGAAAATTATTTCTTGACTTCTGGAAAACAGAACATAGAAAGAATCAACAATATTTTGAACAAAAAGCCATTACAAACTAGCTCAGTTCCACATAACTGATTTCTGTTTTGTTTGAAGCTGGATTAGCAATACTCATAGACATGTTATCTTTCCAATGAAAGTTCTAAAAATCTGCTTTTAGTCCGAATGTTTTCAATTTTTAAAGACATCAGTTATTTAAATTTGAGAGAATTCGTCAGCCTCAATATTTCTTTTCTATCTAGAATAAACTTTGGACTCAGCCAGTTACATAAAAAATACCTTTTTTTAGATGAATTAAAATTATTACTGACAATATATGTTAGGACAGATCAATGTCTTATATGTTAGGACAGACCAATACTTTATAATATTCAAACATATATAACCATAATCCACACAAAATTAATCACCATTTGACAATGTTTCTTATATATTTTTAACAAATTAAACAAGTTTAATTTGTTTTCCCATGACTTTTAGTGGTCTTAATATCTCAAGAAGACCAAATTTAAAGTTGTGGGGTTTTTGTTGTTGTTGGCCTGGGCTAAATTTGAACCCACCAGTCTCAGTGCATGTGGCCAGCATTGCAACTATGGTGCTACAGTGCCAGGCCCCAGATTTAGAGTTTTTATTTTGGAAGGTTTGTCAAATATTAAAGGTCTAAAACATTTGTTTAAAGAAAATTACAAGCCAAAAGATTTTAAAGGAAATACATAGTCAAATGGATCACATGTAAATTCTTTCTCAAGTTTTCTTTTATGAGCTTCATTTAACCTGCACAGACCATCTACAAATATTCTAAACTTTCTTTAATTTTTGCCCTGCCTTTCACTTTCTTACACAACCATTCTGTTTCAGGACAAAATTTATCACACAAGATTCTTTCTTTACACAATGCCATTCTTCTTTCTGTCTAATTTCTCTTACTCTCAAAAACTCACTTTCTACAAAACAGGATCCCATTTTACCATGAAGTCACCCATTCACTTAGCCAAACTGATAATTAGAAGGTTTAAAAGGCAAGAATCTTATCCTTTGACAAAGATTCAGTTTGTAAAAATATTTTTTCTATTTATACAAATTACTAGTGGCAAAGGGCCAATAACAAAGGTTCTGAGCTTTACCCAGGCATCGAGATTCTGGCAGCAGAACTGTAACACTCGGGAGGTGGGTCCAACCCGCGAAGGGTGGGGACCCTGAGCCACTTTCCTCATCGGGCCTTCTCAGCCATCCTGGAGCCAATGGAAATGCACCTGGTGGCAGCCAGTTGCTGCCCAGAGGGTGGTCCCCCACCACAGCTTTCATGCAAGTCCCTGACTTGTGCACATGTTAGACTTCTTGTTCTGTGTTTCAAGATGGGTAGGGTGGTGGGTAGCCAACGTCACCACTGACCCCGTGTGCTCGCTTGGCTTTTTTTCTTGTGTGGCCCCTGGAGAGAAAAAAGGTCCTCCAGGCCCAAAGGCACGACCCGCCCCCGCCCCTGCCCTCACTACGTCCCCGCCCCATTGTCGCAGGGACAGAGGGTTAACGTGAAGGGGGTAAGGGAGCAGTCGCACCATGGGAGGGGCGGCCCAGCCTCCTGGGAGAGCACCAGCGCAACCCCCGCGGGGGGGGGTTTCAGTGAGGGGTGATATGGAGGAGGCAAAGTAGATCTTGGTCTGCACCATCCTGCGAAACAGAGTAAAGCAGTGCAGAAGGTTTGTGGGGTTTCTTGTTAGGGGAGTTAGGAGATTCTCGTGCACTGCAAGAACCGAACTGCTAGGGAAGTGCTTTCAGCCAGGGAGGGAGAGATGAAAAGTTTCCTCTGGAGGCTAGCCACATTGAAGGTTGGCCACTCAGTCCTGCAAAAAGTAATCAATTTAGCTCTTTTTTTTTTTTCTTTCACCACAAGTCCTAAATTTTGAGCTCCGAGTTCAGCCACACTAAGATACCCATGTAACACAAGACACACAACATACAACTGAGGACATACAAAAATTGATGGCCCACAGAAACAATAGGACGACAGTCTCTGACCATGCTGTGTGTGCGACCCGGTTTGTCCACCCAGAAAAACTACAAGAGGGGTGTCCACACCACGCCCTGAGGATTCCACATCTCAGGGGGATGGGGGGTAAGGTCCCTTCCAGAAGGGGCTGGGACATCTCCTCAGCACCCTTGGCCGGCAGCCTCCAGCGCATCCACTTTGACTTTACATCAACCACTTTTACAGATTCCAGATTTCCAAAAACAAACATGGCAGAAACGACAGACACACACTTACCATGTAGTGGCCCTTCGGGTCAGGGTCCTCAAGGGGTCTTGGGGGACTTCCTGGCCAATGCACCAAATGTTGTGCCCAGATATTGAAATCCCCCACAAAGACCACCAAGGAGCCAAGTCCGATGCAAAAACAAAAGGGTCTTTTATTGCAAGTTTGAACTTGGGCTCCCAGGGACTCCACTGCAATGGATCCAAGACAGGAGACCAGAGCTCTGGAGCAGGGGGTTCTTATGGTCCCATGCAGTGGGTGGGCATGCACAGCTTGAAACAAAGGGGGCGCTTCTGGATTGATTAGGTGGGGGCATCCCTGATTGGTGGGTGGTTGTCTCATGATTTTGGGGAATTGCCTGGGCTTGCCTGGGCTTGTCTGGAAAGTGAAACTTACTGAGTGAAATGGTGGGGGGAGCAAAACTTAACTCCTAAGATGTCTCTGGTCTGGTTCCTTCAGTAGAAGGAGCCTAGGGGTTGGAAACTAGAATGAGCTATAATTATGTCATTGTAGTCTAGTCTGGGAAATACAGCAAACCCTAGTATCTAAAATAAATAAATAAATAAACAATTTAGATAATATAAACTTCATGTGGCTTGGTGCCTGTAGCTCAGCAGCTAGGGCACCAGCCACATACAGAGAGTTGGTGGGTTCAAATCCAGCCCTATCCTGCCAGATAACAATGACAACTACAACCAAAACATAGCCAGGCATCATGCAGTACCAGCTACTTGGGAGGCTGAGGCACGAGAATCGCTTAAGCCCAAGACTTTGAGGTTGCTGTGAGCTGTGATTCCATGGCACTCTACCCAGTGTGACAAAAGAGAAACTCTGCCTCAAAAACAAACAAAAAAACAAAAACACTCTTTTAGGCCAGACGCAGTGACTAATGCCTTTAATCCTAGCACTCTGGGAGGCCAAGGCAGGTGGATGGCTTGAGCTCTTGAGCTCACTAGTTTGAGACCAGCCTGACCAAAAGTAGGACCCCTGTCTCTACTAAATATAGAAAAACTGAGGCAAGGGGATAGCTTGAGCCCAAGTTGGAGGTTGCTGTGAGCTAAGATGACACGGTACTCTACCCAGGGCAACAACTTGAGACTCTGTCTCAAAAAATCGCCCAAAATCCACTCATTTAGCTTATAGAGGTGTTTTTATCTACCAAGTTTTGGCTAAAATTTCCCTTAGGGTCAATATTTACCCCTAGATAAAGGACTCCTACAGGAGACCTCTAACTTGGGTCTCCTCTTCCCTGAAAGAAGCTCTGCAACTCTCCACTCCATCTGCATGCCTTTCTGTATAACAAAATCTTATTTTATCACTGATCTGTGGCCCATGGGCTCACTTCTAGAATCTCCAAGACCAAAGACCTGCTGAAGAAAGAAATTCTGATAACACAACTACACAGCAGGCATCTTTTCTTTGTTCTTCTAAGTCCGATATGGCCACAAAGGACAGGACCTGTGTCCTTAATTCATTTACTAGGCCTAGAGTTTAAGGCAGAAAGCTGGAAATCAGAACATTCAGTTTCTTAGAATAGTTAGGGGGCAAAGTTGGAGCAGGGAAGAAGTGACCCTGTGGGCTAGACTGTTCCCTACAGTTTCTGGCCTAAGTATGGGGAATATGAACTTAGGCCTTATAGAGTTTAGATGCTTAAAATCAAGAATGTAAGCTTACAGTTGAATCTAGCAAATTTAGAAATATTACAGAAGTGGCAGTTTTACAATACTTGGACCCTTGAATTTTAATAACAGGTGTAAAACTAATTTTATCCTAAGGGATAAAACAATCACCTGAACAATAAGGCATTGGAGTTATTCTTATTTACACAAAGTTCTTAATCATCCTGGAGATGTAGTTAGCACATAGTATCCTGTAAACCATTTCTTAAAATACTTTATCATAGGGCGGCACCTGTGGCTCAGTGGGTAGGGCTCGGGCCCCATATACCGAGGGTGGTGGGGTCGAACCTGGCCCTGGCCAGCTAAAATAGCAGTGACAACTGCAACAAAAAATAGCTAGGCATTGTGGCGGGCTCATGTAGTCCCAGCTACTTGGGAGGCTGAGGCAAGAGAATCACCTAAACCCAACAGTTGGAGTTTGCTGTGAGCTGTAATGCTATGGTACTCTATCTAGGGTGACAGAGTGAGACTTTGTCAAAAAATTAAAAAAAGAAAAAAAGGAAAGAAATAAGCACTTTATCATAGTTTCCAAGACAGTGTGCTTCTGGTGTATGTTTCTGATTTATTTCCCTCAGACAAACCACAAACACATCACAGGTTAGCTAAATGAGGCCACAAATAGAGTAAAAAACAGGGATACAGACAGGAGCCGCTCACACAATTGTTTTCCCTTGTGAAGCGGGGGAGCTGGGGCCCTCCCTATTGTCTAAAAGATCTTTTGGGGGATCAGGAATAGGTAATTGAGGATAGAAAAGAGGATAAGTTGGAGGGCAATTTAAGGTGGAGACACATAGTAACTTTTGTTCTAATTCATATTTATGGGCATCTTTTTTTAGGGGAGTTTTTAAGGGTAGCAAACAATACTGATGTTTGTTTTTCTTTGAATTTGGTCTTCTTATCAATATAAATAAGACAATTGCTTAAGATGAGAGCTCTCTAAAATTTTTTTTAATTAAGGATTTTTTTTTTTAATTTAATGAATCCATCTTCTGGCCATTTATAGTTAGAATTTTCTATGGTATATTTGTTCTGAAAGAGACTTAATAAAATGCCTCTTCATAGAAAAGGCTTTTTCTAAGATTATCAAAAATGCACTCTCAGAAATAGACTGCTGTTAGAAAAGACAATGACAAAACTCACTCCTCAGAACTTGATATGTTTGGTATTTACAGCATGTTGCTCTCAGACTCCCAGTCTTTCCGGACTGGCCACGTGACGTGTTCCTGACAAAACACGTTCCTGAAAAAACGCGTTCCTGAGAAAAGGCCCTCCAGATGTTGGAGTGTGAGGAGAGAATTCCCACTCAGTCACAAAGTCAAGCTCAAAGACGTAAAACAGAATGAGGAGGAAACCTCATATAAAACAAGGAAATGATAACAATAACAAAATGAAAGGATTGGGGGTCCTGCAGACTACGGGACAAGCCCCACACACTCAGCTGGGATTCTTCACTGGGGTCCCTTCCGTTGTCACCACCAGGGAGGGACTCTTGGAGCTGCAGCCACACAGCTGCTCAGGGAGAGCTCTGGGCCATGGTCCAAGTAACAGGTCCAGGAAGGCTTCAAGCAACAGGGTCCCAACTGGTGCCCCACTCCACCTTTTGCCAAGAGAGGACCGAAAGCCAAGGGGTGCCAGTGGCAAACTGCAGTCTGAAGACACTAAAACTGAAGTGAAACTGCCCGGTCCCGCCTCAGTCACTTATGGCTCCAACCATGATCCTCCTCCTTCTCAGGACACCCAGTCTCCTGTACTCACCATTTCCCAGCTTCAGGGATGTCCCAGTGTCCTCCCTACAGATCTCCTAGTACCTGCAGGTCACAGGGTGACAGAGGCTGCTGCAGAGACACTTGGGATCTCCAGGAGATGGAACCCCTGAAGAGGAGCCCCGAACTCAGCATCTAACACTAGAGACAAACATGGCTGGATCCCCAGAGCCGCCTTCGACTTTCTGGCTGTGCATCTGTTTGGACAGTTCATATTGGTGCATCCCTGACTGGATAGGGCCTCAGGCCCCACCTCTCTGACCTTGAGGGACAGGAGCCTGAAAGAGGCCAGACCGCTAACAGTTTCTTCACCACAGAACTTTTTTTTTTTTTTTTTATTTAGGGCAAGAACCATGACTTTATTTGTCTCAATATTCCTCTGTGATTGCCATACAGTAGCGGTTTATCATTTGTTTGTTTATTTATTTATTTTTTGAGACACAGTCTCACTATGTTACCCTCGGTAGAGTGCTGTGGTGTCACTGCTCGCAGCAACCTCAAACTCTTGGGCTTCCGGTGGTTCTCAACCTGTGGGTTGCGACACATTTGGACCATTGGAAAACATCCTGCATATCAGATATTTACATTATAATTCATAACAGTAGCAAAATTACAGTTATGAAGTAGCAAGGAAAATAATTTTAAGGTTGGGTGTCACCACAACATGAGGAACTGTATTAAAGCGTTACGGTGTTAGGAAGGTTGAGAACCACTGGTAAGTGATTCTCTTACCTCCGCCTCCCAAGTAGCAGGAAGTATGGGTGCAAACCACAAAGCCTGGCTATTTTTTTGTTGTTGTTATTGTTGTTTTAGTAGGCCAAGGCCAGGTTTGAACCCAGCAGCCCTGGTGCATGTGGCCCACATCCTAACCACTGAGTATGTCTGAGCCACAGTAACTGTTTAACAAATTTTGATTAAAGGAATGAAACTGTATTTACTGAGTGTTTAGTCTGTGCTAGGCTTGAGCTCCTCTTATTAAAATAAGAGTCAGACTCTGCTCTGAAGGTGTTTGCAACATACATTGTACAGGAATGGACACCATGCTTGCAAGGACAGTGACCGATTCTTATCACATTAAAAGGAAACATTGAGAGCAGGACAGTCTCTTGGCAAGCCTAGAGACGTTTTGTGACTTAGGGGCAGTCTCCCAAGTACCCCAGTGGTCCAGAATGAGATAAGATTGGTCGACCATTAGTAAGCATGTGTTAAACATTGATGCTTGGTACTTCTTCATGGGGGTTGTGGGGAATGAACATGTGAGGAAAGAGCGAGTGGCAATCCTTAGGCAAGCAGCCCACATATGTAATTACCTAAACTCTTCACACCTATTGAGTATAAACTTTGTGTTGTGTATAACTGAGCGGATGAGGAGGGAACTCAGGGCTACCCTGCACTTAAGGTTAGCCTGTCTCTCCCAAGCTTGTACTTCAATCCCAGTCACACCTGTTTCCTTCGTGGGTCAAGTGCGACCAATGCCTTAGGGATACATCATGATGTCTGGATAAAAACATGCACATAAAGAATTTCATAATCTTATAGACAGATGAACAACATTGGGAGTTAAAGCAAAGGCTTTAAAGAAGGGTGAAATTCCCTCTAGTCTTCAGTGAGGGGGGTGGCATTTCAGGAGGCTTCATGCAGGAGGTGGTGGTTAAGCTCCCAACTAACAAGCACCACATAGGAATATGTGGGATAGGGCAGCACCTGTGGCTCAGTGAGTAGGGTGCCGGCCCCATATGCCGAGGGTGGCGGGTTCAAACCCAGCCCCGGCAAAACTGCAACAAGAAAATAGCCTGGCGCTGTGGCGGGCGCCTGTAGTCCCATCTGCTCGGGAGGCTGAGGCAAGAGAATCGGGTAAGCCCAAGAGTTAGAGGTTGCTGTGAGCCGTGTGACGCCAACACCCTTGCTCTATGTGGCTGGTGCTGTAACCACTGTGCAACAGGAACCAAGCCAAAACTTCACTTTTTCAATTTAAATTAAAACACTTTACTTCCGGTGCTGAAGCATAGTGGGTAGGCTGCTGGCCACATACATTCAGGCTCATCAATTAGAACCCATCCCTGGCCAGCTAACCAACAATGACAACTGAAATAAAAAAATAGCCATGTGTTGTGGCAGGTGCCTGTAGTCCCAGCCATTTATGAGGCTAAGGCAAGAGAATCTCTTAAGCCCAAGAGTCTGAGGTTGCTGTCACAAAGGCATTCTACTGACGGTGACATAGTGAGACTCTTGTCTCAACAAATAAATAAAATAATAAAACATTTTACTATTTATATTTCACACAAACTTTATGTCCACCCTGTATTTAATTAACCAGGTGGACTTCGTGTAGATGATCCCAATTTGGTGGGCAACATCCAAGCATCATAATCAGCAGCCAGTGATACATACGCCTTCTTCTCTGCATCAGGCCTAAACCAGGTGTTGACCTTGGCCACATCAATGTCATAGAGCTTCTTCACAGCCTGTTGATTTAGTGCTTGTTGGTTTGACATCCAAATGAACACAAGTGTGTTGTCTTCCTCTCTCTTCTACATGGTAGACTCAGTGGTCAGGGAGAACTTTATGATGGTACAGCGGTCAAGCTTGTTTCTCCTGTGGAAGCCCTTCCTGGAATATGTGGACTGCCAGTAGAAGAGCCACAGAGCCTTCTGCCATCAAAATGTGGGTGATATCTGAATATCCTTCTTGGCCTTACATGCCTTTGCTTTGGCTTTTGATTTGAGGGGAAGGAGCCTCCTTTGCCTTTGGCATCATCTTGTGAAAAGCAACAATTATTTTAAAGTTTGAAAATTTTTTTCTTTTTTTTTTCTGTTGTTGTTGTTGTTTTTGTTGTTTTTGAGACAGAGTCTCACTGCGTTGCCCTCAGTAGAGTTCCATGGTGTCACAGCTCACAGCAACCTCAAACTCTTGGGCTGAAGCGATTCTCTTACCTCAACCTCCCAAGCAGCTGGGACTGCAGGTGCCCACCACAATGCCCAGCTATTTTTTTTGTTGCACTTGTTACTGTTATATTTAGCTGGCTCAGGCCGGGTTTGAACCCGCCATCCTTGGTGTATATGGCCGGCACCCTAACCACTGACCTATGGGCACCAAATGAGTTTGAGATTTTCTTTTTTTTTTTTTTTTTGTAGAGACAGAGTCTCATTGTACCGCCCTCGGGTAGAGTGCCCTGGCGTCACACGGCTCACAACAACCTCTAACTCCTGGGCTTAAGCGATTCTCTTGCCTCAGCCTCCCAAACAGTTGGGACTACAGGAGCGCGCCACAATGCCCGGCTATTTTTCTGTTGCAGTTTGGCCGGGGCTGGGTCCGAACCCGCCACCCTTGGCATAAGGGGCCGGCGCCCTACTCACTGAGCCACAGGTGCCGCCCGAGTTTGAGATTTTTTTAAAATTTGTCTGAAGTCTGGTCTTTAAAAAGGCAGCCTGAGCTTTGAAACAGGAGGCAGTGGTCTAAGTCAGCCTGTCCAATAGAAACAAAATGAGAGCCATGAGTGTCATTTCAAATTTTCTAGTAGCCACATCAAAGAAAAGATAATGAAATAGGTTAAATTGATTGTTATTATTTATCTAACCTAATATATTTCAAAATATTAATGTTTTCATAACTGATCAATCAATAGAAATATATTAATGAATTACTTTGGTTATGTATCTTTAAAATTCACTCTATATATTAACTGTAGAGCACAGTTCTCTATTCAGAACAGCATGTGGACAGTTGCTGCCACATTGAAGTGCAGCTCTGAGGGCTCTGACTCTACGTAACCTCAGGGATGTAACTGGCCTGAACTATACTTTTTTGTTATCAGAATAAGGGAACATTCTATTCCATATTTTCATCTCTACTTATTTCGAAGGGTGGGAGACACAGAGCCCCAGCTGGGAGCACAGGACAGTGTGCAAAAAGGGTCTACCAGTAGACACTCACTTCAGGCACTGCTTGGCAGAAGCCTATCTATCTTCCAGAAATCATGCACTGAACAAAAATTAGTGGGGCTCCAAAAAGGAACCTCAATAGTTTGGTTACATAACTCCCCAAAGGATGGGATATACACATAAACTATGTGATTACTGTGACTGGACAAAGGAGGGTGGGTGTGAGATCTAGGTTTCTGACAGATACCTGAAGTCCAATAGGTACATCCACCAACTGCAGGGATTAGTGACCCCCACTAATTAATCCAACCTTCCAGGCTTTGAGTCTCCAAACTGAACACAGGTGAGCACAGCACCAGCTCCTCCTCTTCCTCTGGCCTGCACCAAGAGGTTGCATCTGGGGCTGATCTGGGTAACCAGGGATGTGGAGCCAGGAAAAGTGGCAGGTAAATGCCTGGCTGGCCCTGCACCTAGGCAGGACTCAGAACCTGGGTGTGGGCCTGGCACATCCTAGGGCTTCTTCTACTTTAACTTTTTTTTGAGACAGAGTCTGACTTTCTTGCCCTACCATAGACCTATCACAGAGTACCCGTGGCATCATAGCAAACAGCAACTTCAGACTCCTGGGCTCAGTGACTCTCTTGACTTAGCCTCCCAAATAGATGGTATTATAGCTGGCTGCCCAATGCCTGGCTATTTTTGGAGTCAGGGTCTCACTCTAGTTCAGGATGGTCTTTAACTCCTGAGCTCAGGCAGTCTGCCCACTTCGTCCTCCCAGAGAGCTGGGAAGTGTGAGCCACCAGGATCAGCCCCACTTTAACTTCTAGAAGACACACTGCTCTAACTCACAGACTGTTAGGAAAATAAAATGGTTTCATTAAAGTAAGAATAACATTTCTCAGTATCACCTACAGAGACATTCTTCCACAAATATTTTTGGTAACAACACTGTTCACATTTAGGCATTTAGTGTGCTCTTGTCCTAATTGTAATGCCAAGCTGTCTGGTACTCATTTACCAACAGTTATCACACCCAGATCTGGTGACAAACCTGAAAATTTACTATTACAATGTGCAAGAAAACTTTTTTTTTTGAGACTGAGTTTCACTATGTCACCCTCAGTAGACTTTCTGTGGCATTACAGCTCACAGCAACCTCAAATTCTTTGGCTCAAGCAATTATTTTGCCTCAGCCTCCCAAGTAGCTGGGAGTACAGGTGCCTGCCACAAGGCCCAGCTATTTTCTTGTTGCAGTTGACATTGTGCTTTATCTGGCCCTGGCTGAGCTCAAACCCACCAGCCTCAGTGCATGTGTCTGGCACTGAGCCACAGGAAAACATTTTTAATGGAAAGGGATGATGAGAATTATATTACACATTTTTTTTTTTTTTTTTTTTTTTTTTTTTTTTTGTAGAGACAGAGTCTCACTTTATGGCCCTCAGTAGAGTGCCGTGGCCTCACACAGCTCACAGCAACCTCCAACTCCTGGGCTTCAGCGATTCTCTTGCCTCAGCCTCCCAAGTAGCTGGGACTACAGGCGCCCGCCACAACGCCCGGCTATTTTTTGGTTGCAGTTAAGCTGGGGCCGGGTTTGAACCCGCCACCCTCGGTATATGGGGCCGGCGCCTTACCGACTGAGCCACAGGCGCCGCCCTATATTACACATTTTTATTAAAATACTTTGTTTCTGGCCAGGCATCTGTAGCTCAGCAGCTAGGGCCCTAGTCACATAAACCAGGGGTGGCAGGTTCAAACCTGGACCAGGCCTGCTAAACAACAATGACAACTGCAACCAAAAAAATAGCCTGGTGTTGTTTTGGTGCCTGTGGCTCGAACAGCTAAGGCACCAGCCACATATACCTGAGCAGGAAAGTTCGAATCCAGCCTGGGCCAACAAACAACAGGAAAGGCTGCAACCAAAAACTAGCCGGGCATTGTGGCAGGTGCCTGTAGTCTCAGCTACTTGGGAGAAGGGGGCAAGAGAATGACTTTAGCCCAGGTGTTGGAGGTTGCTGTGAGCTGTGATGCCACATCACTCTACCCAGGACGATGGCTTAAAGCTCTGTCTCAAAAAAAAAAAAATAGCCTGGTGTTGTGATGAACGTCTTAGTCCCAGCTATTTGGAAGGCTGAGCCAAGAGAATTCCTTAAGCTTAAGAGTTTGAAGTTGCTGTGAGGTGTGACGCCAGGGCTCTCTAGTGGGTGACATAGTGAGACTCTGTCTCAAAAAAAAAAATGTACAAGGTGATTGTGTGTCAAGTACACCACAATAAAAATGTAAAAAATAAATAAATAAATAAATAAATAGCCGGGTGTTGTGGCGGGCGCCTGTAGTTCCAGCTACTCAGGAGTCTGAGGCAAGAGAATCGCTTAAGCCCAGGAGTTGGAGGTTGCTGTGAGCTGTGTGAGGACACGGCACTCTACTAAGGGCCATAAAGTGAGACTCTGTCTCTACAAAAAAAAAAAAAATATATATATATATGTATATATATGTGCATGTATCTTCCATGTATACAATGTCAATTATTAACATTAAAATGAATTATTCCAACAACCAAAATATTCTATATTGATTATAACATTTAGGAAGATGTGCTATCAAATAACTAAGAGGTCCAGCCTGTCCTCTTCTGGCTCTCACAAAGAGTTATGCTACCAAACATTTCCAACAGTTATGAAGTAGCCCTAGAATCTAGACTTCTATTCTTTGATTGATTTAATATCAACCTCATCATAGTCACATTCCAAAATAATTACGTCAGTATTACACAGGAGCCATGGTACAAAGATAGCAAAAAAGGCAGGCCATCACTCATTCCCAAAGAAGAGGCTTCTATTCCCTACAACAGTGGCATTAGGAAGGCTGAGAACCACTGCCCTACAGCATAGTAGATATGAGTATTTAATGAATATTTTGGAATGAATAAGGTAAGAATTCCAGCATTGAGGCCTTGCTTTCTTCATGTCCAGAAAGAACAAAGAATGCAAACAACATTTAATATGGCAAAACGTAACTATGCTTTATGGATAGTTAACTTTCTACTTCACATTGTGTATCATAATTTGATAACAGGGTAAAAAAATATGGAAAGTAGTTCTATTTTGAGAAGAGCATTCAAACCTCAATGTAGTTTGAAAACGCAAAAAGAAAATCCACATAATAACTTCCTCCTAAATATTTAACTTTCTTTAAATATAATTTTGTATTTTTTTTTTTTTTAGAGACAGAGTCTCCCTTTATTGCCCTCAGTAGAGTGCTGTAATGTCACAGCTCACAGCAACCTCCAATTCCTGGGCTTAGGCGATTCTCTTGCCTCAGCTGGGACTACATGCATCTGCCACAACACCCAGGTATTTTTTTGTTGCAGTTTTGCCAGAGCGAGGTTTAAACCTGCAACCCATGGTATGTGGGGCCGGTGCCCTACCCACTGAGCCACAGAAGCTGCCCATATTTTTGTAAATATTTTGGTAATGGCTGTGGACAACATAGAGACTCTCATTTTTACGTTCCACATTTTTTCGAGGAATCTGTAATGGTTGCTCTGGTACAGACTTCATTTCAATTTATATTGTAACTAATAAAGATTGGGATTAGGACATATTTCTACATTTTCACTCATATCAATATTTTCCTTGTATTACGACAACACACCTATTCCTGGCATCACAGGGATTCAAGTGCTTTTCAGTGTTCAATGATCATTCATTCATAGAAATATTTATGGAAAACTTAAGAAGTGACAAGTGTTCTCCTAGGTAATGAAGACACAGTAGTAACAAAAAATGACACATTCCACTACCAATGAATTTATAATCTGGCAGAATAGCTAAACAACTACAGTGAGGTATGGGACATCTTTCAAAGAGGGTAATTATACAGAGACATGTAGCCCCAGTTGTAAGGCCGAACTCTTTTGGAACTGTTTCTTCAAACTAAAAACTTACTATGGAGACATTTTATCACAAAAGGAAAAAGGTGCAAGAGAAAAACAGGAATGAGTGAAACACAATGAAGATCTATAATAAGTAAGATATGGCAACTGAGTGATGGTTCCATGAAACAGAATTGCTTTTTAACTTCAACAACTGCTTTTCAATTCCAGGAATTATTTAGAATTCACGATGGACACAGAAAGAGGGAGCCCAGCAGGGTGTGGCAGGGGCTGCTTCTCAGGCTCAATGACTCACCACTGACCACTGCCAAAGGTGCCTTTTAAAAGGTTGTTTCACCACTGACCCTCACAACCTGACCCCACACAGGTCAGAAGAATCCAGCTCTTGAGGGAGACAGCCAGGAGGGCAGGGGCAGTCAGGGACACAGAGAGTGGGGATGAGGGTGGGTAATGGGAGACAGGGATGAAAAAACAGACAAGTGCAAAATTCTGATGCACCCCTGGAAACTGTTCCCCTGTGTTATCCATATCCATCTCCCTGGCCTGGGTTCCCCCAGATCCATCTCCCTGGCTAGTTTCTCAGATGACCCCAGAGGGCACAAGAGCTCAGTCTGCACATCATCAGCCCTCAATTGTAACTGTGCCCCATACATCCCAAGATGTCCTTCTGAACGTGCATATCTCTCAGGTCCTCTAAAACCAGAAGCCCCAGCTCCCTGAGCAGACCTCCTAACACAGTATAAATATGTGGAGCTTGTGGGAACAATTAGGTTACTGTTATCTAGAGTAAATAAAATTTGATGAATAAAATTATGAAAAGTTGATTTAAGTAAAAGGATCAATTAAAACACCTGTGCCGGCTCAGCACCTATAGCTCAGTGGCTAGGGTGCCAGCCGCATACACCAGAGCTGGCGGGTTCAAATCTAGACCAGCCCTGACAAACAACAATGACAACTCCAACCAAAAAATGGCCAGGCCTTGTGGCAGGCGCCTGTAGTCTCAGCTATGTGGGAGGGAGGCTGAGGCAAGAGAATCACTTGAGCCCAAGAGTTTGAAGTTGCTGTGAGTCGTAATGCCATGGCACTTTACCAAGTGTGACAAAGTGAGACTCTGTCTCTCAAAAAATAAAATAAAATAAAAAACACCTGTGCCATACGCTATCTGTAGTACTATTTTGTTGACAATCACATAAAATAACCAAACAATTTTAAAATATTTTTTGTAATGAAAATCAGCAAATCCCTATTATGGTTTCCATGGAAATAGTCCCTCAGACTAAAAAATTATAGTAACACAAGAAAGCATTGGTTGAAACCAGGAAAAGTTTGGAAATAGGTATGTTATTCAGTAAATAGCAAACTGCTTCCCACACGCACAGTTGGTCTTTACAGCATTGCTGCAAATTCAGTCCACTGAAACAATTACAAATAATTCCTATAAAATGTATATTTCAAGGCCTTTACAAAATTTAACTCAGTTTTTTGTATTAGATAACTTAGAATTTTTCTGTGAAATTAGGATGAGTTAAATTTCAGCTTAGAAACTATTAAGTTACATAGTTTTATCAGGGGGTGTCTGGGTGTACAATTTAGTGTACGTTAGGGTCCCACCATTTGCACAGGCACCACAGCTGGGGAAACAGAAACACAGACTGTTCCCTGCCTCTTTTCCTCCTTAGGACATCAGTTCATCAGTCTACCAAGTCATGTGACAGTGGTGGCTAATTTGTGAGATCAGAGCCAGGTCAGATCTCTGAGATCTTTGAGACAGAGTGTCAGTATTTCACCCACAGTAGAGTGGTGTGGTATCACCGCTCATGGAAACCTCAAACTCTTAGGCTTAAGTGATTCTGTTGCCTCAGCCTCCCAAGTAGCTGGGACTACAGGCACCTGCCATAATGCCCAGCTCTTGTTTGTTATAGTTGTCATTTTTAATTATCAGGCCCTGGCTGTGTTCGAACCCACCAGCCTCAGGGTATGTGGCTGGTACCCTAGCCTCTGAGCTACAGGCGCCGATCCCAGATTTATTTTTTAATATGTGGAGAGGCATCAGCATAGTAGTATGACGTGAGAAAGACAACATTGAATTGAAATATGTTAGGAATTACTGACAATGAATAGTAAAAACAGAATAAAAAAATAGCAGGACCTATAAAACCATTTCATAGTAAATAAACATTGAATAGTCATTTCCCACACAAAGGGGCATCCAACTTCAATGGTGTTTAGATGAAGTAAATTATAGGATAGATGCATTTTGTGGCTCAGCGCCCATAGCACAGTGGCTATAGCGCCAGCCACATGCACCGAGGCTGGCAGGTTTGAACAATAATGACTAATGGAACAAAAAAATAACCGGGCATGGTGGTAGGTGCCTGTACTCCCAGCTACTTGGGAGGCTGAGGCAAAAGAATCACTTAAGCCCAAGAGTTTCAGGTTGCTGTGAGCTGTGATACCATGGTAGTCTACTGAGGGCAACAAAGTGACACACTGTCTCAAAAAAAGAAAAAAGGAAAGATGCATTTTGTGAGATGATCAGATTGAAAAATTGAATGCTGCCTAAACTTGTCTCTTTATATGATCAGTTTGTACATACTTATACACAGTATAAATGGCTAACAAACTATTGAAAAACAATTATGGACTGTCTATCAAGACGTAAAATTTGCATATTCTTGTATCTATGATTCTACATATTAAAAGGCATGTAATAAGAAAACATGAACAAGGCTGGCCATGGTGGTTCATAACTATAATCCCAGCACTCTGGGAGGCCAAGGAGGTTCAAGTGCCTAAGCTCAGGAGTTTTAGACAGGCCTGAGCCAGAGTGAAACCCTGTCTCTAAAAATAGCCAGGCATTGTGTCAGGTGCTTGTAGTCCCAGCTACTTGGGAGTATGAGAGAAGATAATCACTTGAGCCCAAGAGTTTGAGGTTGCTGTGAGCTATGATGTCATAGCACTCTACCAAGGGTGACAAAGTGAGACTTTGTGAAAGAAAGAAAGAAAGAAAGAAAGAAAGAAAGAAAGAAAGAAAGAAAGAAAGAAAGAAAGAAAGAAAGAAAGAAAGAAAGAAAGAAAGAAAGGTGGGAGGAAGGAAAGAAAGAAAACATTTGAACCAAAGTGCACACACGGGCATGTTTTTGGTGAATATATAAATAATAGTGAAGAAGAAAAAGAAGTAGGAGGAGGAAGAAATGTATGTCTATCTGAGAAATCAATTTGTCCTTCCTGTGTTTTTAAGATAATCCCTGGCAAAGAAATTCACAGAAATAAAACACACCAGGGAACCCACGAAGATTAAATGAGTAGGGAACCAGGGGAATATATAACCACAGAGTCCATTTTCCTTCTGTTTGGTGATGCATCACTTGATTTCTGGGAATCTTCTACAGTACATTTTGTCTCTGTAGCTCTTCCTGAATGAAGAAAAATTTATGTTAAGTGCTGGAATTGTCTCAACTTCCTGTTTCACTTGGGTGATTGGAAGCCATTGGACAGTCATGCCTTATATTTTAGAGTGAAGAAGGCATTGAAGTTCTTGCAAACCTTTGCAAGACTTCTCCAACCCTCATATGATATCCACTTTCCTATCCAGTAGCAGTTCATGGTTTCTGATGTAAAGACAAGATACACTTTCACTTAGGCTTCATTGTTATTCTATCAGCCATATACTGCTTCAGTACACCCCTATGAACCTGCCCAAGTGATCCTCCGGGTATAGCATGAACTCCTGAGTGAGGAACTGTGATGTATATATGCTCTCTCAATATTTTCATTTACTTCCTTCATCTGTGATTGGAGAAGGCTGTAGAAACAGAGTGAATGGGAGACACTGAAATTTTAATGTCCAGTGATGGCTTCAACCCTTCAGATGTCTCACCTTTGCCTTTGTTCCCTCAGTCAGTCCCAGGACTTCTTTGGTTGCATATTGTTTTTTTCTGTTATTTGAACCCACCTGTTATGGGACAGGGTCCCCCAAACACTTGAGTGGGAACCTCCATATCTTTTCCTGAGAATTCATATCATTCATATCATTTCCTGTGAGTTGAAAGTAGGAAGAAGAAGAAGTCCGCCACTGCATCAATCATTGGAAGATTCCAAAGGAATTTTAGGACAGGTTTTATTTCAATTATTTTTCCTTTTTAGGACAAGATTCAGGCAATAGGCCCATTAGGTGACTGAAAACCCATGATGTAATAGTCTTATCCACAACTCATTTTAAATGAAACCACAAGAATGAAAATCCAAAGGTGTAAGAATGATGATAATGATCCATTTGGATTTATTAGCTGAGATTATGGATGCTTAATAAGTTCTTCAGAACACAGTGGAACTCCCAGGATGACTGAAGTGAGATAGAGGGGAAGTTTCCCCTCCAGCTGGACTTTGTATTGCCTCTAGAATCAGCAGTCACTGTGGATAGCATTGATTCTAATCAATTGAAAGACATATCATTTCATCTAATTATCTCTCACTTTCTAGATGGGTAAGGACATTTTATTTTGTTTTGACATTTTCTCTCCATCTTTATTTTACTATATATGTGCATATTCAATATAATTAAATATTGGTCATTTCCAAGCATTTGAAAATTATAACATCTATGTGTATAGTTTGTAACACTGTAATTTTCTTCATGTGCAATGTAAATACCTGTATCAGTAGGTAGTCTGTTCACTTCTGCATCTTAAAATCTCAGCAATGTCTTAAATACTTCTAAGAAAGACTTGACCAGGAATCAGACGAGAATTAGTTCACTGCATTTATCTCCATGTCCCTGTGGCTTTGATGGCCTACAAAATACCTCCCCTTATCGATTTTTAGGTCTCCACTGTAATCACCATCTGAAAGTTTTATTTTTATTTATTTCTTTTTTTATTTTGTTTGTGATGAGTGGCAGAAGGGAAAAATGTCTTCACCACACCTGCTTATAAAAAAGAAATCCTGTGGCTCATTCGGTAAGGCGCCAGCACCATATACCAAGGGTGGTGGGTTCAAACCCGGCCCCAGCTGAACTGCAACAAAAAAAATAGTCGGGTGTTGTGGCGGGCCCCTCTAGTCCCAGCTACTCGGGAGACTGAGGCAAGAGAATCGCTTAAGCCCAGGAGTTGGAGGTTGCTGTGAGCTGTGTGATGCCATGGCACTCTACCATGGAAACTTTGTCTCTACAAAAAAAAAAAAAAAGAAAGAAATCCAACAAAGCCATGTACATGCTAAATCTGAATGTGTAAGAGTGGCGACTTTTCTCTTGAGCTTTAACATAGGTTTGAAAGCTAAAGACACAGATCCTAGGCCAGGCAGGGAGGCTCATACCTGTAATCCTAGCACTTTGGGAGGCTGAGGCAGGTGGATTCCCTGAGCTTACAGGTTGCCTGAAACCACCCTGAGCCAGAGCGATACTCTGTCTCTAAAAATAGCCGGGTGTTGTGGCAGGTGCCTATAGTCCCAGCTACTTGGGAGGCTGAGGCAAGAGAATCTCTTGAGCCCTAGAGTTTAAGGTTGCTGTGAACTATGATGCCACAGCACTTTACTAACCAAGTGAGACTCTGTCTCAAAAATATATATATATAAAAAAGACACAGATTCTTAGTGCCCCTCTGTACAATGCCCAACAGACCGGCCCCCTTTTCAACAGACCTGCTTTACAGAAAAAGGCCCAGATAAACACAATCAATCATATGAAAGAATGAGTAAGACACTATTTTTATTCCAAAAAGAACCACATCAAAAGGCAAAGTAAGGCCGTGGACTCTTCACACGGAGGCTGAAAGGAGTGAGAGAGTTAGGGATACTCAGTGTGTTTCTGTGGTAGTGTTTCATTCTGAAATTGGAAATGGGAAATGGCCTTTGAGCAATGGAGCAATGAGCCCCTACATTTGTATGCTTCCTTTTTACTTTGACACAGCTGAACAGTTTTAGTTGAAAGAATAACCCACAAAAATGAACCAGACACAGACTATGGGATTTGCATTCTGAGAATTTCAAAAATGATCATAATAATAATAATAAGCTCAAAGCCAAAATAATAAGCTCAAAGTACTGTTATACCACATAAGATTTGATTCTTCCAGGTGAGAAGTGAGAGGAGAGGGATTAACACAGTATCAACTGGTGAGGAACTTGCAAGCTCTTTGACAGCCAGGACCTCTCAAATTCTGGACTCCAGAAAAATAAGAACCAACTTTTTTTTTTTTGAGATGACATCTCATTCTGGTTCAGGTTGGTTTTGAACTCAGGAGCTCAGGAAGTCCACCCCGCTTAGACTCCCAGAGTGCTACGATTATAGGCATGAGCCACCTTGCCTGGCAAGAATCAACTTTTGTTGACAGCTTCAGCTCCTGATTATTTAGGATAAAATAGGACTTCTAAGGAGTTGGCTTACATGTCCTTACTCGAACACTCATTTTTGTTTTTTAGACAGACTCTCACTTAGTCACCCTCAATAGAGTGCCATGACGTCATAGCTCACAGCAACCCCAAACTCTTGGGGTTAAGGAATCATCTTGCGTCAGCCTTCTGATTAGCTGAGACTACAGGTGCCCACCACAATACTTAGCTATTTTTAGAGATGGGGTCTCACTCTGGTTAAGGCTGGTTTCAAACTCCTGAGCTCAGACAATCCACTGGCCTTGGCTTCCCACAGTGGTATGATTATAGGCATGAGACACTGCACCCAGTCTTCAAACTCTCATTTTATCCACAGTATCAAGGCCCACATCAAATGAGAGAATTCCAGAAAAAAAAAGAGAACAATTATTTCCAAGGACAGCTTCCAAATAGAGGACCATAGAGAATTTTGCTTTTTTGGCTAAAAGAAACAGACAAACAGATAACTTATACAAGGCATTGGAAGAAAGTGGGTATGTCCATCAATGAGAGGATTTTTGTATACTTCATTGGAGAACATTCATGAGGAGTTCAGGCTTAGTCAAAATGAGAAGGTCAGGAATAAGGAGGAGATACAAGTTAGGTTTACCTGAGGGTGCATGGGAAGGTTCCAGAATGAGCCTCCTTGGGAAGTGTTCTGGTGGGTCTCTTACTCACATGATTACTGCACAGAGTACTGCCTACAAGATGAGCACAGCTTGACTTTGGAAAAGAAACCAAAGGTCTCTGACATTGTACAGAGCAATGACATTGAGGAGGCCTCTGTTCCCTGTGGTAGGGTCAACTAAGGGACCACACTGATCATAGCAGCCATAGCAATCCTGATTGCATCTCCCAGTGCTGCAGCTAATGCAGTGATATAAAAAAAGCCTGGTGAGTTTCATCATATTATGTCTGAGGGCATTTATCAATATACAGCCAAGGTGTGAACACAGCAGGCATATTTTCTTTTTCTTTTTCTTTTTTTGTAGAGACAGAGTTTCACTTTATCGCCCTCAATAGAGTGTCGTGGCGTCACACAGCTCACAGCAACCTCCAACTCCTGGGCCTAGGTGATTCTTCTGCCTCAGCCTCCTGAATAGCTGGGACTACAGGTGCCCACCACAACACCCGGCTATTTTTTGCAGTTTGGCCGGGGCTGGGTTTGAACCCGCCACCCTCCGTATATGGGGCTGGCGCCCTGCTCACTGAGCTACAGGCGCCACCCAGCAGGCACATTTTCTATTAATCTGAGAGCATCTCTTTCAGCTCACCTGAGACAGTCTCACTATGTCGTCTTTGGTAGCGTGCTGTAGTGTCACAGCTCACAGCAACCTCAAACTCTTGGGCTCAAGCAATTCTCTTGCCTCAGCCTCCCAAGTAGCTCAGTCTACAGGCATCTACCAAAATGTCTTTCTATTTTTGTTGTTTAGCTGACTTGGACCGTGTTCAAACCTGCCACCCTTTTCTATGTGGCTTGCTCCATAACCACTGTGCTATGGGCATGGAGCCACAACACTTACTTTTCTTTTTTTTTTTTTTTTTGTAGAGACAGAGTCTCACTTTATGGCCCTCGGTAGAGTGCCATGGCCTCACAGAGCTCACAGGAACCTACAACTCCTGGGCTTAAGTGATTCGCCTGCCTCAGCCTGCTGAGCAGCTGGGACTACAGGTGCACACCATAAGGATCGGCTATATTTTGGTTGCAGTTTTGGCCTGGGGCCAGGTTTGAACCCGCCACCCTCGGTATATAGGGCCGGCGCCCTACCGACTGAGCCACAGGCGCCGCCCACAACCCTTACTTTTCAATCATTTTTCTCATTGTAAAGAAATTTATTTGAGATCTGAGAATTAAATTTATGTACTTGTCACTGTGTGCCTACAGTGGCAGCACTCTACAAAGAACTCAGCACGGTTTATTTATTTATTTATTTATTTATTTATTTATTTTTATTTGCAGTTTTTGGCCAGGGCTGGGTTTGAGCCCACCACCTCCAGTATATGGGGCCGGTGCCCTACTCCTTTAAGCCACAGATGCCACTTCTTATTTTTGAGTCAGAGTCTCACTATGTCACCCTCAGTAGAGTGCTGTGGTGTCACAGCTCACAGCAACCTCAAACTCTTGGGCTTAAGCAATTCTTTTACCTCAGCCTCTCAAGAAGCTGGGACTATAGGCCCCTGCCACAATGACTGGCTATTTTTGTTGGTTGCGGTTGTCATTGTTGTTCAGCAGGCCTAGGCCATGGTCAAACCCTCCAGCCTCAGTGTTAGGTAATTGCCCCAATCACAAAACTTACCGCATCTCCTTGTCCCAATTACCTGCTGAAATTTTCAAACTTATGGCCTGCACCTAATGGTCAGCCACAGCAGTAACTCCTTATTGACTATTCTACCATCCCGTCACCATTCTAAGACTTCCCCTAACGGAACTTACATAAAGCTGCACTCTTGCTCTAGCACTTTCTGTCTCTCTTTTCCCCTCTTCCCCCCTCTCTCTTTTCTCTACTCTCTTTTTTCTCGTTACACTCTTGTTTTCTCTCCTCCTTGATGCTGCTCTGCAGCATCCCTCCCTCACCAATAAACACCTTTTGTACAAGCCTTGGTGGCCTGTGAGATCTCTGCCAGTCGAGTGCCGCCCTCTCACTGGGTGTATGTAGTAGGCGCCCTACTGAGCTACAGGCCCTGATCTAACAAAGGTAACTTTTAAGACCGTCAACATGCCCTGCTCCAGCCACATACTGGGATCTGGCTGGTGGACTCACACATGGCTGAAGCCTGAGGAAACTCCTGTCAGGACTTGTCTTTTTTTTTTTTTTTCCAGTTCAGTATCCCTTTTTATTTTTATTTATTTACTTATTTTTTTATTTTTTGTCTCAGGACTTGTCTTAATTGAACTTTGAACTTTGGGAAAAGGGGAGGAGGGATGTAATCTGTGTACCCATACCACTGAATGTAATTGCTTCAGCCAAAACTCACTTTAGGAGATTTACAAGAACAAGGTCACCCTATGAAAATTCTTGCAGCCAAGTAGTACAGGGAAACAAAACAGAAACCCCTGAATTTTTTTTTTTTTTTTTTTTTTTTTGTTGAGAAAGAGCCTCAAGCTTTTTCCCTGGGTAGAGTGAGGTGGCATCACAACTCACAGCAACCTCCAAGTCCTGGGCTCAAGCAATTCTCCTGCCTCCGCCTCCCAAGTAGCTGGGACTACAGGCGCCTGCCATAATCACCAGTTATTTTTTGGTTGCAGCTGTCATTGTTGTTTTGGCAGTCCTGAGCTGGATTCAAACCCTTCAGCTCAGGTGTATGTGGCTGGCGCCTTTGCAGCTTGAGCCACAGGCACTGAGCCAACCCCTGAAATCCTACACTACAAAGCCCCCCTTGAAACCTGGTTTGCTCGCATTAAGGGCTTAACCCGATGTATCTCTGTTAGCCTGTTCTCCTATAGACCCCCCATCTTATGTATACTAGTTCACATTATACCCCAAGTGTACATATATGATGGAGAAGGAGGAAGAGAACACCTAAATTTATACCTTAATCCCTACTATACCAGAATAAAAAGAGCCCCCATTCTCATTCCCCTCTTAATATCAGCAGGCATAGCAGGATCTGCAGCACTTGGTGCTAGCTCTCTAGCCTCACAAGACAGTAATTTTAAATTCCTCAGCCAACAAGTTGCTCGAGATTTAGGACTGTTATAAAGTTCCGTCTTCCAGGCTCGGCGCCCCTAACACAGTGGTTACGGTGCCAGCCACATACATGGAGCGTGGCAGGCTCTGGTTCCTGGGCAGAACCAGCTAAACAATGACAACTGCAACCAAAAATAGCTGGGTTTTGTGGTGGGTGCCTGTAGTCCTAGCTACTTGGGAAGCTGAGGCAAGAGAATCAATTCCTTAAGCCCAAGAGTTTCAAGTTACTGTGAGCTCTGCTGCCAGGGCATTCAACCAATGGCTACATAGTGAAACTCTGTCTCAAAAAAAGAAAAAGAGGGCGGCGCCTGTGGCTCAAGGAGTAGGGCACCAGTCCCATATGCCAGAGGTGGCGGGTTCAAACTCAGCCCCAGCCAAAAAAAAAAAGAAAGTTCCATCTCCCAATTAGAAAAACAATTTGATTCCCTAGCTGAAGTAGTTTTGTAAAACGGAAGAGGACTAGATCTCCTTTTCATGAAAGAAGGAGGACTATGTGCAGCTTTGGGAGAAAATTGCTGTTTTTCCGCTAACCAGTCTGGAGTCATTAGAGAAACTCTTTAGTCTGTAAAAGTCTAAACGAAAATTATTATCACCAAGAAGAACAAGAAAACTGGTGGCAATCTCTCTTTTCCTGGTTCCCATGGCTCACAACCTTACATACAGCCACAGCAGGACCCATTATCCTCCATTCTGTTGTTTACCCCACCTTGTTACATTTTATTGCCTTTAAAACTGGTTCCACTTGCCTGCACATTTACTCGTGGTTAGAACTGTAGTATTGTGTGGAAAAATTACTAACTGCCCTTATTGTGTAAAAGCCCATTACTATCCTCCAGATTACAGCCCTAGTGATCATACCCCTACCCCCTACAATTCTCTTCCTCCTTAGTTTCCCTCAGACCTCACACCTGCCCTTTCAAGGGAAGAATTGTGCTAAGGGCTAATTTCGCTTTTGTAATAACGTTTGCTTAACTTTTTTGCACCCCCTTTGGTTTTATCCTATAAAAACCAGAGCCACAAACAACTCAGTGCTGCTCTCAAAAACCCCACGTTGGGACACTGAGGCATTTGCTGGCCAGCTCTTCAATAAAGGACTCTTCTATGAATTTGGCTTGTCTGACTGTGTGGTCTTTGGAGAAACCCTGGGCATAACACTAGCACTCTGAGAGGTGAAGATGGGTATACCTTTTTTTTTGTTTTTGCTTCTTTGCAGTTTTTGGCCAGGGCTGGGTTTGAACTTGCCACCTCCGTTACATGAGGCCAGTGCCCTGCTTTTTTGAGCCACAGGCACAGCCCAAATGGGTGTATTTTTTTAAGCTCAGGAGTTTGAAACCATCCTGAAAAAAAGGGAGACATTATTTCTAGTAAAACAAAAGACATTACCCAGGCATTTTCATGGGCACCTGTATTATCAGGTACTGAAAAAGTTGAGAAATGAGGATCACTAGAGCACAAGAATTTGTGGTTGCTGTGAGTCATGATGATGCTGAAGAACCTAAGGAAATTACATCCGAAAATGTGACTCCTTGATAAAGAATATTTTGAATTAAAGGCCATTTATGATGAAAAAACATTGGAAGTGTGGCACCTGTAGCTCAGTGCGTAGGGAGCTGGTCACATACACTGAGGCTGGTGGATTCAAAACCAGTCCGGGTCAGCTAAAACAGCAATGACAACTGCAACAACAACAAAAAAATAGCTGGGCATTGTGGTAGCAGCCCGTAGTCCCAGCTACTTGGGAGGCTGAGGCAGGGGAATCACTTAAGCCCAGTATTTGAGGTTGCTGTGATGCCAAGCACCGTACCCAGGGTGACAGCTTGAGATTCTGTCTCAAAAGAAAGCTGTGGAATGTGGCACCCAAACTCAGCTGTGAGTGTGCAAGCCACATGCTCTGAGGCTGGTGGTTTTGAACCCAGTCTGGGCCTGCTAAACAAACAAAAATGATAGGCATTGTGGCAGGCGCCTGTAAGTCCTAGCTCCAAGGGAGGCTAAGGCAACAGAACTGCTTGCACCCAAGAGTTTGAGGTTGCTGTGAGTTACGATGCCATCACACTCTAGTGAGGGTGACAAGGTGAGACTCTTATCTCCAAAAAAAAAAAAAAAAAAAAGAAGCATTGGAAGAGTCCTTCCCTCCATCTACTGGACTAACCAGACTGGGAATCAAAGGAGGCTGCTGACTTCTTCTTTGGAACTCAAGAAGACCTGGCCCCAAATCATTTAAAACACAATACCTGTCTCTCCTGTTAATTTGCAAGTCAATCTGTCTCCCTCCATCTACACTTGCCCCCCCTTAGCAACCACTTGGTGCACCTATACTTTCCTCAGTCTCCCCCTCCCTTCTAAAAGGCATCTAATAAACTCTCACACCATCATTGAGACATTGGGTAATGATTCTTGTGGTTCCGCCTATGGGCATGGTATTTGGAAATAAACCTTTCTTTTATTAATGTGCTATAATTGTGAATTGATTTTTAATGCCAGGTGCTCAACCCCTGGACAACACCATTACACTTAAAGGGCAGACAGACTCCGCTTTCCGCTAAAAAGCCAGACTGACTCCACTTTGCTTCATAACCTGCCGCACTTCCCCTCGTGCATCTTAAGGTCCCTGTACCTGGTCCATCCCCCCATTTCTTTGCCAGTTGCTCTGCAGTTAAGTACAAACCCTTTGACGAGAAATGGTCTAACTTCTGTTAGATATCCTTTTTAACAACTAATCTACAGGTGCAAGCTGTTTCACACCCTCTAAAAATATAATGCTGAAAATATTTCTGTTTCTGTAAAATTCTGCTTTGTGCTAGAATACCCCTGCCCAACCCTGGGAGCTGGGAGTTCTTTCTTTCTTCTTTTTTTTTCTTGAGGTAGAGTCTTATTATGTCACCCTCAGTAGGGTGTGGTATCATCACAGCTCACAGCAATCTCAAACTCTCGGGCTTAAGTGATTCTCTTGCCTCAGCCTCCCATGTAGCTGGGACTACAGGTGCCTGTCACAATGCCTGGCTATTTTGTTGTTGTTGTCATTATTGTTTGACATGCCAGGGCTGGATTTGATCCCTGCTGAGCTACAGTTGCTGAGTCTGGGGCTGGGAGCCCACTTGCTGCTATGGGCAATAAAGAACCCTATACCCAATTCGACCTCAGTGTGGCATATTTTCTGTAATTCCACTCACATTCTCGGGCACAACTATCTCAAAAAAAAAAAAAAAAAAGAAAAGAAAAGAAAAGTAAGAAAAAGGAAAGAAAAAGAAAAAAAAAAAGGCCTGGCACCTGTAGCACAATGGTTACAACTCTGGCCACATACACCCAGGCTGAGGGGGTTCAAACCCATCCCAGGCTGATTAAACAACAATGACAACTGCAACAAAATAATAGCCAGGTTATGTGGAAGGTGACTTTCATCCCAGCTACCTGGGATGCTGAAGCAAGAGAGTTACTTAAGCCCAAGAATTTGAGATTGCCGTGAGTTGTGACACCATGGCACTCTACCGAGGGAGACATAGTGAGACTCAAAAAAAGAAAAGAAAAAGAAATAATTATTATTTGCATATTTTTAAATGAGTTTGATATAAATGAAAAGACAACTTTTTTCCAAAATCTTTGTTTACTTTTATGTCCTCCATTAGGTGTTTTGTTCTCTTTCTCATCAACCTAAGTGTTCTTTGTTATACAGTCAGAAAACACTGGCCAACAATTTCTAAAATATCATATTCTGTGTGGGGAAATTAGAGATTAAAGATCCCAAGCCCTCCAAGAGCAAGATAGAACTTAGAAGATTAACTGAGCAAAGAAACGGCAGCCTAGCTTCAGTATTTCAATTTTTTTTTTTTTTTTTTTGAGACAGAGCCTCAAGCTGTCACCCTGAATAGAGTGCTCTGGCATCACAGCTCACAGGAACCTCGAAGTCCTGGGCTCAAGCAGTGCTCCTGCCTCTGCTTCCCAAGTAGCTGGGACTACAGCCACCTGCCACAAGGCCCAGCTATTTTTTGGTTGCAGCCATCATTTTTGTTTTGGTGGTCCTGGGCGGATTCAAACTCGCCAGCTCAGGTGTATGTAGCTGGCACCTTAGCTGCTTGAGCCACAGGCACTGAACCTTTGAATTGGTTTTTAATAAAAATAGCTTTACTGGGAGGCACCTATGGCTCAAGGAGTAGGGCACTGGTGGGTTCAAGCCTGGTCCTGGCCAAATTCTGCCAAAAAATAACATAAAATATAGGTTTACTGACGAACAACCAGTCTGTGCAGTTCTTGTAGAAAACAATGTTGAGGAAGAACACAGTGATTGCAACTTGCCTGTTTAAAGATTAAATGGCCCAGGCACATTGGAGTGCACATTGCAGCTGGCAAGGCCTGACAGGTAATCCGTCAAGCCTGGGGGCCACAGCTCTTAGTATAAAAGAATAAGGCTTCAGTTTTTAAGGTGGCTGGAACACAGAAACCCTGGGAGAGAGGTGGGTGTTGCAAAAGTTACTGGAGACAGTGTGCACAACCTATACCTACACAAACAGAAGAAGGAACCCTTAGGCGGAGGTAGGAGGAAGGACTTTTTTCTCTCCCAGCTTCCGAAGGCTGTGTGGCCCCACAGGTGAACAAGGGGTTTAACCTTCCCTTTGGACTCCTGAAGAGGGAGGCCAACCAAGGAGAAGTGGCACATCATGTTTGCCTTAAGGTTATGTTCCTTGTTTCTCTAGAAGGCAAGTACTAAGTATACTTAACTATCAATTAAGGAGCAGAAGATAATGGAAAAAAGCCGTGTATTCATATAATTGCTAATGCATGACGCAAATAGCACACAGGCTGTACTTTGCACAGTTCTCCATTAGCTCATAGACCTCTCAAATAAACTTAGAATTGAGAGGGGCACCCCTCTCAATGGTTGAGGTGCTGGCCACATGCACCAAAGCTGGTGGGTTTGAACCCGACTTGGGAGTGCTGAACAAAACAAAACAAACAAACAAAATAGCCAGGCATTGCGGTGGGCGCCTGTAGTTCAGCTACTTTGGAGGCTGAGGCAAGAGAATCACATGAGCCCAAGAGTTTGAGGTTGCTGTGAGCCATGACGGAATTGCACCCTACAGGGGGTGACAAAGTGAGAGCTGTACTCTACAGTTAATACATAGAACGAGGCTCATGCCTGTAATCCTAGCACTCTGGGAGGCTGAGGCGGGTGGATAGCTTGAGCTCATGGGCTCCAGTCTAGCCTATGCAAAAGCGAGAACCCCTATCTGTACTAAAATTAGAAAAACTGAGGCAAGACGATTGCTTAAGCTCAGGTTGGAGGCTGCTGTGAGCTATGTATGATGCCGCGCACTCTACCCAGAATGACAGTTCCAGACTCTATCTCAAAAAAAAAAGGTATGGGGAGGTGGCTCACGCCTATAATTTCACCACTTGGGAGGCTGAGATGGGTGGAGTGCCTGAGCTCACAGGTTCAAGACCACTCTGAACAAGAGCAAGACACTGTTTCTAAAAAATAGCCGGGCGTTGTGGCAGATGCCTGTATTCCCAGCTACGGAGAGGCAGAGGCAAATAGATTGCGTGAGCCCATGAGTTTGAGGTTGCTATGAGCTATGATGCCACGACACTGTAAATGGTGACAAAGTAAAACTCTGTCTCAAAATGAAAAAAAATACGTAGAATGATTTTTTTTTTTTTATTGAGACAGAGTCTCACTATGTCGCCCTTGGTAGAATGCCCTGGCGTCACAGCTCACAGCAACCTCCAACTCTTGGGCTAACTGCTTCTCTTGCCTCAGCTTCCCAAGTAGGTGGGACTAAAGGCACCCACCACCTGCCCGGCTTTTTTTTGTTACAGTTGTCACTGTTGTTTAAGCAGGCCCTCCTGGGTTCGAACCTGCCACCCTCAGTGGATGTGGCTTGTGCTGTAACCACTGAGCTATGGGCACTGAGCCCATGGAATAAATTTTAAAGATACATAACCAAAGTTATCAGTTATGAAAACAATAATATTTTGGAATATATTAGGTGAAATAAACAGTAAAAATCAATTTGACCTATTTCACTATCTTATCTTTGATGAGACTACTAGAAAATTTGAAATGACATACAAAGTTCTCATTTCATTTCTTTTTCTTTTCTTTCTTTTTTTTTTGAGACAGAGTCTCAAGTTGTCACCCTGGGTAGAATGCCGTGGCATCACAGCTCACAGCAACCTCAGGCTTTTGGGCTTAAGAAATTTTCTTGCCTCAGCATCCCAAGTAGCTGGGACTATAGGGGCCCACCACAATACCCGGATAAATTCTCATTTTATTTCTATTGGACAGGGTGACTTAGAAGACTGCCTCCTATTTCAAAGCTTAGGCTACCTCCTCAAAAGACGTAGAGTTCAGGCAAAAAAAAAAACCCTCAAACTTTAAAATAATTGTTGCTTTTCACGAGATGGTGCCAAAGGTAAAGAAGGAAGCTCCTGCCCCTCCCAAAGTCAAAGCAAAGGTAAAGGCATTGAAGGCCAAGAAGTCAGTGCTAAAAGGCAACCACAGCCACACAAAAAAGGATATTCAGACATCACCCACATTTTTTTTTTTTTTTTTGTAGAGACAGAGTTTCACTTTTTTTGCGCTCGGTAAAGTGCCGTGGCGTCACACGGCTCACAGCAACGTCCAACTCCTGGGCTTAGGCGATTCTCCTGCCTCAGCCTCCCGAGTAGCTGGGACTACAGACGCCTGCCAGAACGCCTGGCTATTTTTTTGTTGCAGTTTGGCCGGGGCTGGGTTTGAACCCGCCACCCTCGGCATATGGGGCTGGCGCCCTACTCACTGAGACACAGGCGCCACCCCATCACCCACATTTAGATGGCTGAAGGCTCCGTGCCTTCCCTGGAGGCAGCCCTTCATATCCCAGGAAAGCCTTCCTTAGGAGAAACAAGCTTGACCACTGTACCATCATCAAGTTCTCCCTGATCACTGAGTCTACCATAAAGAAGCGAGAAGAGGACAACACACTTGTGTTCATTTGGATGTCAAACCAACAAGCACTAGATCAACAGGCTCTATGAAAAAGCTCTATGACATTGATGTGGCCAAGGTCAACACCTGGATCAGGCCTGATGGAGAGAAGAAGGCATATGTTCCCCTGGCTCCTGATTATGAAGCTTTGAAAGTTTCCCACCAGGCTTGGCACCCATAGTACAGTGGTAATAGCGTCAGACACATGAATTGAGGCTGGCAGGTTAGAGCCTGGACAAGGCGAGCTAAACAACAATGACAACTGCAACAACAACAAAAAAATAGCTGGGTGTTGTGGCAGGCACCTATGGTCCCAGCTACTTGCGAGGGTGAGGTAAGAGAATCGCTTAAGCCCAAGAGTTTGAGGTTGCTGTGAGCTGTGGCACCACTGCATTCTACAAAGGTGACACAATGAAACTCTGGCTCAAAAAAAAAAAAAGAAAGAAAGAAAGAAAAAGAAAATTGTCCACCTAATTGAGATCTTCTAAAGGATTTCTGGCTGGATCTTCTAAAGCAAGTCCAGCTGGCTAATTCTAAATATAAGGTTTACATAAATTTTGTGTGCAATTTAAAAGTCAAAGTATTTTCATTTAAATTGAAATAGTGAAGTTTTAAGTTTAAACAGTAAACTATTGTAAATTGCACACGAACTTTATGTCCACCCTGTATATAACTTTTCACCATAAAATATTTATATATATACATTTATATATATAAAATCGTCAGTATATTGTTTCCATGAGTGGAAAACATGTATTTACTTTGTGCCTATATTATAAACAGATACTTATGTATATATAATTGAAATTAATAAAAGGATATAATTTAGGTGGGGTTCGGTGGCTGACACCTGTAATCCCAGCACTTGGGAGGCTGAGGCAGGTGGATAACCTGAGCTCACAGATTCAAGACCAGCCTGAGCCAGATTGATACTTGTTTCTAAAAAAGAGCTGGGCATTTTGCTGGGCACCTGTAGTCCCAGCTGCTTAGGAGGCTAAGGCAAGAGAATCACTGTAGCCCAAGAGTTTGAGGATGCTGTAAGCTATGATGCTATGGCACTCTGCCAAGAGTGACAAAGTGAGACTCTGTCTCAAAAAAAATATATATATATAATTTTTATTTAGAGCTAAATACAAATATCCCTCAGCAGAGCTGCACGCCAGAGAAGGCACAAAGCCCTGTGTAAAAAGAGTAAAGAGAGTTTCTAAGGTAAAATCCACATGGTAGCTGAGCCCTTCCCCCAGGAGGTGTACCACATACTCCTAGTTATGCCTGTTAGTTGGGATCTTAAATACCACCTCCTGCAGGAAACCTCCTGCAATGCCAACCCCCTGACTGGGGACTAGAAGTAATTTCACCCTTTGAACCGCCATAGCCAGACTTTGTTTTAACTCCCAATACCCTTCATGTGTCTATAAGTTCACTGAGTTCGTTATGTGCATGTTTTTACCTAGACATCATGATGTATATTGAAAATGCCTTCAAAGCAGTCTACCTCCTATTTAAATAATAGGTGCCCAAGTCTAGCACAGACTACACACTCAGTAAATAGAGTTTTATGGCTTTAATCGAAATTTGTTAAACAGTTACGGTATGGAAAGCATGGTGGCCCTGGAATATGGAGATGAATAAAGTCATTGTCCCTAAGACAAAGGCGGTGGCTCATGCCTGTAATCCTAGCACTCCGGGAGGGTGAATTCGGTGGACTGCCTGAGGTCACAGGTTCAAGACCTCCCTGAGCCAGAGGGAGACCTCCTCTCTTAAAAAAAAAAAAAAAAATAGCCGGGCATTGTTGCAGGCTCCTGTAGTCCTAGCTACTCTGGAGGCTGAGGCAAGAGGATAGCTTGAACCCAAGAGTTGGAGGTTAGTGTGAACTGTGAGGCCAGGGTATTCTACTGAGGGTAACAGAGTGAGACTCTGTCTAAAAAAACGGTCATGGTCCCTGTCGTTAATGAAAAAAAAAAGTGTTAATGAAAAAAATTGGGCGGCGCCTGTGGCTCAGTCGGTAAGGCGCCGGCCCCATATACCGAGGGTGGAGGGTTCAAACCCGGCCCCGGCCAAACTGCAACCAAAAAATAGCCGGGCGTGTGGCGGGCGCCTAAAGTCCTGGCTGCTCCGGAGGCTGAGGCAAAAGAATCGCTTAAGCCCAGCAGTTGGTGGTTGCTGTGAGCTGTGTGAGGACATGGCACTCTACCGAGGGCCATAAAGTGAGACTCTGTCTCTACAAAAAAAAAAAAAAGAAAGAAAAAATTGTTAGCATTTCTGGTCTTTTTCAGCCTCTTGTCCGACGACATTCCTATCACTCCAGGTCAGAGAGGTGGGGCCTGAGGTCCTATCCAATCAGGGATGCGCCTATATGAACTGTCCAATCAGATGCACAGACAGAAAGTAGAAGGCGGTTTGGGGTTCCATAGCGGCGCTGGTTTCCTGACCTGGGAACTGAACGGTTGTCCCACCATCAGCAGTTCGATCTCCTTGAGATCCTAGTCGTTTCAGTAGCCGTCTTTGTTTCCCTGTGACCTGCAGGTACTGGGAGATCTGTAGAGAGGACACCGGGACATCTCTGAAGCTTTGAAATGGTAAATACAGGACACTGGGCGTACTGAGAGCGGGGAGGGGCGTGGTTGGAGCCAGAAGTGGCTGTGGCAGGACCCGGCAATTTCACTTCAGTTTTAGATTCTTCAGGCCGAAGTTTGCCACTGGCACCCCTCGGCTCTCTGACCCCTCTTGGCAAAAGGTGGAGTGGGGCAGGGAGTTGGGACGCTGTTGCTTGTAGCCTTCCTGAACCTGTTACTTGCCCCACAGCTCAGAGCTCTCCCTGAGCAGCTGTGTGGCTGCAGCGCGGCGTGTCCCTCCCTGGTGGTGACAATGGAAGGGTCCTCAGGGAAGAATCCCAAGAGTGTGTGTGTCGGGGCTTGTTCATGGGGGAGGGGGTAGTCCATGGGGCCCTCAACCCCTTCATTCTTTTGTTAAACTTAGGGCCGGGCGTCCCTGGCTCTCCCTGTTGGGGAACCGGAAGTGGCTCGCCTGCCTGCTGTTGTAGTTTAACACCGAAGGGGAGTTGATGTGTAAAAACGCTTTTTTATTGGAAAGGCTAGTAATTCCGGAGGACGGCGAGAGTAAGTTTTTAAATGCTGTTTTGTCTATGTAACAAATTTTAATAATTTATATAGGGAAGAATTTCAAAGTATAGTAAAAATATACTCATGTGATTAACAACATGTAGGCAAGTTAAATACATATAACAATTAAAAAACTAATAAACAAAACGTCATCAATAAAACGTCATTAAACTTGCGATTAACTTGTTCTATAGTTCCTCATTACTTCCTTGGGTTTTTTTTTCAAGATTATTATCTTTGTTCCCGATTTCTGGTTTGGCCTGTTTGACTGACTTACTGTTCCTATGCTTTAACGTGCATTCTCAGTTCAGAAAAAGCTAAGAGGGGTTCGTGGGGGTGTCTGTGTCTACCACATTCTCTACTTTAGGTTTTTTTTTTTTTTTTGCAGTTTTTGGCCAGGGCTGGGTTACCATCTCCAGCATATGGGACCAGCGCCCTACCCTTTTGAGCCACAGGCGCTGCCCTACTTTCATTTATTTTATTTTTATATCTATGAAATTGATTTAAAAAGAAAGTAATTGTTATGGTTAGTTAATTTGACACACGGGCTGTGCTGATTAATTTTGTTCTTTGAAATCTGTGAAACAGCGGGTACATATGGATGGTATACATCGTATTTTGTAGCATTAAGGAACTTAATATAACGCAAGAATGAGTATAAAGGTTCAGACTTAGGTAATGTTGGGTAACTATGACAATACTTTAGTTAGTAGGTATTGGATATTCTGAAAAATCTTGTATTGTTTCGACTATTTCCTTTAGGCATTTTAACTTGTTTTTAATGAGTTAGGAACTGTTAGATAAATTGAAAGAATATATAGATTTTAAAGTTTTTACATCTGTGATTGTGTTTTAATCAATAATGGCTGCTTGATTTTTTAAGAATAGCTTCTCGTAACTTGTTTTAATTGACTTTTCAGAGCGTTAATGGCTGGAGAAATTGTATTAAGGGCCTTAATGATGGCACAGGGCAATGGAGTAATTTTCTGATTGAGTCCAATAGTTATTGTTGCTATGACAAAAATGGCTAAAGTTGTGTATTTAGCAGTGCTAAAAAGGTGTAATCGGCTATTACAGTTTTCAGGGAGGTTAATACCGTAAGTTACTTTATTACGGTTGGACTTAAACTTTGTACCCCGGGTAGAAAAGCTCTTAATTTTAGGGAACAAGGCGCCCCTGTGTTGTAGATGGGATATATGAATAACCCTGGGTGCCACATAACAAGAACTATCTTTGAGGTAGTCTTGTGTGTCTATTGATATAAATTACAAAAGTAGTTAAGTTACTTTACGTAAGGAATTATTCTGGTTAGTGTATTGTATTGGGCACCTTTTAAATTGAATATATTTATGACTAGTAGTTTCAGTTTTCAGTTGTATATCTTTTTTTCTAAACAGTAGTGGTTTTGTTTTTTTTTTTAACTATAAGAATCAGAGGGGCGCTGCCCGTTGTTCAGTGGGTAGGGCGCTGGCCACATATTCGGAGGCTGGTGGGTTGGGACCCACCCAGGGCAGCTAAACAATGACAACTGCAACAAAAAAATAGCAGGGTGTTGTGGAGGGCACCTGTGGGCCCAGCTACTTGGGAGGCGGAGGCAGGAGAATTGCTTAAGCCCAAGAGTCTGAGGTTGCTGTGAGGTGTCATGCCACAGCACTCTTCTGAAGGCAACTTAATGAGACTTCATCTCAAAAAGAAAAAAAAAAAAAAAGGAAATCTTGAGTATGTGGGCGGGCCCATAGCTCAGTGGGTAGCCACATACCCTGTGGCTGGTGGGTTCAAACCCGCCCAGGCCAGCTAAAATAACAATGACAACTGCAATAACAACCCTAGTAGCCTGTAGTTCCAGCTGCTTGGGAGGCTGAGGCCAGAGAATCGCTTAAGGCCAATAGTTGGAGGTTGCTTTGAGCTGTGACACCACTCTACCCGGAGCAAAGCTTGAGACTGTTGTCTCAAAAAAAAAAAAAAAAAAGAAAGAAAGAATCTGAGTATGTGATAATCTTGCAGATAAATGGGAAAAGTAATTTCTGATAAGTTCTAGTGGGTGCACATCTCCATTGGGCATGAAGTGAATACCTGTAAATACCTTCTAGTTAAGACAGAAATGATGCATATTTATGGGGTAAAGAAGTCTCTACATTTTTATTTCTGAAAATGGGACAAGGATGCCAGGTGTGGTGGCTCACACTTGTAATCCCAACACTCTGGGAGGCTGAGGTGGTGGATCATCTGAGCTCATGAATATGAGACCAGCCTGAGCTAGAGCCATAACCCTGTCTCTAAAGTAGTTGGGCCTTTTGACGGGTGATTGTAGTCCTAGCTACTTGGGAAGCTGAGGTAAGACAATCACTTGAGCCCAATAGTCTGAGTTTGGTGTGAGCTATGAAGCCATTGGCACTCTGGGAGGTGTGGGGGGTAAGTGAGACTCTCCGTGTCTCAAAATAAAATGAAATAAAAAGGGGACATGGTTTTGGGATGAGCACACAGCCCTGTACAGTCTAAAGGGGAAGTTGACTGGGGATTATATCTCTTTAATAGTTTTTTTTTTTTTCTTTTGAGACAGAGCCTCAAGCTATCGCCCTGGGTAGAGTGCCATAGCATCTCAGCTCACAGCAACTTCTAAATTCTGGTCTTAAGCCATTCTCTTGCCTTAGCCTCTCAGGTAGGTAGGACTACAGTCACCTGCCACAATGCCTGGCTATTTTTTGGTTGTAATTGTCATTGTTTTTTGGCAGGCCCGGGCTGGATTCCAACCCATCAGCTCTGGTGTATATGGCTGGTGCCTTAGCTGCTTGAGCTACAGGAGCCGAGCCTTTTTTAATATTCGTTAGGCTGGGTGTGGTAACTCACACCTATAATCCTAATACTCTGGGACCCAAGGTGGGACTATTGCTTGAGCTCAGGAGTGTTAGACCAGCCTAAATAAGGGGGAGACCCTGTCTCTACTAAAAATATAAAAATTAGCTAAGCATTGTAATGGTTACCTATTGTGTCACCTACTGGGGGCAAGTGGTAGGGATGAGGCTGGAGAATTGCTTGAACCCAGGAGTTTGAGTTTGCTGTGAGTTAGACTGGTCCTATGACACTAGCCATGGCAACGGAATGGCACTATGTCTGAAAAAAGTTTTTTTTCTTTTCTCGGTGCCTGTAGCTCAGATGGCTAAGGCGCCAGCCACCTATGTCAGGGCTCGTGGGTTCAAATGTAGCCTAGGCCTGCTGAACAACAATGACGACTACAACCAAAAATAGCCTGGCATTAAAGCTGGTGCCTGTACTCCCAGCTTCTTGGGAGGCTAAGGCAAGAGAGTCACTTAAACCCAGGAGCTGGAGTTTGCTGTGAGCTGTGATGCCATGGCACTGTACCAAGGGCAACAGCTTGAAGCTCTGTCTCAAAAAAAAAAAAAGTTTATTTTTCTTTAGTATCATCCAAAATATGTGAATGAAGTTGTGATGTTAGTGTTTGGTTCAGAAATCCCAGAAACACCACAAATAGTTGTATGTTTTCTGTTTTACATTTTTTTTTTATGGTTTTTGGCCGAGGTTGGATTTGAACCCACAGCCTCCAGCATATGGGACTGGTGCCCTATCCCTTTGAGCCACAGGCACGACCCTGTTTTACATTTTTTTATTCTATAAATGTTTTAAATAAGATTCTGCAGAAATTATAGTCATTAATTTTATCAGAACAACTAAGGATGTCCCCAAATTTCAAAATTTTGTTTTTATATGGCTGTGATAAATAATTTAATTTCTATGTGTTCTACTTTGCCACCCTTAATATAGTTAGATGTATCTACTCCTTACAATTCTCTCTCTTTTTTTTTTTTTGCCACAAAGTCATGTGCCATGGCTTTATACATCACAGCAACTTTAAATTCTTGGGCTCAAAGGATCCCCTTGCCTCAGCCTTTTGAGTGCTTCGACTACAGGCTCTGTCCACTACATTTGGCTAGTTTGGAATTTTTAGTAGAGTTGGTGTCTGCCTCTTGCTTGAGGCTGGTCTCGAACTAATCAGCTCAAGCAGTCTATTTGCCTTGATCTCCCCGAGTGTTAGAATTAGAGGTATGATCCCCTACATCCAACAGCTACATTTCTTTTCTTTTTTTTCAGTAGTTTTTTAATTTAATTTTCTATTGGACAAATTTACATATCTCCCTCACCCTTTCCTTTAAGTTAGCATGACAATTCTCCATAATAAACTACTTAAAGAGAAGCTTTGGTCAAGAATGGAATGAAATAGCAAAAAAAAAAAATAAATAAATCACTGCTGCTTTAAAAAAAACAATACTTTCACCCATTTTATACTCAAACAAAACCACACAATATTTGCGTCATATGTGTTTTCAGTGTTTCCTTGGGGCTGGCTTTCCTCTCCATCCAATGGCAGAGCTGCGGTCAGTGACTGTTCATCATTCTGGATGGCAGAGGCTCACTCAGCTTCACATTATCAGGAGACCCTGGATAGAAGATTCTAAGGTCTTGAAATCCCAAATTGTCATGGCTCCATCAATGCCAGTAGTGCAAAATTTGCGACAGTCTTGCTTGTTCACCTCATTAGTAGACACTTGAGTGATGCTATTCGGGTGCAGCATCTCCAGGGCTGTATTACAGTCCTCGGTCATGGCCCTCTTGTCCGTGTTGTGGAAACGTTCCATGGCAGACATGTTGCGCTGGATGCTCTGTTTTGGAATGTCTAACTTGACACAAAGGTCAAGCAGCCGCGATCATCATAGTTAAAGAGCATTGGCCAGCAGCCACGACGCTATTCTCTGAGACAAATGACACACTCAGGAGTGATAGGAACTCTGTTTTCAGAGTTGAGACCTGTACACTTTTTGAAGCATCAGCAACAGACACGATGCTGCCATGACTGACCCAGGGCAGGCAGCTCCCATTGGCAGAGAAGCTGACCCCATGGACCCAGCCACCTATGCAACTGCCCCCTAACTCTGACATCAGCTGATCAAAAGGCAACTTGCTGCCCCAGGGTGTACCTTGCTGGCTTTTCATCCGCTTCTTTAATATAGGCAGAAAACACTCTGCACTTGAAGTCACATTGTTGTAACTCATTTGCCACCTGGAGGAAAAACTTGGACCCCACTTCAGGTATGAATCAGATGGTGATTTATTACACCTGCACAGGTGGGCTGCTGCCCCAAAGGGCAAATGGCCCTGAAGAGAAAAGCAGGCTGTCTTGTATACCCTTTTTGTGCTACATGGCAAGTTAAGTAAAAATAGAAGCAGAAAGTGGTCGGTTAGCTCAGGGATGGGGTTATAGTCAGGGGGCCTATAGCGTGGCATTTGGCATGAGGATAGCTTGGGAGATAAAGTAGCCTGGGAACTTTGTGTAGATAATTTTTTTCATCATTGTATACTCATTGCTAGGGAGTTGGGGTAAGTTTTCCCATTGTTGCCTGTTGCTAGGAGTTCTTGGGAACTCAGGGAACTTCCTTGTTCTGTTCTGAACTTGTTTGAGGAATTAACCCAGGAAGTGGGGGGTTGAGACATGCGGGGACTCAGGCTAAGACAGTCAGTGGCCTTTAGGGGTCTTTTGCTGGGTCAGTTATTACAACATGATCTACTGTCAGCAAACATTGTTGGGATGCCAGTCCAAGCTGAGATTGACTGTGGAGCGAATCAGCTTTTTAATGTGTTTGCTTAAGGGCGGCGCCTGTGGCTCAGTGAGTAGGGCGCCGGCCCCATATGCCGAGGGTGGCGGGTTCAAACCCAGCCCCGGCCAAACTGCAACAACAACAATAACAACAAAATAGGGCGTTGTGGCGGGCACCTGTAGTCCCAGCTGCTCTGGAGGCTGAGGCAAGAGAATCGCCTAAGTCCAAGAGTTAGAGGTTGCTGTGAGCCGTGTGACGCCACGGCACTCTACCCGAGGGCGGTACAATGAGACTCTCTCTACAAAAAAAAAAAAAGTGTTTGTTTACTCGCCAGCCATTTTCAGACTCGAAGTAACAAACAGAAATGAGTCATGCTCGCTCCACTTCTCAAAGCAAATTTGTTCTCTTAGGGGGACCAATTCACAAAAGTGGCTGTGTGATTAGCTCTCAGGATCACCAGGGTTTGCTTCCAGACACCATCTTTCTGACTCCAGACATAGGGATTGCAGTCTGCCCCACAAGGGACGATGTGGTCGCTTTTGGGAGCCCAGTCAATACCTGTGATATGTCTGTCGTGCTCCTAGAGTTCATGAGCTTTTATCCACTGGCTCCCATTTTTCTTAAAGATATGCACTTTGTGATTACTGGGGCTAAGGGCAATTTGGTTACGATCCTTGTTCCAGGCATGACAGGTGATTGGCTCTAGTAAAAACTGATGCAGTGAGATTATTCTTAGAGTTTTCAAACAATGGATAGCTGGGGTGGGGGAAGGTCGGATAGGATCAGAGTGGAGAATTCACAGACTCTGGTCAGTAGATGGGAACAGGCTCATTGGGAGGGGGTGAAGGACCGAGGCTCAGAAGGCTACATTTCATATTTATTTTATTTTATTTTATTTTATTCTAGAGACAAAGTCTCACTTTGTCACCACCTGGTAGAGTGCTGTGGCATCACAGCTCACAGCAAGCTCAAACTCTTGGGCTTAAGAGATTCTCCTGCCTCAGCTGGGACTATAGGCACCTGCCACAATACCTGGCTTTTTTTTTTTTTTTTTTTGAGGCAAGGTCTAACTCTGGCACAGGCTGGTCTCAAACTCCTGAGCTCAGGACAATCCACCCGCCTTGGCTAGGTGCTAGGATTACAGGAATGAGCCACTGTCACCGGCCTACATTTCTTTTTTTTTTTCTTTTTTTGTAGACACAGAGTCTCACTTTATGGCCCTCGATAGAGTGCCGTGGCCTCACACAGCTCACAGCAACCTCCAACTCCTGGGCTTAAGCGATTCTCTTGCCTCAGCCTCCCGAGTAGCTGGGACTACAGGCGCCTGTCACAACGCCCGGCTGTTTTTTGGTTGCAGTTTGGCCGGGGCCGAGTTTGAACCCTCCACCCTCGGTATATGGGGCCGGTGCCTTACCTAGCCACAGGCGCCGCCTGGCCTACATTTCTTAAATATATTATGTCATTCAGGAGTTTATAGTATTCCTGAGGATACATTAGTGTCTCTGTTGCTACAAAATAACTCTTATAATTATCTCTGGCTTAGGATATGCTTATTCATACACACACAGACACAGACACATACACATGTAGCAGAACCTCTGAACTTTGAAAACTCCAGGGACTGTAACCAACTTGTCAACATGCAGAGGTGATTAGCATAAGGAACCAGGCCTGCTGTACCTTTTACACATCTGGTGCATGTCTAGTCTATGCAAATCAGGTCAGCTTTGGGAGATGGTCAATGTTGGGAGATGGCCCACTATGGACATTCCAGTGTGTGTTTACATGTGTATTTTTGTATCTGTCTATCTATCCACATACGTATATGCTGTTTGTGCATGTGTGTGTGTGTGTGTGTGTCTGTGTATACATACACATGCACAAATAGTTATATAAACACATATACATACACAGAGTGCCAAGATCTGCAGGCCTTTCTCCATGGTCATGAGTGTGCATCTTCCTCCAGGTCTCTGGATGGGTAGCACCACTCCCAGATTATGGCTGGGAGAAGTTGGGGAGGCCCACTGTCACTTGAGAATTCTCAGTGGGAATTCTCCAATCAGTAACCAAGATCAGGGGTCCTCTAGTTGCCAAGTAAATGAGGGTCTGCCTTCTCTAAGTGACCCTCCTTAAGAGCATTAGGAAAATTTCACATCTTCCTTTGTGGATTCTAAAGCTCTCATATAATCACTTTTTTGTGAGATGGCTTCTGATTTTGTTGCTTAGGCTGGTGTCAAAGTGATCCTCTCACCTCAGCCTCTAAGTAGGTGAGATGACAGGTGTGAGTCACTGTCCTGGGCTGACATGGAAGCATTTTTTTCCCATAGATGGCTATCAGATTTTTGTTACCATGGGAGGAATACATGAACATGGGACTTTTGTTCTACCATCTTGCTGATTTTACTGTCTCTAAATATGTTTGTACTTTCTATTTCATTCTGTATTCAATTTTCTATAATTTTAGATTTAAATATTCAAAACTATGTGTTAGAATTTCAACTTATGTATCTAGTAATTTAGATAATGAGTAGGCATTCCATATTTAGTAAAAGGCTCACTTGAAAGTTCTAGTTTACTCTGGGCAAAAATAAATCAGCAGGATTGTCATCACTTTCCTCAACCTGTATTGAAATGATATTTTAATTTTTGCCAAATGCTTATTTTAAATAGTATGATTTATCATATTTTACAAGGTTAATGTTTTTATTTTATTTATAAACTTTTTTGATTGCTTCTAAATGATGAATTAAACCTTTTCAGGTTTTGTAAAAATAGCAATATATTAATAACATAATAAAAATTATTTTTATTGTTTTTAAATCTTTATTAACATTTTCTGATAAGTATCTCATGTTAATGAATTGTACATTTCCGTGAAATTTTATTGCCATGTGCTGCATAAAATATTGAGTATACCTGCTCATTTGAGAAGCTGTTAACTAATATTAAGAAAAAATACCTGCTTGGGATAGGTCCATAGTCACAGTGGAGCATTGTACTTGTCTAGAAAAGAGAATTTTTTGTTTGAGATAGAGGCTCACTGTGTTGCTAGAATACTGTAGCATCATCCCAGGTTAGAACAACTTCCAACACCTGGGTTCAAGTGATTCTCCTGCCTTAACCTTCCAAATAGTAGGAAGTACAGGAGGCCACCACATCTCCTGGCTATACTTTTCTTCTTTTAGTAGAGATGGTGTCTCACTGTTCCTTAGCCTAGTCTTGAACTCCTGTGGTTCAGCTATCCTCCTGCCTCATCCTCCCAAAATACTAGGATTGTAAGTGTGAGCCACCACATCTAGCCACATTTTGGCTTTTATAAATAATGCTGTGATGAATGTGAGTGACTACATGTGTCTTCCCCATTCTGCAGTGTTTATTTTGGATGTATGCCCAGATGTGAGATCCCTGGATCAAATAATAACTTTTAATTTTAGTTTTCTGAGAAACCTTCATACATTTAGTTTTTATTAATTTATTTTTTGAGAAAGAGTCTCAAGGTATTGCCTGGTTAGAGCGCCGTTGCATCACAGCACATACCAACCTCAAATTCCTGGGCTCAAGCGATTCTCTTGCCTCAGCTTCCAAAGCAGCTGGGAATACAGGCGCCCACCACAACGCCCGCCTATTTTTGTTGTTGCAGTTTTCATTTTAGTTTTAGCTGACCCCCAGCACCCTTGGTGTATGTGGTTGGCACCCTACCCACTGAGGTAGGGGCACCGCCCTCGTTCGTACATTTTAATAGCGTCTGCAATGTTTCTCCTCACCAACATTTCAAAAGGTTTCTAATTTCTGTATAGCTTCGACACACTTTTTTTCCATGTTGATTGCGAGAATGATGTAATATTTTATTGTGATTTTGCTTTGCATGTCTCTAATAATTAGTACTGTAGGTATCCTTTGAAATGCTTACTGGCCGTTAATATTTCTTTGAAAGATGTCAGTGAGCTCCTGCCATCCACCTGGTTCTGCTCCCAACCTCTTTTTAATTTTTTTTTATTTATTTTTATTTTTTTGTAGAGACAGAGTTTCACTTTATCACCCTTGGTAGAGTGCCGTGGCGTCACACAGCTCGCAGCAACCTCCAAGTCCTGGGCTTAGGCGATTCTCCTGCCTCAGCCTCCCGAGTAGCTGGGACTACAGGCGCCTGCCACAACGCCCGGCTATTTTTTTGCTGCATGTTGGCCAGGGCTGGGTTTGAACCCGCCACCCTTGGTATATGGGGCCGGCGCCCTGCCCACTGAGCCACAGGCGCCGCCCCTCTTTTTAATTTTTTAAAGTAGGTCACCTCACCTCAGTCAATTTCATTTGTAGTTTTTATCTGTACAGAGTGTCCTAAAATTTGCCAGACATACATGGATAAGGAAAATGGGAAATAATAGCTAATGCATCATTATATACAAAATATTTATCACATAATTTTCCATCATATTTTTCTATGTTTTAAAATAAAGATATTAAAAATAGAAAATATAATTCACTTTCCTAGCTATGAGTAACTTTGGGACACTTTGTTTATTATAATTTTGCATGACAGTATTCAATTCTGTTTGCTTTAAGACATTGAGAACAAAAGTTAAATCAATCTAGTGTCTATTGGCAATTTCATTTCTTTCTGCTTGTTTGCCTACATGTTACTTATATTTGGTTTATGAATAGTAGATTTTCTCTAGCACTCTGGGAGGCCGAGGTGGGTGAATTACCAGAGCGAACAGGTTAAAGACCAGCCTGAGCCAGAGCGAGACCTCATCTCTAAAAATAGCTGGGCATTGTGGCGAGTGCCTGTAGTCCCAGGTACTTGGGAGGCTGAGGGAAGAGAATCAATTGAGCTCAAGAGTTTGAGGTTGCTGTGAGCTATGATTCTATGGCACTCTACCAAAGTGAGACTGTGTCTCCAAAAAAATAAAAAAGGACATTTTCTCTTGTTGCTCGGCAATGGTTATTTAAGCTTATAGGTGAATATTTATGACAACTCTTTTTTTCTGGGGGGGAACAGAGTCTCGTTTTGTTACCCTCAGTAGAGGGGCATGGTATTATAGCTCACAGAAATTTCAAACTCTCTGGCTGCAATGATTCTCTTGCCTCATCCTCCTGAGTAACAGGGAATGCAGGCACTAGCTACAACACCTGGCTATTTTAAGAGACAGGGTCTTTTGCTCAGGCCAGATGTAGTGTTCAGGAGTTCCACAAAGACCACACTGCCAAACAAGCCAAATTTATAGCAGTCCTTTTAATGAAGAGCCAGCTGGCGACTGCCTCAGTGTCCCAGCATGGGGTTTCTGAGAGCAGCCCCAAGTGCTTAAGGAGTCAAGTTTTTAAGGCGTGATTTGCATCCTGGTTGGCATACAGGCTGTCTAGGTTCATTTGGGCTGGGGGTGTGGGGAGCGGGTAGCAAGTAAGCATTTTACAGAAGCAGAATTTTGCGTTTTGTTAGCCATACATTATATGTCTTTTTTTTTTTTTTTTTTTGTGGAGACAGATTTTCACTTTACTGCCCTCGGTAGTGTGCCGTGGCCTCACACAGCTCACAGCAACCTCCAACTCCTGGGCTTAGGCGATTCTCTTTCTTCAGCCTCCCGAGTAGTTGGGACTACAGGCGCCCGCCACAATGCCCGGCTATTTTTATGTCTTTGTTTTAATATTTTCCCATACATTTTAGTTTCAGTACTTTTCCTGCATACATCTTTGTCTCAGTATTTTCTCCACCTGGCATTGTTTAAAGGTCAGTCTGGGGACAGTCAGTTTGTTTCCCAGGCCCAGGAGTTAGTCAAGCAAAAAGTTAGTGACTATCCCATCTCTCTTGGGAGTGAACCAGACTTACTCCATTTGGTTGAGGGCTTGTAGTCCAGGAATTTGTCAGGAGTTAACTGGTATTTTTCTACTAAGCCTAGACCTAACACAGTCTTGAACTCCTGAGCTCATGTAATCTGCCCAACTCAGCTTCCTATAGTGCTAGGATTAGAGGTGTGAGCCATCGCACCCAGCCTTACTTTCATTATTTTATATAATTGGATTTAATGTATCTAGTTTTGGGGAGAAGCTGTATTATTTCATTTACCATAATGTTAAGATTTATCTTTATTAGAGATGTTAAAAGATTCCCTGATTTTTAGAAGCTGAGTAATACTCTTATTATTTTTATATCTTAAATTATATTTCACCATTTATTTTTTAAGGCAGGTGTTGATTTTTTTCACCTATTGCCTTATGTAAATAAAGCTGCAATAAATATTTGTGCAAATAGCTCTTAATTTGACCATGTATATGAGGGCTGTATATCTGTCCGAAAGTTTGTTTCAGTTTGTATTTTATATATATGCAAAATAATAAAAATGAATTACAGCTTTCTTTTTTTTTTTATTGTAGAGACAGAGTTTCACTTTATGGCCCTCAGTAGAGTGCCATGGCATCACACAGCTCACAGCAACCTACAACTCCTGGGCTTAAATGATTCTCTTGCCTCAGTCTCCCGAGTAGCTGGGACTACAGGTGCCTGCCACAACACCTGGCTTTTTTTTGGTTTCAGTTAGGTGGAGGCCGGGTTTGAACCCGCCACCCTCGGTATATGGGGCCAGCGCCTTACCGACTGAGCCACAGGTGCCGCCCGAATTACAGCTTTCTAAGAAATAAGTCCTTATCCTGTTATTTTGTATTCTTTATGGCTTTTGTGGCCATTTTGACTTAAAGTACATTTTATGAAATAAGACATGTTTTGACTCAAAAGATATGTGCTGAGTATTACTCAGCCCTGGCACATATATACAATGCTACCAGTCTGGGAGGTTGAGATGAGAGGATGTCTTGAGCTCAGGATTTGGAGACCTGCTCAAACAAGAGCAACACCTCATCTCTAGTACAAATAGAAAATAAAATTACCTGAATGTCTTTGCAGGCACCTATAGTCCCAAATAGCAGAAGGCTGATTCAGGAGGATTGCTTGAAACCAGAAGTTTCAGGTTGCTGTGAGCTAGGGTGATGACATGGCACTCCAGCCAAGGCAATAGTTTGATACCCTGTTTCAACATGTACAGACTCTGTACAGACACACACACACACATACCAATCTCCTTATGATAATCTCCCTTGCTGTCATTTGATTAATATTTGAACTAAATATTTTCCTGTCCTACAATTTTTTATTACATTTTTTGTCAATACATGTAAGATGAGTATCATTTAAATAATATAGAGTTGGATCTTGATTTTTAATTTATCTTTTTATTTTTTTATGTTTTGAGACAGAATCTCACTATGGTGTCCTTGGTAGAGTGCTGTGGCTTCATAGCTCACAGCAACCTCAAACGCTTGGGCTGAAGCTGTTCTCTTGCCTCAACCACCCAAGTAGTTGAAAGTACAGGCCCCCTCCACAACACTGGCTATTTGTTGGTTGCAGTTGACCTTGTTGTTTGGCAGATCCAGGCTGGGTCAAAGCTGTTAGCTCTGGTTTGTGTTGCTGGCGCCCTACCTACTGAGCTACAGGCGCCAAACCTGATTTTTTTATTTTTTAAATCTCTATCTTTATTTGATGTCTATCATTTTATTATGAAGTTTAGTCCCCGAATGTGTACCTAATTTTGTTCTTTTTGAGACTGAGTCTCAAGCTGTCACCCTGGTTAGAGTGCCATGGTATCATCATAGTTCATAACAACCTTCAACTCTTTGGTTCAAGCGATCCTCTTGGCTCAGTTTTTTATTTTTAGTAGAGACAGGGTCTCATTCTTGCTCAAGCTGGTTTCAACTTATGAGCTCAAGCAGTCCACCGACCTCAGCCTCCCAGAGTGCTAGGATTACATGTGTGAGCCACCCTGCCCGGTCTTGTGTTCGTAATTTTTGAAAGAGAAGAACTTACTGTCTATATTTATATAACTTTTGAAAGAGAAGGACTTATTCTTGACAATTTTTTTTACATCTGTACTTGATTTTGTTATTGACGCCAGCAATTACAGCTTGTTATATTGTACATGAAGACCCAATATGAAAGGTTTAGTGTTGACTTTCTCTTTTTGTCTTTGAACTCTCAAGCATGATTAAAAGCGTTTGTGCACTGTCATTATAATACAGAATTTCATGTACGTGTACTTAGTTATTTCTCCGAGAGTTATTTATTTGTACGTAATATAGTATTGTTATCTAGCATCATTTCATTGTCAAAGAAAGGGGCTTCCTTTGACATTTCTTGTGTGGCAGCTTTCAGCATCTATTTATCTTTGATGAACATTTCTTTTTTCTTCATTTGGAAGGGCAGCTTTGATGGATATTATATATGTGCTTTGAAGTTTTTGTTCTTTCAGTACTTTGACTATATCACCAACCCCTTTTTGATGTGGAAGGTTTGTGTTGATTAATCCACTAGTAATCTCACAGGAGCATGCTTAGAGATAACACATCTTCTTTCTTTTGCTGATTTCAAGATTCTCTTGTGTGTGACTTTCAAGTGCTTGATCTTCATTTGTCTTCTTGTGAGACTCTGTTTCTCCTAGCTAAATTATGGTGAGCTTTTCAATAATTTATGTCTTTTTTTCTTACATTTGAGACTGCTCAGTCATTCTTACTGTATTCAACAACAGAAGTTCTGTTTATTTATGCTTTTTTTGGATACCTTCATTTTTCTGATTTTACTTAGTTGTCTGTATGATTCCCAATCGAGCCATTTAGGATTATTTAGGTAAAGTTTTAAGGTAATTTAGACATCTCTATTTTTTTATGATTGATTCCAGACTATTTATTTTGTTTGTTTGGGTTATATCCTTCTAATATTTTGTATGTTATAATCTTTCATTGATTTCATCTCAAACTTTGACATGTGACTGTAACCTCCAGCACTCTGACATACATTGTACTAGAAAAGTGAGGAGCATTATATTTGGACAGTGTTTTATCTATGGAAGTGTGTGGGTTACTTTTTAGTTGAAACATTTTCCCACATTTCCTCCTAAGAGCTTGTCATCACTTGCTAGACCTGAATCTGTTTTATTGGAATCTCTCTGCTGCTGTAACAATATTTTCCATTTGGATTCAGCACCCCCGGCTGTCTTATAAACTATAACGTCATTGATTTTAGCCCTCTCACTCATGGGAGTCAGCAAACATTCTTTGGAAATGCCCTCCAAAGCAAGAAGGAGTAACACAGGTGGTACTCTTCCCCCCCACCAGGGCAAAGGTGGGATTTTGAAGTTTACTTTCATTTAACCATTCAGTAGTAGGATGGCATAAAGTCTGTGGGGGGTAAATATGACAAACTTTTCTTTTCTGTTCTGTTTGGTTCTTCTTGTTACTATTTTATTATATTTTTTGAGACAGAGTCTCACTATGTCACCCTCGGTTGAGGGTCGTGGTATCACAGCTCACAGCATCCTCAAACTCTGGAGCTTAAGTGATTCTCTGGCCTTAGGCACCCAAGTAGCTGAAACTACAGGCACCTGTCACGATGCCCAGCTACTTTTTGTTGTAGTTGTCATTGTTGCTTGGAATGCTCAGGCCAGGTTCGAACCTGCCAGCTCTGGTCTATGTGGCCTGCTGAGCTACAAGCACTGAACCTTTATATTATTATAGACTACTTTTTTTTTTTTTGAATTTTACACACACACACACACAAATTTATTTATGTATTTAATTGAAACTTGAGTTTCTGTTACCCTGGGTACAATTTTGTGTTGTCCTAGCTCACAGCATCCTCAGTCTTCTGGGCTCAAAAGATCTTCTTGCCTCAGCCTTATGAATTGCTGGGACTGGAGACATGTGCCACCATGTCTGACTAATTCTTCTATTTGTGGTATAGATGGGGTCTCACTCTTGCAAAGGTTTATCTCAAACACCTGTGCCCAAGTGATCGATTCACCTCAGTCTCCCAAAGTTTAAGGATTAAAAACATGAGACAATGCCAGCCTCTACTTTGACTCTACAACTTCTGTTTATCTGCTGTGATGCAAATACTATTTTTTTTTTTTTTGAGACAGTGTCACTTTGTCACACCTTGGTAGAGTGCGGTTGCATCATAGCTCACAACAACCTCAATCTTCTGGGCTCAAGATATTCTCTTCCCTTAGCCTCCCAAGTAGCTGGGATTATAGAGGCCTCCGCCAACACCCAGCTATTTTTAGAGGTCTTGCTCTGGCTCAGGCTGGTCTCGAACCTGTGAGCTCAGGCAGTCCACCCACCTCAGCTTCCCACAGTGCCTAGATTACAGGCATGAGCCACCGTCCCTGGCCTGTGCTGTAAATTCTTACCTGGTTTTGAGAATTCCCCCAAATGCAGTGTATACATGCAACATTTATTCATCTTTAAGATAATTAGTGCCTGTGTACTCTATTATGGCATCTTCCCATTGTTCTTGACATGATTTTGCATATAAAATGTACTTAATTCTCATTAAAAGGCAGTGGCTAAAATTCTTATTGTTTAAATTTGTTTCAGTTATGTCTAAGCATTTTATCCTAGACTGTTTGCAATATTTTATTCCGAGAGATGATCCTGAGAAGATAACAAAGCTGTGGCCCCTAGAATTTAAATTTAACAAAAGACTGGGAAAGTTTGTATGAGTGTAAGCCATGGAATGTATGTTACAGTGGACTTGACCAATATGTAACAGCTACCCATGGCAAAGTCTTCCAATGTAGTAAATGTTTGAATGTCTTCAGACAATTGTCAAATCTAAATAGACATAAGACGATATATACTGTAGAAAATCCTTTTATGAGTAAAAAATATGGGAAAGCATCTAACTTCTGCTCACACATTACAGAACATAAGATAACTCATTTTGGAGAAAAACAGTACAAATGCAAAGAAGGTAGTCAAGTCTTCCAGTCTTGCTCAAGCCTATCTAAGCCTAAGAGACTTCATAAAAAGAGAAAATTAACAAGTGTGAAAATTATGGCAAATGTTTACCCACAGATTAAAATATTGTAACCATGAAAGTATTGATACTGAAGGAAAATCTTACAATGATCAGGAATGTGACAAACTTACCAACCAGTACTCATACCATAGTGAACATAAAAGAATCCATTCTGGAGACAAACCTACAAATGTCAAGAATGTGTTAAAGCCTTTAACTTTATTTCAAGGCTTAGTAACCATCAACTAATTCATTGTGGAGAGAAACTTTACAAATGTGAAGAATGTGACAAAGACTTTAATAATACTCAAACCTTTCTAGACATCAAAGAATTTGTTCTGGAGATAAACCCTATGAATTTGAAGGGTATGGCAATGCCTTTAACCAGTACTCAACCCTTTCTAGACATCAAAGAATTCATTCTAGAGAAAAACCATACAAATGTAAAGAATATGGCAAAGCCCTTAATTGATATTCAAATCTTTCTATACATCAAAAATTCATTGTGGAAAGAAACCCTAGAAATGTGAAGAATGTGGCAAAGCCTTTAATGTTAGTTCAATCCTTAGTAAACATCAAAGAATTCATTATGGAGAGAAACCCTACAAATGTGAAGAATATGGCAAAGCCTTTATATTTAGTTCAATTCTTAGTAAACATCAAAGAATTTATTCTGGAGAGAAACCCTACATGTGTGAAGAATGTGGGAAAGCCTTTACCCTGCACTCAATCCTTTCTGTCCATTAAAGAATTCATTGTGGAGAAAAACTCTACCAAGTTCGAAAAATGTGGCAAAGCCTTTAATTAGTATGTGAACATTTCTAGACATAAAACATTAAATTCTGGAGAGAAACATTGTAAATATGTACAGTGTGGCAAACTCTACAACTCACATTCAATCCTCACTGTACATAGAATAAATCATACAGGAGAGAAACCCTCCAAATATGAAGAATGTAGCAGTACTTTTACGTGTTTTATAACATGCTAAGCATAAAATAATTCATACTGAAGACAAATCCTACAAATGTTAACTGTGGAAATGACTTTAACCAGAGCTCTTACTAAACATAAGACCTTACTAACCATAAGAAAAGTCATATTGGAGAAAAATCTTACAAATGTGAATGATCTGGCAAAGGTTTTCACTGGTCCTTATCCTTAGAAAACATAAGAGAAATCATAGCAGACAAAAATGGTAACAATCTGAAGATGTGGCAAATCATTATGCCAGTAGTCACTGTTTTTTGTACACAATAGAATTCATGTTGAAGAGAAACTCTTGATGTTTACTAATGGTTGAACTAACAAATGTGAAGAACTTGGCAAGTGTTTAACTTGTGCTCAAACCATTCTATAAATGAAAAGTTTATAACACAGAAATTCTTTACAAATGTGAACAAAGTGTCGAATCCTACAACCTGTACTCACACTTTTTAGTACATAACAGAATTCATAGATAAATTCTATATATGTGTAGAGTGACAGTATCTTTAAATATCTCACACTATTGTGATCATAATTCATGTGGAAGAACTCTACAAATGTCAGTCATGTCTCAAAGCCTTAAAGTTGTGTTTATCCTGTTAATAGGGCTAAGGAGAGACAAGGGTAGATGATGATGATAGGATAGGAGATGTTTTTCCATAAGAAGAGGAACAAATTGAGCACAGGGTCTTCCAAGAAACAAAAGCTGGTATTTCAAAAAGGATTCCCCAAACTGAACTGATGTTTGCTCTACAAAAATGAATCTCAGAGGTAGAGAGGCCAGAATGTGGAGATATGGCCGTGGCCACAATAAGTGGTCTTTGGAGCGGGCATACAAGTAAGATGGCAGTAGGCTCAAGTGACCTATTTTCATTAACATAATACAGTGTATACCAGTTCTATCATACTCTACAATTACAATGACAAATGGTATTCATTGATTGCAGGCATAGAAATGGGAGGATTTTCCATTCTGGAAGATTTCCCTGTTTCCAAGAAAAATCATGAGTATTTTACCCCCACACCACTTAACATAGAATTGGAAAATCCATGTAAGGGGAAACAGTTTACTAATCCCAGGGTCTTCTCCACTTGAAAAGGTAGATGTGTTCCTTTTCTGGAGGGACCATCATTTTAATAAACTTTGCCATTTGCAAACTTGTATCTACTGTTCTGCTCATTTGTTTCACTGTCTTGGTAGTAGTAAAAATTCTTTGGCACCTGGAACAAAAGAAACAGGGAGTATATACCTGACATCTGGTCCCCATATGTGACATTTTAGTGCCAAAAACTGGGAGGAAAATACATACCTTCATTGCGATAAACTAATGGAACAATAGACATTCTGAGTTCATTCTGCCTGCTGGATATTACTTACTACTCCTATATCTCTTTCACTGTCTTCACTTGTAGGTAAGGTAGCTCCTAACCAACACTTGCTCCATCTGCTTTTTTCTTCTTCACCTGGACAATCCACTTCATCTCCTAGTTACCACTAATGTTCAAAAGCTTAAAAGGGGGCTTCAGGCTCTACAAGCAGAATGTTGAACCAGATTTTTTAGGTCTTAATAACCAGAATGGGGGTGAGGAGACAGTGAGAAAAAGCCAGGCAGGCCAGCAGCAGGTCTTAAGAGCAGAAGGAAGCTTTTGAAATGTTTGTTACACTAGAGGAAGAAGGTTGTCAGACACTGAGTTTTCCTAGAGGCTTAGGCAAGAAGACACCCAGCCTGAGCCCTTCCCTACTATGACATGGGTTCCTGGAGTTAGAAATGGCTTCGGAAGGGGACTATGCCCTCACTAGTAGAGAGATGCACTGGAAGTGACATTGCCCGCTCCTGGAGACAGGATCACATTCACCTTCTAGCCCCTGTGAAATCCCTGAACCAGCCCTGACCCTCTGGAAATCTCTCAGTCTGATGGACAAATTCCAGCTTCAGAATAAGCTCAACTGGGAAGTTGTCTTTTTCTGCCATGGTAAATAAACTGATGTTCGTATAACTAGAACCACTCCTCTGCTCTCCCTGGAAATTCAGGGCCTCTGTTTTCCTTTCCTATATCTCTCTTAAAAATGGAAGGTAAAATTAAAGTCCCTGTGCTCCCTGGTTGATGATGTTTTGGTTTATCCCTTTTAGCACTTTCCAACTGCCCTACTCTCTTGTTTGGATGAAGTCTGAACTTTACATTAGAGACCTAAATCCTTTGCATCCACAGGCCTCCTTTCTCAGGCCTTTTAAAAGACTTAACTGGGATGCAATTTTCTTTCACAATAGAAAAATCATTAAAGCAAGAAGTATCCAGTATGGTGGCGCCCATAGCTCAGTGGGTAGGACGCCAGCTACATACCACTGAGGCTGGCAGGTTCGGACCTGGCCCTGGCCAGCTAAAAAACAACAACAACAAGTAGCTAGTGTTTTGGTGGGTGCTTGTAGTCTCGGGAGTTTGGGAGGTTGGGAGGTTGAGGCAAGACAATTGCTTAAACCCAAGAGTTTTAGGTTGCTTTAACTGTTGATGCCACGGATTTTACCCAGGGCAACAGCTTGATACTCTATCTCAATAAAACAAAAACAAAAAATCCCAGAAGGATCCAGTATGTATTCTCTCCATGAGAGAGATGTGAAGAAAGTCATGAATATCAAGAAATGTAGATGGTAAAGAAAATTAAAAGGGAATCATTTCGTGTAGGAAAATTAAAAGGGAATCATTTCGTGTAGGAAAAAAGAACCTAATATGCCAATGTTTGTCCTAAAATAAGTCATGGTTTAAGAAGAAAACTTTGTGGCAAAGATAGAACTTAGGCATGTGAAAAATGGCGTATGTAAGGCACAATATTTGGAAAGGTGAATTTATTTTGTATGTGAACAAGTTAACCTACCTGAAAGGAATCGCCAATTAAAACAACAAAGTGTTCTTTTTGTTATCAGACTTTGTTTAAAACCTCTTCAGATTGCTGGTGTATATGTTGAAACTGATAAGAACAATTAAGTCATTTATTCATCGTCAGTCTGCCACTATGGAGTTAAAATAAATCTACCTATCTATATTTTCTTCTGCCTGCCTTAAGATGTATTTGATTAGTTATAGGTATTGAGATCAAGATTATGAAACTGATATCAATACTCAAGGTCATTACTCCTTTGAACCCTTAGTAAAGAAGAGAAGGAACCATCTTTATCCTTTAAAACACCAGACTCTTTTTCTCAATTGCCTGACATTTTCACTCCTTCCTCTGTGTCTTTAATTCACTTTTCATACCTCTTGGCTTTCTGCTCCTAAATTTAGATAACAGAACTTGTATGTGTAACTACTGTTACACTTGAACAACTTGTATTTTCTTTCACAAGTGTGGACTCTGGCCACACGGGACCATTTCTGGTTGTGGAACAAACTGGGTACTCCATGCCCTTCTTGTGGTCCTTCTTTTTTTTTTGAGACAGAAGTGTCACTTTGTCACCCTCGGTAGTATGGTGTGGTGTCATAGCTCACAGCACCCTCAAAGTGTTGGGCTCAGTGGTCCTTTTGCTTCAGCCTCACAAGTAGGTAGGACTACAGGTGCCCACCACAGAACCCAGCTATTTTTTTAAGAGACAAGGTCTCACTGTTGCTCAGGCTGGTCTGGAACTCCTGAGCTCACTCACCTCAGCCGCGCAGAGTGCTAGGAGCTGGTGGTTTCGAACCCAGCTTGGGCCTTCTAAACAACAGTGACAACTACAACCAAAAAATATATAAAAATAAACGATACAGAGAAAATTAGCATGGACCCTGCACAAGGATGACATACAAATTCATGAAGCGTTCCATAAATTTTTGCATGTCTTGTCAAAAAAAAAAAAAAAGTATATATATATATATAGCTGGGCGATGTGCCGGGCTCCTATAGTCTTAGTTACTTGGGATACTGAGGCAAGAGAATCACTTAAGCCAAAGAGTTTGAAGTTGCTGTGAACTGTGATGCCACAGCACTCTACCGAGGGTGACATATTGAGGTTTTGTCTCAAAAAAAAGGCTCTGCTCCCCTAGCTCAGTGGTTAAGGTGCAGGTCACATACACCGGGGCTGGCGAGTTTGAACCGCGCCTGGGCTTGCTAACAATAATGGCAACTATAACACAGAAAATAGCCGAGCTTTGTGGCATCTGTAGTCCCAGCACAAGAGTTCAAGGTTGCTGTTAGCTTTGATGCGACAGCATTCTACTAAGGGTGACATAGTGACACTCCTGTTTCAAAAAAAAGAGAAGAAAAGAAAGAAAAGAAAAGAAAAAAAGAAAGCTCTCATTAGCCACTCTTAAACTGGAGGCAAATGATCTGTCTTAAAATGCTTCACAGACCCCCTGAAAAAGATCCAGGAAGACTCAGGCTGATCCAGACTCCTGTCAGGCTGGATCAATGGGCAGCTCTTTCACTCTGGTCACTGGAAAAAATCAGAGCAGACAGGGAGGTCATCTGAGCAAGAGGACTTGATGAGGCAAAGGCTAAAAAGAGGTACCCAAATACAGTTAAGTATGAAACCCGGGAATTGAACGTAGAAAGGGGGTACATGCTTTGTAAGGGATGCCTTCTTCCACTGGAATCTGATGATGTGATTCTCGGCAGGAAAGTGCAAGGCCCAGAGAACTCTGGCCACCTGAGATGGGCACAGCATTGTCCACAGGTATTACTTGGTCCATGACAATGGTGCCTTTCTGGACAGCAATAATTTGGCCCAAAGTCTGTAGGATACCCTCTCCAATGGGTAGTCTGTCTTTTCTTCTCTACCTATGGAAAGCTGTGGGCTAAGACTTTCTAACAAATGCTAGGGCTACATATTCAGTGCTTAATACTCCACTCTCCCCTCTGACTAAACAATCCGACTCTATAGTAGGAGTGCCAGGACAGCTGGAGCACAAATTCTTTCTTAAACCTCTTACATGCTGGATTGGAGAAAAAGAGATGGCTCATTGGTTTCTTTAGATGCCTGATTTCATCATTCTCTTGCTGGTGAGACACTTGTCTAAATTATATACTCATATTACCTTTTCTCCAGAAAACAATAGCCTTCTAATGAAGGTACAGGAAGAACATGACTAATAGGTGTCACTCCAGCATCTGGAGGGTGACGTCAAATGGCCAAAAAAAATCAATGTCCAGGTGAACTCTATCTGGGAAGAGCATTCCTCTAGGAAAGCCCTCAGGACCAACCCATATTGAGGTCCACTTAGAATCAGGTCAACCAACACATTTATACTTTTGAACATGAAGCATTAATAGACATAGCCCCTTTGATTGACAATTTTATGAGATACAGGCCAAGAAGTCCTGTACCATTGATTATTGTACCATTAATGAGCAATTAATTTGTGTTGTACTCTGTGTCTCTCTGCCTGTATCCCCAGGGGTACATGTTCCATTTTAAGTCCATTTACTAGTTGATGATTGGAAACTTGGACCAATAAGAGGGTGGTGGAGGAGAAAAGTAATAGTTGGCTTTCTCTGTTTTCTGGTGTCCCAAGTGAAGTTGAGCAGTGGTGGGTTCTGACTAGTTTTCACCAAGAATGTTACTTAACCTATAATCATCTCACGTTTTGCAGCAGTGATTTTTTTTGTGTTAAATTTTTCTACTAGGTTTCAAAAGTTTGTGTGTGAAATAATGAATGATACAAATACAGATGAAAGTCAATCTGTTACCCAATGGTAACTACGCTTTTTTTTCTTTTCGAGTGGAGTATCACTATGTCGCCCTTGGTAGAGCACAGGAACCTCCAGCTCCTGGGCTTAAGCAATTCTCTTGCTTCAACCTCCCAAGTAGCTGGGACTACAGCCACCCACCACAATGCTTGGCCATTTTTTGTTTCAGCAGGCCTGGGCCGGGTTCGAACACACGAGCCCTGGTGCATGTGGCCGGAGCCCTACCCACTAGGCTATGGGCGTTGAGCCTGATTTGATAGTTTTTAAATTTATTTCATTTTTTTATTTTATTTATTTTTTTTGAGACAGAGCCTCAAGTTGTTGCCCTGCGTAGAGTGCTCTGGCATCACAGCTCACAGCAACCTCCAACTCCTGGGCTCAAGCTAGTCTCCTGCCTCCACCTCCCAAGTATCTGGGAATACTGGAGCACACCACAACGCTCAGCTATTTTTTTTGTTTGCAGCCGTCATTGTTGTTTGGAGGGCTTGGGCTGGATTCAAACTCACCAGCTCAGGTGTATGTTGCTGGCGCCGTAGCTGCTTGAGCCACAGGTGCAGAGCCCTGAACTGAGGTTTTATGTAAAGAAAATGTAAAGTAAATGACAATAACAACATGATTTCTCCATGGCTTCGTAAGATAGAAAATAAATGTAAACATTTTTCCCTAGAAAGTACTATCAAATGTTAGTGGATAATGGTCCTCCATGCACTGAGACCAGAAGAGTGAATATCTCCATTATTTTCTGAGTTAAAGAACAAGGTTGATATCATGTGTTCACATTGCTGCTTATAATATGCAGAAGTGAATGAATAATGAGACCTTCTCTTTTTTTTTTTTGCAGTTTTTGACCGGGGCTGGCTTTCAACCCGCCACCTCCAGCATATAGGACTGGCACCATACTCCTTTGAGCCACAGGTCTCCCAGGTAGCTGGAACTACAGACACCTGCCACAACACCCGGCTATTTTTAGAGATGGGGTCTTGCTCTGGGCGCAGTCCACCCACTTTGGTCTCCCAAGTTTTGGGATTACAGGTGTGAGCGTCCATGCCTGGTGCTGCTTTTTTTTTTTCCCCTTCTATTTTTTCTATCCATCATCAAGAGTTCCTAAAATATTTTATTTGAGTGTTGTGTCCCTTACATCATACTACCTTGCTGATGAATTTTTAAATATTCAGGAACACATCTGTCCTGGGTCTGATCTCACAAATTACCAAAAACTCTCACGTGACTGGGTTGACTGATGAACTGATGCCTTAATGAGGAAAAGAGGCAAGAAATAGTCTGTGTCTGGTGAGTCTCTGTTTCTCCAGCTGTGGTGCCTGTGCAAATGGGGTGATCCTAAAGTATACTGAAGTATACCCAGACACGCTCTGATGAAACAGTTGTGCCCAGGAGTGCCACAAAGACCACACTGCCAAACAAGTCAAATTTACAGCAGAGTCCTTTTATTGAAGAACCGGCTGGCTACTGCCTCAGTGCCTGAACATGGGGTTTCTGAGAGCAGCCCGGAGTACTTAAGGGGTCCAGTTTTTAAGGCCAGGTCTGCATCCCGGTTTGCACAGAGGCTGTCCAGGTGCATTTGGGTTCAGTAGCGAGCAAGCATTGTACAGTAGCAGAATTTTGCGGTAGTTAGTCGTACATCATACATTTTGGTTTTCAGTACTTTTCCTTCCATGTATCTTAGTTTCAGTAATTTCTCTGCCTGGTATTGTTTAAAAATCAGTCCGGGGACAGTTGGTACTTCTTGGTCTGTTTCCCAGGGAGTTAGCCAAGGAAGAAACTGGGAATGAACTACAAGCAAGAAATCAATTATTACTTTCTCATTTATCGTGGGGGTGAACTAGACTTCATTACTTTTTTGAAAGTTTGCAGACCTAAAACTTTCCAGGAGTTAACTGGTATTTTTCCATTATAGCTTAGGTCTAACAAAAATACTTAACTTAAGCTGAAATTTAAATTATCCTAACTTTATAAAACAATTCTAAATTATGTAATATTAAAAAAACTGAGTTAAATTTTGTAAAGGTCTTGAAATACACATTTTACAGGAAGTTATAGGAATTATTTCTCATTTTGTCAGGGACTGAATTTGCAACAACTCTGTAAAGACCAGGCTATGCATGTGGGATACTGTTACTTATGAATAACATATCTACTCGGAAAACTCTGCTATTATCAGGCACTGCCTTCTTAGTATAGTAGAATTTTTTAGTCTGTACGACCATTTCCATGGAAACCATAATAAGAATTTGCTAATTTTCATTACAAAAATATTTGAAAATTGTTTGGTGATTTTATATGATTGTCAACAAGTTAGTACTGCAGGTAGAATATGGCACAGGTGTTTTTTTTTTTTTTTTTTTTGTAGAGACAGAGTTTCACTTTATTGCCCTTGGTAGAGTGCCGTGGCGTCACACAGCTCACAGCAACCTCCAACCGTGCTTAGGCGATTCTCCTGCCTCAGCCTCCCGAGTAGCTGGGACTACAGGCGCCCGCCACAACGCCCAGCTATTTTTTTGTTGCAGTTTGGCCGGGGCTGGGTTTGAACTCGCCACCCTCAGTATATGGGGCTGGCGCCCCGCTCACTGAGCCACAGGCGCCGCCCCGGCACAGGTGTTTTAATTGATGTTTTTGCTTAAAATAAATTTTTCATAATTTTATTCATCAAATTTTATTTACTCTAGATAACAGCAACCTAATAGTTCCCAGAAACTCCACAGATTTATACTTTGTTTGGAAGCCTGATCAGAGAGCTGAGGCTTCTGGTTTTGGACGAGCTGAGAGATGTGCACATGCAGATGAAGGACATCTTGGGGTGTATGGGGCACAGTTACAAGTAAGGACTGGTGGTGAGAAGACGGAGACCTCTTAGGAGACCTGGCAAAAATCTGTAAGAAACCAGCCAGGGAGATGGAGCTGGGAGAACCCAGTGCAGCTTATCCCAAGGGTGGGTGGAAATGTTGCACTCAGCTACTTTTTTGTCCTGATTCTTGTCCCTTCTCTCTATGTCCCTGCTTGCCCCTGCCCTCCTGCTTGTCTCCCTTAAGAGTTGGATGCTTCTGACCTGTGTGGGGGTAGGCTGTGAAGGTCACCAGGGGGACCACTTTTAAGAAGGCTCCATCTGGCGTGGGCAGTGGTGAGTCCTTGATCCTGGGAAGCAGCTCCTGCCACAGCCTGCTGGGTTCCCTCTGTGTAGATCATGAAATCTAAACAATTCCTGGAACATAAAAGCAGCTGATGACGTTAAAAAAAAAATTTTGTTTCATGGAACCGCCACTCAGTAAACATATCTTATTATAGATCTTAGTTATGTCTCACTCATTCCTGTTTCTCTTGCATCTTCTTCCTTTTCTTATAAAATGTCTTTATAGTCAGGTTTTAGTTTGAAGCAACAGTTCCTGAAAGAGTCCTTTCTTAGATCTGGGAATACATTTTTCTCTATGGTTACACTCTGATAGATAGCCCTGTACCACCCTGTACTTGTTCAGCTATTCTACCAGATTGTAAATTCTATGAGGGTGGGATCCAAATTTTTTGTTACTACTGTGTCTTCATCACTTAGTACAGCACTGTCACTTCATAAGTTTTCCATAAATATTGGAATGAAAGAATGATCATTGAACATTGAATCACCACTTCAATCCCTGTGATGCCAGGAATAGGTGTGTTGCTGTAATACAAGGAAAATATTAATATAAATGAAAATTTAGAACTATGTCCCAATCTCCATTTTTATTATTTATAATATAAAATGAAATGAAGTTCGTACCAGTGCGACCATTACAAATTACACACGTATGTGGACATGCAAAAATGAGAGCCTCTATGTTGTCCACAGCCACTCCAGAAAAATTTACAAAAATGTATTTAAATAAAGTTAAATCATTAGGAGATAATTATGTAGTTTTTTTTTGCATTTTCACACTACTTTGAATTTTGTTTGCATTTCTGAAAATTGAACTACTTTCTGTGTTTTTTTTTGTCTTGCGCAACATGACTCTTATAAAATTATAATGCACCACGTCAAGTAGAACTTTTTTTTGAGGCAGAGTCTCCCCAGCGTGGGAATTTTTGTATTGAGCCCAAGCTCATAAAGTGCTAGTTTCATAGTAGGGCTGAGTACATTGGGTACTTTTTCTTCCATTCTTGAGATACTTTACTAAGAAGAATATGTGCCAGCTCCATCCATGTAAACATGATAGAGGTAAAGTCTCCATCTTTCTTTAAGGCTGCATAGTATTCGATGGTGTACATATATCACAATTTATTAATCCATTCGTGGATCGATGGGCACTTGGGCTTTTTCCATGACTTAGCAATTATGAATTGGCTGCAATAAACATTCTGATACAAATATCTTTGTTATAATGCGATTTTTGGTCTTCTGAGAATATACCTAGTAGAGGAATTATAGATTGAATGGCAGATCTATTTTTCGATTTCTAAGTCTTCTCCAAACATTTTTTCCAAAAGGAATATATTAATTTGCATTCCAACGAGTAGTTTAGAAGTTCCCTTTTCTCCACATCCACACCAACATCTCTGGTCTTGAGATTTTGTGATATGGGCTAATCTTACTGGAGTTAGATGATATCTCCAAGTAGTTTTGATTTGCGTTTCTCTGATGATTAAGGATTATGAGCTTTTTTTTCATGTCTGTAGGCCGTGTGCCTGTTTTATTTAGGGAAGTTTCTCTTTAAGTCCCTTGCCCAACCTAAGATGGGATCACTTGTTCTTTTCTCGCTTATAAGTTTGAGTTCTCTGTGCATTCTGGCTCATAAACCTTTGTCGGAGATATAACCTGCAAATATCTTCTCCCATTCTGAGGCCTGTCTGCTGGCTTTACTTACTGTGTTCTAGGCTGTGCAGAAGCTTTTTAGTTTGATCAGGTCCCAATAGTGTATTTTTGGAGCTGCTTCAATTGCCTGTGGAGTCCTCCGCATAAAATATTCGCCCAGACTGCTTTCTTCAAGAGTTTTCCCTGCACTCTTCTTCCAGTATTTTCATAGTTTCATGTCTTAAGTTTAAATCTTTAATCCAGTGAGAGTTTATCTAAGTTAATGGTGAAAGGTGTGGGTCCAGTTTCAGTCTTCTACAGGTTGCCAGCCAGTTCACCCAGCAACATTTGTTGAATAGGGAATCTTTTCCCCACTGAATGTTTTTAATTGGCTTGTCAAAGATCAAATATTAGTAGGTAGATGGCTTCATCTCCTGGATCTCTGTTCTGTTCAATACATCTACCTCTCTGTTTTTGTGCCAGTACCATGCTGTTTTGATCACTATTGATTATAGTATTGTCTGATGTCTGGTAGTGTGATTGCTCCTGCTTTGTTTTTATTTCTGAGTAATGTCTTGGTTCTTCAAAGTGTTTTCTGATTCCATATTAAAAGAAGTATTAGTTTTTCAAGGTCTTTAAAGTATGAGAGTGGAGGTTTAATAGGGATTGCGTTAAAATTGTATATTGCTTTGGGTACTATGGACATTTTAATAATGTTCATTCTTCCCAGCCATGAGCATGGTATGTTTTTCTATTTGTTAATATTTTCAGCTATTTCTTTTCTTAGAGTTTCATAGTTCTCTATGTAGAGTTCTTTCACGTCTTTTGTTATATAAACTCCCAAATATTTCACCTTTGGCGCTACTGTGAATGGAATAGAGTTCTTAACTGTTTTTTTCAGCTTGACTATTGTTGGGATCTATAAAGGCTACCGATTTATGACTGTTGATTTTGTAACCTGAGATGCTGCTATATTCCTTGATCACTTCTAAGAGTTTTGTAGTAGAATCTCTGGTGTTTTCCAGATATACAATCATATCATCTGTGAAGAGCGAAAGTTTGATCTCTTCTGACCCTAAATGAATACCCTTGATTGCCTTTTGTTCCCTAATTGTGATGGCTAAAACTTCCATTATAATGTTAAAGAGCAGTGGAGACGGGGCGGTGCCTGTGGTTCATGCAGTAGGGCACCAGTCCCATATGCCGGAGGTGGAGGGTTCAAACCCTGCCCCGGCCAAAAAAAAAAAAAAAAAGAGCAGTGGAGACAATGGGCAACCTTGCCTGGTTCCTGATCTCAGTGGAAATGATTTAAATTTAACTCCGTTCAATACGTTATTGGCTGTGGGTTTGCTGTAGATGGTCTCTATCAGTTTAAGAAATGTCCATTCTATACCTATTTTCTTAAATGTTCTGATCATGAAGGGATGCTGGATATTATCAAAAGTTTTTTCTGCATCAATTGAGAGAATCATATGGTCTTTGTTTTTTAATTTGTTTATGTGCTGAATTATATTGATAGATTTACGTATATTGAACCAGCCTTGAGACGCTGGGATGAAACTGACTTGGTCTGCATAAATCGTTTGATATATATCTGGATTTTGTTTGTTAGGATCTTGTTGAATATTTTTGCATCTATATTCATTAGTGATATCGGTCTATAATTTTCTTTTCTTGTTGGGTCTTTTCCTGGTTTGGGGATTCGGGTGATGTTTGCTTCATAGAACGTGTTGGGTAGTCTTCTTTCTATTTCTATATTTTGAAATAGGTTGAGTAATATAGGTACTAGTTCCTCTTTAAAGGTTTGGTAGAATTCTGACGTAAAGCCATACGGTCCCGGGCTTTTCTTTTTGGGAGATTTTGTATGTTTGATGCTATTTCAGAACTTGACATAGGCCTGTTCAACATTTCCACTTGATCCTGGCTAAGTCTTGGAAGGTGATGTGCTTCCAAGTATTGGTCAATTTCCTTCAGATTTTCATATTTCTGATAATAAAATTTTCTTGTAATATTTATTAAGGATTTTTTGAATTTCTGAAGAGTGTGTTGTTATTTCATCTTTGTCATTTCTCATTGAAGAAATTAGAGATTTTACTCTTTTTTTTCCTAGATAGGTTAGCCAAAGGTTTATCTATTTTATTGACCTTTTCAAAAAACCAACTTTTTGATTTGTTTATCTGTTGTATAATTCTTTTGTTTTTAATTTCATTTAATTCTGCTCTAATTTTAGTTATTTCTTTTATTCTACTTGGTTTGAGGTTGGAATGTTCTTTCTTTTCCAGTAGCTTGAGATGTCCCATTAAGTTATTAACTTCCTCTCTTTCCGTTCTCTTAAGGAAGGCTTGCAGTGGTATTAATTATGACTGCCTTTGCGGTATCACAAAGGTTTTGATAATTCGTGTCTTCTTTATCGTTTTGTTCCAAAAATTTAGCAGTTTCCTTCTTAATCTCATTTATGACTCAGCTATCATTCAGCATAAGGTTATTTAACTTGCATGTTTTTGTGTGAGTATGCAGATTCCTGTTGTTACTGAGTTCAACTTTTATTCCTCGGTGGTTTGAGAAGATGCAGGAAACAATTTCTATTTCTTTAAATTTACTGAGGTTAGACTTGTGACCTAAGATGTGAATGATTTTGGAGTATGTTGTGTGGGTTGATGAGAAGTATGTGTATTCAGTTTTGTTGGGATGAAATGTTCTGTGGATGTGTGTTAAATCCAAATGTTGGATGGTTAGGTTTAAATCGAAAATTTCTTTGCTCAGCTTCTTACTGGAGGATCTATCCAACACTGCCAAAGAGTGTTTAAATCTCCAACTATTATGGAGTTGAAGGAAGTCCAGTTGCTCATGTCTGTTGGAGTTTTTCTTAGAAATTGAGGCACATTTTGGTTGAGTGCATAAATGTTAATAATTGAACTCTCATCATATTGAGTATTACCCTTAACAAATATGAAGTGACCATTCTTATTCCTCCTTACTTTTGTTGCTTTAAAGCCTATTGTATCTGCAAATAAAATTGCAACACCTGCTATTTTCTGATTACCATTTGCCTGAAATACAGACAGCCATCCTTTCACCCTGAGTCTATATTTATCTTTTAAGGTTTAGACGTGATTCTTCTATGCAGCAAATATCTGGCCTGAGTTTTTGAATCCAGTCAGCCAACCTGTGCCTCTTTAGAGGACAGTTTATGCTGTTCACATTAATGGAGTATATAGATAAGTCTGGTAAAATTTTGGGTATCAAGTTTTTGAAAGGCCTTTTTAATCCTTTTGCTACTGTGGACGTTGGAGTTTGATCAAAAGTTTCTGAGTGAGTTTACTTTTGTGGTAGAGGATTGGGCTGGTAATTATGGTGGATAGGTCTGAGAATATCGTGAATAGGTGATTTGGTTATGACAAATTTCTTTCTTTCTTTTTTTTTTTTTTTTGTAGAGACAGAGTCTCACTTTATGGCCCTCGGTAGAGTGCCGTGGCCTCACACAGCTCACAGCAACCTCCTACTCCTGGGCTTAAGCGATTCTCTTGCCTCAGCCTCCCGAGTAGCTGGGACTACAGGCGCCCGCCACAACGCCCGGCTATTTTTTTTTTTTGGTTGCAGTTTGGCCGGGGCCGGGTTTGAACCCGCCACCCTCGGTATATGGGGCCGGCGCCCTACCGACTGAGCCACAGGCACCACCCTTTCTTTTTTTTTTTTTTATGTTTGCATTGAATTTTACTTTCTGCCAACAGAAAGTAATTAGGGTGGTTCCTTTTTTTTTTTTAATTATTTTTTTATTTTTTTATTAAAACATAGCTGTGTACATTAGTATGATCATGGGGCACCATACACTTGGTTCATATATTGTTTGACACATTTTCATCACACTAGTTAACATAGCTTTTGTAGCATTTTCTTAGTTATTTTGCTAAGACCTTTACATTCCACATTTACTAGGATTCACATATACCCTTGTAAGATGCACCGCAGGTGTAATCCCATTAATCCCCCTCCTTCCCCCTGTCTCCCCCCTCCCTCCCCTCCCTTTCCCCTTTCTCCCTATTCTTAGGTTATAACTGGGATATAGCTTTCATGTGAAGGTCCTACATTAGTTTCATAATAAGGGTGAGTACATTGGGTACTTTTTCTTCCATTCTTGAGACACTTTACTAAGAAGAATGTGTTCCAGCTCCATCCATGTAAACATGAAAGAGGTAAAGTCTCCATCTTTCTTTAAGGCTGCATAATATTCCATGGTGTACATATACCACAATTTATTGATCCATTCGTGGATCGATGGACACTTGGGTTTTTCCATGACTTAGCAATTATGAATAGGGCTACAATAAATATTCTGATACAGATATCTTTGTTATGGTGTGATTTTTGGTCTTCTGGGTATATGCCCAGTAGGGGGATTACAGGATTGAATGGCAGATCTATTTTTAGATCTTTAAGTGTTCTCCATATCTCTTTCCAAAAGGAATGTATTAATTTGCATTCCCATCAGCAGTGCAAAAGTGTTCCCTTTTCTCCACATCCACGCCAACATCTCTGGTCTTGGGATTTTGTGATATAGGCTAGTCTCACTGGAGTCAGATGATATCTCAAAGTAGTTTTGATTTGCATTTCTCTGTTGATTAAAGATGATGAACATTTTTTCGTATGTCTGAAGGCCATGCGCCTGTCTTCTTCAGAGAAGTTTCTCTTCAAGTCCCTTGCGCAGCCTGCAATGGGATCCCTTGTTCTTTTCTTGCTAATGCATTTGAGTTCTCTGTGGATTCTGGTTATTAAACCTTTGTCGGAGACATAACCTGCAAATATCGTCTCCATTCTGAAGGCTGTTTGCTTGCTTTACTTACTGTGTTCTTGGCTGTGCAGAAGATTTTTAGTTTGATCAAGTCCCAATAGTGTATTTTTGAAGCAGCTTCAATTGCCCGGGGGGTCTTTCTCATAAAAACCTCGCCCAACCCAATTTCTTCAAGGGTTTTCCCTACACTCTGACAAATTTCTTAAACATGTGAATGTCATTAAAGTATTTAATTTCTCCATCATAAATGAAACTCAGTGGATTGATGAAGCTCAGTTCATCCACGGTTGAATGTTATTTTGTTTTAGATTAAAAGTTGAGGACCACCTTCTTCTGGCTTGAAAAGTTTTAGCAGAGAGATCTGCAGTCATTCTAATATTCTTCCCTTTGTAGGTAATGGTTTTCTTATGCCTGGCTATTTTCACAATTTTCTCCTTCATATTAACTTTAGTGAAGTTAATATGATGTGTCTGGAGGATGTCTTATTCAGGTTTTGTCATACTGGGGTACTGAAACTGTCTGATATCTGAATTTCAGAATCACTTGGCATGTCTGGAAAATTCTCTTTCATAATTTCATGGAGAAGGGCCTGTATGTCTTGTGAAGCCACTTCATCGCTTTCGGGGATTCCAATGAGGTGGATATTAGCCTACTTAGAGCTCTCTGAGAGAATGATCCATTTTTGCTCCCCATTTCTCTTCCTCTTTGAGAGTTTGGGAGTGCTCAAAAACTTTGTCTTCAATGTCAGAAATCCTTTCTTCTGCTTGCTGCACTCTATTACTGAGGGATTCTACTGTATTTTTCATATCTTGAAGACTGCAAATTCTTGCTTCAATGAGTCCAAATCTTTGGTGGCTTTGTCTTTATATTCGTTGAATTCTTGAGAAAACTTTTGAATTACTCCTCGAATTTCTAATTCCGACTTTTGAATTGCTCCTTGAATTTCTAATCGCAAATTTTCCTTCATTCTTTTAATCTTGTTTGCAATCCAAACTCTGAATTCGATTTCTGTCATCACGGCCAGCTGTTTATGAATGGGTTCTTCAGTTACATCTGCCATATCTTTGCTTGGGGTTGTTGATCTACTCTGGTTATTCATGTTACCATAGTTTTTCCGCTGTTTCTGCCCCATGATTATTTTACACCGTTTGCCTTTTTCCCTGGAGCTTTGCCGAGGACCTGTAGAGTGCTGTGGCCTTAGAAACTTGGGGCCTGTTTGGTGTGGTGGAGCTAAGTGGCTCTGTCTAGTTTTTAACTGGTTTCTGTCTGACCCTAGTGAAACATTTACTCTGGGTTGAAGTCTCAGCTGTTGAGAAATACTAGTAATTAAGTCTCCCCACCCCCGTCAGGCAACAATTAGAAAAGGAAAATCAAACCTTTCTACAACAACACCCAGGGCACCCCTTGGACAGTCCTCGGGAGATTGGCTGTTCAAAATGTCCAAATCAATTGTCTCAGTCAGCACCTGTCTCAGGTGGAAGAGTTTAAAAGGTCTCTGGCAACTAGATTGCAGAGATCTGCTGTCAAGTCATATATGACTTGCTCCAGTGCTCCATAGGGTCAGGAGGACCCACCCAGCAAGTAGATTAGTGTGGGGAGGTTGATGCCTCCTTCCCCACCTTGCATCTCACACCCAGTCACTGATAACCCCACAGGACTGTGACCCAGTTGCGTCCAATGAGCAGATACTCCAGGGGTTTTCACCTGCCTGAATCACAAGGAAATCTGTCTCCTCAGCCAGGCCGCTACTCTGCTACTATCCAGAAGGGAGAGGTGGGGCTTGACGGAGGCTGGGGATGTTCACTGAGTCCCAGCCATCCCATGATTGATGTTACTGACAGAACAGAGCATCGTTGTGGGATTAGTTTCTGTCCCCACTAAATTCCCCTGCAGAAGAAAATCTGTTTTGAGTTCACAGAACCTGTGCCTCAGGCCCTGTCTTTGCTGCTACCTGGTAGTTTGTATTCGCAGCATGGTTAGCTGTCAGTTCTAGCCTCCTGCTTTCCTTTGTGTAGCCTGATGATTTCCTTAAGGCTGGGTGCATCTTAGGTTCAGTAAAGCAGTCATCTATGTCAGCCCTGCCCTGGGAGTGTATCTTCACTGTACGTATGTTTTCTAGTCCCCGTGCTCCACCCAGGCCAGTATTGCCTAAGGCAAACACTTGATCATATGGTGTGTGTCTCTGTCCCAGATCCACTCTGCATGTGGTTGCCACCTGAGAAGATGCCCCACCTCCTCTGGTTGCCCAGAGAGACAGGGAGTGTGACTCCAGAACATCCAGGTTCAGCCCTATTGTTGCCAAAAACTACTGCTGCTATGAGCCTTTGGGGAACCTCTGCTCCAGCATGGTTCCTTCTCAGTGGACCATCCTCTCCTCATTCCCATGCTGCAGAATCAGCACTGACCAGCTGCAGTCCAGTCCCTGTCCACACCCCTTGAGAAATCACGCACGAATTTGGACTCCTGGGGGACAGGCCTCCAGACCTCAGAGTGAGAGTGTAGGGGAGTGCTGGGAGCTCAGAATTACAAGTAGAGAATATGTACCATTTTACACAGTTTTATGCCTGGCAAGAGAGCACCATTGCACCATAGTAGAAGAAGTTGGTCCAGTTTTTAAAGGGTCTCTCCCATGGAGTATGATGGGAAGACTTTTGAACTTTGCTCATTTGTTTATGTGGTACTCCGAGCTGTTTTTATGAGGAAGGGGACTCCCATCCACTTAGTGGTGGATTTTGTACCTTTTTTTGTATCCTTGGGGTCGCAGCTCACCTCAGCAGGGTTGATCTGTGTTCTTCAACCTTCTCTCTTGGTGCAGCTCTGAACCGTCATGTTACTTGCTAAATTTCTGTCATTTAACTTTCCTTCTGGATGAGAGCCTCTTTGGAAAGCTGGCTTCAGTCAGCCATCTTGTCTCTCCCCCTAGTTATAAAGTATTTTTACACACCATCCAGAATTACCAGAACTGATATGAACATAGGTGATTCCCACCAAGTGTAACTCCAAAGGGCTCTTTCTAGCTCCACTTCACAGTCACAACACCCAGTTGTACAGCAATGTGCATTCTGTCCAAAGTAATGAAGCTACAATGGTCTCTCTACCAGTTTTCAATCTCCCTTCTTGAGTAGTTACACTACATGGTGTCACAAAAGTTGCCCCTACTGACATCATACATAGGCAAAGAGGGAAATTGCAGCTTATATAGTTTTATTTACAATAAAATTTTATGAAACATTTAAAAACTATTTTCTGTGTGTTGCTAACTCCTTGTAAAATTTTGTAATGAGTATTTCACAAAGATATATTTTAGCTACAATTTTCTATTTTCTCTATGTATGTTGACTTTGGGACAACCTGTAGATATTTACAAACTATCTTTATAGGGCAGCAATCACCTATTCTGTCTCTGTCTTTCAATTATCTTGATCTCTTTACACCTAAAACTGATCCAGAGACTAGGAGGCCAGAAACTCAACTTGGATCCCAAGTTGAGTACACCTGAGAATGTCCCCATTCCCATTTTTCTGTTTCTCTAATTCTCATGAATGTACACAGGGCACTAACTACATCGCCACATGTGCAAGACACAAATGTGCAAGTCCAAATTGTGAGTCCAGGTATTTCCTCAGACACTGCTGGCTTCTTCAGAATCTGGAAACTTTAAAGTGCCAGCAAAATATGTCATGTTTCAAGATTGTGATTGTTGGTCTTCCTTGAACCAAAGGTATTTTTGTTATTTATAAAGTGTTGAGCTGAGAGGACTCTGTTCTGGGTTTGCTTTCTCTAGCTGAGTGCTGCTATAGTCTAGAACGGTGGCTCTCAATCTGCTTATTAAACCTCTTTTTAACCTTCTTCTTATTAAAGGTATGGCCCTTTAATACAGTTAAAAGGGGTTGTGACCCACAGATTGACAATCGCTGGTCTAGAAGAAGTAACAGTATCAATAGGGGCAATTGTTAAATAAGCCACTTCAATGACTCATTCAAAACCTTTAAAATTTTAAACAAACCCAAGATTCACCATTCCCTCCTGAAAAGTGTGAGTCACAATGCAATAGTTGATGGAAGAACAAGCAATTAATTCAAGAACATCATGAGGAGATGGCTGATTAATGTTGCAAAGACCATCTCATGTTTTTAGGTTGAGCAGATGGCGATGAAAGGGGAAAAGAGCTTGGGAAACTGTGTGGAAGCTTTCTGTGTGTATGTCTCCATGTCTCATTGAAATGGTTTCTTGCCTTCTGGTTGTCTGGCTGATACCAGCTAGACTAAAACAGAAATGGGGGTTAACTGCTCACTATTTTCCTTCACAGGAAGTTCTGTTATCTTGGTTCTATAGTTAATGGCTCAAAACAATTCCTGAAATTCTTTTTTTTTTTTTTTTAATGAGACACAATCTCACTTTGTCACTCTCATTGGAGTGCTATGGCATCACAGCTAACAGCAACCTTAAACTCCTGCGCTCAAGCCATCCTCTTGCCTCAGCCTCCTGAGTAGCTGGGACTACAGGTGCCCACCACAACACCCTGCTATTTTTACAGACAGGGTCTTGCACTAGCTCAGGTTAATCTGGAACTCCTGAGCTCAGAAAAGCCACCTGCCTTGGGCCTCCAAGAGTCCTGGGCCTACAGGCTTCAACCATTGGGCTGGCCTTCTTTCTGAAATTCTTAAGGAAGATCATAGGCATTATAAGAAAACTGATTATTTGCTTGAAGATAGAGTAACTGCTGCTGTTGCAGAATCAGATGCTTCGAGTGGGCATACTGTGAAATGCCTTTTATGCATATTAAACTCAGAGAGGTGATGTTTAGCTAAGTGTTTCTCAGCCCAGGCTTGTAGTTAGGATTCTATGGTTAGTTGGAAGAGGTACCATGATCTGCGATTCTGCCTGCCCACAGATTCAATTAGTGTAGGTTGTTTCATCCATGTCGTTTTAATTAAGTGTCCCCTGTGATGCTAAGGGAAGGCCAATCTCTAGCATGAGGGTTTCCATATACATTTAAGACAGTTGAGTTTATTTATTTTTTTCCAGAAAGAGGGCACAGGCTCCATTTCCCATTTCCATAGCAGAAATTGCTGGCAGGGGAGGGAACTGGAAGCCAAGAAATTAGATACTCACACTTTGGTGTTTACGTAGAACCTCCTTCCTGACTCTCTCCCATGATAAAGAATAGGGAAGGGTGAAATTTTCACTGTACTTGGAGGTCCCTATGCCTGTGGATGTGGTGGTAGCAGTTGAAGAGTTTGGGCTGATGTTTTTAAATGCATATTATCAAGATGCAGGAATAATGTGTCCAGATAATCTCACCTGAGAAGGAAATCAAGGGAAGGAGGAGAAGGAGAAAGAAATGATTGCTTTTCTGGTAAATGAGTCCAAGGTCCAGGGCTGTGCCCACTTTTTCTCCTGCACTATCATGTTAGAATTTTCAAACCTCTACATCTCTACTTGTGATGTTCCTGCCTAATGAGTTTGTTTCAAATACTCTTTTCCTGTTATAATAGTGAAAAGTCTCCAAAAATTCTTCTCCTCTACATATGACAGTCTTCTTTCCCTTTTCTCCATCCAGGCTTGCCATATGCCCTAGAAAATTCTCACACTAAACTCATATCCTGCAATAGTGAAAATGTTCTCTTTCTTTCTGTTGAAAGTGGGAAAATGTGGATGTCTAAGATTTCCACTGTGGATGAGGTTGGATCATTGTATATTAGCAGAAATGGGGAATATGTACTGTTTAGCTTCCATCTGGAAGCTCTATGGGGTCTATGTAAAAGAAGTTGATATACATGTACTTTTACAGAAGGTGGCATGAACTGCCTAAAGTAACTCAAAGTTCTGAAAAACAGAATAATTACCAAAGATTTGCTTTCTAGAATGCTAAGAAGGACATATTTAAAGACAAGATTTGTGATTAGAAAACATGCCAGATATCTATACCTTAAACTTTGTCCAAACTGGGTTTTCCAACGAGTTTTTATCAGATTATGATTTACTTTTTCTGTCCAGTACTGTCACAGCCGTGATATCGTGTTTGCATTTGTGAATCACCACCTGATACTAATTTGTCCTGTTTACAATGAGGTTAATTTTATTCACTGAGTTCTGGTGTTCTTTGACACATATTCCATTGTAGGGTTCTGTATATTTTCTTTCTTTCTTTCTTTAACTTTTTTTAGAGACAGTCTCACTTTACTGCTTTGGGTAGAGTGTGGTAGCATCACAGCTGACAGCAACTTCCACTCCTGGGCTTAGGCAATTCTCTCGCCGCAGCCTTCTGAGTAGCTGGGACTACAGGTGCCCGCCACAATGCCCAGCTATTTTTTTGTTGCAATTTTTTCAGGGTCGGATTTGAATCCGCCACCCTTGGTATATGGGGCCAGTGCCCTACTCATTGAGCCATAGGTGCTGCCCAGTACATCTTCTGTACTCTTAATAAGTACTTGGGGAGATATCACTAATGTGCATAAACCAAAACATTTATTGAGGAAGCATCCCTTTCTTCTTAGATTCTCTTTTCTATACCTTGCTTTGGAAAGCAAAGTTTGTCATATTTGTTTACTGGTTCAGAAATCAGTTGGGGTAAATCCAGTATGTACAATTCACTGCATGTTTGACAAAATATTTTAATGGGACAGAAGCATTATCATTCCTGTTTATCTTGTTAGAAATTTAGAAATGGAATCTTCATCCCATATCTTCTGAATGAAAATCTACATTTTATCAAGATCTTCTGGTCTTCGTTTTTTTTTTTTTTTTAGTTGTTGTTTGTTTTTTTGAGACAGAGTCTCAAACTGTCATCCTGGGTAGAGTGCTATGGCGTCATAGCTCACAGCAACCTTCTACTAGGGCTCAAGTGATTCTCTTGACTCATTTTTTTTAATTTTTAGTAGAGATGGGGTCTCACTATTACGCTGTTTTCGAACATGTGAGCTCAAGAAATCCACTCCCTTGGCCTCCCTAAGTGCTAGGATTATGGATGTGAACTACCACCGTGCCCAGCCTATCTCCTTTTCTTTCTTATACATGTTAAAATTTTAGAGGTACTATTTACCTCACCATGACATTGTCATATAAAAAAATACACACAGCTTACATGGAACGATATAGATACGTCACAAAAATATACATGCCTGTATTGGTGGCCTTTTATTTTTAAAGTGCAAACCAAAAAACTATAGTGTCTACACTGGTTGTGTGGACATTATGCCGTCCCCTTCAGTGTTAGAGAACACATGAGGGAATTTGTCTCTTCTGTACTGATTAGATAATTCCAGTCCCTCATATACATCAGCAACAGTTTTCTTCACTCATTTAACTAAAAGTGAAATTCAATCACCCCTTATTTCTTGGCAAATAAGTTTGTTTTTCAGGGAGTGTTGACATACATGGATGTGTCTATAGAATTCTCTATTAATGAGTGGGCCTGCCTGGACCCTGATCAGCAGCATTTGTGTTGGGATGTCATGTTAGACAACTATAGAAACCTGGTCTTCCTCGGTGAGGATAACTTAAATACACACTTCTGGGTCTACACTAAGCATTTCATATTCTTTCTTTGTAGAATGTTTTTTATTCAGTTTCTTCTTTGACTGCATGAATGTCAAGTTCTTTTTTCTAAGGAAAATTTAAGGATGTCTTGGTATAGTCAAGGAAATTTTGGAGATATTTTATTTTGGCATTAATCTTACCAATTTTTGAGCCAATTTATATCCTTCATTAGATTAATGGTAATTTCAGTAATTCAGTGGCATAGATTGTTACCCATGCCTTTAAATCTGCTTTCTAGAACAAATTTTATTTCAATAGGTCTGCGGAGTGTAATCAAGAGTTCTCCAACTTTAAATACTTTATTTTTTTTTATTCTTGGGGATTCATTGAGGGTACAAGAAACTAGGTTACACGGATTGCATTTGTTAGGTATAGTCCCTCTTAGAATTGTGTCTTGCCCCCAAAAGCTGTATCACACAAGACCCCACCCATCTCCCTCCTGCCCTCTCTATGCTCTTTCTTTCCCCCATCCACTCTTCCTTCTCTCTCTCTATCTCCTTCTCTCACCACCACCACATTAGTTATCATTAATTGTCCTCATATCAAAATCGAATACATAGAATTCATGTTTCTCCATTTTTGTGATGTTTTACTAAGAATAATGTGTTCCACTTCCATCCAGGTTAATACAAAGACTGTGAAGTCTCCATTTTTTAAATGGATGAATATTATTCCATGGTATACATATACCACAGCTTGTTAACCCATTCCTGGGTTGGAGGGCTTTTAGGCTGTTTCTACATTTTGGTGATTGTAAATTGTGCTGTGACAGTCTAGTGCAAGTGTCCTTATGACAAAAGGGGATTGTATTAGTTTGCAGTTACACCAACAATGTAAAAGTATTCCTTTCTTTCCACATCTACACCAGTATGTGCAGTTTTGGGATTTTGTGATGTGGGCTATTCTTACTGGGTTTAGATACTACTACTATCTCAGGGTAGTTTTGATTTGCATTTTTCTAATAATTAGGGATAATGAGCATTTTTTCATATGTTTGCTAGCCATTCGTCTGTCTTCTTTAGAGAAGATTCTATTCATGTCTCTTCCCAATTGATATATGGAATTTTTGGCTTTTTTCATGTGGATTAATTTGAGTTCTTTATAGATTCTACTTATCAAGCTTTTGTCTGATTCAAAATAAGCAAATATCCTTTCCCATTGTGTAGATTGTCTATCTGCTTTGGTTGTTGTCCTCAGCTGTTCAGAAGCTTTTCAGTTTAATTAAGTCTCATTTGTTTATTTTTGTTGTTGTTGCAATTGCCATGGCATTCTTCATAAAGTTTTTCTTGAGGCAGATATCTTCCAGTGTTTTTCCTATGCTTTCTTTGTGGATTTTTATTGTTTTGTGCCTGAAATTTAAGTCCTTTATCCATCTTGAATCAGTTCATAAGTGGAGAAAGGTGTGGGAGACCACTTTCAGTCTTTTACATGTGGATATCCAGTTCTGCCAACACCATTTATCGAATAGGATTCTTTCCCCCAGTGCATGTTCTTGTTTGGTATATTGAAGAGTAGGTGGTTGTAAGATTGTCAGTTTCATTTCCTGTTTTTTTAAATTCAATTCCTAATGTCTATGTCTCTAATTTTGTGCCAGTACCATGCTATCTTGACCACTGTTGCATTGTAGCACAGCCTAAAATCTGGTATGCTGATGCCCCCGGTTTTGTTTTTATCACTAAGAACTGCCTTAGCTATGCAGGTATTTTTCTGGTTCCATACAAAACACGGAATCATCTTTTCCAAGTTTTGAAAGTATGCTGGTCGGTATTTTAACAGGGATGGCATTGAATGAGTAGATTGCTTTGGGAAGTATAGTCATTTTAAGAAATGTTGATTCTTCCCAGCCATGAGCATGGTATGTTCTTCCATTTGTTAATATCCTCTGCTATTTCCTTTCTTAGGGTCTCATAATCTTTTTTATAGAGGTCCCTCACCTCTTTAGTTAGGCTTATTCCTAGATATTTCATTTTCATTCAAGCTATGGTGAAGGGAGTTGTGTCCTTAATTAGCCTCTCATCTGGGCTGTTTTTTGTGTATACAAAGGCTGCTGACTTGTGGACATTGATTGTATATCCTGAGACGTTACTGTATTTTTTTCAATTAAATCATAGCTGTGTACATTAATGGAATTATGGGGTAGAACGTGCTGGTTTTATATTCAATTGAAATATTTCACCAAACTGGTTAACAAAGCCATCACTGCATTTTCTTAGTTATTGTATTAAGACATTTATTTTCTACACTTAGTAGATTTAACGTGTACTGCATTTTTTGATGACTTCCAGGAGTCTTGTAATTGACAAATTTGGAGTTTTCTAAGTATAAGATCATATCGTCAGAAAGGAGGGAGAGTTTGACTTCCTCTGCTTTCATTTGGCTGCCCTTTGCATTGGCTAGAACTTCCAGTACTATGTTAAATAGTAATGGTGACAGAGGACCACTTTGTCTGGTTCCAGTTCTAAGTGGAAAAGCTTTCAGTTTTACTCCATTCAATAAAATATTAGCTGTGGGTTTGTCATAGATAGCTTCGATCAGTTTAAGAAATATGCTAACTATGCCTATACTCTTCAGTGCTCTAATTAGAAAAGAAAGCTGGATTTTATCAAATGTTTTTTGTGCATCTATTGAGAGAATCATGTGGTTTTTGTTTTTGCTTCTGTTGATACATTGAATAATGTTTATGGACTTGCATATGTTAAAGTAGCCTTGCATCCCTGGGATGAAACCTAGTTGATCATGATGTATGACTTTTTTTTGATGATATCCTGTAATTTGTTGGCTAGGATTTTGGTAATAAGTTTTGCATCAATGTTCATTAGTGAAATTTGTCTGAAGTTCTCCTTTTTAGTTGGGTCTTTTTCTGGTTTTTGTATCAGGCTGGTGTATGCTTTGTAGAACGTGTTGGATAAGATTCCTTCCTCCTCAATTTTTTGGAATAATTTCTGCAGTATTCTGCAGTATTTCTGCAGTATTCTGAAGCCGTCTGCACCAGGTCATTTTTTGTTGGCAGAGTTTTTTTGGGGGGGCGGGTTTTGGCCAAACTTTTTATTTAGTATTCTGTAGTTGTTTAACACACACTTAAATGGTCTTACCTGGGGGAGGGGAAAGGGGTGGTACTTGCAGATTCCCAAGGAAATGTCAGAAAGGCAAAATATGGCCAGCATTATCCATTTGTTTTTTTGGGTTTACTGGGTGAATAGTACTTTCCTTACATAGGCATCTGATCTCAGGCTTTTCATACTGAGAACATTGAGATTTCAGTATGAAGACACCCTGAAATCCTAAGAGTAGCGTACCCCAACCACCCTCTAACAGCTACCTTGTTTGTATAGGCAGAAGGATTCATCTCTCCATTTTAGATGGCTAGATGTTTGTGGAAGATCTTAGAATTGCTTGCCTCATTTACTGGGAAAAAAAAATCAGGAAGTGGCCTTTAGGGACACTGTTACTTGGAAAATTACAACACTAGTACAACAACTTAAGTCTTACACATTTAACATTTGCTTATTGAAAGCAATGTCAAAATCAAATAAAATTAAACATGTTTTACTTTTTTCCTCACAAGAACATAAAAATTATGGAGGGGAACTTAACAGGAAATTTAAAAAAAGTAACACAATTTTTCCTTTTAGTAGTCCTTGGGTAGTTATGACAATAGTTTCCACTTTTTTTTGTTTCTTTGAACAGGGATTTTTGGTCCAAAGTTTTGTTTCTTTCTAGTATCTGCTTCTGCCTCCCCCTCTATCAGATCGGCTTCCTCCACGGCCACCACTTCTTGGTGCTCCGCAGCTTGAACTGCTGTAGGAATCACGTGGAGGAGGGTACCCCCTTTCCATAGAAGGGGGAAGCCCTCTTTCTTGTCTGCCAACCCGATCATGACCACTTGAGTAGAGATCACTTTGGCTGCTTGAGTAACTGTCTCGACTTCCACCATATCCGTCACGTGAGCTGCTGTAATCACCATAGCGACTGCTTCCACCATAAGATGGCGGGGGCCCTAGTGTAGGTGGAGCACTACGTGAGTTACCATAACTCTCATATGAGTCTCTGTAGGAACCTCCACTTGGATGATCTGAATAGTCACGATCACGACCATATCCATCTCTATCACTATAGCCTCTTGATGGATAGTCATCACGTGAACTGGAATGACCATAATCGCGGTAAGTATAATCTCTTTGTGGTGGTGCATAATCTCTTGTATCTCGAGAACTTGGGTAGTCTCTGCTTGAATAGCTGTCTTTAGTAGAATATCCATCATCTCTTGGGGACAAATAAACATCTCTACGAGAGGGCAAGGGTTCTCTTCGAGGTGGGCCTCCGTAACTGTCTCTCCCACGTGATACAGGAGTTCTTCCTCCCATTCCACTGCTACTGCGAACTGGTCCTGAAGGGGCATATCTTTTAGGAGGAGGACCCCCACTTCGTGCTTGTGGTCCTCTTTTTACTGGGAGTGGTCCCCTGGAAGAACTCATGTTAAAATTCATGGAATAGCCACCATCATCCATGTGCCCTCCCCGAGAGGGAGGTCCCCTGGTTCCTCCACTTCCTCCTCTTCCATCCCTAAGACATCTCGGAGGGCCTCTGCTTCTTGGAGGTGGAGGTGGTCCACGTCTACCACTTTCAAATGATGGTTTTGTAGCTTGTTCCACTTTGATGGCTTTTCCATCTAAAGACTTTCCATTCATGTCTCTGGCTGCATCTTTTGCATCTGCTGGGCTTTCAAAGGTGATAAAAGCAAATCCTCTGGATTTGTTGGTTTCTCTGTCTTTCATCAAGAGCCCTTCCACTATTCGTCCATATTTGCCAAATACCGCTTCAAGAGCTTTTTCATTTGTTTCTGTATTAAGCCCACCAATGAAGAGCTTTCCTGGGCGGTCTGCTTCAACCATTTTTGTTATCGGCGTGTCGGAGGCGTGAGGAAGGTTTCAAGCTCCTAAGAGCTCGCTGACAGGGCTTACTAACAGCACCTCAGCACAACCTACGGCTGCCGGCTTCGAAGACCAAACGTAAAAGCCGCCAGCACTACTGCGCAACCTGTTGGGAGAGTTTTTATTGTTTCTTTGGTTTCAGTGCTTGAAATTGGTCTGTTCAGGAGATTTATTTCTTCCTGGGTAAGTCTAGGGAGAGGGTGTTATTCCAAATATTGATCGATTTTCTTCCTTCACTTTGTCAAATTCCTGGGCATAGAATTTCTTGTAGTGTTTGGAGATAATGCAAGAGTATCTCTGTGGCATCAGTTATTATTGTTTCCCCTTTATCATTTTTCCTTTTTCTTTTCTTTTTGGAGATAGAGTGTCCTATATCACCCTCAGTAGAGTGCTGAGGCCTCACAGCAAACTCAAAGTCTTGGGCTTGAGTCATTCTTTTGCCTCAGCCTCCTGAGTAGGTGAGAGACTACAGGCATTGCCACAACACCCGGCTATTTTGTTGTTGTTGGTGTTGTTGCAGTTGTCATTGGTGTTTAGCTGGCTCGGGCTGAGTTTGAACCCACCACCCTTCTTGTATGTGACTGTAACCACTGTCTATGGGTGAGGAGCCTCCCCTTTATCATTTCTGATTGAGGTTACTAGAGATTTTACTTTTCTGTTTCTAATTAGTCTCTTGTTTTTTCATAAAACAAATTCTTTGTTTCATTAATTTTCTGAATGATTCTTTACTTTTTGATTTCATTAATCTCTGATTTAATTTTGGATATTTCTTTTCTTCTGCTGGGTTTAGGCTTAGATTGTTCTTCTTTTCCAATTCCACAAGATGGCTTGTGAGTTTGTTGATATGATCTCTGTTTTTGAATGTAGGCAACTAAAGCGATCAATTTTCCTCTCAGGACTGCTTTTGTTGTATCCCACAAGTTTTGGTAGCTTGTGTCTTCATTGTTGTTATGCTCAAGGCAGTTAATTATTTCCTTTTTTATTTCTTCTTGCACTCAACTGTCATTCAGCATAAGGTCGTTAAATTTCTGTGCCTTTGTGTGGGGTTGGATGTTTTTGTTAGAGTTGAGTTCCACCTTTAGTGCCTTGTGGTCTGAGAAGATACAAGGTAATATTTCAATTCTTTTGATTCTGTTAAGGTTTGTTTTGTGTCCTAAGATACGATCAATTTTGAAGAATGTTCAATGGGGCAATGAGAATAATTTATATTCTTTATGTTTGGGAAGGAGTGTTCTATATACATCTATCAGGCACAGTTGTTCTAGGGTCTCATTTAAGACCCTTATATCTTTGTTTAATTTCTATTTAGAGGATCTGCCCAGCTCTGGGAGAGGAGTGATAAAGACTCCTGTTATTATGGTGTTATGGATATCATATTGCTCAGATTAAGTAAGGTCTGTTTTAAGAATCTGGGAGCATTTAAGTTGAGTACATAAATACTTGGAATTGAAATAGCTTCTTGTTGTATTTTTCCCTTGACCAATATGAAGTGACCATCTTTGTCTTTTTTGACTTTAGTTGCTTTAAATCTACATGTAGCTGAAAATAACAATCCCTCTTTTCTTCTGGATTCCATTTGCCTGCAAAATTGTCATCCAACCCTTAACTCTGAGTTTTAATTTATCTTTTGAGGTTAGGTGTGTTTCCTACAAAAAGCAAAGGATGGCTTGTGTTTTGTAATCCAGTCAGCCAATCTATGCCTCTTCAGTGGGGAATTCAAGCCATTAACATTTATTGAGATAATTGACAAGTGTGGTAGTGTTCTATTCATCTTATTTTGTGAAAGTGCATTTAGTTTTTTTTTTTTACATCATTATGGAAGCTAGGCTCTGTCCTTTAATTTCTGGGTGTTTACTTTGCTGGTGGTCCATTGTGATGGTCAGTGTGTAGAACAGGTTGAAGTATTTCCTATAGAGCTGGTCTTGTTGTGGCGAATTTCCTCAATGTTTACATCACAGTAAAAGATTTGGTTTCTCTATCAATTTTAAAGTTTACATTAGTGGGATATAGCATTCTCGGCTGGAAATTGTTCTGTTTAAGTAGATTAAATGTAGATGACCATTGTCTTCTGGCCTGAAAAGTTCCATTAGAGAAGTCTATGGTCACCCTGATGGATTTGCCCCTTTAAGTCAATTGGCACTTAGTACTGGAAGCTTGCAATATCTTTTCTTTTGTCTTGACTTTGGACAAGTTCATCAAATGTGTCTTGGAGAAGCTCTATTAGAGTTAAGGCAACCTGGTGTCTGAAAACAGTGTGTCAGAATCTTTGGTGATATTTGGAAAATTTTCAGTCTTAATATTCTCTAGTATGGCTTCCATTCCTCTGGGTCATTCTTCTTCCCCTTCTGGGATACCAATAACACGTATGTTTGAACTCTTCCCAAAGTTCTATAATTCTTCAGTGAATGTTCTGACAGTGAATGTTCTGCTTTCTGTCTCCTCTTTTCTGCCTCATTAACTATCTGAGTTATCTCAAGAGCTTTGTCCTCTACATCTGAATTTTTTTAATCTGCATGATCTAATATGTTGGTAGTACTTTTATTGCATCTTTAAGTTTCTTAATTGACTGCTTCAATTCCTTTAGATCTTCTATATCCTCTCTATATTCTGCAGATCATTCATCTCTTCATTTGATTCTGTTTTTGGAGTTCCTTTTGGTCATTTTCCATTTTAAGAGCAGTTTCCCTCATTGTCTCCATCATTTCCTTCATTGTTTTTATCATCTGTATTCTAAATTCCCTTTATGTCATTTCTAACATTTCTTTATAGGTGGAATCTTCTGCAGTAGCTACCTCAGCTTCCCTTGGGGAGGTTCCTTGGACTGGTTTTACATGTTGCCAGGATTTTTCTGCAGATTCTTCTGCATGAGTGTTTTCTTTTACCTGTTTCCTTGCCTTAATTTTTCTTTCACTTCCTCTTGCTCTTTATGTTACTGTGCCTCCGACCTAAGGTTTTGATGAGTCCTTTTGGTACAGAAGCAGAAGGATGAGCAGATTTTAGAGCAAGAAGGGAAAAAAGATTTAGAAAGAGAAATAAAAAAGAGAAACGAGAGGGGGTGAGTAAAAGGGGAGTATTGATAAAAAAAAAGTAGAATCACAGAAAGAGGGAGACAGGATTAATAAAGGTGTACTGTGGGTGCTTTGACTCAACCTTAATGGGGTTGTTGGATTTGGTGGTTCCCTTGAGGTCAGTAGCTCTTTGTCAGCCTGTTGAGACACAGTACTCCACCTCCACTAAGTAGACAGGAAAGAAAAAAATAGTATAAATGAAACCCAAACAGACAAACAAAAAACCTTATGGGATAAAATTGTGGGAAAAATTCAAATAATAGGGGCAGATACTCTAGCAAAAATGAAGTTCTAATTGTTATAGAAGGCTAGAATAGAAAATTATATTTAAACTAGAAAAATGAAGAAAGAAAGAAAAAGAAATAAAAGAAAAATCCAGAGGGAAAATATTATACTAAAAAAAAATTAAAAACATTAAATAAAAACCAAAAACAAAAACAAACCCATATACATATATATCTTGCTGAATATTGTCCTGTAGTGGTGGTCTTCTGGGGTATGAGATGTTAATCACAACACTGATACAGCTGTATGAGATGGAGACTGGGGGCCTCTGCTGATTTCTCACACCTGACAGGGTTGAGAGCCTAAATCTCTCCTCAGCCCACTTCAAAGACAATTTAAACCATTAGCCTTGGCTAAGCAGAAGCCTTCCCAGGAAAGCACTTGTTGCTGGGATCTCTCCTGAAGTGGCTGCCCGATTATCCAGTGTTCCAAAATTGGTCTCACTTAATGCCCCTGAGGGCCAATATAAGGCAGCACTGTTACTGCCAAGTACTGAAATCTCCACTTTTCCCCATCGTCTCAGTCACTGCCTTTGTTCTACTCAGTCACTAGATTACTTGCCCAAGGTCTTCCAGCTCCATCCTTCCTCTTCGACCCTGAGGGCATATCCTACAGGGGCAGTTCTCCCATAATGGCTGCACAGGCTCTGTATCCTTGAGGGAGAAGCCCGAAGAGGCAGTTCTCCCACAATGTCTGTGCCAGCAGCCCACAGCTGAACAATATTAGCTTTTTTCAGGCTCAGCGGCTTAGTCCAGAGCCCTAGAGAATGTTTAAAGTCATCTACACTCTCACCCAAGTTCTCCCAAGGTAATTCAACCAAGTGCCCAAGTCCAAACAATTAAACAGCCCACAGGTAAGGTCTTTCTCGTTTGCAGTCTGTCTGCTGCTGTACAGCGGCAGGCAGCCTCTGACTGAACAAACGCATGCAACTACTTGCCAGTTGTCCACTGCTTTTGTCCTCCTCGTGGGGTCCAGACATCTCTCGCTGTCTCCCTGTGTCCCCAAAGAGATGTTTCTGGTCAGATACTACCAGCCAGAGATGCCTGGATTCTTCTCTCCCCCATTTCATTGTGTACGGTTGCAAAGAAGCAGTTACTCGCCTGCCAACTTCCTCCTCCCCTAATTTTAAATATTTTTTTAAAGATTCTGAAGTTTTTATAAGGATCCTCTATGTGGAGATTATTATTTAAAGACCTGCTGTACGATTGAAGGAAAGGTTTTTCCAAGGTGCATATGCAAATCAAATTCAATAACTGGTTGCAGTTATGCATTGAAGTTTTTTGGACTTTTCAGTTGAAATTTTCCTGGTTTTGTAATCAGAAGATAATTAGTAGTTTGTGATTGGTAAAGTCTATATTTGTTTTCCTTCTAAGTTGATGTTGGGGTGCAGAAAATGATTCTTAAAAAACTGTAGCTTAGGCATGCTGAGTGCTTTTCAAAATCGTAAAGCTTTTCAGAAATCATCCTGAATGTCAAGGTCCTTAAAACCTAGCCTTGCTTCACTCACCACCAGTGTAGAGGTAGACTCTCTAATGTGTCCTTATGTAACAAAGTTTCTTACCAAAATAAAAACAGTTGCCTTCTATTGCTTTCCTGTAACCTCCTTATTTAGTGCAGATAGAAAATACAACCACTCCTGGAAGGTTTTTTCCGCAACATGATTTCTGCCTCTCTGGTGCATTCAGATTCCTAAAAAAGCATTAACAAGTTAGTTTCCTTCTTCCCAATCAGTTCATCCTCTCTAATCATTTTTTACCTCTCAAAAAAACAAAATTCCCATCTCCCAAACAACAGTGATGGCTGCAACCAAAATGTAGCCAGGCATGGTGGCGGGTGCCTCTAGTCCCAGCTACTTGGGAGGCAGAGACAGGAGACTCGCTTGAGCCCAGGAGTTTGAGGTTGCTGTGAGCTATAATGCCATAGCACTCTAACAAGGGTGACAGCTTGATGCTCTGGCTCAAAAAATAAATAAATAAATAAACAAAAACAAATAAATAAAAAAATGCCCATCTCTTTCTTCTGTTATGAAAATGAGAATTTAAACTTCTGTTCCCCAGTGGGAGTTTGGGGTAAATCTCTCCATGATTTCATCACATATGTAGTATATGAGTAAATTCATATGCCTTTTATTACTCTTCCATTTGTGAGTTGGTAATTGGGGAAACTTCTAAGAATTAATGGGAAGTTTTTCCCTTGGCTCTTGCATTAGCACATAATAAGAAATAAATTGGTGCTGGATTTTGGGTTCCTTGGGTATAAATGCAGAGCAGTAGAGTGTTTTTGGCCAAATTGCCTCATATATATTTTAAAACTCTACAAGGGGACTTGTTTTCCCCAGCATTTTCCAAAGTTTGGGAACCAGAGTCTAAATTTACCACTTTTGTTTCTTCTGCCCAATTCTTCTTGGTCTCGGAGTAAAATACTCAATTTTCTGTTTAATTTTCACTTTTTCAAACAGAACTTCCCATCCAATTTACATTATCACTTTTTTTTCTTATTGAACATTTCAAACACTTGCAGTATTTTTGTGTTTATTATTTGTTTACATAAGGTGGGGTGATTATTTTTTAAACTTTTTTACATTTCACATAAGAAAAAATGCGGACAATAGTCCTGTGATACTCCATGGTAAAAACTTTGTGTCTTACTCCTTTTATCTTGCCTGGGAACACGCAGCTTACCAGAATGTCTTGGAATTGATATTCCCTATTGGTAACTGTACAGGATGACAGATCCTCATTCACACTCCTGTCTTTTCCCAGTCCTGAACTTTATACTTATCTGAGGATGACCCAAGATGCCCATAGCATTCATATTTTCTTTAGTGTTCCATAAATTTCAGTCCCTGGGACATTTCCTCCCAGAAGACAGCCTGAAGAATGGGAGTAGAGCCTCTCAGAGGAGCAAATGAGTGTCCTTGAGGTTGAGAGAAGTCTTCTGGTATATTCTTCATGTAAAAAGCTAATCCATTAAGACTTCAAGTTTTTTGGTACTAGCCTCAGTTTTCATTTCTTAGAGAGACATTCCCGGTCAGCCCATTAGATGCGGGTATTCAGGGGAAAATGCACAACTTATTTCTCAAATATTTCCAGGGAGCAAATACCAAAGGATGAGCATACCCCACCCCAAGCAACGTCTTTTACAAATCTGCAACCCAATACACACTTCATGTGCATTGAAAGCAAGAGTTCAGTTTCTCCAGTGAGGGTGGCCACTGAGCAATTCTGTGATCAGAATAAGGGTGGGAGGTATAGGATAAGGATTCAAGGTATAGGGTGACCTTACTTGACACTTGAGAGGGGCATGTCTATATTCCAGTCACTAGTCTCATTCCCTGAATTTTGTGTCTTGAAAAGCTTTGCTCATTTACTTTACCTTCATTTTTCCATTAACTATAAAATGTAATTCATCCATAGCCCTTGAAGAATATGAAAATATTCCTAAAGGCAAGACAGAAGTGAATATTAAATATGGAGTCGTATATTTCATTTCATAAAAAGCATGGTTTTACCTTCTTTCCGCAGAGTAAATGTTATAAGGTTCTGAGATTTATAATTTTTTTAGGGTGATTTCAAATGGGAATCCTGAGCTTAGCTTTGGAAAGATACCATGAAAATAAAAGACAAATGGGGGGCTGAGGTGGGAGGATCACTTGAGTCCAAGAGTTTGAGACCTCTCCAGGCATGGTGGCTCATACCTCTAATCCCCGCAATAGGGAAACCGAGGTGGGTGGGTTGCCTAAGCTCACGAACTCAAGATCAGCCTGAGCACGAGCGAGGCCCAGTCTCTAAAAACTAGTGAAGTATTGTGGTGGGCACCTATAATCCCAGCTACTTGGGAAGGTGAGACAAGAGGATCATTTGAACCCAAGAGTTTGAGTTTGCTGTGAGCTAAGATGCCACAGTAGTCTACAGAGGGTGACCAAGTGAAACTCTATCTCGAAAAAAGGAAAAAGAGTTTGAGACCAACATGAACAACATAGCAAGAACCCATCTCTACAAAAAATTAGAAAAATTAGTGGGGCATGGTGGTACATGCCTGTAGTCCAAGCTAATAAGGAGTATGAGGTCTCCTGCCCATAGGCTGTCACACCACAAATTGTGCAGTGATTACACATCACCTCTTGTTGTCAGAGGGGACTAGTGTTTTTGAGAGGAGGAGTTCTGAGGTTGGATTCCTTCTCCCTATTGTGACACCCATTTATTTTTGGACATGAAGACTAGACAGGGATGTGGTCATATTCCTACTGGAATCAAACTCATAGGTCCTTCACATTTAGAATGTCCCATCGGGCGGCCCCTGTTGCTCAGTCGGTAAGGCACCGGCCCCATATACCGAGGGTGGCGGGTTCAAACACGGCCCCTGCTGAACTGCAACCAAAAAAAATAGCTGGGCGTTGTGGCGGGCACCTGTAGTCCCAGCTACTCGGGAGGCTGAGGCAAGAGAATCGCTTAAGCCCAGGAATTGAAGGTTGCTGTGAGCTGTGTGATGCCACGGTACTCTACCGAGGGCCATAAAGTGAGTCTCTGTCTCCCCAAAAAAGAAAAAAAAAAGAATGTCCCATCAAAACCCCACACCAGTGTGAAGAGACTTCTGGCTTGTCCCAACCCTCAGATCTTGAATTTGTAGCAGCAACCTTGCTCTTCAGCCACACTGCTGTCCCAGGCAAAGGCAATCTCATCTCTCTGCATGTAACAGAAAGAAGCCTGAGCATATCCCACCCTTGGCTATCATTCCTAGCACTGGCACACCAAAAGAAGTTACAGAGGCAGATATAAATCAGTGGAAGATTATTAAGACAATGTTTATAGACATTACTGGAAAAAAAATGCAAATAACAGATGTATATTTTATTTTTTAGAATGAGCAGTTGGGAACTTCAGTATTTAAACATGAGAAGGCATACAGAAGAACTAGGGCAATGGATACTGAGGTAAAATATTTACATTTTTGTAAAGCGTAGGAAATTTACATTTTACACAGGATAACCTGAATTCAAACTTGAACAGAAAAAGAGAGTGAAGGAAAAAATCAATTTTCTGGCACTGTGACCATGGCTCAGTGGTTAGAGCACGGGCCAGGTACACTGAAGCTGGTGGGTTCCAACCCAGCCGAGGCCTGCTTAACAACAGTGACAACTACAACAAAGAAATAGCTGGGCGTTGTAGTGGGCACCTCTAATCCCAGCTACTTGAGAGGCTGAGGCAAAAGAATCGCTTAAGACCAAGATTTTGAGTTTGCTGTTAGCTGTGTTGCTACAGTACTCTACTGAGGGTGTCATCATGAGACTGTGTCTCAAAAACAAAATTTTTTTTTTTGGTAAATGTCCCTGGGTTGATCTTGTCTCTGTCCTACACCTGCAAAGATAAACTTGTACAAACATTATTAGTATGCAATCAAACAGACTTTAGTTTTAAGAGGTAGATTTGGGCTGCAAACCAAAAGTAGGGTTACACGTTTTTGCTTTTGGATTACCAGCAAGAAATTCCTTTATGAATTATCTGAGGGCAGTCTTTACAGAAGGACTGCCTATTTTCAATCTCTCATTTAGGGCAGTTTCACTACAGGGTGTCCCCCTCCCTCAATTTTTTTTTTTTTTTAGGACAGAGTCTCACTTTATCACCTTTGGTAGGTGCCGTTGCATCACAGCTCAGAGCAGGCTCCAACTTCTGGGCTTAGGAGATTCTCTTGCCTCAGCCTCCCTAGTAGCTGAGACTATAGCACCCGCCACAACACCCAGCTATCTTTGTTGTTGTTGTTGTTGCAGTTTGGCCAGGGTCTGGTTTGAACCCTCCACCCTTGGCATATGGGGCCAGCGCTCTACACACTGAGCCACAGGCACTGCCCCCACTGATAATTATCTCAGAAGTCACCATAGATAGGGAAACGGGAAATTGTAGCTAAAGGTACCTTTATTTACAAAATATTTATTATGAAATTATAGAAAATATTTACAAAATGTTCTCTATGTGTTGGCTACCTCTTTGTAAAATTTGTAATGAATATTGTGTAAAAATATGTTTAGGTCCAATTTCTGATTTTCCATACATATTGAGACATTGGGGTGACTTTGGAGACAATCTGTAGATTTCTTCAAAAATACATTTATAGAACAACAATCAACCCTCTTTCTCTGTCATATAATGACCCTGATGTCTTTAGACCCACAACTGATACAGAGATGATGGGGCCCAGAAACAAATACTGAATTACAGATGTGCGTTAAGGTACTTGAGGATTTCCATTTTTCCATTTTCCTTCTTTCTGAATTCCTTTGGATGTACACAGGGCACTAACTTGCTCCCCAGTTCTCCAAGACCCAAATCTGTAGTTCCAAATTCTAAATCCAGTTCTTTCGTCAGACACTGCTACCTTCTCTAGCCCTTGGAAACTTTGAAGGTCCAGCAGAGAATGCCATGTTTCAAGATTATGATTGGTGTTCTTAACTTAGACCAAAAGTATTTGTGTTGTTAAGAAAGTGCTGGGTAGAAGGGACTCTGCTGTGTTCTCTAGCTGAGTGCTGCTATAATCTAGGACAAGTAACACCAATAATAGGGGGAGTTGTTGAAGAAGCCATTTCATAGACTCGCTCAAAAAGTGAAAAATTTTATTCAAATTCACTTCCCAAAAGCCAAACTCAGCATACCAGAATTGGTAGGAAAAAAAGCAGATTATTCAAGAGCAACATAAGGTCTCAGTGTCTGTCGGTCAGTGGTTAGTGCTCTGACCACATGGTCTGAGGCTGGTGGATTCGAACTGTCCCAGGCCTGCTAAACAAAACAAAATACCAGGGCATTATGGTGGGCACCTGTTTTTCTAGCTACTATGGATGCTGAGGCAAGAGAATTGCTTGAGCCCAAGAGTTTCAGGTTGCCGTGAGCTGTGACGCAACAGGACTGTACAGAGGATGACATAATGAGACTCTGTCTCAAAAAAATAAAAAATAAAAAAAGAGCAACATGAGGAGATGGCAGACTAATGTTGCAAAAACCACCTCATGCTCCTCAGCTGACCAAAAGGTTGTGAAAGGGAAAGGAGCCTGGGAAGCTTTGTGCAGGAGCTTTCTATGTGTAGGTCCCCCTGGCTTGTTGCAAAGGTTACTTGCCATCTGGCAGTCTGCTGGAGGATGACAGAAGTGGAGGTTAACTGCTCAGCATTTTTCTTCACCGGAAGTTCTGCAATCTTGGTTCATTGGTTAATTGCTAAACACCCATTCCTGAAATTCTTTTTTTTTTTTTTTTTGAGACAGAGCCTCAAGCTCTCACCCTGGGTAGAGTGCAGTGGCATCACAGCTCACAGCAAACTCCAACTCCTAGGCTCAAGCGATTCTCTTGCCTCCACCTCCCAAGTTCCTGGGACTACAGCCGCCCACAACAACCCCCAGCTATTTTTTAGTTGCAGCTGGCATTGTTGTTCGTGTAGGCCTGGGCTGGATTCAGACCGCTAGTTCAGGTGTATGTGGCTAATGCCTTAGTCACTTGAGCCAAAGCACCGAGTCTTGTGCCTATTTTAAATGGAAATGAGTGGATACTCGGGGTGGATGATGTTGGGTCATTGGATATTAACAAAGCGGGGGACTAAGTACTGTTCAGTTTTGGTCCGGAAGCGCCCTCAGTGCTGTGTAAAATAAGGTGATACACATGCAGTTTACAGAAGATGGCATTAATGGCCTAGAGTAACTCAAAGTTCTCAAAAGCAGAAGTATTAGAAAAGCTTTGCTTTCTAGGATACTAAGGAGAGTTTTTAAAGACAGCATTAGAGAATAGAAAATAGGGCAGATATCTGTACGTTTAGTGTTTTTTGTTGTTGTTTTTCTTTTTTGAGACAGAGTTTCTCAAGCTGTCACTCTGGGTAGAGTGCCTTGGTATCACAGCTCAGAGCAAACTCCAACTTTTGGGCTTAAACAATTCTCTTGCCTCAGCCTCCCAAGTAGCTGGGACTGCAGGCACTTGCCACAGTGCCCGGCTATTTTTTGGTTGTTGTTGTCATTGTTATTTAGCAGGCTCAGGCTGAATTTGAACCCACCAGCTCCGGTGTATGTGGCTAGTGACCTCGCTGCTGAACTACAATCGCCAAGCCTGTATTTTCAACTTCGAAAAAAATTTTTTTCACTGGTTTTTATCAGAATATGATTAAGTGGTTTGGGGAGAGTATCAACTCATATGCACCTTCTGAGATTTTCCTTTTATACCTTGTTTGGAAAATAAAGGCTCTAATGGTTATTTACTGGGTCAACATTCAACTGGGATAAATCCAGTCTCACATGTGATAAAATACTATCAAACAACAAAAATATTGGCATCCCCATTAAGCTTGTTGGAAATTCAAAAATGAAGCTTTACCCAATATCTTCTGAGTAAAAAACTGCATTTGAGTCTTGGCTCTCATATTACAGTGGTAACTTGCCAGCCACTTGCACCCAGGCTGACTTGTTCCACCCCAGCCCAGGCCAGCTAAACAACAGGGACAACCACAAGCAGAAAATAGCCAGGTGTTGTAGTGGGTGCCCAGCTACCTGGGAAGCTGAGGCATGAGAATCGCTGAAGCCCCAGAGGTGTGAGCTGTGACAACATTGCACTTTACCGAGAGCGATATAGTGAGACTATGTCTCAAAAAAAAAAAAAAACCCACAAAAACTTCAGTTCATGCTTGCACACATTAAAATCTTAGGGCTTCCATTTACCTCACCATGATATTTTCACGTAAGAAATATTCACAGGTCATAGTGTATGATGTAAGCAGGCATAAGAATCCACATGCCTGTATTGGTGGCCTGATTTTTGCATTGTAAAGCCAAAAAGCACAGTGTCTACCCTGGGGTTGTGGATGTTATCCCCTCCTCTTTCCTCAGTGTTAGAGAGCACATGAGTGAGTATCTCTCTGCTGTACTTACTACATAATACCAGTCAGTCATGTAAGTCAAAAGAAGTTCTCACCCACTCATTTATGTAAAAATGAAATTAAAACATCCTATGACATCATGATAAACATGGTTTTTGTTAGTTTTTTTTCTTCTTTTTCAGGAACTGTTGACATTCAGAGATGTGTCTATAGAATTCTCCATGGATGAGTGGGACTGCCTGGACCCTGCTCAGCAGAATTTGTATCGGGATGTCATGTTAGAGACCTACAGTCACCTGGTCTTCCTAGGTGAGGATAACTTACATACACATTTCCTACTATACACTAAGCATTTCTCTGTAGATGGGTTTTGTGGAGATTCTTCTTTGACTGCATTAGTTTCAGATTGCTGTGTCTAAGGAAAACATAAGTTCTTGGTATAGAAAAGAAAATATTTCAGATGTTATCTTGGCATTATATCCTTCCCTACATTGATGGTAATTTCAGAAATGCAGAGGCTTAGAATTGTTGCCCATACCTTTAAGCCTCATTTCTAGCACCAAATTTTATTTGCATAGTACTGGGTAGTGGAGCATTTTAAATCCTTTAAAATACTGTAAAGTATCTGTGAGAAACCTCAATTTTTAGATTATTCTTTTGGGATCTCTTAAAATGTTGTGTTCTCTACTCTACGAAGTACTAAATTGTTAACTGATGAAGCCCAATAAGTGTCATGTTATCTTTTTTTTCTAATGAAACAGGGCTTGCCATCTCAAAGCCCAAGCTCATCACGTGTCAGGAGCAAAGGAAAGAACCCTGGAAGGTGAAGACTCACCAGACAGTGGTCAAGCACCCAGGTAGGTTGGAGTGAATGAAGCAGATAACACTGGTCAGAGGTCCAAAGTTGAAGGAGGAAATCGAACAACACAACGTGATTAGGGAAGCTCAGCTTAATTGGAAATGATTTCTGGGAAGCCTGGGTTTCTTTCTCTTGTTACATAAAGGCACCTCTGTTCTTGTTTTCATTTCTTATGTTTATTTTCTCATTGAGACAAAGGCTCACTGTGTTGCCATCAAACTTGCATGCTATGGCATCAGCGTAGCCTGGCCTTTTTTAATTTTTAGAAGAAGTTTAGTTTTCAGTGATGTTCTTTATCGTTTATAGTGAAAAGAAAGAACTTTCTATGGCTTATCCAGGACAGCAAAATTGGACTGCTATTTGATTTTCAGAATATAAAAATATTTCTGTATTTTTGAGGATCTGTGAAACATTTTTAAGAAATTTTCTTTAGGCCTGGTGCCTATAGCTAAAGTGGCTAAGGAGCCAGCCACATACACTAGAGCTGGTGGGTTCGAATCCAGCCTGGGCCTGCCAAACAACAATATCAACTACAACCAAAAACTAGCCAGGTGTTTTATCAGAGCACTTAAGAATCTCCCCCAAATATTAAAAAGAACTCACGTTATTTAATTTCAACATTTTCTTTACATGAACCGTGATAAATAATTTAAGTTGTGTATGCTCTAATTTTTCAGCTTTATTTTATTTCTTTTTATATTTTTGAGACAGAGTCTCAAGCTGTTGCCCTTGGTAGAGTGCAGTAGCATCATAGCTCACAGCAACCTCGATCTTTTGGGCTTAAGGGATTTTCTTGCCTTAGCTTCCCAAGTACCTGGGACTACAGGTGCCTGCAACATCACCAGGCTATTTTTTGTTTGTAGTTGTCCTTGTTGTTTGACAGTCCGGGGCTAGATTCGAACCCGCCAGCTCTGATGTATGTAACTGGCGACGTAGCTGCTGAGCTACAGGTGATGACCCCAATTTATCAACTTTTGTTGTTGTTGTTGTTTTGAAACAGAACCTCAAGCTGTTGCCCTGGGTGGAATGCCATGGCATCACAGCTCACACCAACCTCCAACAACTGGGCTTAAGCGATTCTCTTGTCTCAGCTTCCCAAGTAGCTAGGACTAAAAGCACCTGCCTCAATGCCAGGTTATTTTTTGGTTATAGTTGTCATTGTTGTTTGGCAGGCTGTGGCTGGATTTGAACGTGCCACCTCTGGTATAAGTGGCTGAGCTACAGGCACCAAGCCCTGATTTCTCAACATTAACATAGTTAAAGGTATCTACTCTGTACATTTCTTACGTATACTATGTCATTGGGGAGTTACAGTATTCTCAAGCATATATTAAATTCTCTCTTGTTACAAAATCAGTCTTATAAACTTTTTCTGGACATTTTCTCCCTCTATCACCCTGGGGTTGACTTCAGAGGCATTGTATATCACAGCAGCATCAAACTCTTGTGTACAAGTGATCCTCTCTTTTCAGCCTCCCTGGTAGGTGGGACTAGACCCATTTGCCAGAGTGCCTGGGTAATTTTTCTATTTGTAGTAAAGATGTGGTCTTGATCCTTCTCAGGCTGGTCTTGACCCAGGTGATCCACCGGCCTTGGCCTCCTAAAATGATTAAGATTACAGATACAGGCCATCATACCTGTCATAAATCACCCTTTATAGGTATCTCTTGCTTAGGTTTTGCTTATGAGGATTGCATTATGGACACACACGCACACACATACACAGAAACACAGTAGACCTTTGTAAGTTGACCACCCAAAGGATTGTAAAAATCTTGTCAACACACATAGGTCATTAGCATAAGGAGCTTGGCCTAGTGTTCTGATATGTACTTGTAGTGCATGCCCAGTCTACGTACATTAGGTGAACTTGGAAAGGTGTTTAATGTAGGGAGGTGGTCAATTGGGTGTCTATCTGTATGTACATATACACACAAATAGATATATAAACATCTCATATACACACACACAAAAAGTGCCAAGGTCTTCAGGCCTGTCTCCATTGTCATGAGTAAGTATCTCCCTTCAGGTCTCTGGATAGGTGGGAACAGCCCCAGATCATGGCTGGGAGAAGTTGGAGATGCCCACATGATCACTTCAGCATTGTCAGTGGGGCTTGGTGCCCATAGCCCAGTGGTTATGGCACTCGCAACACACACCAAGGGTGGCCGGTTTGAACACAGCCCAGGCCTGCTAAACAACAACTACAACTGCAACAAAAAAATAGTCAGGCATTGTGGTGGGTACCTGTTGTCCCAGCTACTTAGGAGGCTGAGGCAAAAGAATCACTGAAGCCCAAGACTTGGAGGTTGCTATGAGCTGTGATGCCATAGTACTCTACCTAGCACAACATATTGAGACTCTGTCCCCCCTCCAAAAAAAAGAAACAAAATTCTCAGTGGGACAATTTTATTTTAGTGTTCATTCTGAGTATGATGTATGATATTTCATTGTGATTTGCTTTGCATTTCTTCAGCAACTACTAATTTTGAGCACCCTTTCAAATGCTTCTTAGCTATTTATATATCTTGTTTGAAAAATGTCAGTTCAATCCTATGTCATATTTTCTTTTTTTTTCTTTTTAAGAGATAGAGTCTCACTTTGTCACTGTTGGTAGAGTGCTGTGATGTCACAGCTCACAGCAACCTCCAGCTCTTGGGCTTAGGTGATGTTTTTGTCTCAGTCCCAAGTAGCTGGGACTATAGGCACCCACCACAAAGCCTGGCTATTTGCTGCAGTTTATCCTGGGCTGGGTTTGAACCTGCTTTTCTAGGTATATGGGGCCAGCGCTCTACTCCCTGAGACACAGGCTCCGCCCTTTCATTTTTTTTTTTTTTTTTTTATTGAGACAGAGTGTCACTGTTGCTCTTGGTAGAGTGCTGTATCATCATAGTTCACAGCAACCTCAAACTCCTGGGATAAAGCGAGTATCTTGCCTCAGCCTCCCAAGTACTTGGGAGTACAGGCACCCACCTCAATGCCCAGCTATATTTTGGAGAGGAGGTGTCACTGTTGATCAGGTTCTTCACAACCTCTCCTGGCCTGAAGCAATCCGCCTCATCCTTCAAGAGTGCTAGTATTACAGCCCTGAGACACCATGGCCAGCCTTATTTTGCTAGTTTTGAATAGAGAGATCTGTCATGTTTCTTCGTTAGGTCTGAGTAATACACCATGTTCAAGTTGTCTGTTACCTTATTAATCTTTTTTCTAACTTTTAGTTGATTATTAAAAATGGTGTGTTATATAAGGGTATATGGCACAACTCCTGGGTGAGGGACACAACTATAAGTGGGACTTTACCTAACAAATGCAAACATTGTAACCTAATTTTTTACTTTTTGTTTTTTGAGACAGTCTCAAGTTGTTGATTTGGGTAGAGTGCCGTGGTGTCTTAGCTCACAGCAACCTCCAACTCTTGGGCTCAAGTGATTCTTTTGCTTCAGTTATTCTGTTTTTGTTTTTTTTTTTGAGACAGAGCCTCAAGCTGTCACCCTGGGTAGTGTGCTATGGCATCACAACTCACAGCAACCTCCAACTCCTGGGCTTAAATGATTCTCCTGACTCCGCCTCTCAAGTAGCTGCGACTACAGGTGCCTGCTACAACACTCGGCTATATTTTGGTTGCAGCAGTGATTGTTGTTTGGCGTGCCAGGCTAGATTCGAACCCACCAGATCAGGTGTATGTGGCTGATGCCTTAGCTGCTTGAGCTACAGGCGCCGAGCCTGGTTATTCTATTTTTAGTAAAGATGGGGGTATTGCTGTGCTCAGGCTGGTCTGGAACACATGAGCTCAAGCTATCCACCCTCCCAAAGTAGTATGATTATAAGTGTGAGCCACCATACCTGGTGTGTGATTTAATTGTTTATACCCTCATATTAATCTGAAATTTTAAAAAAGAAAAAAAAAAACTAGAGTCTAAAATTGAAAATGACCACACAGCTGTTTCTTCCTTTGCTTTTGCCATGATTTATTTCTTATGTTTGGAATCAATGGTGTATACATGTTTATATTATACAAGATATGTAATATACCTAAATGAGTTTTGTGAGTATATGTAATAGATAGTGAGGATTCTTTGTAAAGGGGCCTATTTTATTTCTACTGCTACTACTACTATTTTTGTAAATAATCTGATTGCTTTCTTAGTTTACTTCAGATGAATTCTATAGATATTTTCTTTCTGAAAACCCTGGAGAAGGGAAATTATAAAAAGTTCTTAAAGATATAACAATATTATTAATACTATTTAGACTCATATCAAGCTAATTTCAATTGAATGCAAAAAGTATAACTGTACATATTCCTTATTTTTTTGTTGTATGGTTTTTGTTTTGTTTTGTTTTGTTGTCATAGTCTCACTCTTTGCCCCTGAGTAGGGTGCTGTGGCATCGTCATAGCTCACATAAACCTCAAACTCTTGGATGAAGGAGATCGTCTTGCTTTAGTCTTTCCAATAGCTGGAAATACAGGCCTCTGTCACAATGCCTGACTAGTTTTTGGTTTTGTTTTGTTTTGTTTTTGAGACAGTCTCTCTTTTGTCACCCTCATTAGAGTGCAGTGGTGTCATAGCTCTCAGCAATCTACCACTCTTGTGCTGAAACGATTCTCTTGCCTCAGACTCTCTAGTACCTGGGAATACATGTTCTTGCCATAATGTCCAGCTATTTTTAGAGATGAGGTCTCTCTCTGGCTCAGGCTGGCATGGAACCTGTGAGTTCAGGAAATCCACCTGCCTTGACATTCCAAGTGATAGGATTATAGGCGTGAGCCACCTCGCCCTGCATTTCTTTCCACTTACTGATGTCAGCAATTTCATCTTGTTACACTGAACACTTATACCATTAACAGAAGTTTCATGTTAAGATTATGTTTTTGTCTTTCAATTTTAAAGAATGATTAAAAAACTTTCTGGGGCTTAGTGCCTGTGGCTCAAGTGGCTAAGGTGCCAGTCACATACACCTGAGCTGGCGGGTTCGAATCCAGCCCAAGCCCGCCAAACAACAATGATGGCTGCAGAAAAAAAAAATAGCCGGGCGTTGTGGCGGGTGCCTGTAGTCCCAGCTACTTGGAATTTGGAGGCAGGAGAATCCCTTCAGCCCAGGAGTTGGAGGTTACTGTGAGCTATGCTGCAACAGCACTCAATGCAGGGTGACCACTTGAGGCTCTGTCTGAAAAGAAAAAAAAAAGCTTTCTGGGCTCGACGCCTGTAGCTCAGTGGCTACAGCATCAGCCACTTACACAGGAGATGGCAGGTTTGAATCCAGCCCTGACCTGGCAAACAGCAATGACATCTACAACCAAAACATACCCTGGTGTTATGGCAGGTGCCCCTAGTCCCAGCTACTTGGGAAGCTGAGGCAGGAGACTTGCTTAACCCCAAGACTTTGAGGTTGCTGTAAGCTGTGATGCCATGGCACTCTACCCAGGGTGCCAGCTTAAGACTCTGTATCAAAAATCAAAAATTAGGGCAGCACCTGTGGCTCAGTGGGTAGGGCACTGGCCTCATATACCCAGGGTGGTGGGTTCAAACCTGGCCCTAGCCAAACTTCAACAACAAAAAAAAAGCCGGGCATTGTGGCAGGCACCTGTAGTCCCAGAAACTCGGGGCATGGAGGTAAAGAGAGTCTCCTAAGCCCAGGAGTTGGAGGTTGCTGTGAACTGTGTGATGCCATGGCACTCTACCAAGGGCAATAAAGTGAGACTATGTTTCTACAAACAAACAAACAATAACAAAATAACTAAAACTAAAAGTGCTTCCTGCCCTGTCATTATAATACTACAACATTTTAGTTAAATGTACTTAGTTTTTTTTTTTCAGATTTACTTATTGTTACCTAATTTAGCATCGTTCCCAAGCATAATTTTATGAGTTCAATGAAAGGGGCTTCCTTTGACATATCTTCTTTGGCAGTTTTCAGCATTCATTTATCTTGATAAATGTTTATTTTTTTCTTTATCTTGAAGGGATGTTTTGCTGGATGCAGTGTATGAGTTTTGAAATTTTTGTTCTTTCAGCACTTTGACTATATCATCCAACTCTTTTTTGATATGGAAGGTGTGTGTTGAAAAATCCACTAGTAATCTCAGAAGAGCGTGCTTAGAGGTGACACATCTGTTTCCTTTCATGGCTTTCAAGATACTCTTGTGCAGCTTTCAAATCTTTGATCTTCATGTGTCTTTTTATCGGTTTCTTTGTGTTTCTCCTAGCTGAAGTGTGGTGAGCTTGATGCTCTGTATTTTTTTTTCTTTGAAATTTTCTCAGTCTTTTCCCTGTGTTCTTCAACTTAGGAATTTCTCTTTTTTTAAAGCTTTTCTTTTTTTGTTTATATCTCCATTTTTATGACTTTAGTTAGTTTGTATCATTCCCATTTCATCCATTTACCATCATGAAGATAAAACTCTTAGGTAATATATACATCTCTCTTTTTTTATGGTTGATTGTACATTATTTACTTTGTTTCCTCTGGTTTTGTCACCCTATTATTTTTTACATGTTCTAATCTTTCATTGACTTTTGAGGATCACAAAAGTCACCTTTCTTTTGTTGTTGTTTTTTTGAGACAGAGTCTCACTTCTTTACCCTTGCTAGAGCGCCCTGGTGTCAAATCTCACAGCAACGTCAAACTCTTGGGCTTAAGGGATTCTATTGCCTCAACCTCTCAAGTAGCTTGTACTACAGTCGTACACCACAGTGCCCGGCTATTTTTTTTTTTTTTTTTTGGTAGTTGTCATTGTTGTTAAGGTGGCCCAGGCTGGGTTCGAACCCGCCAGCCTCCGTGTTTATGGCTGGCACCATAAGCGCTGTACTATGGTCGCATAGCCACATAAGGCGCCTTTCACAAAATCCATGATGTGGCTTTACCTTACAGGATTCTGACACACATTAGCAGACTAGAGGCAGTTTGGTATACATTCTGAAAGTGTTTTGTTTGCAGAATTGTTTGGCTATTTTCTAGCTGAAGGATTTTCCCCACATTTCCTCCTAAGAACTTGTAATCACTTTCTAGACCTGAATCTGTCTGTTGTCTTGGAGTCTCTCTGGTGCTGTAACAATATTTTACCGTTAGTTTCAGGTCCCTCATCAGTTTTATAAAAACATCACCATTTTCAGGTGGCACCTGTGGCTCAAAGAAGTACGGCTCCAGCCCCATATTCCAGAGGTGGCAGGTTCAAACCCAGCCCTAGCCAAAAACAAAACAAAACAAACTGCACTCTCTGCAGTCTCTTCAGCACTCTCCCTCATGGGACACATAAGCTATCTTTAGAAAAACCCTGAAAAGAAAGTAGATTTAATGCAGGTCTCTATTTTTCTTTTGAGAAAAAATTTACTTTCATATGGACAATGCTGTTTTCAGATGGGGGAATATAACTGGTCTGAGCTGCTGGGACTACAGGTGTCTGCCACTCACCCCACTAATTTTTTCTATTTTTGGTATAAACAGGTTTTCACTCTGGCTCACACTGCTCTTGAATGCCTGTGTTGAAGCAATCCACTCACACATTCTCCCAGAGTGCTGTGTTTGCAAACATGAACTACTGTACCCGGCCTGTATTTGCCTCTTCACAATTTGGGCTGAAAATTTTCACTTCATTTTTATAGTCCCTAAAATATAGTATATATTTCTTACTTATATGTATTTTGAAAATTATTATGGCATTTGGGCTGTCCTGTGCCATCTTGCTACTGTGCTGGGCATAATTTTACAGAAAAAATTTGTAATGTATATTTATTCAATTGTGATGAAAATCAATGGCATAATTTTCTATTTTTAAATTTCTTTCAGTTACATCTAATCATTCCACCCAGAGCAATTCACAAGTGCTGGGCATGGATATTTTATTACCGGAGATAATCCTGAGAAGATATGAAAATGATGGCCCTGAGAATTTAAACTCAATAAAAGACTGGGATAGAGTGTATAAGTATAAGCAGCAGAATGTATGTTACAATGGACTAGATGAAAGTTTAACAGCTATGCATGGTAAAATCTACCAATGCAGTAAATGTTTCAAAGTTGTCAGAAAATTTTCAAATATAAATAGACATAAGATGATATATACTGGAGAAATAACATTGAAGTGTAAAAAATATGAAAAAGTCTTAAAACTATGCTCAAACTTCCGTAAACATAAGATAACCCATTCTGTGGAAAAGCAGTACAAATGTAAAGAATGTTGCAAAGTCTTTAAATCTTGCTCAAGACTTTCTAAACACAGGGGACTTCATACTGCAGAGGAAATTTCCCATTGTGAGAATGATGACAAGTATCTTAGCCACAGCTCAAAATATTATAACCATGAGACAATTTATAATGTAGACAATCCTTACAAATTTGAAGCGTGTGACAAATCCTTTAATCATTACTCATCCCTTTCTGTACATAAAAGAATTCATTCTGGAGAGAAACCCTACAAATGTGAAGAATGTTGCAAACCCTTTAAGGATTCCTCAACTCTTTCTCTACATAAAATAATTCATTCTGGACAGAAAACATACAAATGTCAAAAATGTGGCAAAGTCTTTAACCGGTTCTCACATCTTTCTGTACATAAAAGAATTCATAATGGAGAGAAAACCTACAATTGTGAAGAATGTGGAAAAGCCTTTAATGATTCCTCAACACTTTCTGTACATAAAAGAATTCATTCTAAAGAAAAACCTTACAAATGTGAAGAATGTGGAAAAGCCTTTAATAATTCCTCTGTTCTTTCTGTACATAAAATAATTCATTCTGGAGAGAAACCCTACCAATGTGAACAATGTGGAAAAGCCATTAATGATTTCTTAAACCTTTCTGTACATAAAAGAATTAATTCTGGAGAGAAACCCTACAAATGTCAAGAATGTGGAAAAGCCTATAACCATTCCTCAACCCTTTATGTACATAAAAGAATTCATTCTGGAGAGAAACCCTACAAATGTCAAGAATGTGGAAAAGCCTATAACCATTCCTCAACCCTTTATGTACATAAAAGAATTCATTCTGGAGAGAAACCCTACAAATGTGAAGAATGTGGAAAAGCCTTTAACTGGTCCTCAACCCTTTTTGTACATAAAAGAATTCATTCTGGAGAGAAACCCTACAAATGTGAAGAATGTGGAAAAGCCTTTAAATGGTCCTCAACCCTTTCTGTACATAAAATAAGTCATTCTGGGGAGAAACCCTACAAATGTCAAGAATGTGGAAAAGCCTTTTACCGCTACTCACACCTTTCTGTACATAAAAGAATTCATTCTGGAGAGAAACCCTACAAATGTGAAGAATGTGGCAAAGCCTTTAATAATTCCTCTACTCTTTCTGCACATAAAAGAATTCATTCTGGAGAGAAACCTTACAAATGTGAAGAATGTGCAAAAGCCTTTAACTGGTCCTCAACCCTTTCTGTACATAAAAGAATTCATTCTGGAGAGAAACCCTACAAATGTCAAGAATGTGGAAAAGCCTTTAAGAATTCCTCAACCCTTTCTTTACATAGAAGAATTCATTCTGGAGAGAAACCCTACAAATGTGAAGAATGTGGAAAAGCCTTTAATGATTCCTCTACTCTTTCTGCACATAAAAGAATTCATTCTGGAGAGAAACCCTACAAATGTCAAGAATGTGGAAAAGCCTTTAAATGGTCCTCAACCCTTTCTATACATAAAATAAGTCATTCTGGGGAGAAACCCTACAAATGTCAAGAATGTGGAAAAGCCTTTAACCGGTCCTCAAACCTTTCTGTACACAAAAGAATTCATTCTGGAGAGAAACCCTACAAATGTCAAGAATGTGGAAAAGCCTTTAAGGAGTCCTCAAACCTTTCTGTACACAAAAGAATTCATTCTGGAGAGAAACCCTACAAATGTGAAGAATGTGGAAAAGCCTTTAACCAGTCCTCAACCCTTTCTGTACACAAAAGAATTCATTCTGGAGAGAAACCCTATAAATGTGAAGAATGTGGAAAAGCCTTTAAGGATTCCTCTAATCTTTCTGTACATAAAAGAATTCATTCTGGAGAGAAACCCTCCAAATGTGAAGAATGGAAAAGCATTTAACCGGTCCTCAACCCTTTCTGTATATAAAAGAATTCATCCTGGAGAGAAACATTAGAAATATAAATAGTGTGGCAAACCCTTTAACTCAGGGTCAAACCAGCCTTTACAATAAAAAAAAAATGAGATAACATGGAAACCCTAGAAATATGAAGAATCTGGCAGTACCTTAATTGGTTTTCATAACTTATGAAGCTTATTAGAACTTACACTGGAGAGAAATCCTACAACTGTGAATGTTATGACAATGCACTTAAGCAGAGCTGAAACTTTACTACATGTAAGAAAATTCATATTGGAGAGAGATCTTACAAATGAGAATAATATGGCAAACGTTTTAACTGATTCTTGGCCCTTAGTAAACATAAGAGAAATCATGTCAGAGAAAAATCATAATATGAAGGTGTGTGAAAGCTTTATACAAGTAATTATAGTTTTCTGTATACAGTAGAATTCATGTTAAACAGAAAAGCTATAAATGTGAAGAAGGTGACAAGTGTGTAACTTCTGCTCAAACGTTTCTCTATGAAATTTATGACAAAGAAAACCCCTACAACTGTGAAGACAATGTTGAATCTTATAACCAGGCTTTATTTCTCATACTTTTCAAATCATAATTCATAGGAAAGAAATACCCTGCAAATATTTCAATGATGTCTTAAGGGTGTGTTTATCCTGTTTGGTAGGAGTAGGGAGAGACAGGGGCAGATGGTTCTAGGGCATCCTTTGTCCATAATAAGAAGGAAGAAAATTACCAGAGTGGGCTGCCAAGAAAGAAAAGCATTTCAGGAAAATAATTTCAAGCCAGAAGTGTACTTGTCAAGAATGCTATGGAAAATATTCCTTCATAGGCAGAAAGTTGGAACAGATAAGTTCAAGTTACCACAACTGTGGTATGTGTGGAGTTCAATACAGCTAGAGTTTAAAACACAATGAATTAAAGAAAAAGAAGTATCTGTAATTATTCAGACACCCCGTGTTTAAATCTATCTACTTGTTAAAATTGTACAAAATACTACATGGCCATTGTAGATGTTTTCAGAGTATTTTCACAGAAGAAAATTGTGAGAGTTGTAATAAAATTGTTATTAACTTCTGTTTTCAACAGTTTTAAAATAAAGTTGATTTTTCTGGAAAGAAAAACGAAAAGCATTTCAGGAAGGCTTTCAAAAACTAAACTGATGTTTGCTTTACAAAAATGACTTGCAGAGCTAGAGAAACCCCAGTGTGGAGATATGGCCAAAGCCACAAAAACAGGTCTTTGCAGCATGTATACAAGTAAGGTGACAGTAGCCTCAAGTGACCCATTTTCATAAACACAGTAAAATTCTTATCACTTTTATCACAGATTACAAATACTATGACAACTTCTAGAAATTGCTTTACAGGGATAGAAATGGGAGGACAGTCCATTCCGGAATTTGTCCCCCTTTCCAGTAAAAATAGTAAATATATTACCAGCACCACCACCACCGCACCACTTAAGATAGATTGGAAAATTATCATGAAGGGGAAAAATCTCACTAACCCAGGGTGTTCTCCACTTGATAAGGTAGATGTCTTCATTCTCTGGAGTGCACTGTGCTTTAATAAACTTTGACCTTTTGCTTACTTGTATCTACTTGTTCTGTTCATTTGTTTTGCTGTCTTGGTACCAGTAACTATGCTTTGTCACCTGGAACCAAAAACCAGGGAACGCACACTTGACATCTGTTCCCCATATGTGGCATTTTAGTGCCAAAATCTGGGAGGAAAGTGTACATTTTCAGCAACATAAGGTAATGTATTATTAAACATTCTGAATTCATGCTGCCTGATGCATAGTACTTATTACATTTACAGCTCTCACTCTCTTTGCTTTCCAGGTAATGTAGCTCCTTACCTACCCTTGCTCCATTTTCCTTCATTTTTGTTTTTTTGTTTTTTGTTTTTTTCATCTCCACAATGCTCATCATCTCCCAGTTGGATCTAATATTGGAAAGCATACAAAGGGGCCTCTAGCTCCACAAGCAAAACATTAAAGCACATTTTTAAGGTCCTGATAAGGAGAATTGGGATGAAGAGACAGCAAGAGAGAGCCAAGTCAGCATCAGTCCCCAAAAGCAGTAGGAAGCTTTTGAAATGGTTGCTACCACTAGGAAAGAAGGTTGTCAGGAACAAAGTTACTGTAGGGTCAGGCAAGAAGCCACCAGGCCAGACCCTTTCCTGCATCATGACTATGGGTTCCTGGAGTCAGGAATGGCTCAGGAAGCAGCCTCTGCTGGGACCATCCATTCAGTACTAGAGAGATGCCCTGGAAGTGACATTTCCCTCCCCTGGAGATAGGAGATCAAAATTGATTTCCAGACCTTGTGAAATCCCTGAAGCAGCTCTGACTCTCTGAAACTTGTGGTTTGGTGGACACACTCCAGCTTCGGCACAAGGCCCACTTTCAGATGCTGGGAAGGCTGGTTGTTGGGTAGTTGTCTCTTTGTGTCACTGTAAACAAACTGATGTTCATAACATGAGAGCCACACCTCTGCTCTTCCTGAATATTCTGGGACTGTCTTTCCCTCTCATATCTTTCTTTAAAATGAAAGGCAAAATATAAACCTATAAGGTACTCTAAAATCCCTCTGCTCCCTGGTTGATGATGCCTTGTTTATTTTTTTTAGTGCTTTCCAGCTGGCCTACCCCATTGTTTGATGAAGTCTAAACTTTAACCTAGAGAACGAAATCCTGTAAAACCACCTTCCCAGGTCATTAAATAGAAAGGACTTAATGGGATTTGCATTTTCATTCAAAGCAGGAAAAAAACTTAAAGCAAGAAGAAACCAGTATATAGTAGAGAGATGTGAAGAAACTCATGAATATTAAGAAACATGGGCGGCAAGTCACTAAAAGGAAAGACAACGATTTTGTGTATGAAAAAACCTAATAACAATATTTCTCCTAAAATAAGTGTTGGTTTAAGAATAAAATATATACATGTGTATATATATATATTTTTTTTTTTTTTGAGACAGTCTCAAGCGGTGGCACTGGGTAGAATTCTGTGACATCACTGCTCACAGCAACCTCAAATTCTTGGCCTTAAGCTATCCTCTTGCTTCAGCCTCTCAAGTAGCTAGGACTAAGGCACCCACCACAACACCCAGATATTTTTTGATTATAATTGTCATTGTTTGGCAGGCCCGGGTTGGATTTGAACCCGCCAGCTCTGGTGTATGTGGCTGACATCTTAGCTGCTTGAGCTACAGGCGCCGATTCAAGAAGAAAATTTTCTGACAAACATAGGGCTTCAACATGTCAGAAATGGTCTATGTAAGGGATAACATTTGCAAAGGTAAATTATGAAAAATGTTGTATGTGACCAGGTTGGCCTAACTGAAAAGGGAACATCCAGGTAAGTGTTAGTTTTGTTTTGAGAATTTGTTTAAAACCTCATCAGATTGCTGTGTATTTGCCTAAAGTGACAAACAATTATTGAGCATCAATCTGCCAAAATAGTGTTAAATCTGCTGCTTTGTATTTTATTCTACCTGCCTGAAGCTGTATTTCCTTAGCTATGGGTTTTGAGATCACTACTCAAGGTTATGAGTTACTCATTTGAAAATGAAGCAAAGAAAAATAGGAGTCAACTTTATCCTTTAAAACACTATCTTCTTTTTCTTACTGCCTGACTGACATTTTCACTCCTTCTTCTGTCTTTAATTCACTCCACACACCTCTTGGCTTTTTGTTGCTAAGATAAGACGACAGACTATTTATGTGTGACTGGTGCCATCCTTGAACAACAACAAGAAATGGACAAACTGGACCATTTCTGGTTGTGGTACAAACTGGGGACTAACTGCTCTCTTTGCTGCCCTTTTTGAGTTGTGACTTTCTAAATCAAGTAAGGTGTTTGCAATGGATTTTCCCCTGCTGCATCAGTTGTGTCTCTTTTATAAATCTGTAGCTTTGATCTGCTCTTGGTAAGCTTTAGTTAGCCACCCCTTAAGTGGAGGCAAATAGTCTGTGTTAAATCTCCTCACAGACTCCCTGAAAAGATTCAGGAAGACACCCCAGATTCCCTCTCAGGCTGAATCAATGGACAGCTCTTTCACTGTAGTCAGTAGTAAAACTCCTTGCACACAGGGAGGTCATGTGATCAAGAGGACTTCATGACACTAAAAAGAGGCACCCAAGCAGAGGTAAGTCGGAAAGTCAGGAATTCAGTCTTGAAAGTGGGTGTGTGTTTGTTAAGGGATGCCACCTGCCACTGGAATCTGACATTAGGACTCTGAGTGAGAAAATGCAGATCTCAGCCCACTCTGGCAACCTGAGACGGGCACAACATTGTCCACAGGTAATACTTGGTCCATGGCAATGATGTCTTTATGGGCATCCAACTATTTGGTACAATGTCTCTAGGGATGCCCAGTGCAAAGTGTAGTCTACCCTCTCTACCTATGGAAAGCTGTGGGCCAAGGCTTTCTAAGAAATACTGAGGCTACATATTTATTGTTTAATACTTCACTCTCCCCTCTGAGTGAAGAATCTGGTTCTGTAGCAGGAGTGACAGGACAGTGGGAAAACAAATTCTTTCTTCAACCCCTTACATGCTAGATTGGAGAAAAAGAGTTCACTCATCAGTTCCTTTCGATACCTGATTTCCTTGTCTATTGTTGGGGAGAGAATTATTGTCTAAATTAAATACTCAGGATTATTGATTCTCTAGACAAACAATAGCCTTCCCATGACGGTAGTCTATGAACACTCCTGCTAGCTGTTTACTCTAGTGTCTGGAGGATGGGGAGAAATGGCCAGAAGAAATCAACATCCAGGTAAATTTCTCTATCTGGGAAGAGCTTCCCCCTGGAAAACCTCAGGACCACCGCAGTAGAGATTCACTTAATACCAAAAATGTTCACACTCTCTGAAACAGGCAGCATTAGTAGACATAGCCCCATTGATTGACAAATTTATGAGATATGGCTTTCACAAGTTTGTGCTGTTGAATAACATGCTACAAATACAGTTGAAAGTCAGTTACCAAAATAGCAAATGGTAAAAACACTTTTTAATATTTTTTTGCTAAAAGTTAATGTCTTTAATTTATCATGTGCCTTATATACATTGTTTTGAAATTATTTTGTGAATTATTTTATTATAGGTAAGTCAGTCATGAAGTAACTCAAAGACAGACTCAACACTTAATTACTATGTATTTCCAAACTGGAGCTGACCAAAGAAGCTTCTATTTGCACAGCCTATGGGACCAAAATGTATTTTTATCCCCTGTGCTTGCTTGGAAAATAAAAGTAAAAATACATTATTCCAAAACATCAACTAACATGTTGAGAAATTACCATTTAATTTTCTACTCATAGAGTCAAACACAGAAACTTTCTTTAACTATTGCCAGAATAGATAATTTTTATTAAAAAATCACTGTTCAGTGGTGAAACCACAGGCTGTAAAAGATTTGTAGGGCAAGCAGAGATTATTATATTTACATGAGGAAATTTCTAATATCTAATTCTGATTTCTAATATCTGGTTAGATTAAATGGGTAGTCATTAGAAAGAACTGAAGGTGATACTAATTAAAATACCTTTATAATAACTGTATAATACATATGATTTAGATATAATGAATATACCTAAGCACACACATATAAGTGACTTTTCTAAAAAAAAGTAATAAACGAAATCTAAAATTAAATTATAGGGTTATAGGTTAATTTATAATTTAATTATATAGTTATAGGTTAACTGATGACTCCATGCTGAAATCAGAGTTAAAGCATTCTGTAGTGGACATACCCGCTATTTGACAATGTGAATGCTGCTTTCTTGGCACTGTTGTTATTATTGCTTGATATTGTGATGCACCAACCATCTGATTTCTTTCTGAATGTATTTATCTTCATTTGTTCTTTGTAAGGATTTTGTTTCTAGTCCTTGTCTTGAACATTGTTATTGTTGTTGAATTTTAAGCCTTTTTCATTTTGTGAAGACAAAGGGTGGAAACCTTATAAATACATGTATATGTAAAAGGAAAGTAAAAGTAAGACACACAAGACTAACTCATTCATTCAGCAAATATTTACTAGAGTTTTACCCTGAACAAGATTATCTGCTGAGTATTTTGGGATAAAAGTAAAAAATCAGTTTTGAACGCTATACTCTAAAATAGTGTGATGTGATATAAAACATATGTTCAAAATAAGCTTTTTACAGTGTTGTCATCTTTACTGGACCAATATTTACATTAAAGCAATGATGGAAAACACAAAAGAAACTGAAATTTAATTATCTATCTGTGTTAATTTGAAGATTCCACAATAATTTTTATTTTTATTAGTTCCCTAATTGACCTTCATGACAATATTCCAACTATGAAGACACTGGGTTCTTTCCTGAGGCTACAGTCTTCTATTTGTAAAATTCTCAAATCCATTTTCTAAGTATTAAAGAACTGAATCAATGTAAGTTTCAATATATTTGTTTCCTTCAGTTCACAAGGAGAGCTCTAGACTATACACTTCATGACTTAGGTGTACAGTAAGAGTAAAGATGCAATAAAATATTTCTAGTAATATACACTTTAATCTCATATGGTATAGCACACAGGTTTAATTACAGGAATTGTAATTTATGATATTACTTACGGTGAAAAGACTCTGGCATATTCACCTGCTTCTCACTGCCATTCTGATGTTATTTACATACAAAATGATGGTTCCATGCTACAGACTATTGATGAGGTCATGGCCAGACCATCATGTTGCCTCATATTACTGCTGGTCTCCCCGCTGCCATCAGTGAGGTACGTGGACGCAGCTTCTTGTCCAGGACCAGAAGCTGAGCAAATAAGCGCTGTCACTGCAAAGGTATAACTCAATCCTTTGCATCAGGATTATCCTTATCTTTGAACAAACCCAGCTCTTCTGGACCAAGAGAAAATAAAGCTTCTCCGAATTCAGGTGTAAAATGAAGTGTCTAAAGAAGGGAATGGAGATGACAGGATCTACCCTGATTTCTGATTCTGCTTAAATTGGTGAATTTTCTAGGAGCAGTTGACTTCAAAACTTTAGTATTTAATTTTTTCCCTTATCCATACTGATTATTTGGCACGCTGGAATAATTCTCTCCAAATAGATCCCCAAACATTGTACAACTAAATAGTACCTGGCTAAAGCCAAGCCCCAGCCCCAGCCTGAACACGCAGTACATGAACCTGCCCCAAATGGGCACCGTAATCTTGGCCAGGGTATGTCTTCAAAATGTGATTTTCTTAATTTTTAATTTTTTTCTAATTATAAAGAAACTTATTTGAGATCTGAGAATTATGTTTGTGAACTTGCCACTATGCGCTTACATTGGCAACACTGTTCAAACCACTCGGCAAGGTTCCATAATCTCGGTATATCAGTATATCATTGACTTGTGTTGGTGTCTTGCTGCATTTTGTATATTTTTATTATTGTGTGTTCTTGGGAGAATGTCAGAGTTTGACTCAGAACAATGAACAAACTTTTGGAAATTTCTTTTTTTTTTTGTGAGATAGTGTCTTACTATGTCACCCTCTATAGAGTGCTATGGCCTCATAGCTCAGAGCAACCTCAATCTCTTCGGTACTCTAGCAATTCTCTTGCTTTTCTCTCAAGTAGCTGTGACTACTGGCCCCCAAATTAACGCCTGGCTATTTTTCAAAACAGGGTATTGCTGTTCCTCAGGCTGGTCACGAACCCAGGAAGTCGGGCAATTCACCTGGCTCAGCCTTCCAGAATCCTGGGATTACAGGCTTGAGGGGACAATCTTTTTGGGTTTTTTTTTTTGTTTGTTTGTTTTTTTTTTTAAAGTGTTTTATTTTATTTATTTATTATTGTTATTATTATTATTTTATTATTATTATTATTTTTTTGTAGAGACAGAGTCTCACTGTACCGCCCTCCGGTAGAGTGCCGTGGCGTCACACGGCTCACAGCAACCTCTAATTCATGGGCTTACGCGATTCTCTTGCCTCAGCCTCCCGAGCAGCTGGGACTACAGGCGCCCTCCACAACGCCCGGCTATTTTTTTTTTGTTGCAGTTTGGCCGGGGCTGGGTTTGAACCCGCCACCCTCGGCATATGGGGCCGGCGCCCTACTCACTGAGCCACAGGCGCCGCCCTGTTTGTTTGTTTTTTTTTGAGACAGAAGCTCAAGCTGTTGCCTTGGGTACAGTGCCTGGTATCACAGCTCATAGCAATCTCAAACTCTTAGGCTCAAGCTATTCTGTTTCCTCAGCTTCCCAAGTAGCTGGGACTATAGATGCCAGCCACAATGCTCTACTATTTTCTGTTGTTATTGTTGTTGCAGTTGTCGTTGTTTTTGCTGGCCCAGGCAGGGTTCGAACTTGCCAGCCTTCGTGTATTTGACTGGCGCCACCCACTGAGCTGGTGGCACCACCTGAGCAAGAAATATTTTTTTAAAAAGATATTTTACTGACTTCTGAATGTCAAGGAAAATACAACAGCAGCCATGATGGACATTCTGAGAAAACTAAAGACTTACAAAATTGCATTGAAGGGTAAATTAACTAGCTTTCCAAGTAGAGTGCTTTAAATGTGACCATAGTGATATTCAGGAATGAGGTATGTAACAGGGTCTTGATACAATAAAAATGTCAAGTTATAACAATGTACATGAGGAGAAAATCTTTAGTTTCCTCCAATGATTCATAGAAGAAACTATTAACAGTGTTTATTCTTCTGGATACTTCCTATGAGTTTATAAATACACATTTTGACCTTTAAAGAATAAATTATATCATTTTCCATTGTTCTTTTATTTACTGTTTTCTTATCTATGGTTAACTGACATGTATTTATATCAGTCTGTGATCAGTTCTGAGGCCTATTTCATAAATTCTCAGGACTAGTGTCTATTGTAGGTGAACAATTCTTACTGTTAAAATTCGGGTGCCAACACAACTGAAACATGTAAACTAAAAATTTTAGTGTACGTGTAGGTACTTGTCTTTGAAGATATGTTCTGATTTTAAACTGATTTCTAGTTTATCATCATTAAATTGTTTTCATTTACTGGAATAATAAAATGTCTTACAACTACAATGAAAACTGTGGGTTTGGGAAGCTCAAGGTTGGAATGAAAAATTAAAGGAAAATCTGACTTGTGATTCACACATGCAGTTAAAATGAATTTTATTGGATAAAATGCAAAATTATCTAAAATTAAAAATAATCAAAACCACTAATGTTTTCTTATGCTGTATAATATGAAATTTAGTACAATTATATGATAAAGTATTGCATGATCTCAGTGTAAAATGCCAATGAAATAGAGCAAAAATGGCCAGGCAGGTAACTCTCACCAGTAGTTCCAGTTTTTTGGGAGACTATGGAGGGAGGGTTTCTTGAGCACATGAGTTCCAGACCACCCAGAACAAAAGTGAGACCCTTTCTCTATTAAAAATAGAAAAACTAGCCTCAGCGCTCATAGCACAGTGGTTGTGGAGTCAGCCACGTGCACCAAGGCTTGCAGATTCTAGCCCTGAGCAGGACAGCTAAACAACATTTGCCACTACAAATAGAAAATAACCGGGTATTGTGGTGGATGCTGGTAGTCCCAGGTACTTGGGAGTCTGAGGCAGAAGAATTGCTAAATCCCAAGAGAGTTGGAGGTGACTGTGAGCTATGATGGCATGGCACTCTACCAAGGATGACATAGTGAGACTCTGTCTCAAAAAAATAGAAAAAATTCACAAGGGTGGTGGTGCACACCTGTGGTCCCAGCTCCTTAGGAGGTCAAGGAAAGAGAAATTGCTCTACATCAACTATTTGATATTGAGCTATGATGCCATGGCACTGTAGCCATGGTGACAGAGTGAGAGTCTATCTAAAAACAAAAATGCAACAAATGTCACACAAAGGTCAATACATATATTAGATTTAACATTGTATAATAAAATAAGATACATCAAAATAAACATTATTTGAAAATTAGGCAAATAATATTAACCAGGTAGAGGATTTTTTTTTTTTTTTTGTTAGTGACCAATATTAAAAGTATAGAGGAGGATCAGGGCCTATTGCTCATTGGCAAGGGTAGCAGCCACCTACACCAGAGCTGGAGATTTTGAACCCAGCCCAGGCCTGCCAAAGAACAATGACAACTACAACCCCAAAGTAGCTGGGTATTGTGGTGGGCACTTGTCCCAAATACATGGGAGACTAAGGCAAGGGAATCGCTTAAGTTCAAGACTTTGAGGTTGTTGTGAGCTGTGACACCATACCACTTTACCCAGAGGAAAAAAGTGAGAGTCTGTCTTAAAAAAAGTATAGAGGGAGCAGTCTTTTGATTAATGTTTTAATGTTTTGTTGATATCAGAGAGGAGATAGGATTAGAGAAGAGGTAAGAAGGAAAGGTGGGTATCAGAGAAAAAGAGGAAGGAGAGAATGAAAGAGATGTTACATTGCTGGCTTTAAAGGTGGAAGAAGAGGGTCTTAAGCCAAGGGATGTAGGCCTTCTCTAGAAGCTAGAAAAGGTAAGGAAAAGAATTTTTTCCTGGAGGTTATAACATACTAAGATGGCAGCCAAGTAACAGCTTTCTTGCAACTGGGCACAGTGAGTTTGGACTCCAGGCATCTCTCCCTGGTGGGATCTGCCCACAAACATCCCTTTGAGGACACAGGGAGTCAGCGTGAGACCTCTGGACCCCATGAGGAGGACGAGAGCAGTGGAAAACTGGCAAGTGTTTGCATGTGTTCATTCCGTCTAATCCCACTGGCAGCTGTAAGTACAACAGCAGTGATATTGAAAACTGGAAACGCCCTACCCGTGAGCTGTTTTTTTTTTTTTTTTTTTTTGACTTAGCACTCATTTAAACTACCTTGGGAGAACTTGGGCAAGAGTTCAGAGGACTTTAGTGTTGTTTAGAGCCCAAGACTGAGTCACTCAGCTGGTCGGAGCTAATAGTGTTCAGCTGTAGGCTGCCTGGAGTCATCGTAGGAGAACTGCCCCAGCAAGCTCCACCCTCAGTGATGCAGAGCAAGGTTCAGGCGGGAGTGAGTAATCTAGTGCTGTCTAGAGCAGTCTAAAAGGGGGGGGACTGAGACACCTTACAGCCCTAACCCTCAGGGGCATAGAATGATACCAGTTTTGGCATACTGGGTAAGTGGATAGCCACTTCAGGAGTGATCCCTGTGACAAGTCCTTTTCTGGGAAAGCTTCAGCTTAGCCAAGGTTAGCAGTTTAAAGTGACTTGTAAGTGGGCAGAGGAGAGATTTAGGCTCTGCACCCGGAGGGGTTTGAGAAATCACAGAGGCTACCAGGCTTCATCTCATACAGCTGTACCAGCACTGTGATTAACAACTCATACCCAAGAAGATCACCTGTTGCCCCAACAATATCCAGCAAGATATATATAATGCCTTCTTTTTGGTTTTGTTTTTTGCTTTTTTATTTTTAATTTCAACATTTTCCCTATAGATTTTTCTTTTTTTTTTTTTTTTTTTTTGTAGAGACAGAGTCTCACTGTACCGCCCTCGGGTAAAGTGCTGTGGCGTCACACGGCTCACAGCAACCTCTAACTCTTGGGCTTACGCGATTCTCTTGCCTCAGCCTCCCGAGCAGCTGGGACTACAGGCACTCGCCACAATGCCCGGCTATTTTTTGGTTGCAGTTTGGCCGGGGCTGGGCTTGAACCCGCCACCCTCCGTATATGGGGCCGGCGCCCTGCTCACTGAGCCACAGGCGCCGCCCTCCCTATAGATTTTTCTTTTCTTTTTTATCTTTTTTTCTTTCTTCCTTTTTCTAGTTTAAATACAATTTCCCATTGTTGCTTTTTTCAACAATTAGAACTTCATTTTTACTAGTGTTTCTACCATTATTATTTGTTTTTTTTCCACAATTTTATCCCATAAAGTTTTCTGTTTGCTTGTTTTGGTTTCATTTATAGCATTTTAGCCATTCATCTCTAGTTGGTAGAGGTGGGGTACTGTGTCTGAACAGGCTACCAAAGAGCTGCTGACCTCAAGGGAACCACCCAACCTGGCACCCCCAGAGTTTGGGGTTTTTTAAGGTGGGCCAAACTACCCTACTGTACACCTATATTGCTCCTGTCTCCCTCTTTCTGTGGTTGTCTTTTTTTTTTTGGTCAGTATTTTCTTTTACCCACCCCCTCTCCTTTTTCTTTTTTTTCTTTCTGTTTTCCATTCTTGCTCTTCAATCTTTTCATTCTTCTGGTACCAAAACGACTCATCAAAACCCTACTCCAGAGGCATGGCAACTTAAAGATCAAGAGGCAGTGAAAGAAAAACTAGGGCAAGGAAACAGATAAAAGAAATCACTCATGTGTAAGAATCAGCAGAAAACTCATGGCATCAGGAAAAACTAGTCCAGAGCAACCTCCCTTACCCCCCGGGGACTGTGAGGTAGCTACTGCAAAGGATTTCACCTATGAAGAAATGTTAGAAATAACAGAAAGGGTAGCCGGGCATTGTGATGGGTGCCTGTAGTCCCAGCTACTCGGGAGGCTGAGGCAAGAGAATCGCTTAAGCCCAGGTGTTGGAGGATGCTGTGAGCTTTGTGAGGCCACGGCACTCTACTGAGGGCCATAAAGTGAAATCCTGTCTCTACAAAAAAAAAAAAAAAAGAAATAACAGAAAGAGAATTTCGAATACAGACAACGAAAACAATGAAGGGAACTGCTGATAAAGTGGATTATAACCAAAAAGAAATCTAAAAACAGAATCAAATAAGACATAAACAATATGAAAAATATAGAAAGAATATACCAGAGCTGAAGGACTAAAGCAGTCAATTAGGGAACTTAAAGATGCAATAGAAAGTATCAACAACAGATTAGACCATGCAGAAGAAAGAATTTCGAAGGTAGACGACAAAGCTCTTGAAATAACTTGGATAGTTAAAGAGGCAGAAAAGAACAGAGAGAAAGCAGAATGTCCACTAACAGAATTATGGGACTATATGAAGCGTTCAAACATACAAGTTATAGGAATCCCAGAAGAATACCCCAAGGGAATGGAAGCCATACTAGAGAATAAATGAAAATTTCCCAAATATCACCAAAGATTCTGACACACTCCTTTCAGGGAAATATTGGACCCTAAGTCGCCTGAACTCCAACCTAACTTCTCCAAGACACATTGTGATGAACCTGTCCAAAGTCAAGACAAAAGAAAAGATTCTGCAAGCTGCCAAGAGTAAGTGCCAGGTGACCTACAGGGGCAAATCCATCAGGGTGACTGCAGACTTCTCTAATGAAACTTTCCAATGAAGAAGACAATGGTCATCATCTACCTTTAATGTACTTAAACAGAACAATTCCCAGCCCAGAATTCTATATCCTGCTAAGCTAAGCTTTAAAATTGACAGAGAAATCAAAAAATTTACTGATATAAAAACATTGAAGAAATTTGCCACAACAAGACCAGCTCTACAGGAAATAATTCAACCTGTTCTACATACTGACCATCACAATGGATCAGCACCAAGGTAAGAACTCAGTAATTCAAGGACAGAACCTAACTTCCACACTGATGCAAAAGATAAAACTAAGGAATGGACTCTCACAAAATAAGATGAATAGAACACTACCACACTTATCAATTACCTCAATAAATGTTAATGGCTTAAATTCCCAATTGAAGAGACATTGATTGACTTACTGGATTAAAAAACACAAACCATCCATTTGCTGTCTGAAGGAAACACACCAAGCTTCAAAAGACAAATTAAAACTTCAAGTTAAGGGTTGGAAGAGAATTTTTGAGGCAAATGGAATTCAGAAGAAAAGAGTAGTTGCAATCTTATTTTCAGATACATGTGGATTTAAAGTAACTAAAGTCAAAAAAGCCAAACATGGTCACTTTATATTGGTCAAGGGAAAAATACAGGAAAAGGTCATTTCAATTCTAAATATGTATGCACCCAATTTAAATGCTCCCAGATTCTTGAAACAGACCTTACTCAGTCTGAGCAATATGATATCCAATAATACCATAACAGGGGACTTAAACTCCTCTTACAGAGCTGGACAGATCCTCTAAACAGAAATCAAACAAAAATATAAGAAACTTAAATGAGACCCTAGAACAACCTTGAGATATATATGTTGGGATGGAGCGTATATATATATATACTCCATTACAATGATAAAGAATATACATTCTTCTCATTGCCCCATGGAACATTCTCCAAAATTGATCATATCCTAGGACATAAAACAAAACAACAGAATCAAAAGAATTGAAATTTTACCTTGTATCCTCTCAGATCATAATGCATTAAAGGTGGAACTCAACTCTAAGAAAAACGTTCAACCCCACACAAAGGCAGGGAAATTAAACAACCTTATGTTGAATGACAGTTGGGTGCAGCAAGAAATAAAACAGGAAATCATTAACTTGCTTGACCATAACAACAATGAAGACACAAGCTACCAAAACCTGTGGGATATTGAAAAAGCAGTTCTGATAGGAAAATTTATCGCTTTAGATGCCTATATTCAAAAAACAGAAAGAGAGTTTATCAACATACTCACCAGCCACCTTATGGAATTGAAAAAAGAAGAACAATCTAAGCCTACCCCGTAAAAGAAAAGAAATATCCAAAATGAAATCAGAGATCGATGAAATTGAAAAACAAAAGAATCATTAAGAAAAGTAATAAAACAAGGAGTTGTGTTTTTTTGAAAAAATAGAGAAAATAGACAAATCTTTGGCCAGACTAACTAGAAATAGAAAAGTAAAATCTTTAGTAACCTCAATCAAAATTGATAAAGGATAAATTACAACTGATGCCACAGAGATACAAAAGATCATCTCTGACTACTACCAGAAACTTTATGTCAGGAAATTAAACAATGTGAAGGAAAATGATCAGTATTTGGAATCACACCCTCTCCCTAGAATTAGCTAGGAAGAAATAGAGCTCCTGAACAGACCTATTTCAAGCACTGAGATTAAATAAACAATAAAAAATCTCCCAACCAAAAAAATGCCCTGTTTTGTATGACTTCACACCAGAATTCTATCAAACCTTCAAGGAAGAGCTTATTTCCATACTGCAGGAATTATTCCCACAAATTGAGGAGGAAGGAATCTTCCCCAATACATTCTACAATGGCAAACATCACCCTGATATCAAAACCAGGAAAAGACCCAACTAAAAAGGAGAACAGACCAATTTCACTAATGAATATAGATGCAAAATTCTTCAACAAAATCCTAGCCAAAAGATGACAGCTAATCATCAAAAAAGTCATACATAATCAAGTAGGTTTCATCCCAGGGATGCAAGGCTGGTTTAACATATGCAAGTCCATAAACTTGTTATCCACAGTATTAATGGAAGCAAAAACAAAGACCATATGATCCTCTCAATAGATGCAGATAAAGCATTTGATAAAATCCAGCATCCTTTTCTAATTAGAATACTGAGGCGTATAGGCAGACATGGCACATTTCTGAAACTGATCAAAGCTATCTATGGCAAACCCACAGCTAATATTTTACTGAATGGAGTAAAACTGAAACCTTTTCCACTTAGAACTGAAACCAGACAAACCTGTGCTCTGTCACAGAACATAGTGCTGGAAGTTCTAGCCAATACAATTAGGCAAGACAAGGAAACAAAGGGCATCTCAGTGGGAGGAGAGGAGGTCAAACACTTCCTCTTTGCTCACTATATGATCTTATACTTAGAGAACCCCAAAGCCTCAATTTCAAGACTCCTGGGAGTCATAAAAAAATACAGTAATGTCTCCGGATATAAAATCAATGTCCACAAGTCAGTAGCCTTTGTATACACCAATAACTGTCAAGATGAGACGCTAATTAAGGACACAACTCCCTTCACCATACCTTCAAAGAAAATGAGATACCTAGTAATATACTTAACAAAGGAGGTGAAGGACCTCTATAATGAAAATTATGAAATCCTCAGAAAGGAAATAGCAGAGGATATTAACAAATGGAAGAACATACCATTCTCATGGCTGGGAAGAATCAACATTGTTAAAATGTTTATAGTTCCCCAAAAGTCTACCTATTCACCACCATCCCTATTAAGATACCAACACTGTACTTTCAGAATTTGGAGAAAAATGATTCTGTGTCTTGTATGGAACCACAAAATAAAAACCCGTATAGCTAAGGTACTTCTTAGTAATAAAAACAAAGCTGGGGGCATCACCATACCAGATTTTAGGCTGTAATACAAAGCCATAGTGGTCAAGACAACATGGTACTGGCCCAAAAATAGAGACATAGACATTTCAAAATGAATAGAAAACCAGGAAATTAAACTAACATCTTACAATCACCTAATCTTTGATAGACCAAACAAGAACATACCTTGGGGGAAAGACTCCCTATTCAATAAATGGTGCTGGGAGAACTGGATACCCACATGTACCAGACTGAAGCTGGACCCACACTTTTCTCCACTCACAAAAATTGATTCAAGGCGAATAAAGGACTTACATGTAAGGCATGAAACAGTAAAAATCCTCAAAGAACGCATAGGAAAAACACTGGAAGATATCAGACTAGGGAAAGACTTCATGAAGAAGACTGCCCTGGCAATTTCAGCCACAACAAAAATAAACAAATGGGACTTAATTAAACTGAAAAGCTTCTGTACAGCTAAGGAGTCAATAACCAAAGTAAATTGAGAACCTACACAATGGGAAAGGATATTTGCATATTTTGAATAAGACAAAAGCTTGATAACTAGGCTCTATAGAGAACTCAAATTAATCCACATGAAAAAAGCCAACAGTCCCATATATCAATGGGTAGAGACATGAATAGAACCTTCTCTAAAGAAGACAGATGAATGGCTAACAACCATATAAAAAAATGCCCATCAACCCTAATTATTAGGAAATGCAAATCAAAACCACCCTGAAATCCCTACCATCTAACCACAGAGAGAATGGCCCACATCACAAAAATCTCAAAACTGCAGATGATGGTGTGGACGTGGAGAGAAGGGCACACTTTTACACTGCTGATGGGACTGCAAACTAACACAACCTTTTTAGAAGGAAGTATGGAGAACCCTCAAAGAACTCAGGCTAGACCTCCCAGGTGATCCTGCAATCCCATTAGTGGACCTTTACACAGAAGGAAAAAAATCCTTTTATCATAAGGACACTTGACCTAGATGGTTCATTGCAGCTCAATTTACAATCACCAAAATATGGAAACAGCTTAAATGCCCACCAACCAAGGAATGGATTAACAAGCAGTGGTATATGTACACTATGGAATACTATTCAGCCATTAAGAGAGATGGAGACTTCATATTCTTTGTATTAACCTGGATGGAAGTGGAACACATTATTCATAGTAAAGCATCACAAGAATGGAGAAGCATGAATTCTACGTACTCAATTTTGATATGACGACAATTAATGGCACTGTGGGGTAGGGAAAGGGGAGAACAGAGAGAGAAAGAAGGAGGGAGGGATGGGAAAAGAGAGCAAAGAGAGGGAAGAAGTGAGGGGGTGGGGTCTTGGTGTATATCACACCTTTGGGGGACAAGACACCATTGTAAGAGGGTCTTTACCTAACAAATGCAATCAGAGTACAGAAATCTGGTTTCTTGCCACTGGTATCTGGGGGATGAGAACACATGTCTGATGCTTTTCCACCTTCCAGGATGTATCCCCCAATTGCTCTCCTTAATTCCCTGTCATAGTTGCTGATGGTGTCCCCTTGTGTGGGTTTACTCTGTTCTGTGCTATTTTGCACTACTCAAATGCTACCCAGTAAATATCTCTAAGTCTTACTATTGTGTGCAGTGTGTATCAAGTTGATTTTAATTTTTTTTTTAGGGTAAGGATCTTGTCTCTTTTTCCTTTGGAATCTTTTATTCTGTCCCAATAAAGGTCAGTATACACTTGGCTAAAGAAAAATAAAAGTTGGTTGAACAGAAAAAAAAAAATGAAGGAAAAGAAATCTGTTTTGTTGTACTCTCAATGATCCCCAACAATAAATTAAAAAAATTAAAAATAAAAATAAATATAGAGGGAATATGTATTATCAATAAGCATTTAATATACCTTTTCTGCGATTTTACGCAAAGAAAATCTAAAGTAAATAACAATAACAAGATAATTTCTCAAAAGAGAAAGAAATATAAACATTTCTCACTAGAAAGTGCTATCAAAGCTTAGTGGATTACAGTCCTTTGTGTACTGAGACTAGAAGAGTGAAGATCTCCATTTTCTGAATCAAAGAAATAGAATAACAATATATATTCAATTTGCTGCTTATAATATACAGAGGCAAATGAATAATGAAATGAAACCCTCATATGTTTTTAATTGTAAAGAATGGCATGACTGTCACAAAACATCCAAAAATATAAACGGTGTTACATGATTATAAAATTTGTCAGTCATCATAGCCCTCAAGGAAACTAACAGTTCAGCTTTCTGATTATATTGTCCAAATTCTTATATTAAGACCTCCACTAGTTCCGTCATTTTTTTAGTGTGTGTCCAAAATTGTGAAGGTCATCATCTGGAAAAATATAAGAAGAAGACGACTTTGTCCTCGCACAGAGCTGCATCCTCTGCTGAATAGGGTCATGAATCCTGCAACTCAAGTCTCATCTGATTCACTGACAGGCTGCGATCTCCTGTCCAGGGATGGGGCATGCCCGTGTCTTTCCCAGCAGCAGCTGTTTCTCCACCCAGGGCTGGATCCCTAGGGTCAGGCAGTGAAGGGGAACAGCCCTCAGGAGAAAAGAGAAATTCCACCTGGGTGGCCATGGCATAGCTCTGCACTGCAGAGATCACAGGCTCCTGCACCAGGTGAGCTAAGAGAGCTGCTCTCAGATTAGGAGAAAATGTATCTCCTGTGTCCTCACCCAGGCTATGTCTTGATAAATGGCCTCAGACATAGCACTGGGGGAGGTCACCATTCCTTTGGCAACACAGTAGGTGATATTTTGGGAACTTCAATCTAGGTGATTTGGAACTGTAATCATGGCTGCTTGCTGTACCTAGTGTAGCACCTTAGGGGATCCCTATCACAGACATCACGGTCCTTCTCCATTTCACTTCTGTACAATATCATAGACCATTGATTTTTTTTTTTTTTTTTGCAGTTTTAGTACGAGGCCTGGTTTGCACCTGCCACCGCTGACATATAAGGCCCGCGCCCTACTCCTTGAGCCGCAGGTGCCCCCCGAGACAATTGATTTCTTTATATATTTATTTTTTCCTTTTTTTTTTTTTTTTTGAAGATTTTCTCCAGGGCTGGTATATGGGTTTGAACCCGCCACCTCTGGTATATGGGGCTGGCGCCCCACTCCTTTGAGCCACTTGTCTCTCCTACTCCTTCCTGATCCCATCATACTCCCCAACGCTGAACCCCCAATGTTCTCTGAATGCAGAATGCTAAAATCTTCTCTCCAGTGAGACACCCAATTGCTGCCAAAGCCCTGTATAAGTTACCTGTTTGTTTTTTCTTGTGCCAAAAAAGCAAAATTCTACCTGCTGCTTTATCTTGTAAGCTGCTCATGGAAATGATTTTTCTTTTTCCAGGAATCCCCCCATCTGAGCTAAAATCAGATTCTGTGAATAAAATGAGTGAGTGAGCACCTCTAAGTGAACACCTTAGAAGCCCTAGTCTATGCTGGATAATCAGGAGCTGAAGATGTCACCTAAAATTGATTCTTCCTTTTCCAGAGTTCTGTCAAGAAGCTCCCAGTTCCCTGGCCAGGGAATACTGGGTTAATCCTTCCCCTGTCACCTCTCACATGGAAGAATCAAATCTTATCTGGTGTAGCAGAGCTGTTTTTGACTTTGAGCTTGGATATTTGGAATTCTCTTTATCATGTGCAGTGAGCTCTAATTCTGGTGCGAAAGTAAGATTAGAATGCTCAGCAACTGGGCAGCACCTGTGGCTCAGTGATTAGGGCACTGGCCCCATATACTGAGGGTGGTAGGTTCGAACCCAGCCCCGGCCAAACTGCTAAAACAACAAAAATAGCCGGGCATTATGGCAGGTGCCTGTAGTCCCAGGTACTGAGGAGGCAACAGAATTGCCTAAGCCCAAGAGCCAGAGGTTGCTGTGACCTGTGATGTCACATCACTCTACCGAGGGTGACAAAGTGAGACTATATCTTAAAAAAAAAAAAAAAGGAAAAGAATGCTCAGCGCCCGTAGCACAGCGGTTGCACTGCCAGCCACATACACAGAGAGTGATGGGTTTGAACCCGGCCGTGGCCAGCTAAACAACAATGAGAACCGCAAAGGAAAAAAAAAAAGCCAATTGTTGTGGCAGCACCTGTAGTCCAAGCTACTTGGGAGGCTGAGGCAAGAGAATCTCTTAATTCCAGGAGTTCAAGGTTGTTGTGAGCTGTAATGCCACGGCACTCTACCAAGGTTGGGAGACTTTATGAGACTCTGTCGCAAAAGAAAAAAAAAAGATTAGAAGACTCCTTTGTCATGAAGCCCAGAGCTCATAGTCTATCTCTGGGAGATGTTTGTGGGTTAATTTCTCAACTTAATCAGTTCAGTTGTATCAAAGTAAATAGGAAAAATTCTCATCCAGGGGATCACTCCTGCATTCTTCAAAGCTCCTTGACAGATATAAGCCATTTCTTTTTTCCAATCTAAGAATGAAAGACTACCAAAGACACAGAGACTCAGGATCTCTGATTCTCACCCTCCTTTCAACCTCCATATGAAGAGTCCAAGGTCTCATCTTCCTTTTGGATGTGGTTCTTACTGGAAAAATAATAGTGTCTTACTGATTCCTTCCTATGATCGATTGTGTTTATCTGGGCCTTTTTCTGTAAAAAAGTCTATTTTTTTGTTTGTTTGTTTGTTTGTTGTAGAGACAGAGTGTCACTTCATCGCCCTCAGTAGAGTGCCATGGCATCACACTGCTCACAAAAACCTTCAACTCCTGGGCTTAGGCGATTCTCTTGCCTCAGCCTCCCAAGTAGCTGGGATCACAGGTGCTTGCCACAATACTCAGCTATTTTTTTGTTGAAGTTCAGCTGGGGCCAGGTTAGAACCCGCCACCCTCGGTATATGAGGCTGGCGCCCTACCCACTGAAGTCTGTTGTAAAGGATGTAGGTCAGTGGGGAATTGCATACAGAGGCAGACGATAACTGGGTCTTTACCTCCCGATTTCATTATTTTGGAGGAGAACAGGGCTTGGTTTGAACCTGCCACCTCCCGTATATGGGGCAGGCATTCTACTCCTTTGAGCCACAGGCGCTGCCCCCAATTTCATGTTGAAGCTGAAAAGAAAAGTCCCCTCCCTTACACATCCAGATTCAGCGTGTGTGTGGCCCTGCTGGAGTGGTCTTTTATAAGTAGGTAAACTGAACACATTTTTCTTTTCTACTACTCTTCATGACTTGAATAACAAAGGCTAAGGTGGTGATTGCCCTGGGGACCTACAAACTGAGTGGTGTTACAGTGTTATGAAGCAGCGCATGAAAGACATGAGACACAAAAGAAAAAAAATGCAGTGGTTTCCTTCCCATGGGATTCCTGACTCAATTCTCTCATAGAAGTATTTAAAATCTTGCCCAGATTTCAAGATGTGGAATGAAGCAGGTGATTGACACGTGTATATATGTTGCGTGTGAGGACAATATTTAGTGTTAAAATTGTCTATATTGATGTTATAATTTTCAAATGCTTAGAAAAGACCAATATTGTGTTATGTTCAGTAGTTCCGCAGAGACCACACAACCAGACAAGCTGAATTTGCAAAGGAATCCTTTATTGAAGAGCCAGCCAGTTACTGCCTCACTGTTTCAATGAGGAGTTTCGGAGAGCAGCCCTGAGTGCTTACGTGGTCAGAGTTTTAAGGCTTGGTTTGCATCCTGGTTGGTGCGCAGACTGCCCAGGTGCATCCAGGTAGGGTAGCAAGCAAACACTGTACAGAAGTAGAGTACTTTGCTGTTAGTTAGCTATACATTTTAGTTTTAGTACTTTCCCCACCAGGTATTATTTAAAGGTGTATCTGGGGACAATTGGTACCTCCTGGTCCTTTCCCAGGGAGTTAGCCAAACAAGAAATAGGGAGTGAACTAGAGGCAAGAAATCAGTTAGTACTTTCTCATCTATCTTGGGAGTGAACTAGACTTACTTCCTTTTTGAAAGCTTGTAGTCCAGAAATTTGCCTGGAGTTAACTGGTATTTTTTCTACCTCAGCTTAGATCCACTAGTCCTAATACTCCCCACTGTCTTTTTTTGTTTTTTTGCTTTTTTTTTTTTGGAGACTGGGTCAAACCACTGACTTAGTGGCAGGTATAGTTCATATTGGTTTTTAATTATCATCAGTTTGACAGTGCTTATTTGCTTTTTAACCTATATAGTAGTTTGATTTAAGATACAGGGTCCTACCGCCAGAAGGAGGATAAGAAGGATGAGTGGCCCCACTGCAGTTGTGAGTCACGGGGACCAGGAGAATAGAGATTGATATCAGTTTTTATTCTCTTCCTGGTGGTAATACTTTTTTTTTTAAATTTTTAGGAACCGGAGATAGAGTTTTCCTAATGACTTCAGACTGGTTTGTATAAAAACAGCATTTTTCTCCAAAGGTTACACATAGTCCCCGGTCTTTCATGAAGTTGAGGTTTAGTAGTAAAGCCTGGTATTGGGTTAGATGAGCATTTGACAGTCACTTGTCTGGGGTTTCCCTCTATGGGCAGTTGTTATTAATCAGTTCTAGTCCAGTGTTAACTTATCTGCCTCCTTTATTAGGGAGGCAGTGGCTGCTATGACCCTGAGGTATGAGAGCTACCCCGTGACTACCAGGTCTACCTGTTTTGAGAAGTAGGCCACTGGCCTTTTCCAGGGGTCTAGGTTCTGGATCAAAACGCCTTTGGGAATCTTTTGTTTCTCTGCTATAAAGAGGTGGAAAGGCTTGGTGATGTCAGGGAGAGTTAGTGCAGGAGTAGACACTTGAATGTGTTTTTAAGTTTCAGATGCTTTTGCTCCATTTCAGTTCATTTCAAGGGGGTTTCCCCTAGCCGTGGCTGCATAAAGGGGTTTTGTTATCTCGCTGAAAGCTAGAATCTATAGTCTGTAGTACCCAACGGCTCCCAAAAATACACGTACTTGTTTTTTGGTTGTGGGGGTCAGGATCTGGAGGACACCTGCTGCTTGCTGTATTGAGAGGGCTCGACTTCCTTCTTTAAGTACATACCCCAGCTACATGGTTTGACTGGGACACAACTGAGCCTTCTTGGTGGATACTTGATAATCCAGTTTTTCTAAGGTGCTCAAGAGATTTTCCGTGGTCTCCCCTACACTTAGCAGTAAAGGTGGCTGCTATGAGTAGGTCATCTACATACTGTAAAAGGGTTATAGCGTGGTGCTGCAGTCTGAACTGTTGGAGGTCCTGGATTTACACATCATCAAACTGGATTGGGGAATTTTTAAACTTCTGGGGCAGGTGTGTTCACATTAACTCTCTAGAAAACCCACTTTTAGGGTTTATGCATTCAAAGGGAAAAATCGCCTGACTTACAGGAAGTAAGGGAATATTGAAGAAAGTATTTTTTAAGTCCAGTACTGTATATATGCAGTGGTCAGGGGAATAAGGCTTAGGAGGGTATATGAGTTGGGGACTGTGGGATGAATAGTTTCTACTCGTTTGTTAACCTCCTCCAGGTTTTGAACTGGGCAGTAGTCTTGGGTGCCTGGTTTCTGGACGGGAAAGAGGGGTGTATTCCAGGCTGGATGGTAAGGTATTAAGATGCCTGTTTTTTTAAGTTGTTGAATGAGTATAGTTATGCCCCTCTTGGTCTCTGGCTCACGGGGTATTGTTTTACCCTTATGGGGAGGGCATCTGCCCTTAACTGGACCACCAACGCGGGGTGGTGGGAGGCTACTCTAGGCGGGTTGGTTTCAGCCTGTACCCCTGGGATCCGGATTTGTAAATCCTGCAGAGAATTTTGGGGGCACACAGAAGGTCTAGAGGCTGGAGGAGAGGGGCATGTTATCAGGAGTTGGGCTGGCTCTTCCTAGAAAGACAGTCATCTAGGCGTCCTTTCAAAAGAGATGGTAGCTTTCAATTTTTTAAAAAAATTATGTCCAGAAGGCAGTAGGTGTAGTCAGAGATTACCAGGAAGGACTGGGTGACCATCCCATTTCCTAGGTCTTTTGTGTGAGCAGTGGTCCACGGGTATATGGCAGTTTGACCTTTAGACCCCCTGCACTTAAGTCCTGATGCTAACAGGTCCAAGTGCTTTAGTCAGAACTGACTGAGCTGTCCCCCATACCAACCAGGAAGTTCACAGGAGTGTTCCCAATTTTAGGAGTTACCTTAGGCTCCTGGGGGCACATAGGTAAGGAGCCATGGCTTCTTAATTCTTTAGCTAGGGACAGGACAGGTTTTGTCCTTTGCCCCCTCCTCTGGGCCCATTCATTTTTTTCCAATGTTCTTGCTCCTTACAGTAGGCACATTGATTTTTTTCTAAAGGTGGTTTATGGCCAATCTTTCTCCTGTTCCAGGGCTCCCAGGAATGGAGATCTGCTTCTAAGGCAGCAACAGTCACTCTTCCTAATTTCCTGGCCACTGTTTTCCTCTGGAGCTTCCCGGTTATTGTAAACTCTCTGTGCTATGCTCATGAGTTCCTCCCTGTTCTTTGCATCAAAACCTTCTAATTTTTGCATCTTTTTCCTAATATCTGGGGTCAACTGCATGACAGAAGCCAGGCTTACTGCTTGTCTATTTCTGGGTGGGTTGAGATCTATCAGAGTGTAAGTCAGATATGCCTTGAGCAGATGCTCTGAAAAGCCTGCAGGGGACTCTGAGGTCCTTAGTTAGGTTTGTAGATTCTCAGGCTGCTCTTTTCAGGTTAGAAGAGCCTGGAGATAGGCAGCAAGGAACTGCTTACCTTGGTCAGTATTTGGATCTCGTTTGGGGCGGTTGGAAGGGAAAATATGTGCAAGTGGGGAGTGCATCCTGTTGGTGGGTGAGTGCATCCCTCCTGGGGACCAGGATAGCCTTACAGGCCTGGGTGAGGATGTGCTCCCTGTCTTCTGAAGTGAAGAGAGTCTGCGACAGTTGCTGGCTATCATCCCAAGTGGGATGATGGGTGAAAAAGACAGAATTCCAGAAGGGAAGTAAGGGTCTGAGGTTTCTCTGAAAATGGAGAGTTTTGTTGTCTCTAGCTATATAGGTCCCTTATGGAAAAGGGTACATAAACAACTTCCCTTCCTCCTGGAGCAACTGAAGAATTTCAGGTGAAGATGTGGTGGAGTCAGGAGAAGACGTCCTCTGACCATAAGAGGAGCCTGCTTGAGTGTGTGTTTGTTGTGGGAGAAGTTGTAGGTGAGGCTGAGGGACCTGGGTGGGAGGGTGATAGGGTGGAGGGCCCAGTAAGGGGTCCTCCATTTACTCTGGAGCTGGAAGAACTGAGCATATCCTTGGACTTGCGTTTGTTACAAGGACCATGGTCCCTAGGTGGAGGCAGCAAGTATGGAGTCAGGTTGGGGGATTATTAACTTGTTCATTCCCAACATCAATACAGGGGAACTGTTCCAAGTGACCCAGTTTTCCTGTCACTGTCCACCAGACCTGATGACAAAGGGAGGCATCAAAGGAGCCTTAGGGGGGTGGGTCCACACTGAAGGTTGGTCATTTGAGCACACAAAGGGTATGAAGACGTCTCCCAGAAAACTTGGTTCCATATTCATTACTCTTATTTGTAGAGAAAACATCTTTAAAGTACTTTAATAAAGAACCTAGTGGGATACCTGCCTTAGAAGAGGAAGAACCCATTTTAAAAGGGCAAAAGCATCTATGAAGCATAGAGAGGCATAAAAAGGAACCATTACAGTGCACCAACAAAAACCAAACTGACAACCAGAGAAATTAACTAGATTAACCAGAGGGACCCAGACTAGAGGAACACACACCAGAAGGACCCAGACCTGAGGGATCCAGTCCAGGGACCCAGATCAGAAGGACTCAGACTAGAGGGATCCAGAACAGGGATCCAGACCAGAGAGATCCATACCAGGGACCCAGACCAGAGGGATCCACCCCAGCGACCCAGACCAGAGGTACCTAAACCAGGGACCCAGACCAGAGGGATCCAGACCAGGGACTCAGACCCACAGGGACCTCCAGAACTATCAGGGTCCCCACCTCAGGGAATTATGTCATGTCCAACTCCTCTTAGAGCCACTCCATGTCTGTGGAACCTGAACCGAAACAGAAACCATGCAATGGCTTATCTCTGGAGGTGACCAGATGGACTCACCTTTCTTTTTTAGGGTGGTCATGGATCATTCTTCTGAGGGCTCTGGGTTCTCTGGAGGCCCTGGAACATCTCAGGTGGCAACTCCCATCAGAGGAGCCATGGCGTCTCCCTCACTTGGAGGCCATCTGAGGACCAGTGAGGCTGGGGTCTAGAGGTTCTCCCTGGGGCCTCCAAATTTTATGCCCAGTAGTTCCCCAGAAACCACACAGCTAGACAAGCTGAATTTGCAAAGGAGTCCTTTATTGAAGAGCCAACCAGAGTTGGCTGTCTCAGTGTCTCAATGAGGGGTTTCTAAGAGCAGCCCCAAGTGCTTAAGGGGTCAGGGTTTTAAGGCTTGGTCTGCATCTTGGTTGGTGCACAGACTGTCCATGTGCATCTGGGTAGGGTAGCAAGCAAGAATTGTACAGAAGTAGAATTTTGCCACATATACCAGAGCTCGTAGTTTTGAATCCAGCCCAGGTCTGCCAAACAACAATGACAACTACCACCAAAAAATAGCCAGGCATTGTTTTGGGCACCTGTAGTTCCCATTATTTGGGAGGCTGAGGTAAGAAACTTGCTTAAGCCCAAGAGTTTGAGGTTGCTGTGAGCTATGATGCCATGGCACTCTACCCAGGGTGAAAGCTTGATACTCTGTCTAAAAAAACAAAAATGAAATAAAATATAAACAATGTGTGTCTCCTTGTTTAACAAACCTCAAGTGAAACAGCAAGTCAAGAGAAGTCTAGGTATTTAGCATAGATTGTTCTATATTAAATAGAACTTTGGAAGAGCTGCAGAGAAAAAGCCTACTGGAGAAGATTCCCAGGATACCTCAATTGTGGCATCAGAAAACAGAAGAAAAATGGCCTCTAGGGGTGTCTCTTCTTTCCTGGGTTCTTTACTCTTTTAATCTTTATGTGTTCCCTGGTTTGTTTTATTTCCGAGGACTTAGGTGGGATTATCTTAAAAACACAAGATGACCATATGATTTCTCACATATCCATACAAGTAATTTTTACTCCTCCTCCTCCTCCTTTTCCTTCTGTCTCTTTCTCTTCACATTTTCCTGCTCCTCGTCCTCCCCTCCTCACCTTTTCCCTTCCCTTCTGTCTTCTTCACCTCCTTAACCTTATTCACTGTTATTTACATATCTATCAAAAGCATGCCAGTGTGGGCATTTTGGTTCAAGCATCCTTATCACATGCCTTTTAAAAGGTAGATTCCTATATACAAAAACATGCAACTTTCAAGTCTTACTGCATATTTCTTTCTTTCTTTCTTTTTTCCTGAGGCAGAGTCTCACTTTATCTCCTTCCATAGAGTGCCATGGATTCACAGCTAACAGCAACCTCCAACACCTGGGCTTAGGAGATTATCTCACCCTAGCCTCCTGAGTAGCTGGGACTATAGGTGCCCGCCACAATGTCTGACCATTTTTTGTTGCAGTTTGGCTGGGGCCCAGTTTGTACCTGCCACCCTCAGTATATGCAGCCAGAGCCCTGTCCACTGAGCCACAGGTGCTGCCCCTTATTTCTTAATTGTTCTTCAAGTGTTCATTGGCCATTTTGGCACCAATAGCACCATGGTTATAGCGCCTGCTACATACACAAGGGCCGGCTAAACAATAATGACATCTGCAACAAAAAATAGCCAGTCATTGTGGCAGGCACCTGTAGTTCCAGCTACTTGAGAGCTGAGGCAAGAGAATCGCTTAAGCCTGATCATTTGACTTTGTGAGATGTGACACCACAGCACTCTATCAAGGGTAACATAGCAAGACTCTGTCTTAATAAAAAAAAAAAGTTCGTTGGCCAATTATACTCCATTTTCAACATATCTTGGTATGTAATATATGATTCTGTATATAACCTACATAATTTTCAATATATAAAATATATATATCCTGTGTTTGTGAGTATATGTAGATATTGTAGCTCCTGGGTAGATGGGCCCATTTTATCATTATACGACTTCAATCTTTTTGTCCTGGCTATTTTGACCTAATCTGCATTTTGTGTAATATTATAGCTAGTGTACTCAGTTTTAGTTACTTTTTGCATAGCCTATTTAAGCCCTTACAGCTATATGGAGTCTTCTGTAGACCTAATGTTGTTGAAAAAAACTCATTCTAATTCTACTCAGCCATATTATCTTTTTAGTTTGGGGAATTTAACTCATTTATATTTAATGTAACTAAGTTACTATTATCTTATTTCTTCTAGGAATGTTATCTCTCATTTCTTTTCTTTCTGCCTTCATGTCAGTTTTACGGACTGTCGTAGTGACGTGCTTTGACTAGTTAGTTTCTTTCACATAAATTGTTTAGATATTTTCTTTCTGAACACCTAAATATACCATTATTTACAAAACATTCATTACATAATTTTATAAAATATTTCTCTATGTATTGATATCAAAATATTAAAAATACAAAATTTGTGTTTCCTATGTATGTGTACTTTCAGGACACTTCTTTACTTTGTTTTTTCGAGACAGACTCTCACTATGTTGCCCTTGGTAAAGTGCCGTGGCATCACAGCTCACAGCAACCTCAAACTCTTGGGCTTAAGGTATTCTCTTGCCTCAGCCTTCCAAGTAGTTCGGACTATAAAAGCCTGCTACAACACCTGAATATTTATTTATTTGTTTATTTATTTTTTGGTTGCAGTTGTCATTGTTCTTTAGCAGCCCTGGCCAGGCTCAATCCCTCCAGCCTCTTGTATGTGCATTTGTGAATATATATTATTTTGTGTTAAAAATTTGTCTGATCAGGATGTTGTTTGAAAACCCATGTAAGTCTAGGTAACTCTATTTTTTGTTTCATTGTTTTCCTGTAAAAAAAAAAAACACATAAAATGACAATTTTTATTATTTAATTATACAAATTAGTTCTGTTAAGTATATTGACATTTTTATGCAATATAGATCTCTAGAATGTTTTCATCTTGCCAAACTGAATTTCAATACATGAAGTTACTGTCGAATTTCCTTTATGAACATTACTCTATTTTTCTTTTGTTTCTACAAATGTAACTATTTTAGATTATATAATGGGATTCAAAGGTATCACTCTTTTGGAGAAATTGTATTTTTTTAATTTAGCATAATGTTAAGATTTGTCTTTATTAGAGATTTTGGAAGATTTCTTGATATTTTTTTCTAGATAGAATCTCACTATGTTGCCCTCTGTAGAGTGTCAAAGTATCAAGGCTCACATCAACATCCAACTCTTGGGCTTAAAGAATTCTCTTGCCTCAGCCTCCCAAGTTACTGGGACTACAGGCACTCACCACAATGCCCAGCTATTTTTTGTTGCATTTGTTATCGTTTGTTCGTCCAGGCCAGGTTTGAACCCACCAGACTTGCTGTATATAACTGGTGCTGTAAACACTGTGCTATGGTCACCAAGCCTAAAAAAGCTTTTCTTATCAGATTGTACATGACAAAAGAAAATAAAGGTGAGTTAAAAGTTCCAATATTTAGAAGATGTAATTCAAGTTAAATGGAGTTATTATAATAATGATACCTTAATCCAATAGGATCAGTGGTTCTAAGAAGGGAGCTTGGTGTGATGTGGTGGCTCACACCTGTAATCTGAGTCCTCCAGGAGGCCAAAGTAGGAGGATTGCTTGAAGATGGCAATTCTAGGCCAGTGTAAAGTAGAGTGAGACTCTGTCTTTACTAAAAACACAACAAGTAGTGGGGCATGGTAACAAGTGCCTGTAGTCCCAGGTGTTTCGGAACCTGAGGCAAGATTATTACTTCACCTTGTGAATCTGAGGTCACTGTGAGCTACAATGACACCATGGCAATTTATACAGGGTGACAGACTGAGACTGTGTCAAAAAAAAAAAAAGAAAAGGAAGAAAACACATACAAAGAAAAATCAGAAGAGTAAGATACACGTACATGTGTATGTGAAGACAAAGGCAATAAGAAAATGGTCAAACATGGTGGCTCATGCCTGTAATCTTAACACTCTGGGAGTCTAAGGCAAATGATAATTTGAACTCACATGTTTAAGACCAGCCTGAGCAAGGAGACCTACTAAAAGCTTAGAAAATAATCAGCCAGGCATTGTGGTGGGCACCAGCAATCCCAGATACATGAGAGCGGAGGATCACTTGAATCCAGAATTATGAGGTTGTTGTGAGCCAGGCTGATCCCAAGGGAATTTAGTCAGGGCATCAAAATGAGACTCTGTCTCAAAAAAGAAAAAAAAACAAACAAGACTTTTTGTAGTGATGCATTATGATAATGTTTTCACACATATCTATATAACAAATTGCTTCTAACTTATCAATTTATATATTTCCAATGTGTACAATTGTTTGTAAATTATACCACAATAAAAAAGGTAGGAAAACATGTGGATATATTTGCTGTGTGTACAATCTCCATTATTAATAAAAAGCTAGGGGTGCCTGTTGCTCAGTGGTTACGGTCCTAGCCACAGGGTACAGGGCTGGTGGGTTCAAACCTGGCCCAGGCCTGATAAAAAATAAAAAAAATAGCTGGGCATTGTGGCAGGTGCCTGTAGTACCAGCTACTAGGAAGGCTGAGGCAAGAGAATTGCTTGAGCCCAACTGTTTGAGGTTACTGTAAGCTGTGACACCACAGCACTGTACGAAGGTGACAAAGCAAGACTCTGTCTCAATAAAACAATTTACAAAACTAAAATTAATTATTCCAAAACACAAAATATTCTGCATTAATTCTAACATCTAAGGAAAAGAGTCATTAAATAATGTAAAATTAAGATCTTTAACAAGTCCTTCTATGGCTGTCACAAAGATTTATGCTATCAGCCATGTCCAATAAATCTTTGAAGTAGTCTTGAGACCTAGACTTCTATGTATTTTTTGTTAGGCTTAATATCAACTTCAGCACAGTTACATTCCCAAACAATTACATTAGCGTTACAGAAGAGCTATGGTCTAAATAAGATAGCAAGAGAAGCAGGCTATCACACAATCCCTAAGAAGCCGCTGCTATTTCCTTGCATATGGTATATTTATATATTTAATGAGTATTTTGGAATGCATAAAGGAAGAATTTCAGCCTAGGTGGCACGTGTAGCTTAGTGCGTAGGGTGCTGGCCACATACACTGAGGCTGGCAGGTTAAAACCTGGTGCAGGCCAGCTAAACAACTGCAACAAAAAAAATAACCAGGCATTGTGGTTATTATGTGCCTGTAGCCCAGGAGTTTGAGGTTGCTATGAGCTGTGATGCCAACAGCACTCTACTACGGGTGACGTAGTGAGACTCTTTTCTAAAAAAAAGAAAATTCTTATTCCTAGTATCACTCGTTTTCCAGTTACGATTCAGTGTTTAATTATTTGGGTGAAACAAATCACTTGAGCCCAACAGTTTGAGTGTCTTATCTTTCCAGCTTCCTCTTCTTCCTGCAATGAGGATGTAGCATCTGCAATGCAGCAGACGGTTCAAGTGGGTAGAAAAATTTCCTTTTTCCTCCTTGAGTTACACAGCATCTGCGCCTACCAGCACCCCCAACCCCACCCCCACTCTGATAAGGTGCTGAACTCAACCAGCTGCCTCCTGCCAACAGCAGCCCCCTGGCACAGCTCAAGAGGTGCTGATTCCTGAAGGGGCCTGGCAGGCATTTAGCAGTGACAGAATCTGGCTTTGCCAGTTATTGGCCCCATATACCACTTCTCCCCAGTGTGGCAAGATAAAAATCCTAGCCTGAACGCCAGTGGCTCAGAGCTCTCACTACTTCATGTTACAGGGCTGAAGAATATAAAGGCGGTGGGGGTGAAAGATGTTCCCTAAGCTGAGTCACTTCCTTGGGGACTGAGATCAATTAGGCCACTGCCAGGTTGCTGAGGAAAGACACGTGTCCTGCCTGAGAAACTCTTCTCCAGTTCTGGGTCTCTAGAATTGAGGCAGGGATAGGATAAAGGTGCCAGCTCCCCTTTTATAGCCCCAGAGCCACCACACCTCTTGGTTTATCAGGAAAAAAGCAGTAAATTCAGCCTCCTCTGAAGCTGGCCACGCCAGGGGACTTGAATTTTGGGGTGGCAAGAATCTGGGGTGAATGAACAAAGCCCTCTGGTTTTGAACACACCTGAAGTTTCTTGCAGCTCTCTGAGGTATAGCAACTGTTACCAGATGCATGGTTCAGAGAACCCAAGGAAAGAGAGGAGGCACCAGGAAGGGCCCCTGAAGCCAAGGACAAAAGTCATGAAGCTTCCTGACTCAATGCCTGTTTCCCCACTTGGAGACTTCAGTTTCTTGAGAAAGTGTGTGCGGAGTGACAGGAACCCAAAGAACAGGCAGGCTGAGTACTTACCGGGAGTATAAATCTGATCATTGAAACAAGGCTGGCATTGCAGGGCCTGTTAGACAGATGAGGAAACTTAGGTACCAGACAGACACCCACACAAGGGTGGGCCACTGGCTGCCTGGAACCCCGGAGACCCAGGCAGACCTTCCAATTCCCAAGAGAGGCGGCCCCATTCCCTGCTTGCTGCCTCCTAAACCTCCTCCCTCCTCCCACCCCCTGCTCACTAGGCCAGGGCTTCTTTGTTCCCTGCTGTCTGGCTGAAGACTGAGGTACCTGTGGTCCCTGTTCCAGGCAGGGAGCTGACTTTCCCCAGGGGAGGACTTCTGGCAGTTGCCCTCTAGGCCACCTCTCTGCATGTAAACCAGGAGCGCTTACCCTGTTTAGCAGGGAGCCGTGGGGACCGTAGCGCCCACTCACCATGTGCACCTGGTAGCCCCTCTTAGACCCTCAACGTCCCACAGGGCCTTGACCTCCAGTGGCCCCTTATCCCTAGGATATCCTTGACCTGGCTTTGCCATGGTAGCCCCACGGACAGATTCTTGAGATCACTAGGTCATGAAAGCAGGGGGAGAAATAGTGGCTCCAGGGGGTGTCATCTCATCTGTATTGGGGTGCAGGGGCCTGCTTCAGCTGAGGCACATACACCATCTAAAGTCCATCCTCTAGCTTTGACGGAGGCTGGTCAGGAACCGCAGCAAGGGGCAAGGGTTGCTAATGCTGCTCCTAGGCTGGTTCCCCAGCTGTGGCTTTGTCTTTGGGTGGTAGCCCTGAGGCTCCAAGTGCTCCCCAAATTAGCTGCACCCGCTACGCTCAGATCTTCAGATAGGAGAAGCGACAGTAATGCGTGTAGAGGTCCAGTGGTGACACTCACACCCAGCGATCCCTCCCCACCAGGCCCCAGTGGCCCCTTATCCCTGGGATATCCTTGACCTGGCTTTGCCATGGTAGCCCCTCTGTCTGCACTGCCGAGGCCCCTCTCTAATCCTCAAGGGAGGAACGCTCTACTCCGTGCCCCGCTGCTCTGAGGCGGTGCAGTCCACAACAACCACTGTCTGGCGCAGACGCTCATGAGGGGCCTCCAATGCTGAGGCGCCAGCAGGCTGAACCCCGAACCCCTCCCCCGCCGGCGCAGGAACCTTTAAAGGAGGGCGGGCTGCGGGGTCTGCAGGAGCAGGAGGGCAGCTGACCCCTGAGCTAGGTGCGCGCAGGGGCGGAAGCGGCTGTGGCCTGGCTCCTGCTAGCCGACTTCTCCGAATTCCAGCCGCGGGTCTACGCAGCCCAGGGCTCCACGACCGCCTGGCTTTGCTGCCGCCTCTGCGTGGCGGTCCTTCCCTGGAGGCCTATTGAGCCTCTCCCCGCTGGCATTAGAGCAAATTTTCCAGAGTCGGAAGCCCGGTCCCCAGACAAATTTGTCTCAGGGATCCGAGCTCCAAGCGGTGTCTCGGCCCCTCAGAGCCCCGCCCAGATCTGGCTGATGCTGGCCCCAGCCCCAACCTTGTACCTCTGCCTGGGACCCGCAGGTTTGGGGAGCCAGAAAGCTGCCAGGGGAGGCCACGCCCGAAGCGCCCACAGCTCTCTGTGTTTGGGGACACCCGCTTCCTGGAGGGTGGCTGCTGAAAGTAGTGTATTATTTATTTATTTATTATTATTATTTTTGGGCGGCAGAGTCTCACTTTGTGGTCCTTGGTAGAGTGCGGTGGGGTCACAGCTCACAGCAACCTCAAACTCTTGGGCTTAAGCAATTGTCTTGCCAAGTATCTGGGACTACAGGTGCCCGGCTATGTTTTGGATGCAGTTGTCACTGTTGTTTTAACTGAGGGGGCTGGGTTGGAACATCCTCTGTATATTGGGCCGGCGCCCTACCCACTGAACCACAGGCGCCGCCGCAAGGGGTGTATTTTCCGCAGAACAATTTGTGAAAAGCTGCTCTTTGTTTCCCTAAGGGGAGAGCCTGGCTTCGTGATTACATTCTTTTCTCATCTTCAAAAGTTGATAAGGTCTAATTAACATATGATACCCTCCTGATTCTGTCAGTCAATATGAGCACATTTTAATTTGTTTTTGTCCGTTTATCTAGTCCTTTTGTTAGTTTCTGTGTCTTTAAGTGGAATTGTAAATCTTCTGAAATCGTTAAGATACCTGCAGAAAAAATGAAATGAGAGGAGGTGGAAACTTTTATTTCCCTCAGAGGAACGTACATTGAGATGTTACACCCGGTAATCAGAATCTCCAGTGACTATAGCAGAGAGCCAGACACTGATGCAAATCACATGAGGGCATTTATTCAGGCTTGAGCCAGGGCTGTGGGCACGTAGCTGGAAGGAGAGCCCTGTGCTTGTGGCACGCAGGGTTTTTATGCAGTGGAGATGGGGTGAGAGGCGTGGGAAACAAAGTCTGGCCTTTGGGTTGGTTATCTTTTATGCTTACACTAGAATTTTAAGTGGTTAGGATCCCACCAATTTCAAGGGCAGGGGTGTGTGGGGTGGGGGTGGGGTTCTGACTCACTCTGGGAGATAGGGACGCTTCCTGGGAGATAGGGAGGGGTGTGGTTTACTAAGAAATGAAACAATGGATTTTCAGGTTGCTTTAAAATGGAGGACAAAAGCCTGAAATGATGAAAAGCCCAAAATGGCATCACTGCGTCCTTCATTCGCCCCTTCTCATTGTAACTAGGAGGGCCCAACCATGGGACCTCCGTGGTGAGTCTTAGATGTTCACAGGGTTGCTCAAGGGCTGATACTGGGCCCTGAGAACCATCAGTTGTACCGTCCCAATTTGTTCTTTATAAACTCTATAAGTTTGTTAACTATACATGGTCCTATTGTTAAGTCTAATAAGAGCAGAATTAGGGTTCCAGCTATGGCAGAAATAAGGGTGTTGAGCCACGGGAACCAATTAAACATAGACTCATACCAACTCTGAGCTTGCTCTCTTTCGTGTCTGCATTTCTGTAGTCCTCCCAGTACTAGGGTCATGGATTCTTTAACTACCTCAGAATGGTCAACATAAAAACAGCATTCCTTGCCTAGAGCAGCGCACAATCCTTGATGGCAAATGGGTCTGCTACCTTGTTGTGGGTGTGATGGACCCATGCAGCGATGCCGTCCACCTTGAGTGCAGTAGGGGTGTTCAGAATCACAGTGAAAGGCCATTTCCACTCTAGTTCGAGAGTTTTCTGCCGAGGTCTCTTGACATAGACCTAGTCCCCTGGCCAGAACTTGTGAGGCTCTGGGAATGGGTCCGCTATGTAGGTGGCACTCAGGTGGTTCCAATTCTCTTACTGAACCTGCTAGTAACAGTGAAGGGAAAGGAGAAAATCCTCTTCATCTGCCTCTGTTAAAAGGTCTATGCAGTTGTTTGGACTAATAGCAGGTGGTCTCCCATAGAGAATTTCATAGGAAGAGAGACCCAGGGTATACGAGGAATTTCTGACCCTATATAAGGCAAAGGGAAGGAGAGTCACCCAGTCTCTGCCAGACTCCAGGATTAATTTAATTAAGGCCTCTTTTAATGTTCTATTCATGCTTTCTACCTGTCCTGAGCTCTGGGGCCTGTACGCACAATATAATTTCCAGGTTGTTCCCAGTGCAGTGGCTACCCACTGAGTTATCTGAGAAATAAAAGCTGGCCCATTGTCTGAGCCAACTAAAGCTGGCAGTCCATACTTGGGAAGAATGTCCTCAAGCAGCATTTTTGCCAGTTTGCGTGGTTTCGTTTTTGGTGGGCTAGGCCTCCACCCACCCAGAGAAGGTATCTACAAAGACAAAGAGATATTTGTACCCATACCAACCAGGCTTAATCTCTGTGAAGTCCACTTCCCAATACGCACCAGGCTTGGTCCCTCTGGCTCAGGCATTAGTGAGCTGGCAAGCTTTGCAAGCGCTTACTATCTCTTCCACTTTTGCATCCATTTGCTCGATCTTAATCCGTGCATGTCAGATTAGATCTTTTAACTTTCTACTGCTCACATGGGTTGCCTGGTGCATGCGCTGTAAGATGTCTCACCCTAGCTGCGAGGGGAAGGTATTTTTTCCATCAGCCGTGAGCCACCAACCATGATACTGGGAGGGGTTATGTGCCTGAGGGATGGTGCGGATCCATGCCAAGTCCTCAGGGGTGTATTCAGGCTCTTCTGGCAGGACTGGAGGCCCGGTGTAGGGTAAGTTAACCATCAAGGTCTGTGTGGCTCTGAGGACTGCACTTCTGGTGGCTTTGTCCACCTGATGATTGCTCTTTGCTACTGGGGTAGTGGGCTTTTCATGTCCTGTGCAAGAACCAGATTTATGGTGGGTTAAGTAACAAACAAGCTCTGGTAGTGTGTTACACGCACGTTGCTCATCCACTGTTCCAGGGGTTGTTTCAAGACCCCTTCGATGGCATGGGGTCTGGTCTGCAACAGTTCCTGCCCTAAAGTGAGTCCTTTTCGAGCATCGCAGTGGCTGCCACAATGCTGAGGCAGGGGGGCCATACTGATGCTACCAGGTCTAATTTTTTTGATAAGTAGGTTACTGGGCGGTCCCAGGGCCCCAAGGTCTGGGTCAACAGCCCCTTGGCTGTCCCTTTATGTTTGTCTACATAGAGATGAAATGGTTTTGTAATGTTAGGGAGCCCCAAAGCAGGGGAAGAACGCAGAGCAGTCTTAAGTCTATGAAAGGCTAATTCTCTTTCTGTTGTCCACTCAAAGAGGTGCCCCTCCCTTGTGGCTTCATAGAGGGGTTTTGCAATTTCAGCAAAGTCTGGTACCCAAAGTTGACAGAACCCTGCAGACCCTAGAAACTCTCGCACCTGCCTAGGGTTGATTTGGCCTGGAATCTTGAGTACAGTCTGCTTTCTAGCCTTAGTGAGCCACATTTGACCATCTTTAAGGGTGTATCCCAGGTAACTTACAGTTTGCTGACAGATCTGGGCCTTCTTTGCCGATACCCGATACCCTCGGTAGCCCTGTGTGACGAACAGGTCTCACGTGCCTTGTAAACTGTCCTGTTTGCTGATGGCTGCCACTAGGATGTCATCTACGTATTGGAGGAGGGTAAGGTTGGGGTGCTGCCTGCGGAACTCACCCAGGTCCTTGGGCAGGGCCTCATCAAAGATAGTTGGAGAATTCTTAAACCCTTGTGGCAAGCGGGTTCATGTTAGCTGTCCACTGATGCCTCTCTCTGGGTCACTCCACTGGAAGGTGAACAGGGCCTGGCTCTGGGGTGCCAGCGACAAGCTGAAGAAGGCATCTTTCAAGTCTAATACTGTATGGCAGGTCTGGGATGGGGACAGTGAGCTCAAGATGTTGTAGGGGTTTGGTACAGTTGGGTGTATATCCATTACCCTCTTATTTACCTCCCAGAGGTCTTGAACTGGCCAGTAATCGTTAGTGAGGGTTTTGTTTTTTACCTGTAACAAGGGGGTGTTTCATGGGGACTGGCAAGTGGTTAGAATACCGGCATCTAATAACCACCAAATGTGTGGCATTTGGGGGTCATGGGGTACTGCCTTACCCACACCGGTTCAGTTTCAGGCTTGAGCTTGACTATAACTGGGACCGGGTGTTTTGCCACCCCCACTCCCCTATTTCAGCCCAGGCTGATGCTAAGGAGTCCAGCCACCCGTAGATATCTGCTTGGGGTGGTGGCAGAGGTTGTTGATGGAGTCGATATTCATCCTCCAAGTGCAGAGTGAGAACATGGACAGGATGTACCTGTCTGTAACCTGTGGCATTCCTTGTTTGAAAGAAATTTGTGCTCCGATTTTACTAAAAATGTCTCTAACAAGTAAGGGGTAAGGGCAGTCTGGGATAACCATGAATGCGTGTGACACTTGGCCTGCCCCTATGTCCACTGTTTTTAGACTTCTCAAAAATAATTTAATTAATAATTTTAAAAAATTTTTCAGGGCACACCTAAGATCTTCTCATAGCACACCGTTTGAAAATCACTGCCTTACAACCATAATTCTTCTCTATCAAGTTTAGATTCCAACAATTCTGTTCATATACTAAGCAATTCAGTCTATACATACACATATACAATATATTGGGGAAACACAAAGAATGATTTTTAGCTTATGCTGAAGACTTCATTTTATCATTTTCTTATTAACTATTACAAAAAGACAAAGTCATCACCTGTTGTTTGAATTCATTAAACAATATCAAAGAAAACAGAAAACAGAAAGAAGTAGGCAAACTTATGACTGCACTCACTCAACTAGATTTTGGCATGAGCTAATTGTAATTAAGTTAAAGACCATGGTCCCTGAATTTGCACCAGATGCTAGTGTCCAATCTCCATCCAGGCACTCGTGTATCCTCTAACCTGTCCTTGAAAATGGCGTTTTCATGAAGGCAGATATATACTAATGTTACTTCTTTCATTATCATGTCCTTATTTCATTTCACATCCTTCCCCACTAGGACGTGGTCCTGGTTTTGAGGGGGATTCTCATCGTCCCATTTTTTGGACATTCTCTGGCCCAGTGGCCAGTCTTCCTGCAGTATGCACACTGATCTCTTCGTAGCTGAGGTCGATCCCTCCTGGGCAACTCCCTACCTTCTCCAGTGGCCAGTTTCCGCAGCCTCTGCTCCTTCTCTTCGGAGCCACTTTCTGTGGTGGCAAGCAGGATCTTAGCGAGGTCCTTGGTTTGCTTGTTGCTGCCACGCGTCTGTTTTTTCCTCTGGGCTCTCTTGGTTGTTGTATACTTGTTCAGTCACCACCAGCAAGTCCTGCAGGGACTTCTCTGACAACCTCTCTATTCTCTGAAGTTTTCTTTTAATGTCTGGAGCTGACTGATTAACAAAAGCTATTATAACCGCTGCCTTACTACTCTCCGCCTCTGGATCCATGGGTGTGTAATTGCTGAATGCTTCCATGATCCACTCTAGGAAGGCAGAGGGGGGACTCATCTTCTCCTGCTGTACATTCCCTATCTTGGCCAGATTAGATGGCTTCCTGCTGCTTTATGGAGACCCCCCCACCCCCCCTTGAAGTCTGGCGGTAAACTCGGAGCCTCTCCTTACCTTCTGCAATATTTAAATTAAAATCTGGCCAGGTCAGTGTGAACGCAGCCTGAATTAGTACTGGGTTCGTGGTAGGCTGTCTATTGTCGTCTAGGATGGACTTCCGTGCCTCTGTCAAGATTCGGTCCCTCTCTTCGGTAGTGAAGAGGACCTGTAGCAACTGCTGGCAGTCGTCCCAAGTGGGCTGATCCGTGAAAAGGATAGAATCTGATAGGTCAATAAGGGCGGTAGGTTTTGCATTTTTCAGTTGTATAAGTCACTCGTGGCGAAAGGCCAGTAGTGCAGGGTTCCCTCCTCAGGAGGGCCCACCGCCAGGAGCAGTAAGGCCGTAGAATTGGCTACAGCCCGCCCAGGCTGTCCAGATGCGTCCCTTAAGGCTCTCCTGCCTTCCGCCAGGAGTGGACTACCGACAGGTGGCCCTGCTGCCGCTT